>NC_044042.1:105428823-106028823 GCF_901765095.1 Microcaecilia unicolor
AAAACAAAAAAGGGAGGTAAAGAAAGAACAAGGGAACGATAAGCGCTAAAAAGGAGGGAATGAGAAGAGAAAGAAGGGATTATAGAAAGAACAGGGTACAAGAAAGAGCTCTTCCTCGTACCCACGATCTTTCTATTCCTCCTTTTTCTCTCTCGTTCCCTCGTTCCTTCTATTCCTCCTATTTCTCTTTCTCGTTCCCTCGTTCCTTCCATACTAGAGAGCTGCACGGCTTCCGTCCCCGGGGGATTCCCGCGGGGACGGAGGGACGGAGGCAGTTCATGCGGGGTTCCCGCGGGGATGGAAGCAGTTCTGCGGGGTTCCCGCGGGGACGGAGGCAGTTCCTGCGGGGTTCCCGCAGGGATGGAACCAGTTCTGTGGGCTTCCCGTGGAAGTGTAAGCTGCACCTGCACCAGCCTCTCATCTACCGAATACCAATTTATTTGAGTGCTGTCTCCTCCTCCTCTTCTTCCTTGCTTTAACAGCATAAATGTGGAAAGTCTTCCATTAAGGAGGTGGTAGAGTCACAAATGATGACGGAATTCAAAAAGGCGTGGGGATGAACACAGAGGATCTCTAATTAGAAAATGGAAGTTATATAAAAGCTAACCTTAAATGGCTGCATGTGTGTGGATGTGTCAAGTGACACTTAGATGGCGACTCTGGCTGTGATGAACTAGAGCTGATACCTGGCAGACTTGTATGTTCTGTGTCTCATACATGGCAATCTGGTGTAGGATGGGCTGGAAAGGGCTTAGACAGCAACTTCAGTGGCTGGAACATGAGGACAGTGCTGGACAGACTTTTACGGTCTGTGTCCCACAAATGAGAACATGAATAGGCTGGAGTGGGCTTCGATGGCAACTCCAGCAGTTAGAACATAAGGATGGGGCCAGATAGACTCCTGTGGTCTTTGTTCCAGAAACACGAAAGAAAGACCATAATCAAGTATATAATATCACACTCGTTGATTTAATGATGAATTGATCATGAGTGTGACTATTGGGCAGAGTGAATGGACCGTTCAGGTCTATTTGCTGTCACTTACTTTGTTACTATTAATCCTCTTTGCTCCCAGGCTGGTGCACAGACCTCAGCTCTGACACAGGCACGAGAATCAGATGTCACCTGACCTACTGGCGCGTGCATGTGGCGGCCTCTCAGCACACAATCCCAGTGAATCAGAGACAAATCTTACATGTGCGCACCAGAGTGTTCCAAGTTCCAAGTTCCAACTTCCGGTCCGTCCTTGCCTACAGTGCTGTGGCTCAAATCCAGAAAGGGAGCTGACTGGAACTTTCTTTTATGTACTATTAAATTCTTACGGGGATGGGTGGGGATGGGTTAAATTCTTGCGGGGACGGGTGGGGACGGGTTGGGATGGTTTAAATTTTTGCGGGGATGGGTGGGTACGGGTAAGATTCCAGCGGGGATGGGTGGGGACGGGTAAGATTCCAGCAGGGACGGGCGGGGATGGGTAGGATTTCTGTCCCCGTGCAACTCTCTATTCCATACCTCCTTTTTCTCTTTCTCGTTCCCTTGTTCTTTCTATACCTCCTTTTTTCTCTCTCGTTCCCTCGTTCCTTCTATACCTCCTTTTTCGCTTTCTCATTCTCTCGTTCTTTCTATTCTTCCTTTTTCACTTTTTCTTTTTCTCGTTCCCTCATTCCTTCTATACCTCCTTTTTTCTCTCTCGTTCCCTCGTTCTTTCTATACCTCCTTTTTTCTCGTTCCCTCGTTCTTTCTTTACCTCCTTTTTTCTCTTTCTCATTCCCTCGTACCTTCTTTTCCTCCTTTTTCTCTCTTTCTCGTTCCCTCATTCCTTATATACCTCCTTTTTCGCTCTCTCGTTCCCTCATTCCTTCTATACCTCTTCACTCTCTCGTTCCCTCATTCCTTTTATACTTCCTTTTTACTCTCTCATTCCCTCGTTCTTTCTAGTACTCCTTTTTTCTCCTCATTCCCTCGTTCTTTCTAGTCCTCCTTTTTTCGCTCTCATCGTTCCCTCGTTCCTTCTATATCTCCTTTCCACTCTTTTCGTTCTCTCGTTCCTTCTATACCTCCTTTTTTTCTCTTTCTCGTTCCTTGTACCCCCATACCTCCTTTTTCGCTCTTTCGTGTTTCCTTGTTCCCTCGTTCTTTCTATTCCTCCTTTTTCGCTCTCTCGTTCCCTCGTTCCTTCTATATCTCCTTTTTTCTCTTTCTCGTTCCCAAGATCTTTCTATTCCTCCTTTTTCACTCTCTTGTTCCCTCGTTCTTTCTATACCTCCTTTTTCACTCATTCTCATTCCCTCATTCCTTCTATACCTCCTTTTTTGCTTTCTCGTTCCCTCGTTCATTCTATACCTCCTTTTTCTCCTTCACATTCCCTTGTTCTTTCTATACCTCCTTTTTCTCTCATTCTAAAACATAACATTTAGAAAGAAAAAGGAGAGTGTAATGAGAGCATGGGCATAGTTTGACTGTTTCATTTGGGGGGGCAAAGGATGGGGCGGAGCATATTAGCATATTCATTTGCATATATATATATGCTAATATGTTTCTATCCATCCCCTTCCCCATTCTATCCAGCGTCTCCCCCCCTCCCCCCTTCCCAGTATCTGTCTCCCATAAAGAACACGTGGATGAAGCAGCTCACAGGTTTGAGTGAACGGCGACGGCTGCGCAGGGGAGTGGAAGCAGAGATTTACCAAATGGCTTCCTACCTTCCAGTGGACTAGACAGGAGCGAGGAGCCAGCATTTCCCAGCGGCGAACAGGCGGGTCGGTGAGCGAGCGAGCGAGCGGAGGTTGTAAAAGCAGCAAACAGGCACGCTTGTCTCTGTCCGCTTCCCTGCCCTCTCCGAGTTTGTGTCCTGCCTTCCTCTGAGGTCATTTCCTTCCGGGCGGGACGCTGAGAGGGCAGGGAAGCGGACAGAGACGAGCGTGCCTGCTTGTTGCTTTTACTCAGTGATGCCCCGCCCGCCAGTTCGCCGAAGCGACATCGGGTAAGTCGCTCGTGGTTTGGGGGGGGGCACTGCCCGCCCCCCGGTCTACGCCCATGAGTGAGAGAGAAAAGGCAGAAGGCTGGGTGCAGACTGACAGCCCTCCTCCATCATTCTGCTGTGCTCCTCTTTTGAGGTTTTCTCAGCCTTCTTATCTGTTCCCTTCTCTATTACTGCCAACTCCAGACTTCGCGCCTTCTGTCTCGCTGCACCCTACGCCTGGAATAAACTTCCTGAGCCCCTACGTCTTGCCCCATCCTTGGCCACCTTTAAATCTAGACTGAAAGCCCACCTCTTTAACATTGCTTTTGACTCGTAACCACTCGCCTCCACCTACCCTCCTCTCCTCCTTCCTGTACACATTAATTGATTTGATTACTTTATTTTTTGTCTATTAGATTGTAAGCTCTTTGAGCAGGGACTGTCTTTCTTCTGTTTGTGCAGCGCTGCGTACGCCTTGTAGCACTATAGAAATGCTAAATAGTAGTAGTAGTAGTAGCCCCCTTTGCAAGCCGGACGCTGTGGATGTGCTGGCTCCCAGCAGAATCAGAGCACCCTGTGCATTTTCTGAAGGTCAATTTTGCCTGCAGGGCTAAGAGGAAATGCTATAGAGGCCAATTCCATTTCGGCTGCACCTAGAATCATTTCCCAGCAGAATAAACCTTGTTCTTAAATGATAACATAAAGGAGAGCCAGGCAAATTGGATTTTTTTTTTGAAATAATAAAATGTCAATTCATTGCCTAGCTTAAAGGCAGTAATTTGCACATGCCTGAATATTAAAGGTAACGTAGCAGCCTGAGGATCTAGGAAACTCATGCTGCTCTGTGCCAGGGTTTTCTATGACATTCTGGTGTTGTTGTTAATATCTCTCTCATTCTGCCCTGCTCGCAAAATCTACCCTCTGCAACTGCTTCACCACCCTGCGAACTGCCTCTCCCAGAAAATACCTTCCACAACTGTTCCACATCCTTGCAGACTGCTCCCACCCCGGTACTACCTCCACAGTTGCCTCACTAAAAGGTTGCCAACTGGCTGGTTTTTATATGACCAGGATAGTTGCTGCCAGACCGTCAAAATCAGCAACAGAAAAGCTATTGTTTTGTGATTGGAAGGAAGGCAGCCAGGATGGATCTAAAAAGACATGCAGGTCCCACCTCCACAGAGGCAGAAGTATGCGTCAGAACGGGCAGGACCACCATCACTATCAGCATACGTGCACATCCTTTCTATATCATTGCCTGCACGGTTGCAAATGAAGTGTGAGCCATGCAGGAAAGATGTCCGGGCACCAGCAGGAGGTTGGAGATGCTGGGCTGCCAATGCTTTTCTCCTGCAACTGGGAGTGGGCCATGGAAGAAGGAGCGAGAGAGGAGATACTCCTAGGAGGCAGGAAAAACATAACGGGATTGGTTTCAAGATCCAGGAACACTGGAAGAGGAAGGAAACCAGGGATTCAGGATTGAATGGGAGAGGTGGATAGGGATGGGGGACCTGGGAGAGTGATGATTCAGGAATTGGAGAGGGATTTGGGAGAACAGAGACTCAGAAACAAGGGGGAAATATGGATTTGGAGACTGAGTGAGAGATTGAGTAGGGGCTTGAAGACTTGGGGGTGCAGAAGCAACTTGAGGACTGGAAATCTTAGTGGGAATTTGTTAGATGGTGTTTATATGGGACATGCAGGTCATGAACCAAAAATAACTTTACAACAGTAACTGAGAATTATGAGCAAAGCTAGGCCTCTATGAACAGGTTAAGAGTCACTGAGAAGCTAATAATAAGAATTACACAAAAATGTGAATCTCATGTCAGCTTGCCCTTCTGTTGGAGAGACAGGCAGATATGGAGTCATAACAGGGATGTGTGTGGCAAGAGAATACTGTACATGGATGTAGTAATGTAAGGGAAATTTGCTGCTGACCATGAAAGCAGAGACACTTTGGTTGCTGGGAAGATGGTTTTTGCAAAGTAGGATAACCTTACTGACCTTACTTATGATAAGCAAGTAGGTTATAAAGAACTTTGCTTCTGTAAGATAGAATTTGCTGGGATATGTTAGAAAATGCTGACTTTGTACTTCCAATACTAGTCTATGGGAGAAAAGGGTATAAAAGGACAGAGGCAATCAGAGAGCTAATGTCAGAGGTCACGTTTGTATCCCGGTTGCTGTCTCAAATGAGAATTAATTAATTATATTACTTATTTTAATTGTATTCCTGATTGGTAAGTGTAATAAACAATTACTGATTATTCTCATATTACTATAGCCTTCTGTGTCTTTCTGTCTCTCCACCATAATTCCTGGCATAGGCGCCGACTCCGTGGGTGCTCGAGCACCCCCAATATTGCACCCACCGGAAGTTCGTGCACCCACCGGAAGTTCGTTCCCTCCCTCCTCCCTTCGAGTTCCAGGCCCCCTCCCTCCAAATTTTAAAAGTCATCTATTTTACCTCATCGGGGTTAGGGCGGCAACAGTGGTAAAAACCATGCAGGCTCGGCTTGGTTCGGTGCTTAGTTCAGTTTTCCCCTCCTGTCGCTCTCTGCTCTGGTCCCGCCCTCATTTCCTGTTTCCGCAAGGGCGAGGACCAGAGCTGAAAGTGACAGAAGGGAAAACTGAACTAAGCACCGAGCCGAGCCTGCATGGTTTTTACCGTTGCTGCCGCCCTAACCCCGACGAGGTAAAATAGATGACTTTTAAAATTTGGAGGGAGGGGACCTGGAATTTAGAGCGAGGGAGGGGGGACCCTGGAACTGGGAGGGCCTGGAACTCAGAGGGAGGTGGGAGATGAGGGAGGGGGGACAGGAGAGGGGGACGAGGGGAATGCACCACCTGTGAAAAAAAAAGTTTAGCACCCCCAATCATTTGAAAAGTTGGCTCCTACCTGGGAGAAGGCAGAAAGATAAACAATGGGCTAGAGTGATAGTAGGTGAGAGGAAAAGATGGGGCTAGAGAAATGTGATGGGGTAAGAGACAGTGGCTGAATAGTGTGGCAGGTCAAGAGATGTGAAAGACAAGGTGGGTTGTAGGAGTAAGAAAAAGTGGAAATGGTGAAACTGAGGATTGAGGGAGAGTTGAGCTATTAGAGAGGTAAGAGTTGCAATGAGGGAATTTGAAAATTGGCAAGTAAAATGGATGTTAGAGAGAGAAAAAGAGGAAGGGAAAGAGAAGTAAGGCAATAGAGGAGGAAGGATGTTGGAGAGTGCAAGAAATAAAAGACATTGAAAATAACAAGGTGGAAGTAGAAAAGAAATGGTAATTTGGGAAGGGGGCTGATCCTGCCCTGGAAGCGACAGTTTCTCAACATTCCTCCCTCCTTGACTTGTACTATTCTATGCAGTATTGGTAATTTCTTTCCTACTTTGCTTTGGATTTTGCCATTTTCATTTGTTTAACTGCTTCGATTTTAATTTGAAAGGTGGCTGCATGTGGAAGACTCCTAAAAAAATCCACACTGGACCATCAATACTCACCAGAAACCATTACAAAATTAATCAAATTCATTTTAACTCACAACTACTTCCGCTTTAACAATGATATCTATCTGCAAATGATGGGCACCAGGACAGCACCCCAATATGCCAACCTTTTTATGGCTGAGCTGGAAGAGACATTTCTGAATACACACCAGACCAAACCTCTAAAATACTACCGGTACATCGATGACATTTTTATGATTTGGACGGAGGGTGAAGAAACTCTGAAACAATTTCACTACTACTACTACTTGAGATTTCTAAAGCGCTACTAGGGTTACGCAGTGCTGTACAATTTAAATTTCACTCTTCCTTCAATACATACTATCCTACAATCAGATTCAAAATTGACTATTCCCCAGAAAAAGTCAATTTTTTGGACACTACGGTCTCAATCAGTGATGGCTGTATACAAACATCCATATACAGTACAAGAAACCCACAGACAAATGCAGCTACCTCCACAACTCCAGCTTCCATCCTTCACATACAAAAAGATCCATCATTTACAGCCAAGCCACAAGATACCACCGTATCTGCTCTGACCCAGGGGACAGAGACAGACACCTTGAAATCCTGACTGCATCCTTCAAACAGAAAGGCTACAACCCCAAAATAATCTCCAAGAATATTGCCTCCTCCCTCAAAACACCCAGAGAAAATCTGCTACAGTACAAAGAAAAAAAAAGCCACAGACAGAATCCCTCCTATAGTGACATACAACCCAGAGCTGGAAAAATTAAGAAAAATCATAAAAGATCTGCAGCCTCTACTCCAGGAGGATGAATTACTGAAAGAGATATTCCCATCCCCACCAGTACTGGCCTTCCGACAGCCACCCAACTTAAAACACAAGCTAATTAGTAAGCTCCCAACACAGACTCAAAAAGAAAAGAATGGCACACATCTTTGCAATATATCCAGCTGCAAACTATGCCAAAACATTTCACAGGACCCCACAGTCATTCACAAAGGAAAACTATTCAACATTAAGGAATCTTTCACGTGCTCACCTTCCAATGTGGTATATATCATTCAGTGTAAAAAATGCAACGAAGGCTGCTACATTGGAGAAACAAGTCAGATGCTAAAGAAGAGATTTAATTTACATGGACACCATATGAAAAATGCTAGTGGGGCAGCACTTTACAAAACCAGAACACTGTACCAGTGATTTCATGGTAAGAATCCTGAAAGGGAACTTTAAAACAATACAGGTACGTAAGACCTTTGAAGTCAGAATGATTAAATATTTTGACACCCACCAGACAGGACTTAAAGATCTGGGTTTTCTAGCCCATTATAAACCATGGAAATGTACTGCTTTGACACCCTCTTGTCTCCATGCATATCTCCCTGTCCCACATCCACCTGACTCTTCCTGTCTCTCACCTATCCACCCCCATCCTGTTAGACTGTCACTGAAATGCTTTGATGTTTCACTTATATATACTATCTACCAACATTTGCTTATTTCCATTCTGACAAAGAAGGGCAACCTTCGAAAGCTAATTAAGTTATGTCCAATAAAAAAGGTATCTTATTTTCTTTTCCATGTTTTATTTTGTTTTATTTCTATTGACAAGCTTTTCTACATAAAGCGCCACAAAGTAGACACAAGAAAGATCCGGGGGAGCCACCAAAAGATTTGAGGCTTAAAAATGTAATTTTAAATACTAGTTTTGATTTTATAAGGATGCATTTTTTAAAAAACCACTTTATTATGACTTATTAACAGTTACAAAAACCATAAATGAGACTCTGTATCTGTGTTACTATTAATCCTGCACATGCCATGAGCCGAAAGGCAAGAAATTATTTTTATCCTTAATAGTCCTCTAGATATAAAAGGAAAAGAATGTACCCTGTGTGTGTGTGTGTGGGGGGGGGGGGGGGGGGGGTCTTACAAACGTAAGCTCATATGTACGCTGGGTTTCCTCAGAGGTTACTACAGCAGAGCAGACTGGGGTGGGAGTCAATCAGTCTTTCAGGAGACCTCTATTTTGAAAGTGAATTATGCGGGAAAACCGTTGTCTGAAAGTTGGCCACCATCACATGAAAACTTGTAGTCCAGTTGGTAGGAGGTGCTCCCGGGGACACGTTTATGGCATTTTCAAATTTTTACACTTAATACTTCACACACCAAAACAGAAAGCAATGTTTGCTTAGCTGATGGATGTGGTCATTTGGGGCTGAGCTGGAGATGAGGTGCACCACTGGGAGGTTTTGCCACTACTGTGGGTAGAGAAAAAGGCCCCGCAAAGCTCCACTGAGTCACGTGCGGCTGCGTGTTCACATTGACGTGCGTACACACACATGCGCGCGGGGAGAGGCGAGCAGTGTTGTATAGTAACTAAGTAACAATGACTTTACTTAGGTAAAACATTTGTTACTTTTACTGAAGAAATAATCTTGCCAATGTTTACTACTTTTACTCAGTTACATCTGATGCTTGCAGTTAAAAGTAAAAGCAGACGTGAAATGGAAATGATGATTCCTCATTAAAACAAATGAAACAGCAAAACTGGGAACAGGATTTTGCTATTGCAAACCTTGTCATGCAAACATGAGTCAGTTCATCTTAAATTTTGCTGTTCAGTGAGTATAACCTATAAGAACAGTTTAGTTGACTGGGCGGTGTGACAAGGCGGTGGCCATAGCAAGAAGGTTGCTAGGCTGTATAGAGAGAGGTGTGATCAGCAGAAGAAAGGAAGTGTTGATGCCCCTGTACAAGTCATTGGTGAGGCCCCACCTGGAGTATTGTGTTCAGTTTTGGAGGCCGTACCTTGCGAAGGAGGTTAAAAAAATGGAGGCGGTGCAAAGAAAAGCTACGAGAATGGTACGGGATTTGCGTTCCAAGACGTATGAGCAGAGACTTGCTGACCTAACATGTATACCCTGGAGGAAAGGAGGAACAGGGGTGATATGATACAGACGTTCAAATATTTGAAAGGTATTAATCCGCAAACAAATCTTTTCCGGAGATGGGAAGGCGGTAGAACGAGAGGACATGAAATGAGGTTGAAGGGGGGCAGCCTCAGGAAAGATGTCAGGAAGTATTTTTTCACAGAGAGGGTGGTGGATGCTTGGAATGCCCTCCCGCAGGAGGTGGTGGAGATGAAAACGGTAACGGAATTCAAACATGCGTGGGATATGCATAAAGGAATCCTGTGCAGAAGGAATGGATCCTTAGAAGCTTAGCTGAAATTGGGTGGTGGAACGGGTGGGGGGAAGAGGGGTTGGTGGTTGGGAGGCGAGGATAGTGGAGGGCAGACTTATACGGTCTGTGCCAGAGCCGGTGATGGGAGGCGGGACTGGTGGTTGGTAAGCGGGAAGTACTGCTGGGCAGACTTGTACAGTCTGTGCCCTGAATAAGGCAGGTACAAATCAAGGTAAGGTATACACATATGTTTGTCTTGTTGGGCAGACTGGATGGAACGTGCAGGTCTTTTTCTGCCGTCATCTACTATGTTACTATGTGTTTGAACTGGTTACTGGCCTCTTGCCAAACAGAACAGTAATGAGTTGAGTCACTTAAGTGGAGATGAAGCTGGTTGCAATTCTTGGTGAATAGACATATGTCTCTACCACAAGAGACTGCTGGTCATCCCATGAAAAATTTTACATTGTGGTATCTTTCTACTGGATCGATAAGAGTCTTTAGAGAGGAAATCTGTTTATCTGGCCTTATGACTGAAGGGTTCCCCCACATTTGATGTACTTGCATCAATTCTCAAAAATATTCAATCAGAGTTTGCCATCAGATGAAAAATTGTTTGAACAATAGACAATGATTCCAACTTTGTGAAAGCCTTCTCTGTAACTGGGCAGCATGACGATGATAATGAAGATAATGACAATAATGATGATATGGAAGTCAAGTGTTTCAGAGCTTCCCTTGATCAAAACCTACAGACCCTGTCGCCAGTAATGCAACCTGGTCTGATTTGAAGGAACTTTTTTATCAGACTGAATGATCCACTTTCTGCTGGTGCAGTTGAACCTTTTGACTCACAAGCACAGTAAAGTGGATTGAATTGTTGTTTTTCTTTAATTATTTATTGATTGATTTATATGATACAAAACAAGCAAACAAATACTTGTCAAGAAATTAAACTTTGGCATCCATTTTACAACATAAAAGTGAAATTTAAAGTAATAATCACAGCCCGTTTACTAAAGTCCACAATTATGAGATTCAAGATAGATGAATCAAACATATAAATGCAAGAGGCGTACTCACTCGCAAATGCGCAGTAGAGACCCTCTCTGTCCCGCCCCCACGTCAATACGTGATGACGGGGGCGTGACAGAGAGGGAACCTGCGCACCTGCGAGTGAGGGAACCGCCGTCACCACCGCTCCCCCCTCCCAGGGTTGTCGCTACCGCTCCCCCCACCCACCCGGAGTCGCCGCCGCCACCCACCCTCCACCTGGGCCGGGTACCTGGCTTCACTATTCAAACCACCGGAACGCAGCACACAGCTCATCTGAGCTGCAGTTGGCCTTCCTTACCTGCCTGTGTCCCGCCCTTGCCGACGTTACGTCACACGATGGCGGAACCCACGCAGAGAAGAAGGAAGGCCGACGGCAGCTCAGATGAGCTGTGTGCTGTGTTCCAGCGGTTTGAATAGTGAAGCCAGGTACCCGGCCCGGGTGGAGGGGGGGCGGAGGGGACTCTGGGGGGGGGGGGGGCGGCGGCAGCGGCGGCGACCCCGGGGGAGAGGGGCAGCAGCGACCTATCCGGGGGGGGGGCCTTTCAACCCCCCCCTTCCTTTACCTTTAGATTGTAAGCTCTCTTGAGCAGGGACTGTCCTTCCCCTTGTCTAAACTTGTACAGCGCTGCGTAACCCTGGCAGCGCTATAGAAATGCTAAGTAGTAGTAGTAGTACTAGCCCGTTTTTACGGGCTCAATGGCTAGTATGGATATAATTTGAAGAAATTGTACAAGGAACCTTAAACTGGGTCAGTGCTTCTATACAATACCCCCATTTAGTTTAATAAGAGCTATATTCCAATACCTCCCCCCCCCCCCCCCCCCCCCCCCCCCCCCCCCCCCCCCCCCGAAGTCCCTTTAGCTGCCAAAAAAGTAGAGAATTGTGAAGATTCAAAGAATACATACTTATTTGCCTAATATTTTATTACACACTTGCAGGGGTATTTGAGGAAAAAAGTTCCACCTAATTAGAGTACACCTGGTCTCATCAGGAGGAACCTCTGTCTACGTTTTTGCATTTCTTTTGTAACATCAGGGAACAGTTGAACCTTCAGTCCGAGAAAGCTCTTCTCTCTATTTTGAAAGAATAGTCTCACTAACCAGTTCTTGTCTGGTGATAGAGCCACCGTAGCTATCAATGTAGATGGAATTATTGCATCACTATCTGAGGCTTCCAATATCATCGAGATGTCTAGAACTGGTTTATTCTGATATATTTGGTTTTTTGAAGGTAACTAATATATTTGTGTAAATGGGGGAATTATTTCCTCTGAAACTCCTAATATCTCCTTAATATATTTTCGTAGCATTTCTCTTGGTAGTATCCCAAATTGTTTAGGAAAATTCTAAAATCTAATATTATTATTCCTTGTCACATTTTCCAAAAATTCTGTTCTTCTTCTAAGTATTGTTAAGTCTTTTATCATTGTCTCTTGGTGTAAATGTAAATCTTCCATTTCCTTATGTTGGTTCAATATAGACTCCACCTTGATGTCAGTATCTTGTACCCATTGATCTCTGAACACACCACCCGAACTCTCGTCTACGCTCTCATTACCTCTCGCCTGGACTACTGCAACTTACTCCTCACCGGCCTCCCACTTAGCCATCTATCCCCCTTCAGTCTGTTCAGAACTCTGCTGCACGTCTCATATTCTGCCAGAACCGATATACTCCTATCACCCCTCTCCTCAGGTCACTTCACTGGCTTCCGATCAGATACCGCATTCAATTCAAACTTCTCCTTCTTACCTACAAATGCACTCAGTCTGCTGCCCCTCACTATCTTTCTACCCTCATCTCCCCTTACGTTCCCGCCCGTAACCTCCGTTCACAGGATAAATCCCTCCTCTCAGTACCCTTCTCCACCACCGCCAACTCCAGGCTCCGCTCATTCTGCCTCGCCTCACCCTATGCTTGGAACAACCTTCCTGAACCCTTACGCCAAGCCCCCTTCCTGCCCGTCCAAGTCTTTGCTTAAAGCCCACCTCTTCAATGCTGCGTTCGTCACCTAACCCTTACCGTTCAGTGAATCCAGATTGCCCCAATTTGACTGCCCCTATCGGACCGACCGTTCACTTGTCTATTAGATTGTAAGCTCTTTGAGCAGGGACTGTCTCTCTTTGTTAAATTGTACAGCGCTGCGTAACCCTAGTAGTGCTCTAGAAATGTTAAGTAGTACTAGTAGTAGAAGACTACCTATATCAGGTAAATTGTTTTATTTGTGGGTTTAGGGATTTCCCCAAATCCACAATCAAAGTCCAAAGAGTATGACATGTCACTTCCTTAGGTTTTTCAAATATAGGAAAATTTACCTCTATTGCAGTAGATGAAGAAAGTTGTATCCGTGTTGCTCCACAAGTCTCCACTTGTTCTGGCATAATGGCAGATGTTCCTTCTTCCCTCTGGTTGACCAGTTCTTCTATGGGGCCTGCACCTTCTGCGGATCTTACTTCCTCCTTTTTCCCCTCATCTGCACCATGCGGTACAGGGGATTCCTGCATTGGAGTACTGGTTCTGTAGGGTTGCGGGGGAGGTGCTCTTCCATTGGGGCTGAGCAACAGCTCCAACCCTGGGATCGCCGAGGTGTCTCCATTCCCACCCGGGCAGTCAAGCGGGTTCTCTCCTGATGTCGTGGGTATCTGGGCTCTCTGAAGGTAATTCTGTATAATAGACTGAGTTAAAGAGGAATTCTGTCGTGGAGGGGCAGTGGAGGACGGACGGCCCCTTCTCTTCGGCATCACAAACAAAATTCAGAGCGTCCTCAGAAGTATCCAGCACAGGCAGCGGCCATCTTGAATCCCCCGGATTGAATTGTAGAGCAGTAAAGTTGTTGGGATAAAAACGTTAATGAGAGTTGCATTCATTGTAGTCTCAGTACTTTTGCTTTTTACTCAAAAAGTATTATATAAGGCAATAACTTTTTTTTACTTTCACTTAAGTACATTTTTTTAATATGCTCTTCATTGTACTTTATTTTTACTCAAGTATTAAAATATACATTTATTTTTACCTCTACTTAAGTACTTTGACCTAGTAATTTGAACAACACTGGAGATGAACTGCAGGAAAAAGGGCCCCACGAGCCAGGGTTCTTTTTACCGTAGCAAGTAAAAAGCCCCCAAAATTAGCCACGTAGTAAGATAACCCTTACCGCATGGCCTTGCAGTGGGAAGCACTTACCCATTAAGATGGCAGTAAGCACTCCTGAGGTAACCTCGTGGTAACTAGTCAGCTCGCAGTGATGCCCGATTACCACCAGGTTAGCGCTGCACTAGGAAAAAAAAGTTTCCCATAGCGCCGGAAATGGTGCCCGCTCCAGCTGGAAGTACCACCAGTGGCCATTTTGCTTACCCCTAAGCATGCCGTTTGTGTGGATCAACATGTCTGAACAAAGTTTTACCAGAAAGCTCTAAATATGGTACACTTTGGCTAATATTTTAGCCTCCCCTTACCATGCCTGCAGTTTCCTTCCCTTTTGGTCCAATTAATGTGTATACAAAATGTTTTCACAAAGTGACCCAGGAAAAGGGGGAAGTGGCTACAGGGCTAGATTTTCACAAGGATCTTTTAACCACAGAAAGGTGGTATATCAACTCCCATTACCAATACACAGAGTCCTTACTCACCTACAAATGCACTCGATCTGCGGCCCCTCCGTACCTCTCTACCCTCATCTCCCCTTACGTCCCTACCCGTAACCTCTGCTCTCAAGACAAATCCCTCCTTTCAGTACCCTTCTCCACCACCTCCAACTCCAGGCTCCGTCCCTTCTATCTCGCCTCACCCCATGCCTGGAACACACTCCCTGAGCCCATACGCCATGCCCCCTCCCTACCCATCTTCAAATCAATGCTCAAAGCCCACCTCTTCAATGTCGCCTTCGGCTCCTAATCACTACACCTCTTCTCAGAAAACGTATCTACCCCAACTTGACATTTCGTCCTTTAGATTGTAAGCTCTTCCGAGCAGGGACCGTCCTTAATTGTTAATTTGTACAGCGCTGCGTAACCCTAGTAGCGCTCTAGAAATGTTAAGTAGTAGTAGTAGTAGTAGTAGTCCGTAGGAATCACTTGAAGCGGAAGTGCTACTACTACTACTTATCACTTCTAAAGCGCTACTAGACGTACGCAGCGCTGTACACTTGAAATGCTGAAGGCTTGTGCTTTAAAAGGCAGACAGGATGCTTCTGCTCCATTCTGGAACCAAGCACTCTAATGGATTCTAGTATAAACCTCATTTCAGCCCATTAAACTCACTTGGGCCCAGACTTCAGCAGTGTCTGTATTTCAAGTAATTTAACTGCCGTTCCTTGAGCTCTACAGAAACCATTTAGCGTCATAGCAACTTGCTTTACCCAGAGACTAAATAAGTACACTGAGCCGAAACTGGCAGAGAAATGCCAGTGGAAGCGAGACCCAAAGCCAAAGGATATAAAAGCTCAAAAGTTCATTCGGCACTCATTATCAGCCATTCTTTTATTCATGCACTCAGATCATCCTAAATAAATGATATTAGCCCATGCTCCGTGCATTGGGTTTCAATCAAATGCTACCTGAAAACAGACAGAGTCCTTTTTCTTCATATTGTAAGGAGGTTGGAGGGTCTAAGCAGGTCAGGAGGAGGTATGGGGCCAGACTACATTCCCCACAAGGCCCTGAGAGAAGGGATCGGGGGGGGGGGGGGGGTAGGTCCCAAAACCGGTAGGGACACCACATGGAAGGGAGGGAGAAAAGGACTGGAAAGAGCAGCTACTATGGCAGACGAGGGCCAGAAGGGGGAGCCGTGATGACAAAGCTCAATTCCCGTGGGTTAGAAATCAGTACAAGATTCCTTCCACCTGGGAAGGGGAGGAGGTCTCCAACCAACAGCCTAGCAGAGAAGCAGAGTTAATGGAGTGCTTGGAGGAAGGAGAGGCTGGAGGGACCAGCACACCAGGTTTGGAGGAACCGGTTGACATGGACTGTAATTGTACTTTGGGGCAGAGTTGCAGGGACTGAAGGCAGTGGGTGCTCATAGGAGTCAATTAGCTGTGTTGTGGGCGATGTACTGCCATTCTGCAACCACCCAAGCGGAAAGACTTTTAAAACTGAAACCCAGGCTGTTGAACTGGGGGAGAACTTGGATTTAAAGGGAAGTTTTTTTTCTGGTTGCTTTGTTTTGGAAACTGAATGGGACTTTAACCCCCTTGAACTGAGATTTGTGGAGGAGGGGCAATAAACTGCTTAGAACTAAAAGCTGTGTTGTCTGCTGAAGGGAGCCTACCACCCCCTGAAGGTTTGCTACCGGGATTACAGTTATTACAGTATTTAATCTTTTATTTGAATCATTGCATGTCCTCGCTTGGCCCTTTCTGTGATGTCTGCAAAGTTTTGTAACCCGTTTACTTGCGGCTTGTTTCATTTTGTTTTGGAAAATCCTCTGTTGAACATTTCATAGGCTTTTTCTTTCTTACTTAGGGGTCCTTTCACTAAGCTGCGACGCACCCTTGCACAGATTTTTCCTGCACGCTAAGGGGCCGTAAAAATAGCCTTTTGGGATTTTTTTGTAGTAATGGCCAAGCACTAATATTTTGGCAGAATCACTCGGTTATTTTCTACTTCCCCTTTGGAGGACTTGTTTATACATCAGCAATCTCGTCTTTCTAAAGATTGAGATTGTTATTATGGACCATATTTCTTGACCACTGTCTGTCCATCCGTGATACATACTACTTAGGGGCCCCAACGTGCGCCCAAATGGAGTTACCACCTGTCTACCACGTGGCCCTTGCGGTAATTTTATTTTTGGTGCGCGTCCGCTACATGCAACCGAAAAATATTCTGACGTGTGTAGCGGGCTCGTGTCAAGTGGCTTTCTATGTTCATAGGTCATTACTGCTCAGTTAACACGTGAGACCTTACCACTAAGCCAATGGTTGACGGTAAGGTCTCAGAGCCCAAATGGATGCATGCCGATTTTGATTTTGCCGCACGCCCATTTTTGGCAAAAATTTTAAAAAGGCCTTTTTTACAGGCACGCTGAAAAATGAATCTGCGTGCGGCCAAAACCTACACCAGCACAGGCCATTTTTCAGTGCACCTTAGTGAAAGGACCCCTTAGATTATGAATCAGGGATCGCCGCTTTCACCAACTCTCTTCAACTTAATGATGACACCACTGGCCAAGTCTTTATCCAACCAAGGCCTTAACCCATACATCTATGCAGATGATGTCACGATATACATCCCGTTCGAAAATGATTTAACAGAAATCGCATATAAAATCAGTCACAGCTTCCAAATAATGAATTTATGGGTGGATTCATTTCAATTAAAGCTTAATGCAGAGAAGACACAATGCCTTATCCTTTTATCGCAATATAACAAGATCAATTATTCTAATATTAATAGCCCAAATCACATTCTTCCCGTCTCGGATACCTTGAAACTCCTAGGAGTCACAATTGATTGAAATCTTACTCTAGAAAGTCACGTGAAAAATGTTACAAAGAAAATGTTCCATGCGATGTGGAAACTTAAAAGGGAAGTATTCCGCAATCTGGTGCAATTGTTGGTGTTAAGCCATTTGGACTATTGTAATTCCATCTATATCGGATGTAAAGCACAAATTATTAAGAAACTCCAAACAGTCCAAAATACTGCAGCCAGACTTATATTTGGAAAAGCGAAATACGAAAGTGCTAAACCCCTCAGAGAAAAATTACATTGGCTTCCACTAAGAGATCGTATTACATTCAAGACCTGTACCCTGGTTCACAAAATTATTCATGGTGAAGCCCCGATATATATGTCAGATCTCATAGACTTACCAGCAAGAAACATAAAAAGTTCATCACGCACATTCTTAAACCTCCATTACCCCAATTGTAAAGGACTTAAATCCATATCAATATATACATCTAGCTTCTCCTACATCTGTACACATCTATGGAATGCACTACCGAATGCCATAAAAACAACGCATGATCTGACACCCTTCCGGAAACTACTAAAGACTAAATTGTTCAAAAAGCCTTATCAAAAGGATCCTTCACAAATGACCTGACATCTAAACTCAATCAGAACAAGTTAACAGTGAACCCTTCTATTTGATTTCTTTAATTTCTTTTTCTTTATTGAACGTTATTCATCACCCTTGATTTCAAATTCCTGAAATGTATTATATATCCATTTACTTCTAATGTACCTTATATTTTTGTACTTTATTGTTATTTATTTATTTATTTATGGCATTTATATCCCACACTTTCCCGCCCATGGGCAGGCTCAATGTGGCTTACATTAGTTCAAAAAGGCTAACACCAGTATAGAAAGACACATCAATCTAGTAATAAACAAACAGATACATTAAGGGCGAGGCAGTCGGTGAGGAAAGACAGAGGGAAAGAAGAGAGAAAGGTGATAAAGAATGCAATACGGCCACATAACAGTAACAGGTCAGAAAGCACTAAGGCAGAGCGGGGCTGTAGCGTAAGCTTTCCTGAATAAAGCGGTCTTCAGTGATATTCTGAAAGCCTGTTGTTCGGAGGTAGCTTTAACTGAGTTGGGTAAACCATTCCACAAACGTGCGCTGATATAGGGAAAGGTAGATGCGTGACTGGTTTTATGCTTGAAGCCACTATACGAGGGGTAGTGGAGATGTAAGTAAGATCGAGAAGATTTGCTCAGATTCCTGGGTGGTAAGATGATGAGATCGTCCATATAAGCTGGAGCTTCGCCGTTGAGGATTTTATGCACCAGGGTGCAAATTTTAAATGTTATACGATCCTTGACAGGTAGCCAATGCAGTTAATAATAATATGTATTTCTCACTCCGGAAATGGCTACCGCCATTTTGGCATAATGTAAGCCACATTGAGCCGGCATAGAGATGGGAAAATGTGGGATACAAATGCAGCAAATCCTAGATGATAATTCTCACCTCCAGCGTTCCGACTTGCCTGGGACTGTGGCTCATTCCGAGTTGGTCTGCTAGGCTCCGTAGATCAGGCTGACATCACCGTAGCCATTATGATGTCAACTTCAGAACCCGGGGGGGGGGGGGGGGGAACATGCCTCACAGCTGATCCATGTCCAGAGGAGGGTCGCTGGACATGGGTGGCTGGAGGGGAGGCAGGGAGAGAGGAGGGTCGCTGGACATGGGTGGCTGGAGGGGGGACAGGAGAGAGAGGAGGGTCGCTGGACATGGGTAGCTGGAGGGGGGCAGGGGAGAGAGGAGGGTCACTGGACATGAGTGGCAGGAGGGGGGCAGGGGAGAGAGGAGGTTCGCTGGACATGGGTGGCTGCAGGGGGGGCAGGGGAGAGAGGAGGGTCGCTGGACATGGGTAGCTGCAGGGGGGGACAGGAGAGAGAGGAGGGTCGCTGGACATGGGTAGCTGGAGGGGGGCAGGGGAGAGAGGAGGGTCGCTGTACATGAGTGGCAGGAGGGGGGCAGGGGAGAGAGGAGGTTCGCTGGACATGGGTGGCTGCAGGGGGGGGCAGGGGAGAGAGGAGGTTCGCTGGACATGGGTGGCTGCAGGGGGAGAGGAGGGTCGCTGGACATGGGTGGCTGCAGGGGGAGAGGAGGAACACTGGACATGGGTGGCTGCAGGGGGGGCAGGGGAGAGAGGAGGGTCACTGGACATAGGTGGCTGGAGGGGGGCAAGGGAGAGGAGGGTCGCTGGACATGGGTGGCTGCAGGAGGACAGGGGGTCACTGGACATGGGTGGCTGCAGGGGGGCAGGGGAGAGAGAAGGGTCACTGGACATGGGTGGCAGGAGGGAGGCAGGGGAGAGAGGAGGTTCGCTGGACATGGGTGGCTGGAGGGGGGACAGGGGAGAGAGGAGGGTCACTGGACATGGGTGGCTGGAGGGGGGCAGGGGGAGAGGAGGGTCGCTGGACATGGGTGGCTGCAGGGGAGCCAAGGAAAACCTTGCTAGCGCCCATTTCATTTGTGTCAGAAACGGGCCTTTTTTTACTAGTAAATAAATAAATCCATTAGGGACAGCATTAGTACCTGTATAAAGAATGGCACTTGTCAACCACTGTGAAGGCCTCACAGTATATCAAATGCACTAAATAATCAAAGGGACTACAGAGTCTCATGTAACAAACTTTTTTTTCTTCTTGTACAGCTACAATATAGTATAATGTAATGCAAAGCAACTTAAATGGCTATTGTTCCTTAACATGCATCTAATTTGGCCTCTAATACTCATATTACAAAATCGATTTTTTTTCCCCTTGATTTTTCCTCTTCCAGGACATAGTGAAGGTAATTCTCTATTCTGCTTTCCCTTCAGGGGAACCTTTTTATTTTAATCTCTCCATTAATCCACTCGCATTCTGACAAGCTAGCTTTTCCTATTAACCTGGGGCTGGGATTCATCTGCTATCTGGCAGCTGGCTGGAACTATCTAGCCGAGGCAGATTGAGGTATTTTTTTTCTTTCCTTTCACTCGTTTGTACAAATGATCAGCTTTATCTTTGCAGCTTCCAAACTAAATTGCTCAGTCAGTCTACATAAGTACATAAGTAATGCCATACTGGGAAAAGACCAAGGGTCCATCGAGCCCAGCATCCTATCCACGACAGCGGCCAATCCAGGCCAAGGGCACCTGGCAAGCTTCCCAAACGTACAGACATTCTATACATGTTATTCCTGGAATTGTGGATTTTTCCAAGTCCGTTTAGTAGCGGTTTATGGACTTGTCCTTTAGGAAACCCTCCAACCCCTTTTTAAACTCTGCTAAGCTAACCACCTTCACCACTTTCTCCGGCAACGAATTCCAGAGTTTAATTACACGTTGGGTGAAGAAAAAGTTTCCCCGATTTGTTTTAAATTTACTACACTGTAGTTTCATCGCATGCCCCCTAGTCCTAGTATTTTTGGAAAGCGTGAACAGACGCTTCACATCCACCTGTTCCACTCCACTCATTATTTTATATACCTAGACCCACATCTGCCTGGTTTAATGTACACTGCTTTCGGAAGTTTACTTACTGTAAAAAGACTTGTCTTAAAAAAGGCTTTAATATTAGTATAAAACACATTTCACAACAAAAATACTATGGGGCAATATTCAATGGGATTGCCTTTTTCTTTGAAAATTCAACAGAATGCTGCATCTTTTAAGTTGATGTTGAAATGTTACCTGCTGGACCATCTTGTTTGTTTATTTATTTAGTAGGATTTAATTTCCGCCTTTTTGAAGGAATTCACTCAAGGCGGTGTACAGTAAGAATAGATCAAACTTAGGCAATTACAGCAGTAAAAATATTCAAATAACAATACAAAGTATGTGTCGCGTGATCGAGGACCTTGGCATACTGTCAGGCGTCTTCCCCGGGAGCACTGGGGCCTTGGGCCACTACCGTGGAGCGGGAGTGGCAGGCAAGATCACCTTCAAGGTAGAGATGAGACAAGACTGGACCGGAACCCCGGACTGGAGTTCTACACAGGAATACACGGAACTGGAACACACCGGATGGGTGCGCACTGGAGTGGAGCCCGCTGGACTGGAACACACTGGAGTGGCCCCACTGGACTGGAACATACAGGAGTGGAACCCGCTGGTACTGGAACACACTGGAGCGGAACCCACGGAACCGGGAACCTCTGGACTGGAACACACTGGACCTAGGCTTCACCTACACTTAACCACCTTTCCCCGAGGGTTGAGCCCTCAGGTTCGGGCGGCCGGCAAGGCTTACAGGAAAAACTGGAACTGGAACTTGCAAGCAGGAACAGCAGGAATGAGGATCCAGGAGTGCCCCCAGGCACCTAGGCGAAGGCAGGGCAGACAGGCAAGGAATGTCCGGGTTCCGGCAGTAGGCAGGTTTAAAGCAATGGTCAAGTCAAGGAACAAGACTAAGGCTGGAGCTTCAGAATCAAGGAGTACTGGCAACAGAGAGAACAAGGGCTGAAGCTCCAGAAGCAAAAGAAACACACACGGAAAACCAGCAGGCTAAACACCGGAAGGCTAGTCAACTGTACATAAGCTAGTAGGAAAGCTATGCCCAAGCAAACCAGTCATACACAAGAAACATACACTAAGCAAACACAGGAAAGCTGTACACAGGCTGCCAATGCAAAGCTGTGCCCAAGCTAACAAGTCATACACTGGAAACAAACACAGAGAACTAGCAAAGCTATACACAGGCTAACAAGCAAAGCTGTGCCCAAGCTAACAAGTCATACACTGGAAACAAACACAGAGAACTAGCAAAGCTACACACAGGCTAACAAGCAAAGCTGTGCCCAAGCTAGCTAGTCATACACTAGGAACAAACACAGAGAACTAGCAAAGCTACACACAGACTAACAAGCAAAGCTGTGCCCAAGCTAGCTAGTCATACACTGGAAACATACACAGAGCAAACAATGTAGCACTGAACAGAGCACTCCACATACCAGGGCCCTTAGACAAAATGCAAAGGCAAGGGCTGTAGTCTCTAAGTGATTAATAAAGCCCTTCAACACCAGAGGCACAGCTGCAGCAACTACTACTACTACTACTACTTAGCATTTCTATAGCGCTGCCAGGGTTACGCAGCGCTGTACAAGTTTAAACACGGGGAGGGACAGTCCCTGCTCAAGAGAGCTTACAATCACCTTGCATCCAAACAGAGGCTTGACACACAAAGAAGTCAGCCCACAGGAAGGAACAGCGGGAGCCATCTTGGATACTGGCATAGAGGAGGAGGCGGCAGCCATCTTGGAAGAGGCATAGCCCACACAGGTGAGGTTCAGTAGGGCAATCAGTACATAGAGCCAGAGAGAAACTAAGACAGAGACAGACACAGAGAGAAGCAGAAGCCAGCACAGCCACTGACTCCCAGAAAGAGGGTAAGAATTAGGGTGGTCACGGCCACAGATGTGACAGTATGGCATAGTATACTACTTGAATCTTCAAAATCTCAAAAATTTTAGAGCTAGAAAACAACTATATGTCTCCGAGTAGATTATCCAGCTTATTTTCGAAAGAGAAAGACGCCCATATTTCGACCTAAATCGGGAGATGGGTGTCTTTTTCCCGTGGGCGAACAAATCGGTATAATCGAAAGCCAATTTTGGTCGTCTTCAACTGCACTCCATCACAGGAACGAACAAAGTGGATGGGGGCATGTCGGAGGCTTGGTGAAGGTGGGACTGGGGCATGGTTATCGGCCGAGGAGAGATGGGCGTCTTTAGCTGATAATCGAAACAAGAAGGGTGTTTTAGACGAGAATTTGGTCCGCTTTATTTGGACCCTTTTTTTTTCAGGCCCAAGTCCCAAAAAAGTGCCCCAACGGACCAGATGACCACCGGAGGGAATCGGGGATCACCTCCCCCAGTGGTCACTAACCCCCTCCCACCAACCCCCCCCCCCCCCCCCCCACTTTAAAAACTTTTTTTCCAGCCTCTATGCCAGCCTCAAATGTCGTACCCACCTCCATGACAGCAGAATGTGTTCTATCCTCTGACAGCCTTTCCCTGGTTCTGATGTGGCTCTCGGGTGAGTGTGACACCTTTTCTGTTATGCGCACTGCAGAGTCACATCAGCAATGCATTGTGGTGGGTGTAGGGTATTGAGCTCCGTGATTCCACTAGCTTGTGTTAAATGCTCACGATGTTGGTAGTTGGTGGGCTCTACTCCCATGGTGCTTTTCCCTCTGCTTACTGGGTCAGAGTGTGCCCTGTTTTGTTTCCGGTAGTCCATGAGGTAGTGTCCATTTTTGTAAGCCAGTTTTAGCTCCCTTTCATGTGTTACCCACGTTACTGAAAGTGGGCATTGTACAGCATTCTGCCAGCTCTGACCTACTGCTAATCTCAATACAAGGGAGACTCTTTGCCAGTGGGGCACAACCTCTGATCTGCAGTTAACTGTGAGTAAACATGCTTATTAAAATAAAGGACGCTTTCGGAGACATTAGTCTTCAGGTGTCAACTGGTGTGCCAAGGTTCTATAGCAGCAACAAGTCCTAGAGGCCTGCATGTATGCACTTTTAGTGGGTACTGCCGTGCACTTCAGACAGGCGGACCCAGGCCCATCCCCCTCCCACCTGTAACACTTGTGCTGGTAAATGGGAGGCCTCCAAAACCCACTGTACCCACATGTAGGTGCTCTCTTCACCCCTAAGAGCTATGGTAGTGTTGTACATTTGTGGGTAGTGGGTTTTGGGGGAGGGGGGTTGGGTGCTCAGCGCCCGTGGTAAGGGAGCTATGCATGTGGGAGCTGTTTCGGAAGTCCACCGCACTGACCTCTAGGGTGCCCAGTTGGTGTCCTGGCATGTCAGGGGGGCCAGTGTACTATGAATCCTGGCCCCTCCCACGACCAAATGGCTCGGATTAGGATGTTTTTGAGCTGGCCGGTTTTAGTTTCCATTATCGCTTAAAAAAAAAAATGCTCAGCTCAGAAATGAACAAATCCATGGCATTTGGTCCGTACAAACTGTATTTTCGAAACAAAAGACATCCATTTTTTTTCGAAAATACGGTCTGTCCCTCCTCTTCACATACCCGTTTTTGGACATAGACGACCATGGAGATAGGCGTTCGCGTTCGATTATGCCCCTCAATATGGCTCATTGGAATGGGAGGCTTTTTATTGATTGGTTGTCAGCTGAGTTGTATGTCTAGCAGTTGATTGGTTTCAATAGGATGATGCCACTAAAAGTGGGTGTGTATATAGCCAGGAGCCATTTTGTGTCGTCAGCAAATGTAATTACCTCACTAATTACTCCCATCTCTAGATTATTTATAAATATGTTAAAAAGCAGCAGTCCCAGTACTGACCATTTAATCCTACTCTCTGCTTTCTATCTTTTAACCAGTTTTTTAATCCACAATAGGACACTATCTCCTATCCCATGACTCTCCAATTTCCTCTGTAGTCTTTCATGAGTTACTTGGTCAAATGCCTTTTGAAAATCCACATACACAATATTGACAGGCTCACCTTTATTTACATGTTTTTCTCCCCATCAATTGAAATGTAATAGATTGGTGAGGCAAGATTTCCCTTGACTAAATCCATGTTGGTTTTATTTATTTATTTTAGTGCATTTATATCCCACATTTTCCCACAAGCGCAGGAACAATGTGGCTTACAGTAGTAGTACAGGAAAACAAAAATTCACAGAAAAGACATGGGATGGAGAAGCTGTCCAACAAGAGCAATTTTGTAGAATTCCACTTCAATCTGCCACCGGCGAGTCAAATGGAGGGCGGCGGTATGGAGTAGGCTTTTTTTTAAAAAGGAATGTCTTTAAGAATTTCTTAAATAATTGATAGTCTAATATCCCTTTTAATTGCTTCGGCAGGACATTCCAAGACTTAACACTAGTGTATGGGAAAGACGAAGCAAACATATGCTTATATCTGATTCTCCTACTGCTGGGATAGTGTAGACAGAGAAAGTTATGTGATGACGATGAAGCATTTCTTGGGGGCAGATCGACGAGGTTGAGCATGTATTCAGGGGCCTCTCCGAATATGATCTTGTGCGTTAAAGAGCAGACTTTTGTCTCATTAATCCATGCTTTTGAATATGTTCTATAATTTTGTTCTTTAAAATAGTTTCTACCATTTTGTCCGGCACCGACGTCAGGCTCACCAGTCTATAATTTCCCAGATCACCTCTGGAACCTTTTTTTAAAAAATCAGAGTTACATTGGTCACCCTCCAATCTTCCGGTACCATGCTTGATTTTAAAGATAAATTACATATTTCTAACAATAGTTCTGCAAGTTAAGTTTTCAATTCTGTCAGTATTCTGGGATGAATACCATTTGGTCCAGGCCTTCAGTTCATCATATTGGGCCATTACAACTTCCAGGTTTATAGAGATTTCATTCCGTTTCTCTGACTCATCAGCTTTGAATATCTTTTCTACTATTACTACTACTACTTAACATTTCTAAAGCGCTACAAGGGTTACGCAGCACTGTACAATTTAAACATAGGGGGACAGTCCCTGCTCAAAGAGCTTACAATCTAAAAGACAAGTGAACGGTCAGTCCGATAGGGGCAGTCAAATTGGGGCAGTCTGGATTTACTGAACGGTAAGAGTTAGGTGCCGAACGTAGCATTGAAGAGGTGGGTTTTAAGCAGAGATTTGAAGATGGGCAGGGAGGGGGCTTGGTGTAAGGACTCGGGGAGGTTGTTCCAAGCATAGGGTGAGGCGAGGCAGAATGAGCGGAGCCTGGAGTTGGCGGTGGTGGAGAAGGGTACTGAGAGGAGGGATTTGTCCTGTGAGCGGAGGTTTCGGGCGGGAACGTAAGGGGAGATGAGGGTAGAGAGGTAGTGAGGGGCAGCAGACTGAGTACATTTATAGGTAAGAAGGAGAAGCTTGAATTGAATGCGGTATCTGATCGGAAGCCAGTGAAGTGACCTGAGTAGAGGTCTTCTTCGGTGTAGACCGAAGCAAAAAATTCATTTAATCTCTCCGCTATAGCTTTGTCTTCCCTGAGTGCCCATTTTACCCCTTCGGTCATCTAACGTTCCAACCAATTCTTTTGCCGGCTTCATACTTTTAATATACCTAAAAAAAATTTGACTATGTGTTTTTGCCTCCAACACAATCTTTTTTATTTCAAATTCCTTCTTTGCCTTCCTTATGCTGTTTCTTATTATTTTCAATGTAAAGGTCTCCCCAATCACTTCTGACTCTCTTTCGTCTTGGTTCGGTTGGAGTATTTTCTATCATGTGTCACCCTCCACCAGGGTTTAGCTGTGTTCTGCCTCTGCACTGTCCCAGCGCACGACTCCACCCCAGGTTCCCCAGGGAACTTTTCAATTATTCATTAACTCAAACTATATCATTTTTTTTTTGTTACATTTGTACCCCGCGCTCTCCCACTCATGGCAGGCTCAGTGCAGCTTACATGGGGCAATGGAGGTTAAGTGACTTGCCCAGAGTCACAAGGAGCTGCCTGTGCCAGAGGTGGGAATTGAACTCAGTTCCTCAGGACCAAAGTCCACCACCCTAACCACTAGGCCACTCCTCCACTGTTGCTACTATTTGAGATTCTACATGGAATGTTGCTATTCCACTAGCAACATTCCATGTAGAAGTCGGCTCTTGCAGATCACCAATGTGGCCGCGCAGGCTTCTACATGGAATGTTGCTAGTGGAATAGCAACATTCCATGTAGAATCTCCAATAGTAGCAACATTCCATGTAGAACCTCCAATAGTAGCAACAGAATCTCAATAGTAGCAACATTCCATGTAGAATCTCAAAGAGTAGCAACATTCCATGTAGAATCTCCAATAGTATCTATTTTATTTTTGTTACATTTGTATCCTGCGCTTTCCCACTCATGGCAGGCTCAATGCGGCTTACATGGGGCAATGGAGGGTTAAGTGACTTGCCCAGAGTCACAAGGAGCTGCCTGTGCCTGAAGTGGGAATCGAACTCAGTTCCTCAGGACCAAAGTCCACCACCCTAACCACTAGACCACTCCTCTTTGTTTTATTGGAGACTATAGCTTACGACAGCTTATAGAAGTACCCAGCTCACAGGCCTGTCTTATCAAAGAGAGCTAAAAAAAACCCCAAACCTTTCTTCAACTGGCAGCAGCAAAGTCCTCAGCTCCCCTGTACCTCTCCAAATTCAAGGCAGTCCCAAAAGTTCATTCAGCAATTTTGACTTTCTTTAAACTCAAGTTTCCTGTACCCTCTCCTCAGAGAATATCATGAGGAAAGGGGACCCCTACCCTTTTACACACAAGCAATTAAACTCCTGGTATCAACCACCCCATGGGTCAAACGAGTTCAGTTTCAGGCTTCTGTTCCTTTCCCTGGAAACCAGCTCAGGTGCTTCCATTAAACTTTCTCTCTACGTATTGAATCAAACTCACCACCAAGGTTGCTAACAGTCCCTTAGATTTCACACTCTTTACCTTGGCCGGGGCAGATGTGTCCATGGGCTCTTTTTCAGGCTCTACATCCACCTCTTGAATCTCTGAAATCCCCTCTGCTGACATCCCCCTCTCCTCCCTTCTCCCACAGCTGCTCATAATCCTTAGTATTAGCCTGGGAACCTGGGACTTGTAGTCTGGTTTACCCTGTTTCAAAGAGTCCTGTGACTCCCCCCCCCCTCCGAGGATCCTGGGAATTGTAGTGTGGGTTAACCCTTCTACAGGAGTCAGGTGACCTACCCTGGGGAAGCTGGGAAATGTAGTCCCTCAATAGTTCCTGTGGACATCTGCCCTTCCACCATCTTGTTCCAGAGTCCTTCCCTCTAATTCTGCGGGATACATCACACATGCCCTTGCTGTTGTTTGGCACAGCTCTCTCACTAGAAATGGGATTCCTGTCCTTTCTGTGAGAATAATATGGTCTTGCCTTAGAAGAAGTATAGATGGAACCTCTTTTGTAGTTAACTTCATCCCTTTTAAATTTCACATTTTTAATTTCTTTTACCTCCCTCCTAAATTTCTCTAACTCGGACCTTAAGTGTGTAAAGATTTGTTTAGTGTCCAGTGACTCATGCAGTGTTTTACTCTTGCATCTAGAAGTTTCAGCTATCAAGATCATGAGATCTAAAGTACATTTATTGAGGATCAAACACCATTTTTCTAAGAATACCTGGTTGTCCAAAAACATACTTGGAGCTTTCGGTGTCCTCAAACCTCTGGGAATTCTTTTTCGACCTACAGTAATGAAGCATAGTGCAGATATGGAGGTCATTTCTTACAATGTTCTAATTTAATCTCAACTCCAAACCAACAACCTCTGTATACAGAATGAATTATGTGGCAAGATCTTTTTAAGCTTCTTTCGTAGTGATGATGGTGGGAGCAACGTTGTCCTTTGTTATTTCCTGGCATTATTCCAGCATATAATAAGCTTGCCATCTGCGGATCTTTGTTCCATCTCAGGTAGATTTTGTGGAAACTTATGAAAAAACTTTGTTAGATTCAAACACAGCTGCTAGACTTGTATATAAGAAAACCAGATATGATCCTGCAACTCCTTTGTTTATAGACGTTCATTGGCTCCCTGTTGAAATGCATGTTTTGTTTAAGTTGTGTTGTCTGATCTTTAAAACTCTGAGTGGGGATGCGCCAGAGAGCTTTCCATCTAGACTTACTTCTTTATTTAGAGGCAGATGCAGCAACCAAACGTAAAAAAATCAAAATCGTTAAAGTCCCTAACGATTTTTAAAAAACGAAGAATGCACCAAAAAAAAAGTCACACATGCTCAGATCGGTATTGAAACGTACAATGTATCAAACAATCACAATACACATCGGTAATCGGCCCCTAAATCATGCGCAGAGCAGCCAAGCGTTTTGCTGGCTGCTCTGCGCATGCTGCAAATGTAAAAACAAACAAAAAAAAAGCCACAACACATACACGTGGCTACCCGGTCAGCAAAATCCAGGAGGGGGCAAGGGCGCTCGTCCGAGGCGTCCAGTATGGACGGCCTTGCCCCCCCCCCGCTGCTCCCCACTTTCCGCTGCCCCCCCCCCGAAAAAGCAAAATTCGAGCAGCCCCGGTCCCCCCCCTCCCTTCCTGTTCCTGTGTTCTGCAGAGCTAACTCTCCCGTCATTATTCCGCCCCGTGCCCCGCTCCGCTGCCCCCCCTGAGGTCGACTACGCCGCTCCCCCCCTCCACCGAGACCCCCCTCCCTATTAACGACCCGAGCAGCGCCTCTCACCTCTCTCTGAAGCGCTGCACGGGCAGCTCGAATTCTGCTTTTTCGGGGGGGGGGGCAGCGGAAAGTGGGGAGCAGCGGGGGGGGGGGGGGGCAAGGCCGTCCATACAGGACGCCTCGGACGAGCGCCCTTGCCCCCTCCCGACCCTTTTTTTATTTTTTTATTTGATGTGTTTTCTGACGTCCTTTGGACCAATCACAGCGCTTTTAGCTCTGCTAATGCGCTGGGATTGGCTCAAAGTTTGTTTATTTATTCACTTAATGATTTTTCCTGGCACAGAGCTGTCCTAACGAGAGGTCCAGACCTCTCGTTAGATTTCCTGCCTTTTTCCTGCGTAAAGGCAATCGGAAAAGGTTAGTGCATGTCGTTTCAATGGGGTTTTCACACTAATTGCTCATCTCCATTCCGTTTTCGTTAGCTGCTGGCTTCCTCGGTAAAAGCCCTTTGATGCATGCAACGGATCAAATTTTCCTCGTTGGAGGGTCATTAAAGGCTCATTTAGCTTTAGTGCATCTGCCTCTAAGTGTACATAAGTACATAAGCATCGCCATGCCGGGACAGACCAAAGGTCCATCGAGCCCAGCACCCTGTCTCCGACAGCGGCCAAAAGAACAATTTGTCCCGCCCATTCCAGAAAAAGTGGATTATTCCCACGCCCATTCAATAACATTCTATGGCCTTTTCCTCCGGGAAGCCGTCCAAACCTTTTTTAAAGTCCGCTAAGTCAACCGCCTTAACCACTTTTTAAAATTGTATCTGAGGCTGTAACTTTTTTGTATTGTTATCTGGTAGTAATTAGCTCGCTATTCAATTAAATTGAGCGTGCAGTTTTTGGCAGCTTTTATAGAATTACGGGGAAAGTGTATACAACCAACACCTTCAATAATAAATTTATATTAAGCAATGGAAAGTTGTTAAGATCATAAGGATAGCCATTCTGGGTCAAACCAGTGGTCCATTTAGCCCAGTATCCTGCTTCCAACAGTGGCCAATCCAGGTCACAAGTACCTGGCAGAAACCCAAATAGTACTAACATTCCACGTAGAATCTGAAATAACAGCAACATTCCAGAATCCCAAACAATAACAAGATTCCGGAATCCCAAATAGTAACAACATTCAATGCTACCAATCCCAGGGCAAAAAGTGACTTCTCCCATGTCCAACTCAATAACAGACTATGGACTTTTCCTCCAGGAACTTGTCCAAACCTTTTTTTTTGAATGAAAGAAGAAGAGAGAAACCCAGGAAAACTGAGAACCCTTTGAAAGCTGGTGATTTATGCTACCAAGAGTCAAGAACAACACCCCCCCCCCCCGGTATGTTAAATGCTTTCTCCATTCTTCATTCTGTTGATGGTGCATGCACTTACTCACTGCTGTGGAAATATACATTACACTGCCATTAAAGCCTATCTGAGGCCATTGATTTTTCCTACTTTCCATGAAAGGGTGGTGGTATGATAAGCAGAGCACTAACTTGGATATTTCACTTTACGAATCTCACTGCTGTTGCAGCTAAGCAGGTAGCACAAGAGAGGCACAAATCCCAGGATTGGCAGAGGACTGCATTTAAGGACTGACCTCTAAGCACCTTGCATCCATTAGCTAATCTCACTCCCTCGTCCTTTTCTTTAGCACTAGGGAAGCAAATGCAGAGAGGTGAAATATAGCATTAGAAAGTGAAAATGGGCAAAGTGGCTGGTGTGGAGGAGTGGCCTAATGGTTAGTGCAATGGGCTTCGAGTATGGCAACCTGGGTTCGATTTCGAGTGCAGCTCCTTGTGACCTGGGCAAGTCACTTAATCCTCCATTGCCCCAGGTACAAAAACTTAGATCGTGAGCCCTTTAGGGACAGAGAAAATACCTGCACATAATGTATACAACAGCCCTGTGTATGTCTAGTGGCACTTTAGAAATGATTAGAAACATAGAAGAAACATGACGGCAGAAAAGGCCGCATGACCCATCCAGTCTGCCCATCCTCTGTAACCCCTAATTCTTCCTGTTCCTAAGCGATTCCCACATGCTTATCCCATGCCTTTTTAAATTCTGGAACAGTCCTTGACTCCATCACCTCCACCGGGAGGCCATTCCATGCCTCCACCACCCTTTCTGTGAAATAGTACTTCCTTAGATTACTCCTAAGCCTATTCCCTTTATGACATCACAATATGAGCTCTGGTTACCAGAGACTGAAACTCTTCACACTAAGGGGGGAAAGTAAGCCAAGAATAGGACAATTGAGCCATTGTGACATCACTGATGAGGTTGGCTCTTAGGCATTGGTGGAATGAGTCATTATGACATCACAATATCAGCTCTGGTTACCAGAGACTGAAACACACTAAGGGGGGGAAAGTAAGGCAATAATAGGACAATTGAGCCATTGTGACATCACTGATGAGGTTGGCTCTTAGGCATTGGTGGAATAGAGACATAGAAACATGACGGCAGATAAAGGCCATATGTCCCATCCAGTCTGCCCATCCTCTGTAACCCCTAATTCTTCCTGTTCCTAAGCGATCCCACATGCTTATCCCATGCCTTTTTAAATTCTGTAACAGTCCTCAACTCCACCACCTCCACCAGGAGGCCATTCCACGCCTTCACCACCCTTTCTGTGAAATAATACTTCCTTAGGTTACTCCTAAGCCTATTCCCTCTTAACTTTGTCGTATGCCCCCTCATTCCAGAGCTCTCCTTCATTTGAAAAAGGCTCTCTTCCTGTACATAAATGCCCTTGAAATATTTCAACGTTTCTATCATGTCTCCTCTCTCCCTCCTCTCTTTCAGCGTATAAATGTTGAGGTTCATAAGCCTGTCCCTATCATTTTTGCATTCAAGACCACTTACTAATTTCATAGCCGCCCTCCGGACCAACTCCATCCTGTTTATATCTTTCCGTAGGTGCGGTCTCCAGAACTGCACACAGTACTCACTAAAGACTTATACAACTACACTATCACCTCCTTTTTCCTGCTGGTCATGCCTCTCTTTATGCACCCTAGCATCCTTCTGGCTTTGACCGTCGCTTTTTCTACCTGTTTGGAAGCTTTAAGGTCATCAGACACAATCACCCCCAAGTCCCGCTCTTCCTTCGTACACTGAAGCACTTCACCCCCTATACTGTACCGTTCCCTCGAATTCTTGCGACCCAAGTGCATGACCCTGCATTTTTGGGGATTAAACCTTAGTTGCCAAATATCGGTCCATTCCTCCAGCTTTGCTAGGTCCTTCCTCGTGTCATTCACACCCTCCAGGGCGTCCACCCTGTTGCAGAGTATAGTATCATCCACAAAGAGACAGACCTTACCAGACAGCCCTTCCGCAATATCGCTCACAAAGACGTTAAAAAGAACCGGCCCTAGAACCGATCCCTGCAGTACTCCACTGACGACAGAGCAAGCTCCATCTACCACTACCCTCTGTCTCCTACCATTCAACCAGTTTTCAACCCAATCAGTTACTCTAGGTCCCACACCGAGGGCACTCAATTTATTTATCAGTTGCCTGCGCGGAACCGTGTCAAAGGCTTTGCTGAAATCCAAGTAAACCACATCAAGCGCCCCTCCCACATCCAACTGTTTGGTCACCCAGTCAAAGAAGACAGTCAGATTAACATGTGGCCAGTTAGTCATCACATTCAGTGTTTCTGACATTTATGGGGATGTAACTTTACTATTTCCCATGTAAAATCCAGTTTCACAGAAAATATCATGGTCGGCCAATTTCTGAGATTAAGATGCATCTGCAAGCAAGAGACCTGGTCCAAAGATTTAAAGAACAGGGAGGCTTGACTTTTGTTCCCTTTGTGGAGCACTGCTTCAGATAAGTACTCACTTGTTCTTCCAATTTCCTACGGTCTTTCTGCAATTTTTCATAGTCTGCATGTGTTTTAAGAACCTTGAATAGTTTTGTGTCATCTGCAAATTTACTCACCTCACTCATCGTTCTGATCATTTATAATTATGCTAAATAGCACTGGTCATTTTCAGTACTGGCCACTGAAAGTGACTGGATAGCCATGACCAATTGGCGGACATTTCTGACCAGTTAACTCACCTTGAATATCGGCCGGAATGGTACAGAGGTTAAGCAGCACAGGAAAGACTCATGTTGGGATAGCGCAGGCCACTTTTTAGCACTGTGTAAATTTATGTGCCTTTGAATAGTTGGCCCTGAGAATGTAGGACTTTTCTGCGAATTGTGACTCTTCCCTTTGGATACCAGGGGCATAGCCAGACACTCAATTTTGGGTGGGCTTGAACCCCGCCCCCAGCTGGCATCCCCTCTCCCAATCTGGCATTTCTTAACATCCTTCAGTGCTGGGCTGACAGCCAGCAGCGACTCATACTGTCTGCTCGCACTGACCCTGAGCCTTCCTCCTGATGCAACTTCCTGGTCCTGCAAACATGAAGTTACATCAGACGAAAGGCTCAAGGCTGGTGCAAGCAGCCGGTGTGAGTCGCACTGAAAGATTGAAAAAGATACTGGGGGAGGGAGTAGGGGGAGGAAATCTTCAACTGGCAAGGCTTGGGAAACCCCGCCAGCTAGCTGTGCTGCTGCTGGGTGGGCACCAGTGTTGCCAGTTGTCGAGGCCTCAATCCCAGCTATTTTCCAATTGTGCGTTTCTCACAAGCGTGTGCAATTCACATGTAGAATACAAAGGGATAAAAATTTATTTCCAGCTCTGGTAAACTGTGCTCCTTGTGGATAACAATTAGTTAAGCAATATGAGTTCAAAAGCTGGCACGTATAGAGCCCACCTTACCTAAATTAGGGCTACTAAGTACTGTTTGATGAAAACGTTCCGTGCCACGGTTTAAACTGTGTGAAACTGGTGTTTTCTTTTGCAATTGCCTTGTTATTGAGAAACATTGTACTAGCACAGGGGGGCTGGCAAGGAACCTACATATATCAAAAACTGCTTCATTACTTTCTCGGGCATCTCTCTGCCAAGGTTTTCCGCCACCTTCAGAAAATGGAACAAAGCCCCTTCCTGAACGGGGATTGTAATTGCATTGAATTTAAGGGCTGGCTTTCAGCATGAGAGGGTCATTTCCAGACGCGCTTGTTAGAAGAGAATTTGATTGCCTGATATATAATGCCCTTGCTGCAAATCAAGAAATAAATAAATAATTAAATTTTAAAACACCTCCCCCCCTCCCCCAATGCATGACAGTTTTTGCCCAGCAATTATAGGAAAACATTAGTGTAGCATCCAGAAATAACAGAAAAGATAAAGTTACCTGCTTTTTAAAGACCCAAAGGAGTACATAAGTACATAAGTAATGCCATACTGGGAAAAGACCAAGGGTCCATCGAGCCCAGCATCCTGTCCACGACAGCGGCCAATCCAGGCCAAGGGCACCTGGCAAGCTTCCCAAACGTACAAACATTCTATACATGTTATTCCTGGGATTTTGGATTTTTCCAAGTCCGTTTAGTAGCGGTTTATGGACTTGTCCTTTAGGAATCCGTCCAACCCCTTTTTAAACTCTGCTAAGCCAACCGCCTTCACCACTTTCTCCGGCAACGAATTCCAGAGTTTAATTACACGTTGGGTGAAGAAAAATTTTCTCCGATTTGTTTTAAATTTACTACACTGTAGTTTCATCGCATGCCCCCTAGTCCTAGTATTTTTGGAAAGCATGAACAGACGCTTCACATCCACCTGTTCCACTCCACTCATTATTTTATATACCTCTATCATGTCTCCCCTCAGCCGTCTCTTCTCCAAGATGAATAGCCCTAGCCTCCTTAGTCTTTCTTCATAGGGAAGTCGTCCCATCTCCGCTATCATTTTAGTCGCCCTTCGCTGCACCTTTTCCAATTCTACTATATCTTTCTTGAGATGCGGCGACCAGAATTGAACACAATACTCAAGGTGCGGTCGCACCATGGAGCGATACAACGGCATTATAACATCCTCACACCTGTTTTCCATACTTTTCCTAATAATACCCAACATTCTATTCGCTTTCTTAGCCGCAGCAGCACACTGAGCAGAAGGTTTCAGTGTGTTATCGACAACGACACCCAGATCCCTTTCTTGGTCCGTAACTCCTAACGTGGAACCTTGCATGACGTAGCTATAATTCGGGTTCTTTTTTCCCACATGCATCACCTTGCACTTGCTCACATTAAACGTCATCTGCCATTTAGCCACCCAGTCTCCCAGTCTCGTAAGGTCCTCTTGTAATTTTTCACAATCCTGTCGCGATTTAACGACTTTGAATAACTTTGTGTCATCAGCAAATTTAATTACCTCGCTAGTTACTCCCATCTCTAAATCATTTATAAATATATTAAAAAGCAGCGGTCCTAGCACGGACCCCTGAGGAACCCAACTAACTACACTTCTCCATTGTGAATACTGCCCATTTAACCCCACTCTCTGTTTCCTATCCTTCAACCAGTTTTTAATCCACAATAGGACATTTCCTCCTATCCCATGACCCTCCAATTTCCTCTGTAGCCTTTCATGAGGTACCTTGTCAAACGCCTTTTGAAAATCCAGATACACAATATCAACCGACTCCCCTTTGTCCACATGTTTGTTCACTCCTTCAAAGAATTGAAGTAAATTGGTCAGGCAAGATTTCCCCACACAAAAGCCATGCTGACTTGGTCTCAGTAATCCATGTCCTCGGATGTGCTCTGTAATTTTGTTTTTAATAATAGCCTCTACCATTTTCCCAGGCACCGACGTCAGACTCACCGGTCTATAATTTCCCGGATCTCCCCTGGAGCCTTTTTTAAAAATGGGCATTACATTGGCCACCCTCCAATCTTCCGGTACCACGCTCGATTTTAAGGATAAGTTGCATATCACTAGCAGTAGCTCCGCAAGCTCGTTTTTCAGTTCTATCAGTACTCTAGGATGAATACCATCCGGTCCAGGAGATTTGCTACTCTTCAGTTTGCCGAACTGCCCCATTACGTCCTCCAGGTTTACCGTGAAGTCAGTAAGTTTCTCCGACTCGTCCGCTTGAAATACCATTTCCAATACCGGTATCCCACCCAAATCTTCCTCGGTGAAGACCGAAGCAAAGAATTCATTCAGTCTCTCCGCTACGTCTTTGTCTTCCTTGATCGCCCCTTTTACCCCTCGGTCATCCAGCGGCCCAACCGATTCTTTTGCCGGCTTCCTGCTTTTAATATACCGAAAAAATTTTTTACTATGTTTTTTTTGCCTCTAATGCTATCTTTTTTTCATACTCCCTCTTGGCCTTCTTAATCTGCGCCTTGCATTTGCTTTGACACTCCTTATGCTGTTTCTTGTTATTTTCAGACGGTTCCTTCTTCCATTTTCTGAAGGCGTTTCTTTTAGCTCTAATAGCTTCCTTCACCTCACTTTTCAACCAGGCCGGGTGTCTCACCTTGAATTGCTCTGAGACAAAATTTTGAGAGCGGCTACAGTCAACATATGTTGGAAGAGAATGCTGCAGTCACTTGTATCGTACAGATGCACCTGTTTTTTTTTGTATGTGGACACTTATATTTTACAAATGATTCAAAATTTGGCTGTTTATATACCTCTATCATAATCTCCCCTCAGCCGTCTCGTCTCCGAGCTGAAAAGCCCTAGCCGTCCCATCCCCTTTATCATTTTCATTATAGTAAAGCTTCTCTCTGACAGCTTCCAAGCTGAAAGCAATTGTGTGACAGTAAACTTCAACTTTTTAGATTTTACTACCGTGTTTCCCCGAAAATAAGACAGTGTCTTATATTAATTTTTGCTCCCAAAGATGCACTAGGTCTTATTTTCAGGGGATGTCTTATTCGGGAGTAGTTGGGGGACTATGGCGGTCGGGAACAGTATTGAAGTGGGGGGGCGGTATCCTGCAGGAGTCGGCCGTGGCTCGCCTATCTGCCCACAGTGACCGCAGGACTCGAGCAGAGCAGAGCCGCCCTGGCCGGGCTGGGAATGGAGGAGGGGTATGCACTAGGGAAGGTAATGGAATGTGGGGATGGGCTGCTCTGGCTGGGGGTCTCAGGAGGTTGTGAGAGGGCTTAGGGCACAGGATCATCCCTACCGTATTACAAACATTTAAAATTTTTTTTTAACGGTAGCTCCGTTCCCCGTTGATGGCGCTTTATGCGCTCCTCCTGTACATTCGCAACACTTTCCATCCTTCTAGTCTGACTTAGCCCTTGGGCGATGGAGCAGCGCCAAAAGGGCTCGGTTACTCATTTTCTTTTATTATTTCTGCAAGGGGGATGTTTCTTTTCTTTCCAGGCTCACTTACCGGTAGTTGATCTTCACAAAAGCGTGAAGGAGGATGGTAGGAGTCCGCTGGACGATAGATTTTCCACCTCAGTCTTGTTTCTTGCATTTCTTTAATGTTATTTCGTCTTTGGGTTGCAGCAAAAAAAATTAAGGTTTCTGTGTCCATGTCCCATCGGGGCCAAACAAAAACTTTGCTAGGTCTTACTTTCGGGGAGACCTTATATTTAGCAATTCAGCAAAACCTCTACTAGGTCTTATTTTCAGGGGATGTCTTATTTTCGGGGAAACAGGGTATATAGCAAAACACCTTTTTCTTATAGCCAGATTCCAGCTATAAAATTGAGTTAAGTCACCGTTGCCCCCTGGTGGTGTAGGACGAGCGAAGTTAACTGTCACCGCCCAGAACGTCCTACAGCAGCTCAAGGACATTGTCTGCAGAAATGTTTATGAAATTTAGTAGCAATTACGTGGCTAATTTCAAAGACCCTTTATTCACATAAAACTGAATTTGTTTTAAAATTGCTCAGGGTTACTTTTGCCATTTCACAGATATTTTTTTTTACCTGAAAGGAGCACAGATTTGGGGTGGGGATCAGAAAGGTTTGTGTGGAAACTTGCACAAAAATATTGTGCAAGTGTAATTTTCAAACAAAAAGAATGCAAGTGCTTTCCTATTGAAAATTGCTGTAACTTGTGCAGATCTGGTGGTCTGCCACAATATTATCCTCCCTGTGGCATTTTTACATATATTTGTATGCGTTTAGGGGCCCTTTTACTAAGCCACGTAGGTGTCTACGTGCGCCCAACGCCCATCAATTTGGAGTTACTGCCCAGTGACCGTGTGGCCCTTGCGGGAATTTCATTTTTTACGTGCGTCCGCTATGTACGCTGGAAAATAATTTTTATCTTCTGGCGCATGTCAGAAACTGGACGATAATCGTCAATGGCTGACGGTAATGTCTCAGACCCAAAATGGATGCGCAACGATTTTTATTTTGCTGCATGACCAGTTTTGGCAAAAAATTTAAAAAGGTTTTTTTTACAGGCGCGCTGAAAAATGGATCTGCGCAAGCCCAAAACACACGCCTACATTAGTGCAGCCCATTTTTCGGCTCATCTTATTAAAAGACCTCTTACTTATTTTGTTTCATTTATAAAAAATTTAAGTAATTTTTCAATGTGTGTCAGATCATTTTTTTCTAGAAAACGGGTCAATATTCAGCTGCCTTAGTCGATGTATTTGTTTTGCCCATTGTTGTAATCATTTTTCACGGAGAGAGTAGTGGTTGCTTGGAATGCCCTCCCGCGGGAGGTGGTGGAAATGAAAACGGTAACGGAATTAAAACATGCGTGGGATAAGCATAAAGGAATCCTGTGCAGAAGGAATGGATCCTCAGGAGCTTAGTCAAGATCGGGAGGCGGGGCTGGTGGTTGGGAGGCGGGGATAGTGCTGGGCAGACTTATACGGTCTGTGCCAGAGCCGGTGGTGGGAGGCAGGGATAGTGCTGGGCAGACTTATACGGTCTGTGCCAGAGCCGTGGTTGGGAGGCGGGGATAGTGCTGGGCAGACTTATACGGTCTGTGCCAGAGCCGGTGGTGGGAAGCGGGACTGGTGGTTGGGAAGCAGGGATAGTGCTGGGCAGACTTATACGGTCTGTGCCAGAGCCGGTGGTTGGGAGGCAGGGATAGTGCTGGGCAGACTTATACGGTCTGTGCCAGAGCTGGTAGTGGGAGGCAGGGATAGTGCTGGGCAGACTTATACGGTCTGTGCCAGAGCCAGTGGTTGGGAGGCGGGGATAGTGCTGGGCAGACTTATACTGTCTGTGCCAGAGCCGGTGGCTGGGAGGTGGGGCTGGTGGTTGGGAGGCGGGGATAGTGCTGGGCAGACTTATACGGTCTGTGCCCTGAAGAGCACAGATACAAATCAAAGTAGGGTATACACAAAAAGTAGCACATATGAGTTATCTTGTTGGGCAGACTGGATGGACCGTGCAGGTCTTTTTCTGCCGTCATCTACTATATTTTAGTATATTTTGAGCTCATTGTCAATCCAATTCAGTAGAGATTGATATTTAAAAGGGTTTTACCAGGCAGGAGAGTCTCATTTAACCACTTAGCGAATATCACTGCTAAATGGACACCCCATAACCCAGTGGTTCCCAAACCTGATCCTGGAGGCACCCCAGCCAGTCAGATTTTTAGGATATCCACAATGAATATTCATTAGAGATTTGCATGAGGTGGAGGCAGTGCATGCAGATCTCTCTCATGAATATTCATTGTGGATATCCTCATCCTCCCCGTCAAGTTTAAACACGTCCCCGTCTCTTCAGCACGCAATCTCGGATTCATTTTCGACTCCTCCCTCTCCTTCTCTGCCCATATCCAGCAGACAGCTAAGACCTGTCGCTTCTTCCTCTATAATATTAGCAAAATTCGCCCATTCCTCTCTGAACAGACCACCTGAACCCTCGTCCACTCGCTCGTTACCTCTCGTCTTGACTATTGCAACCTTCTTCTCACTGGCCTCCCGCTTAGCCATCTATCCCCCCTTCAATCTGTCCAAAATTCCGCTGCACGTCTTATCTACCGCGTGAACCGATACTCTCATATCACCCCTCTCCTCAAGTCGCTTCACTGGCTCCCGATCCGCTACCGTATACAGTTCAAGCTTCTCCTATTGACCTTCAAGTGCACTCAATCTGCTGCCCCCCATTACCTCTCTACCCTCCTCTCCCCGTATGTTCCCACCCGTAACCTCCGCTCTCAGGACAAATCACTCCTATCTGTACCCTTCTCCACCACCGCTAACTCCAGACTCCGCCCCTTCTGCCTCACAGCACCTTATGCCTGGAACAGACTTCCTGAGCCCATACGCCATGCGCCCTCCTTACCCATTTTCAAGTCCTTACTCAAGGCCCATCTCTTCTCCCTTGCTTTTGGCGCCTAACCACCTTCACCATTCCTGTTACCTACACTGACTACGTAGTCTGTTACCATTAGATTGTAAGCTCTCTTGAGCAGGGACTGTCCCTCCCCGTGTTTAAACTTGTACAGCGCTGCGTAACCCTGGCAGCGCTATAGAAATGCTAAGTAGTAGTAGTAGTATCCTGAAAACCTGACTGGCTAGGAACCACTGCCCTAACCAGTTAGGGTGGAGCAGCAACTTAGCTGTTGATGAAAGTAGATTCTGAAAATTAAAACACAGTCTATAAGTGGTCAGTGAAACTGGTCTTTTTATTTTAGAGTTGCATAAGGTATCTTGTTAACAAGGTGAGACACTAGCAAAAAGTCTCTCTGCTTCCAAATGTGCCCCAGTACAAATGATTACATTTATATCTCCGAAAACACAGATGCCATAATTAATTCTATTTAAGAAAATCAACAGATCAGCAAAAATAGAAAGGAGAGGGTCTTTGAGTGACATAAAGGATGCAGATGTTTTAAGGAAACAGGAACATGCTGAATACATCTCAGCTATTGAAAAGAAACATCTAATGGTAACAAACCATTCAAGCTAAACATAATATTTGCAGTTTGGGAACAGGAGAGGAGAAATCAGTTAGCAAAAGTAATTCTTTGTCCTGCTCGGTTACAGAATTATCTGTTTCCTCCATCCTGGGGCCCCTCCTTAGTTTAGATGTTGAAGTATTTGCGGTTAGCAGAAACTAGTCTGGTACTAGCCTTTTTCACAATGTATGGTGAAATCTGCTGAGAGTTACATTTGTCATTTTCAACCAAAAAATGTTAACTCTAAGTTTTCCAGATCCACGGTTAGTGACAATTTTCAGTCCACTAATCAGCTACGTTAACAGCATAAGGTTAGAAAACCAAAACAGTTGTCCTAACCTTTATGTGTTAAGTTAACCAGTTTACTTCTGGGTCAGCTGTCATACTTGGGTAATCAATTCTGGGAGCCACCAGTCACTAAGATGCCTTCTCCCCTCCCTCCAAAAAGAACCAAACAAATTAAGTGGACATGCAAAAAATGCAGTTAATTGTACAAACTACAAATATTTAATATATTTATAGGAAAATTTATTTAAATATATTCCATATTGCTGCAGAATTTCTGACTCGTGCTGTGGAGAGTAGGGACTGTGATTTCCACTGAGGCTCCTTGTGACTCTGGGCAAGTCACTTAACCCTCCATTGCTCCAGGTACAAATAAGGACCTGTATATACTATGTAAACCGCTTTGAATGTAGTTGCAAAAACCACAGAAAGGCGGTATATCAAGTCCCATTTCCCTTTCTTGATCAATAGCACCTGCAAGCAGGGTTGCCAACTTCCCAGGCCCTTGAAGGAAATTTGTCACAATCTGGTTGGAAAATAGAAAGATTTCATCAGTCACCAACAGTATAGAAAGCGATAGGGGTTAGGCCAATGGCACCATGGCCCGACCAACGTTTTGCTCCAATAGAAATAAGAAATTAGGGAGAAAGGGCTTTTAGTGACATAGGTTGTTTTCTTTGATCTCACCAAGCACAAGATTCATAGCTTTTTTTCCACTAGGTGTCACTTTCGAGCAACGACTACAAATCTCGTCCCAGAAAAAGTAAAAACATCATCTGCAACCCAAGCTGACTTGGAGAACATAAACCAGTCTAGGGAAGTGAACCAAGGACTGATAGCTTCTTCCCCAGTATCTCTCTAACTTCCTGGGCCTGCCAATGTCAGCTCGAACTTCCTGTGCTACTTCTTTCTCCCCCCCCCCCCCCCCCTTCTCGACAGGTATAGCAAAGGTTAACCACGAACATGGAATCCAGGAAAGACTCTCAATGACTTTTTCATTGTTCTGAAAAAAAGATTTCCCTTTAGGAGGGATGTAAAGTGCTGTGGAGAGACCTTGAAACAAGTGAATTCTCTGTCTGACTTGATCATACTAACACTGGCAAGTGCCTCTCCATTTCTTGTTTCAAGTTTATTTACATCTGGATATACTTGAGCACCCCCAATATTGAGAAAACTCCTTAAATGTGTCCAGGGAAGGGTAACTTCTGTTGAGTTTAGCACCCCTAATCAATTTGAAACGTTGGCTCCTATGCCTTACGGTACAGAGAGTAAAGCTATTTAAAGTTATTTAACTTCCAAGTCGGGAAATTGTAAATAGCAACACTCTATGTAATCAAAGTCCTCAGTGGGAAACGGGGCATCTTTCCACTTCTTGAAGGTTCTTGTCCCCTCTGGGGTCTTCACCACGAAATTCTTGACTGCAATGTTTGGAAGAGAGACAGCCTTGTAAATCATTTCCATGCCCCATTTCTGCAAAGGAGAAGAAAAAAGAAAATCTAAAGACTAGCATTCATGAACTGACTTGCTTTAGAGCTACAGCTAATATTTACTAATGCCAATGAAGGGGATTCCCTTATGTTGTTAGGATACTGATTCATAGGTTCATCAAGAAAATAGCAACATTAACCATGTGACAGTTAGTGGCACTTTCTTTATTTCGCTGCAGTCCAGGGAGGTGTATATGGTGTAAACTGTGTTTCTCAAGTTTTATTTATTTATAGCATTTATATCCCACAATTTCCCACTCATGGGAAGGCCCAATGTGGCTTACAAGCTCAGTCCTGGAGTACCTCTTGCCAGTCAGGTTTTCTAGATATCCACAATGAATATGCATAAACTTGATTTGCATTCACTGTGTCGAAGGTACAAAAGAAGGGTGACGAAAATGATAAAGGGGATGGGATAACTTCCCTATGAGGAAAAGCCAAAGCGGCTAGGTCTCTTCAGCTCATAAACAAACAAACAGACGCTGCCTGCATGTCGCAGAGCTTCTCAGGCATTTTGTACTCCATTGCCTGCAAATTAATCTGACTGCGCGGGCAAAGCACGTACCTGGAGTAGACAACCGTATAGCTGATGCTCTCTCAAGTTTTCATTTTTCACTCTTTCGACAGCTTGTCCCCTCGGCAAACAAGGAACCAACTCCAGTTCCCGAACAGTTATGGCATCTAGGAGCAGCACCACGCACCTACTTATCACCCGCTCATTAGCTGGTTCTACTCTGCGCACCTACCGGAATGCCTTTCATCAAGTCTGCGAATACCTCCAACACTAGGGATGGAGAGTACATAAGTACATAAGCATCGCCATGCTGGGACAGACCAAGGGTCCATCGAGCCCAGCACCCTGTCACCGACAGCGGCCAAAAGAACAAGCAATTTGTCCCGCCCATCCTAGAAATACTGTATTATTCCCTCGTCCATTCAATAACGTTCTATGTCGGGGGGACTACGTGATGCAGGGAGCAGGGCAGCAGCAACACGCTGTAGCTCTGGGACCGGCCAGTCCTGGGAGCGCCTAATTAAAGAACGGCAACCTGAATCACTCATCAGAACACACTAAACCTGAGCTAACTTAATGGACAAATTTATAGAAAAGGCATCCCCGGTGACGATGCAGAAATCGACCAGGAGAGAAAAGACCAAGACGGGGAGCAGCGAATCCAAGATAGTGGATCCCCTGCCAACTACAATGGCGATTTTCTCGGACTCTCAGATAGTGCAGCTGACGTCGGCAATGGTGAAGGCGCTAGAACCGCGCTGGAAAAACTTACCACACAACTGGAGCTGCTGCAGACAGGAGTCGACGGATTGGGGATTCGCACCAGAGACTTGGAGACCAGAGTCTCAGCCCTGGAAGATGATACGCGAGGGCAGGCCCCAGACATTGTGTGCGCCAGTCTTCAAATAGCAGAGATGATAACAAAGCAAGAAGACTTGGAAAATAGATCACAGCGTAACAACATCAAAATAGTGGGCCTCCCAGAGAGTATCCCAGACCAAAACCTGGAAGTATGGTTGCAGACTTGGCTAGCAAAAGAAATGGCACTGACGGATTGAGAGGGCACACCGCGTGGGCTGGAGGATTGAAAATTGGGCTCGCCCCAGAGTGGTAATAGCCAAGATCCTAAATTACTGACACAAGATAGAAATAAGGATTTCGGGCTAAGAGGGAAAGTTTACGTTGCGAAGGACAGAGAGTGCTCATCTTTCATGGCTTTTCCCAAGCAGTACAGGAGCAGCGCCGCCAATTCCACACTATATGCGCAAAAATGGTGCAGAAAAATGTGAGATTTATGGTATCATACCCTGCAACACTAAGAATACAGGTAGAGGGCAACTGGCACGGCTTTAAAACAGTAGCAGAAGCAAAGACATTTCTCAAGGATGGTGTAGAGGAGTGTGGTAGCCGTGTTAGTCCACTCTTAAGGTTATCAATAGAAATCAAACAAAATAAAACATGGAAAAGAAAATAAGATGATACCTTTTTTATTGGACATAACTTAATACATTTCTTGATTAGCTTTCGAAGGTTGCCCTTCTTCCTCAGATCGGAAATAAGCAAATGTGCTAGCTGACAGTGTATATAAGTGAAAACATTCAAGTATTACTATGACAGTCTGACAGGGTGGGAGGAGGGGGGTGGGTAGGAAGTATGCATGGGGACATCAAAGCATATCATTGATATTCTAACAGGATGGGTGTGGATAATTGAGGGGTGGGGTGATCAACAGAGAAATACAGCTTTATGGTTTATAATGGGCTAGGAACCCCAGATCCTTGTTAAGTCCTTTCTGTTGGGTGTTAAAATATTCAATCATTCTGACTTCAAAGGTCTTATGTTCTTGTATGGTTTTAAAGTTACCTTTCAGGATTCTCACTGTGAAGTCACTGGTACAGTGTCCTGGTCCTGTAAAATGCTGACCAACAGGGGTGGGAGCCCTACTGGCACCAGTATTGTTCATGTGATGTCTATGTAAATTGAATCTTGTCTTAAGCATCTGGCCTGTTTCTCCAATATAGCATCCTTTGTTACATTTTTTACACTGAATGATATATACCACATTGGAAGATGAGCAAGTGAAAGATCCCTTTATGTTGAATATCTTTCCTTTGTGGATGACTGTGGGGTCCTGTGAAATATTTTGGCATAGTTTGCAACTGGATAAATTACAGGGAAGTGTGCCCTTCTGTTCCTTTTCAGTCAAGGATGGTGGACACTTGCACTTAGCAGATGGCAGCTAAAAGGCGGTGTTCCTGATTTGTTTGTAATCGTGCAGAAGTAATGCAGTTAATATGTTTATTACTTTGCCAGGTTTAACTTAGCAAGAACTGAAACTGAGTTTATTAGTGGTTATCGGGTGCCCTAGGGCTGGGGCTCTAGCATCAAAGTAGATCCCCGCACTTTCATGAGCTTGATGCCTGTGAGGGTGAAAAAGGGCAATATAGGGAAGGGGGAGGTTGGGAGAGGGAAGGGAGGGGGGGGGGGGTAAGGCAGGAACAGGGGGGAAATGTGGTTTCATTGCCATAGTGGCAAACTGTAAAAGCACACAGGGAGGGAGCTGCTTATAGCTAGGTCACACAGTGTTAGATGTCATAGGACACGGGGAAAAGAACTCCCTCAGGACCAGCAAAAGAACACATTTTTATTTATTTATTTATTTATTTATTGCATTTGTATCCCACATTTTCCCACCTCTTTGCAGGCTCAATGTGGCTTACAATACATCATGAATAGTGGAAATATGTAGAAATTAGACATTTGGTACTACAGAAAGATCTTGGGTAACATGGTAGTGGTAGAACATATTAGTATAGCAGTTAACATTGTAATACAGTTCTTGATACATGTGGGGAAGTTCACATGTGTTGATCATTGTGGTATGTCTTGTTAAAGAGATGGGTCTTCAGAAGTTTGCGGAAGTTAGTTAGTTCATAGATTGTTTTTAGGTTGCGCGGCAGTGCATTCTAGAATTGTGTGCTCATGTAGGAAAAGGTTGACGCATGCATTAGTTTGTATTTTAGACCTTTGCAGTTGGGGAAGTGAAGATTGAGGAATGTGCGTGAGAGGCTAGATAGATCAATGCACCAGAGCGGTCCATGGCAACTTGCATAGTGACATGGAATGTAGGGGGAATAACGTCCCCAGTTAAGCGTTCTAAGATACTCACCACATTGCGCAGGCATAAGGTTGACATAGCTTGCACACAAGAAACGAGAGTTTCTGACTCAGAACACCAGAAATTACAAAGAGCATGGGTGGGAGAGGTTTTTTGCCACTGCTGCACAGGGAAGGAAAGGGGGAGTAGCAGTGCTGTTTAAGAAAGGAGTACCATATAAAGCGTCCTTGGTAACCAAAGGAGCGCAAGGGAACTACATTCTCCTCCAGGAAGGGATCCCCAGAAGCTTAGCCGGCGGTGGGAGGCGGGACTGGTGGTTGGGAGGCGGGGATGGTGCTGGGCAGACTTATATGGTCTGTGCCAGAGACTGTGGTTAGGAGGCGGGGCTGGTGGTTGGGAGCGGGGATAGTGCTGGGCAGACTTATACGGTCTATGCCAGAGCCGGTGGTAGGAGGCAGGGCTGGTGGTTGGGAGGCGGGGATAGTGCTGGGCAGATTTATATGGTCTGTGCCAGAGCCGGTGATGGGAGGTGGGGCTGGTGGTTGGGAGGCGGGGATAGTGCTGGGCAGACTTATACGGTCTGTGCCCTGAAAAAGACAGGTACAAATCAAGGTAAGGTATACACATGAGTTCATCTTGTTGGGCAGACTGGGTGGACCGTGCAGGTCTTTTTCTGCTGTAATCTACTATGTTACTATGTTTGGTTAAAGGGATTGGAATTGTACTTGTTAGCAGTGTATGGCCCTAATAACCCAGACCCAGGGTTTTATCAGATGTTGATGCACTTATGCCTGCAGCTGAAAGGGATACTGCTGGGGGACCTGAACTTAGTTATGGATGCACTAGCCCAACCTCGCCACATTATGTAGGGTACAGGTCCACTATGCTCCCGCAAGTCTCACAATCCCTGGACTTAGTGGATGTGTGGTGCGTATTGCATCCTACAGAAAACGATTACACACACAGATCGCGGGCACACGGGACACAGGCTAGATTGGATTACATCCTGATCACTCGGGCGCTGCTCAATAAAGTGAACACAGCGGTAACAGGTCCAGAAGAAATCTCAGACCACGCCCCGGTGTGGATGGATGTGGACACAATGCCAGGTGCACCAAGGGGGATCAGCTGGAGATTCCCAGCTTACTTATAGAAAAGAGTTGCCTTTCCAAACATACGTAAATGAAAAGTGGGACTATTATGTGAAGTATAATGCTACGGGGAGACATCATCTACTATAATAAAACTCACCCTCAACGTTCTGAAGACAACGTTCTGAAGTCACTCAGTCACTCCCTGAAGGGTTCATGGATTCATGGTGGTGAAGCCACAACACTGACCATGTCTCTCTGCCCCGCCCTCGCATGACGGACCAATCAGAAAAAACACCCTCAACATTCTGAAACACAAAGGACCATCACAACACCGTTCCCAGGCAACACTAGGCAAAGTAAGACAGACCAATCAGAGGAAACTACGTGACAATAAGGGAGGAGCATTCCCCAGCAGAATGGCTCATTATCTGTGCAGCACAGAGAGCACAGAACCACCGCTGGAACAAGAGAAGAATATTCCTGCTGTGGGTATGTGCAAAAATAGACCGGGGGGGGGGGGGGGGGGGGGGGGAGAATTTTTTAAATGCCTAATGCCAGTACTGAAGAGTGCCAGAGGGCCTATAGCACAGACTATATTTGGGATCGCTTGACATGGAGTCAGAGGAGCCGGAAAACAACGTGCCCGTCACCATCTGGGACGTGGGCGAACAGGACAAGCTGCGGCCAAGCTGGAAGGATTACCCGCGACCCAGCCAGCAGCAAACAGCGACCAAGGAAGGGGGAGGAGTACTCCTTCCCTGCCTAGGAATCGCTGGAGACTGGCTGCCAAACTAACGAAACAACCGCACACCGACCCACCACCTCCATCATCAACAACCTGCACACATACCGCACCCTCACACACACACAAAATAACTCTGTGACACATACACACACACACAAAAAAAACCACATGCTAGCGCCCGTTTCATTGGTTTCGGAAACGGGCATTTTTTTACTAGTAGCATACATAAGTGCGAGAAAAAAAAGAATAGCATCTAACATTCTGCACCTAGAAGCTCAACTTACAAAAGCCAAGCAGAAACACATTAGAAACCCCTCACATACTACTTTCGAAAACCTAAAATCAGCACAGATAGCGCTTAATACACTGCTCCACGAGAAAGAGACCCAATCTCTAACATACCAGAAATATAAATTATATAGGTATGGGAATAGAGCAGGAAAGTTACTAGTGCGGACTATAAAGAACCGGGAAGGCCCAAGGACTATAGATGCTTTGAGGAACACGGCAGGAACCCTGATGAATGAACCTGGGGAAATAGAGAAAATATTCACCTCTTATTTTGCTACTTTGTACGCTAAAGAAGGGGCCTTAGAGTCCCAGGCACTGGCTGGGTATTTGGAGAAGGCGGGCCTCCCAAAGTTGAGTGTACAGGAAGGGGAGGTTCTAAACGCGCCACTGTAGATGGTAGAGGTTCAGGCGGCTGTAAAGGCATTGAAGCTTTACTCAGCCCCTGGGCCGGACGGGTTTTCTGGAGAATACTATAAACGTCTGCCACCTAAAGCACTGGGAGCCCTTTTAGCATACTATGAAGATACGATAGAAGGCTCCTTAACGCCTACGCTAACTCTGCTCTAATCACACTAATACCAAAACCAGGTAAGCCCAGAGAGCAGGCAGAATCATATAGACCTATCTCTCTACTCAACGTCAGTGGCGTAGGAAGGGGGTGGGGCGGTCCGCCCCGGGTGCACGTCGCTGGGGGGTGTCGGCGCCTCGCTGGTTCCTTGCTCTCTCTGCCCCAGAACCAGTTACTTCCTGTTCCGGGGCAGAGAGAGCAAGGAACCAGCGAGGCGCCGACACCCCCCCAGCGGCGTGCACTCGGCGGATTGGCCCTCCCACCCGCCCCTCACCGCCTTCCAGGTATGTTCTCGCGGGCGGGGGTGTTGCGCTACGGAGGGGGGAGGGTGCGTCGCGCTGCACCCGGGGGGGGGGGGGGGTGCGCGCAGCGGCGACCCACCCCGGGTGTCAGCTGCCCTCACGACGTCACTGCTCAACGTAGACACAAAGCTCTTAGCGAAAATTTTAGCTGAACGGTTAGCCCCAATTCTTCCCAGATTGATAGGAAAGGAGCAGGTAGGCTTCATTAAATCTCGCCAAATGTTAGGAGACTACTCTTGGCTATGGCACACTGTCAAGTAGGAACTAAACCGTCAGTACTACTCAGCCTAGGCGCCGAAAAGGCATTCGACAGGGTTAGCTGGGAGTACCTGTTCCAAACGTTGGGGCACATGGGGTTCCAGGGCTGGTACAGCAAAGCGTTACAAACACTATATCATAGGCCCATGGCGGCACTTGTGGTTAACGGAGCTAAAGGCCAAGACAGGGATGCCCATTATCCCCATTGTTATTTGTGCTATCAATGGAATCCCTGTTACGACATATAAGCTTGACTGAAGGGGTGGTGGGAGTGAAGATGGGAGACCATCATAGTAAAGTGTTTGCATACGCAGGTGATGTACTGCTGATTGTATCCGATCCCCCTCGCTCCATAGGATCCTTGATAAAGGAACTGGAAGTGTACGGTGAGCTACCTGGGTTCAAGTTAAACTACACCAAGTCACAGGCCTTGTCAGTAGTGGCAGATAGGCGACCCTGGAGACAGGGGACATTTCCCTTTAACTGGGCAGGAGACAAATTAAAGTACCCTAGGAGTAATAATCCCTACAGATCTCACAAAGTTATACGAATGTAATATGCAATCTCTCCTTCGAGAAACACAGACCACTCTTAAAGCATGGGAGACATTACCATTATCCTTGCTGGGGAAAATAGCACTGTATAATATGTGTATAGTACCTAAGTGGTTGTATGTTTACCAGCTGTTACCATCTTATCTTCCACCTTGACCGATATACTCATATCGCCCCTCTCCTCAAGTCACTTCACTGGCTTCCGATCAGATACCAAACACAGTTCAAGCTTCTCCTACTCACCTACAAATGCACTCGATCTGCAGCCCCTCCTTACCTCTCTACCCTCATCTCCCCTTACGTTCCTACCCGTAACCTCCGCTCTCAAGACAAATCCCTCCTTTCAGTACCCTTCTCCACCACCGCCAACTCTAGGCTTCGCCCCTTCTGCCTCGCCTCACCCCATGCTTGGAACAAACTCCCTGAGCCCATACGCCGGGCCCCCTCCCTACCCATCTTCAAATCATTGTTCAAAGCCCACCTCTTCAATGTCGCCTTCGGCACCTAATCACTTCATCTCTTCTCAGGAAATCTCATGTACCCCAACTTGACATTTCGTCTTTTAGATTGTAAGCTCTTCGGAGCAGGGACCGTCCTTATTCGTTAATTTGTACAGCACTGCGTAACCCTTGTAGCGCTCTAGAAATGTTAAGTAGTAGTAGTCGTAGTAGTATATTTGAAAAAGAAAGATGAACGGAAATTAGACAAAATGTTACGAGCCTTTCTGTGGAAAGGGAAAAGAGCACGCCTGTCCCAGCGAATTCTACAAACCCCGGTAGAGTATGGTGGCTTGGGCCTAATAAGCATGAAACAGATAACATGAGACATGTAAGCGATTGGTTCCGTTCTAGGTCAGACTTCTCAAACACAAAGCTTGAAATGAGATTATTGCAGCAGTGGCGTACCAAGGGGGGGGGGGGGGGGGGGGGGGGGGGCGGTCCGCCCCGGGTGCACGCTGCTGGGGGGGTGCCGCGCGCCTGTCGGCTCTTTGTTTTCATGCTCCCTTTGCCCCGGAACAGGTTACTTCCTGTTCCGGGGCAGAGGGAGCATGATAACGAAGAGCCGGCAGGCACGCGGCACCTCCCCCCCCCCCAGCGGTGTGCACCCGGGAGGGGGGTTCTTTTGCCGTGGGGGGGGGGGGGTCGTGCTGTTCCGGGGGGGCGCATCGGCGATCCGCCCCGGGTGTCAGCCCCCCTAGGAACGCCACTGTATTGCAGACCTCACATTTCAGTGCCCATTTACACATGATCGGGGGAGAATTGCCAAAAGTGCTTCGACTAACAGGCATCATGGCTTCTGCCAAGGCGACATGGAAATGGGTGTGCAAACTACATAACTTTTCACCAAAGGTGACGCCATTTTTGCCAATCTGTAACAATCCAATGTTTCAGCCGGGTATGCTGTACCCAGCTTTCCGCAGATGGCAGAGAAAAGGGATGGTGTACATCTTGCAAGTACTTACCCCAGACGGGAAACTTAAACCTTTCAAGGATTTACAAACTGAATTTGGTATTCCCAGTGGGGACATGTTCCATTATGCTCAACTTAGAGATTATATTGATACGCTACAGTGGAGTGATCTGACAGAAGATGTTCAAGAGGAAATATCGGCAGGGTATTCTCTTGAGGCTCAGGGGAAAGTGCCACTAGCGTTTCACCACAGACACATCAAAGACACGATGCCGGAATTAAATTACCGGCAGATTCTGCAGGCATGGAAGATAGACATTCCGATAGAACTCACATTGGAGCAGTTGAGAACCCAAACACACTCCCAGTGATGCCAAAAATGGCCCATCTTAAAGTTGGAGATTTGCCCCTGCAATGCTGGCGGTTTTTCTTCCGGACCTCAGTCACATCTAAAACCAGTTCTGCCAGATGGACTGACACATTCCAAACAACACAATGAAAACCAAAAGGGTCATTTTCAAACTGGTGGTGGTCCATGATTTTTAAACAGGGACCGTGGGTGGCTAAATTAGCTTATGTGGGTCTTGACCAGTATTCAACCAGGGCCTGCACAAGACCATTATGTAGTATGGTGAGGTCATTTTCCGCAGACAGCCACAAGGAGCAGGAGCAAATGGGCTTCGCTGCTGCCCCATCTGGGGCCACTGGATCATTGGGAATAGAAGATAGGCCTGGGGGGGGGGGGGGGGGGGGGGGGAGCTATCTAGACCAGGGGGACATTTGACAGTTTGTGGATGTTTGTGGTGGGAGAAGGGAAGCAGGGTGGCTACTATGGGTCAGGGCGGGGGCTCCAAGGACTCCAGGAACCTTTTTAATAGTTATACAGTGTTACGCTCTGCTACACTTCTCCAGGATGGGTTGGTTTCTGTTTCCTAACCTAGCAGCCGTCATCCGGGTTGGATCATGGACAGCAGCCATCTTGGCTAGCTCAGGAGGGGGCAGCCATCTTGGAGTAACGAGGTCAGGAAGGAAGCCCATATTTGGATGTAGGCACCTCTGCTGATGGGGGCAGCCATCTTGGAACAGCTGCTCATGGTTGAGCCTAATTCCTGCTCTATTTAAAGCCCTGTTTCCAGTCCTTCCATGCTTCGGCTTCTATTCGCTTAGAGGTTGTGGTCTTCATCTGTTCCAGTGTTTTCCTGTGTTCCTGACCTTGGATTGTTTACTGACCACGCGTTGTGTTGCTGCCTGCCCAGACTTTCGGATTGCTCTCTGTTTTGCTGCTTCACTGACTCTTTGCTCCTGGACTGTGTCTGCCTGCCTGCCAGCCAGCCTGGTCAGCGGTTGTGCAACCCCGCCGGTTCCAGAAGTCCTGGTGGCTGCCTGCACCTAGGGGCTCAACTCCCAGGGAACGGTGGTCGCTCCCTAGGTGAAGCTAGGGGTTGTCTGGCTGCCTGATCGAGTGCGGTGCCACTTCATCTTCGCCGTGCTCAGTCGGGGCACAAGGGCTCACATTCACCAGGTCATAACATACAGGTCCCAGCGGTGAATATTACCAGCTTCTCCCAATGCCGCACCTTGTACTGCCCAACCTGCCCACCCTTTTTGGGCCAGTTGGAGCTGATATTCAGCGGCATTGTCCAGTTAAAAGCCACTGAATATTGGCAGTTGGGCAGGCTCAGATGATTTAAGTAGGCAGAAATCTCTTCTGCCTACTTAAATCACTTTGAATATTGGCTGGAAAATACTTTTTTCTGCCTTTGTTGTCTGGTGATTATATGTTTCTTATCGTTTGGTCCCAGTATCCGATTTTCATATGTTGTTTTCTTAACTGTCTTTCCAGGGTCTCCTTGTCCATTCGGCGTTTCTTTTCTCTTCATGTCCACCAGCCACTTTCTCTCTGTCCCGATCCACCCTGCCCAGCATCGCCCCTGTGTCCCTGCCCCTATCCTTTCACCATGTTGATCGTATTCTCTGACCCTAGTCTTATCCTATCCAACATAACTCTTCTGTGTCCCTATCTCCTTCCCCCTCCACGTTACAGCATCTATCCCTCTCTCTTCCCCCCCCCCCTCACCTGTCCACCTCCCCAAGGGTCCAGCAAGTCTTCTTCTCTCTTCTCTATCCCCCCCTTGTGGATTCAGCACCTCGCCTTCTTCCTTCTTTCCTCAAAGAGCCTGGCATCTCATCTACCACCTCCCCCATCCTGGCACCTCTCCCCCTACCACCGTCCCAGCATCTATTTCTGTCCTCCCCCCTGGCCCAGTATCTCCTCCTCTCCTTTCCCTGACACACTCTCCCTTTCCTTCCCCTACTCCCACTTCCTGGCATCTCTCACTTTCTCTGCTCCCCACCCATGTGGTTCTCCAAACTTGCTTCTGCTGGTAGCGCTGAAAAGACTCTGCCGCCTGCTAGTCCAGTGTTTTCCACTGCCTTGAAAGTAGCGTCAAAGGAAGTGGGACACAGCAGAAGAAAGGCCCCACACCAGCTGGAAGATGTGTCTCTGCAACACTACTGGTATAAGCAAGTTTGGAGGACTATGGGGGGGGGGGGAGAAATTGGGAGATGCCGGGCTATGGCATTAGGTAATGAAGCATGAAGATGCCAGATTGCTGGAGGAGGCAGGGAGCCAACGTGTCAGTTCATGGCACTTAGGCATGTGAGCTGGAGAAGATGCCTGAATGCGTGTGACTTGGCATGTTGGCACTCCCAGTTATGGAGTTTGTACCTGTGAACTCCACAGGTGCTGAAGTACGCTGAGTACCAGCTAGGCAAGACCTTTTAAAGGGTAAACTCAGCAGGGAGACTGTTCATATCCCTCTCTATGGGTTTTACAATATTTGGAACTCACCTGGCCACATCGACAGCTTATTTCTCCTCCTGGTATCCAATCTTCCATCTTTTTTGCGAGAGGTATAGGTGCAGACACTTTGTAGTAAGTTCTACAAGAAATAATAAAGCAGAAACGATTAGTAGCTGTAGAGATAAGGTCTCACTTAAAAGCTTATGTTCTAAACAGCCCAGACAAGAAATGTAAGAAAACCCTCTATCCAGCACATAATTTTATTTTTGTTACATTTGTACCCTGCGCTTTCCCACTCATGGCAGGCTCAATGCGGCTTACATGGGGCAATGGAGGGTTAAGTGACTTGCCCAGTCACAAGGAGCTGCCTGTGCCTGAAGTGGGAATCGAACCCAGTTCCTCAGTTCCCCAGGACCAAAGTCCACCACCCTAACCACTAGGCCACTCCTCCACTGTTGCTACTATTTGAGATTCTACATGGATTCGTTAATTTGTACAGCACTGCGTAACCCTAGTAGCGCTCTAGAAATGTTAAGTAGTAGTAGTATTTGAGATTCTACATGGATTCCATGTAGAAGTCGGCCCTTGCAGATCACCAATGTGGCCGCGCAGGCTTCTGCTTCTGTGAGTCTGACGTCCTGCACGTACAGAAACAGAAGCCTGCGCAGCCTTCTACATGGAATGTTGCTAGTGGAATAGCAACATTCCATGTAGAATCTCCAATAGTAGCAACATTCCACGTAGAATCTCCAATAGTATCTATTTTATTTTAGTTACATTTGTACCCTTCGCTTTCCCACTCATGGCAGGCTCAATGCGGCTTACATGGGGCAATGGAGGGTTAAGTGACTTGCCCAGAGTCACAAGGAGCTGCCTGTGCCTGAAGTGGGAATCGAACCCAGTTCCTCAGTTCCCCAGGACCAAAGTCCACCACCCTAACCACTAGGCCACTTCTCCACTCCAATCCACTGACCTACCATCTGTCATTTTAAGGTGTCAACTAGAGGGCCAGCCTAGTGACTACAGCAGCTTCTTCAGACTCTGAGCAAGTCACTTCACCCTCCATTGCTCAAGTTCTTATTCTTATTTTTTTATTCAGCTCATACCCTTTTCAGTTGTCTCAAGGTGAGTTTATTTATTTATTTATTGGGATTTATTAACCACCTTTACGAAGAGATTAACCCAAGGCAGTATACAACAGGTACAGTTTAACATAAAATTTATAATTTTGTTAACAGCGTAACAATATTTTATTAATTATTAGGATTTATTTACCGCCTTTGTGAAGGAGTTCACTCAAGGCGGTGTACAGTAAGAATAGATCAAACATGAGCAATAGGCAATTACAGCAGTAAAAATATTTAACTAAGAATATAAAGTATGGCATAGTATACTACTTACAATGTCAACACAATATGTAATAGAACATTACAATTGGTAGTGAAGGGTAAGGCAAAGTTGTAACATATAGATGGTTAAGAAAGTAGGAAGAATTAGAAAGTAAGGTGACTGATTTGAAGAAAGTTGCACATGGAGGAGTGGATAAACATGTCCCGCTGCAGTATGGGCAGCCTGAGTCAATCCTTGTGTGTGTGAGACTAACAAGTTAGTTACTTCTTCCATTAAAGGCTTGGTTGAACAGCCAAGCTTTCACCTGCTTCCTGAAGTAGAGGTAGTCTTGTGTTAAGCTCAGCCTTTCAGGCAATGCATTCCAGACAGGGGCGTAGCCAGATGGGTGGGCAGAAGAACCTCGCCCCATCCAACAGGTGATTTGGTCTCTCCTTCTCTCGCCTCCATGCCATATGGTCTCTCAAACATCCACCCTCTCCCGTATACCTTTTAAATAGCAGATTTTCACCAGCAGCAAGCAGCAACTAATACGCACTGCTCATGTTGGCCCCACACCCTTCCCTCTGATGCAACTTCCTGTTTCCGCATAGGCAGAAATACATCAGAGGGAAGGCTGTGGGGCCGGTGCGAGCAGTATGTATGTCACTGCTCACTGCTACTTACAAGGTATGCAGGAGGGACACTTGTTGGGAGTTTTTGACTGGTGGGGCTTGGGGATCCCTGCCAGCCACCCCATATGTATGCTGCTACTGGGTGGGCCTGGGCCCACCCATGGCTAAGCCACTGAGCTGAACCAAACTGACAGGCAGGACAGAGCAGACAGAACCCAGCACTATAAGCAAAAGGAGTACTGGCCAGAGCAAAGACTTCTGGGCACAAAACTCACACAGCCAGACACAGAGACCAAAGGGTTAACACAGCACACTAACCCCAGAGAAAGAGGTGGAACCACATCAACCAGAGCACACAGCCCAGCTGCAGGGGGAAGCCAATTAACCACATGCTGAGAAAACAAACACAAAATGGGACACAGAACAAATGACAAACAGCACTAGAGAACACAAAGAGAGAGAGGCAACAGAGTCCTCCCTCCCACAGAGCAACAGCTCTCCAAGCAGAGATAAGATAAGAGGCTTACAGCAGGAAAGACCTAACCCTAAAGCTGCAGCTAAAAATAGATCCTGGCTACTGAGGTCTGAGCTGCAGAAGTCAGCTCAAGTCCCACCCAGCTACCCTAGCAGAGAGGTTTCCAGCCCCTCCCCAACCCATAGTAGAGTGGGTTCCAGCCTCTCCTCAACCTGCTAGCAGAAACATAACATTGGGAAGTATGAACTCCCTCTCAAATCACAAGTCAGGAACCTTGATTCAACACTTACTCTGATTCCCCAAATCCAAGCAACCTTCAAGAGCTGCTTCTACTATTTTTGACAGCTATGCTGCCTCTCTCCTTACATCGAGAAGGTAAATCTTATCCCAGTTGTGCATGCCATGGTAACATCAAGACTGATGGCCGCAACCTAAGGGTCACAGAAGCAACTCTTAGCTGGAAATCCAGCTGAAACGACCGGAGGACCCTCAAGTGGCCCGAGGCTGATAGATCGACAGCGGCTACAGCCTGACCCGATCCGCGGTGTTACCGAGCGAATCAACCGATCTTAAGGACGCCCTCCGTTCGGGTCTCCACGAGACATCAAAGATCGGCCATGACTTCCTCGTGCAACCCTCAACCAAACCCGAGACCAACAACCCAACAGCAGTTATCACCTGGCCCGATCGACAGACCTACTTGGGAACCTACGAGGGTAAGGTTCCTTCTTAACCCTTGTAGTGAAGTTGGACCAAGCCTCTCCATGTGCGTCCCCTGGAAATGGGCCATCGCGACTGGACCGCAACCTTCCTCCAAGACCCGGGAACACAACGCAGCCCTGCCTGGCCTTAGCATCAGTTCCCAACTTCGAACTCACCAGCAGGGGAGCGGAATCGAACAATCCCATCCGCTCCGTACAGCCTGCCGCGAACCAACGAGAACCAGCCAGCGGGAACCTGCTGATCCATCAACCACAGCATTGCCAGCCGGCCTGGCACCCACCCTAACATCACTGACCGAGCATCAGTTACTCGAAGGTGCATCTGAGGACTGAACGGCAACACTGCTACAACCAGCTGACCGCGGCATTCACCCTTCAACGAGCTGTGAGCACACGCAGCTTCCTTCTGCCCCAAACCACATGCAGCCCATAGATCCTGGCGCCCACTCGCACATCTACACCAACAAAAAGAGCACTGGTAAACTGGACACCCACCACAGAAACGAGCCGATAAAAGGTTATAGACGAAGCAAAAGTTGATTAACGCCGAATCCAGCAGATGATCCCAAATAAATGACCAAGCGACCACGTGTACATCCGACCGTTGGAACAACGGACAGAACCACAACTCGCAAGCGGTATTGAATTAAGGACGTCTGAGTCCTTATCTACAATGATCATCTGACTTTGATATCCACTTTTGGAACACAATTGCATTGAAGGTATCTACAACAAGGATTACTGAATAATCCATCGACTTTTCATCAACACCTATGGTCCTGTATTGATGGTACTGAACTTTAATCTGCTTCTATTATATCATACTATATTATATTGAATTATACTAGCGGAGGTGAGGATAGTGCTGGGCAGACTTATACGGTCTGTGCCCTGAAGAGCACAGGTACAAATCAAAGTAGGATATACACAAAAAGCAGCAAATATGAGTTATCTTGTTGGGCAGACTGGATGGACCATGCAGGTCTTTTTCTGCCGTCATCTACTATGTTACTATGTTACTACTGCCTCTACTGCATGGTACTAACTGCTTCTACTGTATTCCACTGCCTTTTACTGCATTGCACTAGTTATTGTAAACTCCCATAAACTACTAATGTATTTAACTGTTTGTAATGCATCACAGGTCGAAAATAACTCACAGCTGATCAGGCAGCCGCCAACTTTAGACTTGCTGCCTTCAGACCCGCTGACTGTAGACCTCTAAATGCTATTCTGCATCCTATTGCACTATACTGAATAGTAATACTTACCTATATTACTGACTTCTAGGCCTGTAACTACTTCCACCGCACCATACTGCATTATGCTGAATTTCACTAATTACCATCAATTTTCATTTACTACTGCACCACACTGCACTACATCGAATTCCACTACTGACGGCAAATCTTCATCAGGCACTACCACTTTGCAATGTCAACCAATACTTCCCTCAGCTCCTATTGTAACTTACATTCAACGCTAACATGAACATTAACAAATTGCTCTTAATAATCTATTTTCTTCCCCTAATCTACCATGCATTGATAACCCCTCTCACAGACAATAACTTACCCACAGTACACAAACCCTGCAGACAACCCAAAAACAATGCACCTGTCCAAAAGAATAACAGCCAATTAAAAGGAAAACCTCCCACACATGGGCACAATCAACGGAAAGGAAAGGACACAACAAACCCAGATACCAAGAGGATAGACAACTAATAAAAATGAATACATCTTCGTCCCCAACCGAACCCTACCAATTGATCCAACTAGGTTACATAAATGCCAGATCAGTAGTTAATAAAACATCGACAATAACAGACTGGATCACAACAGATAACCTAGATCTTCTATTCATAAGTGAAACCTGGATTCATGACCTTAAAGACCCCATAATTTTAGATCTATGCCCCCCAGGTTACAGAATTACCCACTGGACAAGGAATGGGAAAAGAGGAGGAGGGATAGCTATAGATCCCACTTCATCGTTACAACTATAACCGAATCCATACTTCCCCAACTTGAAATTGCCTCAGAATCAATCATCTAACCCTGCATGACCACCTAAATGTAGTTCTGTTTTATAGACCACCAGGTAACTGGCAGGATTGCAAAAAACACTTTATGGACTTTATATCGAACACATCTCCAACCTTCTTATAGTAGGGGATATCAACCTTCATCTTGAGGATCCTAACTCACGAAACGTGTGCGAATGCAAGGATCTCTTGCAACTGTGGGATCTTCACTGGCCAAATATGCAGTCAATTCACACTAAAGGACACTTACTAGACATCATTACATACACGCGCTAACAGATGTAAAGTGGACAGCTATACCATGGTCCGACCACTACAAAGCAAACCTTTCCCTTCAATGGCGTATAAAAGATTTACATCACAAACAAGAACAATTAACTTATACCACGAGAGGTAAAATAGACCCATTAACATTCTGGCAACAATTCTATAATAACGAATGGACAGCATTAACGGATTCATACCAATTTCTTCAAGAATGGGACAATAGATGTAGAAGCATACTAGACAAAATAGCACCACTTCAAACCAGAACCTTACATAGAGAGAACTCAATACCTTGGTTCAGTGAAGAACTGAAAAAAATTAAAAACACAAATTAGAAGGTTAGAACGAGCATGGAATAAAAGGAAAGACAACTCCACGCTCAACGCCTGGAAGCAACTACAAAGAAAATACAAATACACCATTAGACAAACTAAAAGATCATATTACAAAATTAAAATTGGACCAGACTACATGGATACACATAAACATTTCCAACTCGTCAACAAATTATTAAATACTACACCGGTTACTTCTAACAGCAAAGACACCCCATCAGCAGACAATCTTGCAAAATACTTCAAAGAGAAAATCGTAAAGTTACGACTCATGATACCTATCAATACCATCGACTCCGTAAAACTCCTTGACTGCTTAGACCCAATCTCTGGTGAACATCCAGCTGACCGAACATGGACCAACTTCGACACACTCTCGGATGATATCATCTCCCAAGCGCTCGGAAGATATGTCAAGTCCCACTGCAAACTAGACCTATGCCCTAAAAAACTTATAAAATTCACCCCTCAACAACTCACAGCAGATCTCACAATGCATCTGAACTATATGTTACAAAATGAACTCTTCCCAAAGGACAAAGGAAATGTTGTACTTACCCCTATACCAAAAGATGCAAAGAAAAGTACAAGTGACTTAACCAGCTATCGCCCAGTAGCATCAATCCCGCTGATAACCAAACTAACGGAAGGCATGGTTACCAAGCAGCCCAACAACTACCTAAACAAATTCTCAATTCTCCACGACTCTCAATCAGGATTTCGGGCTAACCACAGCACCGAAACAGTATTAGTTACTCAAGCAATTGCAACTGGCAACAACATACTTCTCTTACAATTTGACATGTCCAGTGCTTTTGACATGGTCAACCATGAAATATTACTATACATCCTAGAATACTTCGGAGTTGGAGGTAATGTTCTTAATTGGTTCAGAGGCTTCCTGATCATACAATAAAATAAATAAAATAATAATAATTACTGCAATGCACTATACAATGGTCTGACTACAAAGGGCCTGCACCAGCTCCAATTGATTCAGAATGCAGCAGCAAGACTTGTAGAAGGTTGCAAGCGACGTGACCACATCACACCATTTTTGCAAAACCTTCATTGGCTACCAGTACAATACAGGGCTAAATTTAAAACTCTATGTCTGATCTTCAAGGCCCTGAAAGGAAATGGCCCTGAAAAATAGGATGATCCTCCACACACCGCCAAGGACACTAAGGTCCTCCCAAAGACTTTCACTAACTACACCCTCTCCAAAAGACATTACACAATGTGATACCCGCAAGCGAGCCTTCTCCGGAGTAGCCCCCACACTCTGGAATCAGGGGCGTAGCTACGGGTGGGCCTGGGTGGGCCCAGGCCCACCCAATTTCAGCTCTGGCCCGCCCACCCACTCTTCCTCAAGGCCCGCGCCAGCCCCAGCTCCCATTGCCAGCCACTGCTGCTTTTCCTGATGAGCAGCAGGGCTGGCGCTACAAAAAGAAAAAGCGCTCAGCTGACTGAGCTGAGCGCCAACGCTAACGCGACGAGAAAAATGTTTAAAAAAAAACGCGGCACCACAGGCAGCCTCGAAGCATTGGCTGCTGGCTCTGCAGGCTCCTCCCGTCTCTTACGTCACTGCCCCTGCTTTGCTCCAGGGGCAGTGATGTAAGAGACGGGAGGAGCCTGCTGAGCCAGCAGCCAATGCTTCGAGGCTGCCTGTGGTGCCGCGTTTTTTTTAAAACATTTTTCTCGTCGCGTTAGCGTCGCGTGAGCAGCAGGGGTGGCGCTACAAAAAGAAGAAGCGCTCAGCTGACTGAGCTGCCGCCGCCAACGTTAACAACGAGAAAAAATGTAAAAAAAAAATAAAAAGCGCGGCACCGTAGGCAGCCTCGAAGCATTGGCTGCTGGCTCTGCAGGCTCCTCCCGTCTCTTACGTCACTGCCCCTGCTTTGCTCCAGGGGCAGTGATGTAAGAGACGGGAGGAGCCTGCTGAGCCAGCAGCCAATGCTTCGAGGCTGCCTACGGTGCCGCGCTTTTTATTTTTTTTTTACATTTTTTCTCGTTGTTAACGTTGGCGGCGGCAGCTCAGTCAGCTGAGCGCTTCTTCTTTTTGTAGCGCCACCCCTGCTGCTCATCAGGAAAAGCAGCAGTGGCCGGCAATGGGAGCTGGGGCTGGTGGGCCTGAATCGGGAGAGGGAAAACAGATGGGAGGATGGCAGAGAAAGAGGGAAAACGGAAGGATGGGGAGAGAAAGAGGGAAAACAGATGGGAGGATGGCAGAGAAAGAGGGAAAACGGAAGGATGGGGAGAGAAAGAGGGAAAACAGATGGGAGGATGGCAGAGAAAGAGGGAAAACGGAAGGATGGGGAGAGAAAGAGGGAAAACGGAAGGATGGGGAGAGAAAGAGGGAAAACGGAAGGATGGGGAGAGAAAGAGGGAAAACAGATGGGAGGATGGCAGAGAAAGAGGGAAAACGGAAGGATGGGGAGAGAAAGAGGGAAAACAGATGGGAGGATGGCAGAGAAAGAGGGAAAACGGAAGGATGGGGAGAGAAAGAGGGAAAACAGATGGCAGGATGGCAAAGAGGGAAAACGGAAGGATGGGGAGAGAAAGAGGGAAAACAGATGGGAGGATGGGAGAGAAAGAGGGAAAACAGGTGGGAGGATGGCAGAGAAAGAGGGAAACGGAAGGATGGGGAGAGAAAGAGGGGAAACAGATGGGAGGATGGCAGAGAAAGAGGGAAAAAGGAAGGATGGGGAAAGAAAGAGGGAAAACAGATGGGAGGATGGCAGAGAAAGAGGGAAAACGGAAGGATGGGGAGAGAAAGAGGGAAAACGGAAGGATGGGGAGAGAAAGAGGGAAAATGGAAGGATGGGGAGAGAAAGAGGGAAAACAGATGGGAGGATGGCAGAGAAAGAGGGAAAACGGAAGGATGGGGAGAGAAAGAGGGAAAACAGATGGGAGGATGGCAGAGAAAGAGGGAAAACGGAAGGATGGGGAGAGAAAGAGGGAAACAGATGGGAGGATGGCAGAGAAAGAGGGAAAACGGAAGGATGGGGAGAGAAAGAGGGAAAACGGAAGGATGGGGAGAGAAAGAGGGAAAACAGGTGGGAAGATGGCAGAGAAAGAGGGAAAACGGAAGGATGGGGAGAGAAAGAGGGGAAACAGATGGGAGGATGGCAGAGAAAGAGGGGAAAAGGAAGGATGGGGAAAGAAAGAGGGAAAACAGATGGGAGGATGGCAGAGAAAGAGGGAAAACGGAAGGATGGGGAGAGAAAGAGGGAAAACAGATGGGAGGATGGCAGAGAAAGAGGGAAAACGGAAGGAGGGGAGAGAAAGAGGGAAAACAGATGGGAGGATGGCAGAGAAAGAGGGAAAACGGAAGGATGGGGAGAGAAAGAGGGAAAACGGAAGGATGGGGAGAGAAAGAGGGAAAACAGACGGAAGGATGGGGAGAGAAAGAGGGAAAACAGACGGAAGGATGGGGAGAGAAAGAGGGAAAACAGATGGGAGGATGGCAGAGAAAGAGGGAAACGGAAGGATGGGGAGAGAAAGAGGGAAAACAGATGGGAGGATGGCAGGAGAAAGAGGGAAAACGGAAGGATGGGGAGAGAAAGAGGGAAAACAGATGGGAGGATGGCAGAGAAAGAGGGAAAACGGAAGGATGGGGGTCGAGGAAAGAGGGAAAACAGATGGGAGGATGGCAGAGAAAGAGGGGAAAAGGAAACGGAAGGATGGGGAGAGAAAGAGGGAAAACAGATGGGAGGATGGCAGAGAAAGAGGGGAAAACCGGAAGGATGGGGAGAGGAAAGAGGGAAAAAGATGGGAGGATGGCAGAGAAAGAGGGAAAACAGAAGGATGGGGAGAGAAAGAGGGAAAACAGATGGCAGGATGGCAAAGAGGGAAAACTGAAGGATGGGGAGAGAAAGAGGGAAAACAGATGGGAGGATGGCAGAGAAAGAGGGAAAACAGAAGGATGGGGAGAGAAAGAGGGAAAACAGATGGGAGGATGGCAGAGAAAGAGGGAAAACGGAAGGATAGGGAGAGAAAGTGGGAAAACAGATGGAAGGATGGCAGAGAGAGGGAAAACGGAAGATTGGGGAGAGAAAGAGGGAAACAGATGGGAGGATGGCAGAGAAAGAGGGAAAACGGAAGATTGGGGAGAGAAAGAGGGAAAACAGATGGGAGGATGGCAGAGAAAGAGGGAAAATAGAAGGATGGCAGAGAAAGAGGGAAAACGGAAGATTGGGGAGAGAAAGAGGGAAAACAGATTGGAGGATGGCAGAGAAAGAGGGAAAATGGAAGGATGGGGAGAGAAAGAGGGGAGAAGGATGAAAGGATGCAGAGAAAAAGGGGAGAGACTGGAAGGATGTGGAGAGAGAAGGGACACTGAACAGAAAAGGGTAGAGAGACACTGGTTAGAAGGAGGGAGAGAGACATTAGATGGAAGGATCAGGAGAGAGGGTAGATGGGTAGAAGGATGGGGAGAGAAAGAGGAGAGCTGCTGCATGGAAAGGTGAAAGATTGGAGAATAAGAGGAAGGGGCATGGGGAGAACAAGGGTGAGAAAAAGATGAAAAGCCATAAGTAGATGAAGGAAATTAAAGAATGGATAGTAAGAATGAATTAAATCTGGACACAGAGAGAGGCAGAAAAATATTGAAGAAAGCAAAGAAAAAGGAGAGAAAAATGAGAAATGGCCAGGAAACCCTGGCAGAAGAGTTAAGCGAAAACGAAGGAAAGCAGAATCTAGAGACTGGGAGCAACACAATGAGAAAAAGTAAATGGCCATACAAGAAAGGTAAAGAAAATAATTTTATTTTTAATTTAGGATAAAGTAATATGGTACCTGTGTTAATGAAGTTTCAGAGACCAATACTTCCTTCCTTAGGTTATAGTAACATAGTAGATGACGGCAGAAAAAGACCTGCATGGTCCATCTAGTCTGCCCAAGATAAACTCATATGTGTATACCTTACCTTGAATTTGTACCTGTCCTTTTCAGGGCACAGACCGTATAAGTCTGCCCAGCAGTATTTCCCGCCTCCCAACCACCAGTCCCGCCTCCCATCACCGGCTCTGGCACAGACCGTATAAGTCTGCCCTCCCCTATCCTAGCCTCCCAAACACCAACCCCTCTTCCCCCCACCTGCTCCGCCACCCAATTTCAGCTAAGCTTCTGAGGATCCATTCCTTCTGCACAGGATTCCTTTATGCATATCCCACGCATGTTTGAATTCCGTTACCGTTTTCATTTCCACCACCTCCCGCGGGAGGGCATTCCAAGCGTCCACCACCCTCTCTGTGAAAAAATACTTCCTGACATCTTTCCTGAGTCTGCCCCCCTTCAATCTCATTTCATGTCCTCTCGTTCTACCGCCTTCCCATCTCCGGAAAAGATTCGTTTGCGGATTAATACCTTTCAAATATTTGAACGTCTGTATCATATCACCTCTGTTCCTCCTTTCCTCCAGGGTATACATGTTCAGGTCCGCAAGTCTCTCTTCATATGTCTTGGAACGCAAATCCCATACCATCCTCGTAGCTTTTCTTTGCACCGCTTCCATTTTTTTAACATCCTTCGCAAGGTACGGCCTCCAAAACTGAACACAATATTCCAGGTGGGGCCTCACCAACGTCTTATACAGGGGCATTAAAACCTCCTTTCTTCTGCTGGTCACTCCTCTCTCTATACAGCCTAGCAATCTTCTAGCTACGGCCACCGCCTTGTCACACTTTTTCGTCGCCTTCAGGTCCTCAGATACTATCACCCCAAGATCCCTCTCCCCGTCCGTGCCTATCAGACTCTCCCCGCCTAACACATACGTCTCCCTTGGATTTCTACTCCCTAAGTGCATCACTTTGCATTTCTTCGCATTAAATTTTAATTGCCAAACGTTAGACCGTTGTTGAATGGACTTGGGGAGAGTCCAGTATTTCTGGGATGGGCAGTATAGGGTGTTTTGTGCTTTTTTGGGATGTTGCCAGGTAGTTGTGACCTGGATTGGCCACTGTTGGAAACAGGGTGCTGGGCTTGATGAACCTTTGGTCTTTCCCAGTGTGGCAATACTTATGTACTTATGTTACAGGGCGCATTATACTGACCTGAGGCAGGAGGGTTTGGCCTCTGAAAGCTCACTGAAAAGGATTAGGCTATTAAATAATTTGTCTGAAATCTGATGCACTGAAAAGCAGCACTTTACCCTGTGTGAAAAATGCATCTGATTAGCGTGACTAAATTTTGCTGGGGGAGGGGGGGGTAGAGAGAAAATTTTGTGCCCACCCACTTTGGGTTCAGGCCCACCCAAAATTGGCAGTCTGGCTACGCCACTGGGTGAAAGCATGTGGGAGATCAAAATTCCCACCCCTCTCTTTTTTTGCAAAAGTAAAGAGGCAAAAACATATATGGGAAGTGTTATGTACCAGTTTCTCAGACCTTTTCAATAAGCGCGTTTCCTGCACAAAACAAACGGACAATCTCAATAGTTCTTTAAACAAGCACTGCCTCTTAAAAGGTGAATTAAGCCCTAAGGGTAACAAACTTAAGGTCTCCAATATCAGCTGATAAAAAAGACAGGGACGCAGGAATCACCTATGGTGCCCAGACCCAATCTTAAAAATGCAAAAAAACCTCTCCCTGTAACATAAGTACATAAGTATTGCCACACTGGGAAAGACCAAAGGTCCATCAAGCCCAGCACCCCGTTTCCAACAGTGGCCAATCCAGGTCACAATATACTTGGCAAGATCCCCAAAAAAGCACAAAACACCCTATACTGCCCATCCCAGAAATAATGGACTCTCCCCAAGTCCATTCAACAACGGTCCACGGACCTTTCCCCTAGGAAGCCGTCCAAACCCCCTTCAAACTCCGCCAAGCCAACCGCCCCCACCACACCCCCTGGCAATGAACTCCAGAGTCCAACCACATGCTGAGTGAAGAAAAATTTTCTCCGACTCGTTCCAAACCCACCACACTGCAGCCTCATCACATGCCCCCCAGTCCCAGCATTCCCGGAAAGAGCAAACAGACGCTCCACATCCACCCGCTCAACTCCACTCACTACCCCATAGACCTCCATCATATCTCCCCCCAGCCGCCCCCTCTCCAAGCTGAAGAGCCCCAGCTGCTCCAGCCCCCCCCCCCCCCCCCACGGGGATATGGAATATGCTTCGATTTCCACGCGAAAATTAAGAATCCCGGGTAATATGCCTACTTCCTGCTCCCAAGCTCCCTCCAGTCCTAAAAATAAAATTTACATTTTAGCGCGTGGGAAGTGTGCACCGATCACAAAATTACCATGGGACGTCTGAGCATGCTCTGCGGCGTGGCCTTTTTTGCTTCGATAAGCACGCTTTGGTGCTTACCACAGCTTAATAAAAGGACCCTATATTTGTACCTGAGGCAGCGGAGGGTAATGTGACTTGCCCAGGGTCACGAGGAACAGCAGCGGGATTTGAACCCTGGCTTTCTTAGCTCTTAGCCCACTGCTTTAACCACTTGGCTCTTCTTGTCATAAGCCCTTTGAGGACAGAGAACCTATTGTACCTGAATGTAACTCGCCTTCAAATAGTACTGAAAAAGCATGAGCTAAATCCATAATAAAATAAAATACATGCTTGGCCGCTTACGTTTAAACTGGTCAAAAATACACCGGATATTCAATGTCAGTCACAGGAAATGGTCTGTCATTGAATCCCTGGTCTCACCGCTGATATTGTGAGGTACATTCGAATAAGTAATTAACTAAGAATGTCACGGCTTATGAGGAGGTGCTGTGACAAGAGCAAGAATATTAAGAACATAAGAGTAGCCGTACTGGGTCAGACCAACGGTCCATCTAGCCCAGTATCCTGTTTTCCAAACAGTGGCCAAGCCAGGTCACAAGTACCTGGCAGAAACCCAAATCTTGGCAACACTCCATACTACAAATCCCAGGGCAAGCATTTGCTTCCCATGTCTGTCTCAATAGAAGACGATGGACTTTTCCTCCAGGAATTTGTCCAAACCTTTTTTAAACCCAGATACGCTAACCCCTGTTATCACCTCCTTCAGCAAAGAGCTTCAGAGCTTAACTATTTGTTGAGTGAAAAAATATTTCCTCCCATTTGTTTCAAAAGCATTTCCATCTAATCTCCTCGAGTATCCCCAAGTCTTTGTACTTTTGGAACAAGTAAAAAATCGATTTACTTCTACACCACTCAGGATTTTGTAGACCTCAATCATATCTCCCCTCAGCCGTCTCTTTTCCAAGCTGAAGAGCCCTAACCTCTTTAGCCTTTCCTCATACCAGAGGAGTTCCATCCCCTTTATCATTTTGGTCGCTCTTCTTTGAACCTTTTCTAATTCTGCTAAAGACATTTAAATACCTCTGGCATAAATACACAGGAATAAAGTTTCAATTGAAAGGAAGCTATGGAATGAGGGAGGTTTGGGATGGAGGTGAAAAGGCAGTGGCGTTCCTTGGGGGGGCTGGCACCCGGGGCGGATCGCCGATGCGCCCCGCCCCCCGGGTGCAGCGCCCCCCCCCCGATGCAGCGCGGACCCCCCCCCCCCCCGGCAAAAGGACACCCCCGCGAAGGAACCCCCCCGCCGGGTGCACGCCGCTGGGGGGGGGTGCCGCGCGCGCCTGTCCTCCGTTCTTTCATGCTTCTTCTACCTGTTCCGGGGCAGAGAAGAAGCATGGAACAACGGAGGACAGACGTGCACCCGGGGCGGACCGCCCCCACCGCCCCCCCCCCTAGGAACGCCACTGTGAAAAGGGACAGACTCAGAAGTAACATAAGGAAAGAGTGGTGAATGAAAAGAACAGTCTCGCAGTGGAGAACATAGTAACATAGTAGATGACGGCAGAAAAAGACCTGCACGGTCCATCCAGTCTGCCCAACAAGATAAACTCATATGTGCTACCTTGAAGAGGACTGCATCTGCATTCAAGAAAGTGTGCAACAAATCCAAAGGATATTGATTTTATGTACATTATCGGACTTTCAGTATACTTATTTTATTGTGCATCTATCGTGACACGTCCAGCGCTTTTGACATGGTGAACCATCACATCTTACTACAGTTACTCGATTACTTTGGCGCCAGTGGAAATGTATTAGCATGGTTGAAAGGTTTCTTCACATCAAGAACCTATCAAGTGCACTCCAGCTCAAGCTTATCTCCTATCTGGAAGGCAGCCAGCCGTGTGCCACAGGACTCCCCACTTTCACCGAGTCTCTTCAACATCATGCTGGTCCCTCTGGCCACTGCCCTATCCAAACTTGGGGCTAGATGCACTAAACCTTAACAACCCTCTAACAACCCTTTAACGAAGGAAATTCCTAACCATTGCATGCATTAAAGGTTTTTTCCTACGAAGCAAGCAGCTAACGAAAACGGAATGCAAAGGAGAAACTACCATTGAAATGTGGACAATTCGGAATGCACTAACCATACCGATGACTGCAACGAATCATTTACCGTCAGAAATTTTACGTGTGCTCAGACCTGTCTTTAAGACCTGTCCGCTGCCCCCTGCACCATAAAAATCCAAGCCAGCATGTTTAAAAAGTAAAGTGAGATATAAACACAAACACTGGCTCTCCGCTTTCCCCTGCATCATTACAAAACAAAACATACTGCTTCTCCCTGCAGCTTAAAAATCCTGTCTCTCCCCTTCTCCCACAGCTTTGAAGCCAATTTTCCCAGTACTGTAAACAAACTGCAAAGAGGTCTTTTGTTACAAAAGGGGATTTACGAAGGTCGAGAGTTGTTCTTTTTAGAGTTATCTTCAACTGCACTCTTCTGCTAGATCAGACAGCTAAAGGCTTGCAGGTCGGGAGCCCCCCCTCGCACGCCCCAGTCTGATGTAAGCAACCTACGTAGGTTTAATACGTTTGTGGCTGCTCTGCGCATGCTTAAGGAGCAAATTAACGACGGGGATAACGTACGCTTGATACATTGTACTTTTCAATACCGCACCGAACATTTCTGAGCTGTTTTTTTTTGTGCATTCTTCGTTGTTTCAAATTCGTTAAGCACTTTTACGATTTAGATTTTTTAACGTTTGGTTGATGCATCTAGCCCTTGGTCTTAACCCGTTTATTCCTTCTGATCTGTCTTACCCCGGTGTCACATTACTCACCGCTGCTCTCTCTTTTTCACTTTACCTCGCTTTGCCATTTCCCCTTTATACTTCTAGGACATTAATTGTTTGACCCCTGACATGCTGTGTTTTTATGTAGATTGTTGTAAGCCACATTGGGCCTGCCCATGGGTGGGAAATTGTGGGATATAAATGCTGTAAATAAATAAATGAAACATATATTTGTTTTATGCTATTTTTATACATATTTTAATTGTTTTGTTCCTGGGTTTGTCGAGCCTTCCTCTGTTCCCACTTTTTTGTGTATCGATGGCATGGAGGGTAGATTGGATGGTCTTTAACTGTCATCATTGTCTAAGTCTCTATCATGTAATACACTTTCAGTTTTCTTACTCCTGCGCATGAATTCATTACCACTGGACCCTCTACTGGAGAGTTGTTATAAGATGTTTAGGACTGATGTAAAGAATTGGCTCTTCGGTCACACGTGTGCTAGGTTTCTGTAAATAGCATGTGCATATATGCTAGTATTCTAAACATGTACAATTGTGATGGGCACATAAATGTTTATAGACTCAGAAGACAGTTCTAGCCAGCAAAAGCATACAGAAATGCTTATGGGCAGCACAGACACTGCATGCCATTGAAAGTATGTGAGCACCATATGTCCTGCATGTATAGGCCACATGTGGTTTTGTGTACAATGTATGCATATTGTGTATATATATCTTTTATGGTTTTATACATTTTATATATTATTATTAATTTATATTTATGTTTATACATTGTTTACGCACACAAATACCTGTGAATTCTCTTTTTATTGCATGCTCATGGAAAACATGAAAAAGGATCTGAGGAAGCTAGAAGAATGGTCTAAGGTATGGCAATTAAAATTCAATGTGAAGAAATGCAAAGTGATGCACTTAGGGAATAGAAACCCTCGGAAGATGTATGTGTTAGGCGGGGAGAATCTGATAGGTACGGACGGGGAGAGGGATCTTGGGGTGATAGTATCTGAGGATCTGAAGGCGACGAAACAGTGTGACAAGGCGGTGGCCGTAGCTAGAAGGTTGTTAGGCTGTATAGAGAGAGGTGTGACCAGCAGAAGAAAGGAGGTGTTGATGCCCCCGTATAAGTCGTTGGTGAGGCCCCACCTAGAGTATTGTGTTCAGTTTTGGAGGCCGTACCTTGCGAAGGATGAATTGAAGCGGTGCAAAGAAAAGCTACGAGAATGGTAAGGGATTTGCGTTACAACACGTATGAGGAGAGACTTGATGACCTGAACATGTATACTCTGGAGGAAAGGAGAAACAGGGGTGATATGATACAGACGTTCAAATATTTGAAAGGTATTAATCCGCAAACGAACCTTTTCCGGAGGTGCGAAGGCAGTAGAACGAGAGGACATGAAATGAGATGGAGAGAGTAGTGGATGCTTGGAATGCCCTCCCGCGGGAGGTGGTGGAAATGAAAACGGTAACAGAATTCAAACACGCGTGGGATAAACATAAAGGAATCCTATTCAGAAGGAATGGATCCTAAGGAGCTTAGCCGAGATTGGGTGGCAGAGCCAGCCGGTGGTGGGAGGCGAGGATAGTGCTGGGCAGACTTATACGGTCTGTGCCCTGAAGACCACAGGTACAAATCAAAGTAGGGTATACACAAAAGCAGCACATATGAGTTTATCTTGTTGGGCAGACTGGATGGACCGTGCAGGTCTTTTTCTGCCGTCATTTACTATGTTACTATATACATGTTTTATTACTATCTTACATTTTGTTTTTCCTCTTCATAATAGACTCCTGAAGCAGGCACGTTACACGCCAAAAATGGAGCTGTGTCGAGTCTTGAGCTGAGTCTTCAGCTTTGACAAATTTTAATGCACATTATCGGACTTTCAGTATATTTATTTTATTGTGCATCTATCATTTATTTGTTTTATGCTATTTTTATACGTATTTTAATTGTTTTGTTCCTGGGTTTGTGAAGCCTTCCTGTGTTCCTTTTTGTGTATAGAAAGGCCGAGGCTCTCATCTCACATACGTTGCCTCTTTCCTCACAGCACTCACTTGAAATCTGGATTGATGTTGACGTGATGTGTTTTCTCAATCGTCCTCAAGTCGCTGCCGTAACACACAGCCACATTGCAGTTTCTGCAATACAGCAACACTTCTTCTGCTCGATACTTCTGCTTCTTGCATTCCTGTTGTGCCTCTTTCACTTTCCGAGATATGATAGACTCCTTCTGTAGTTCGAAGATCTACATAAGAAACAAACAAGCCGTTGTTATGTTTACAGGTTGTGCGATTTCCCGTCTCTTCTCAGATTCAAGCCATTTAAAAGACTCGCAGAAGCCGGCATATCACTGTATATCCTGCCAATATTGCCCAGTCAAATAATTCAGAAAAGCACGTAGGACATGGTTCATGGATTTCTTTCCAGCCTCTGTGTGTGTTCATGTATAGGGTGAGGCACAAAAAGGTAACCTCCCTAGAGTATTTTGTCGTTTTCTCAGCAACCGCTTTGACTTTCAGCGAGAAATTTTACGTACGTATCTATTCAATCAAGCCTACCCAAAAGACCCAGATTAATCTCATGAACCCATCTACCTTACAAATACTGAAGAGAAAACGACATTGACCCAGAATCTATCTCCCACCTTACCCTCCTCTCTCTATCACCTGTCTCTACCTACCCATCCATCCTTCTATTATGTTAAACTTAATTTCCTAATTTACATAACAAAATTCTGTGTTACCTACTACTACTACTATTTAACATTTCTAGAGCGCTACTAGGGTTACGCAGCGCTGTACAGTTTAACAAAGAAGGACAGTCCCTGCTCGAAGGAGCTTACAATCTAAAGGACGAAATTTCAAGTTGGGGCAGTCAAGATTTCCTGAATAGAGGTGCAGTGGTTAGGTGCCGAAGGCGACATTGAAGAGGTGGGCTTTGAGCTATGTAAGCCGCATTGAGCCTGCTTTTAGTGGGAAAGTGCGGGATACAAATATAATAAATAAATAAAATAATAAATCATTCTTATGTATTGCTATTAAATAACAATTATCTTAAGCTATGTTGATGTTATTGACATTTTAGCATTACTACCTGGTGATTTTTGCACGTTAAAAATATTCCATTTAAAACACAGTAAAATAACGTCATTCAAACGATACAATTAACAATGTGTCAGAATTTTGCAGCCACTGTGAATGCTCAAAGGGTTCACCCCCACCTTTTAACACAGGCCTTTAGTCACTTTGGGACGTTCTTAACAGCCTTGTCGATCGATCGTCCTCTGTGGCAGGCTGTCCCAGCTCATCTGCAGCGCTTCCCTGATTTTTACGATTGTTTGCGGCTGTGGGTGGAGCTTTTGATAGGCCGCCAACATTGCTCCTGTTCTTTTTTTTCCAAATAATGGTAGTTTTACAGTGTAAACATTTTTGAACGCACGAAAAACGCTGGGTAGTCACGCTAAAAAGTCTGTAACTTTGCCGTGTTTAAAGATAATCTCATTTCACTCAGCACATAAATGTAGAGAGTAACAACAAATAAAACTGTAAAACGTCACATTGAAATTCCCCAGCGGTTGCTGAAAAACATCAAAACACTCTAGGGTTTTGGGGTTTTTTTTGCCTCACCCTGTATATCTGTGCTGTTTGAGTGTATATGTATCAGGTTATCTGTGCACATGTCTTTTTATATGTGTTGCCTCTGCCATGCTATTCAAAAACACACATGGCCGTGCCTAGGGTCTCTGATGCCCCCTGCAGACCATCAGTTGGCGCCCCCCCCCCCCCCCCGGACCTCCCTGGCTCCAAGGCACGTGAAGAGCTGGGTGGTGCCAAAGAGCAGAGCGCTGCTCCCCCAAGCTGCCGTCTGGGGCGCGATGGAGGAAATGGCTGGGTTTGGCCTGAGCCTCCTCCGCTCCATCCCCGATTCCCCGGCGCTTTAAATTTACCTCTCTCCGCCTCCGGCATCTGCGCAGCGTCAGTGAAAGTGCTGCCTGTCTGACATCTCTCCACCAGCCTTCCCTTTGCTCGTTCGTTCCCTCTGTGTCCCGCCTTCTTCTGACATCATTTCCTTGAGGGCAGGACACAGAGGGAACAAACGAGCGAAGGGAAGGCTGGTGGAGAGACGTCAGACAGGGAGTGCTTTCACTGACGCTGTGCAGACGTCGGAGGCGGAGCAAGGTAAATTTAAAGCACCAGGGAATCGGGGATGGAGCGGAGGAGTAAAGTTTTTTTTTTTTTTAAATACAGCTCGACGGCATGGCGCCCTTGAAGGCAGGCGCCCCCCTGCGGCGCTTACCGTGCTTACTGTGTTGGCACAGCCCTGGTGTCCAACATAACCATCCCCGCTTACAAGCATACATGGGTGGACTGACCATTCGGGCAACCGAGCAGTGCCTGAGGGCCCAGAGGCTCTGCACGGTGCACCGCTGGTGATCTAGTGGGGGGGGGGGGGGGGGGGGGGGGGGAAATCATGTTCTTTCCTGCCCGGCCCGCTGGGCTGCCCGGCACCACCTTATTTTAAAAATGGCAGCTGAGACTCCTTGAGGAAGTCTTGCAAGACTGTTGAGACCTGCGAGACTACTGCGGGAACTTTCGGCCGCCATTTTGAAAACACAGTGGCGTCGGCAGGTGGAAGAATAGCGGCAGTGCAGGGGGCAGGAAAAAACATGCCCCTCTGCAGAGGACTGTAGACCACCAGGCCCCCTCAGGTGGGTGCGGAGCAGCGGCCAGGCAGGGAGGTCCAGACCACCCTCAGTCTGCCCCTGAAAGCGTACATACATTCACAAAATACTCATTCCCTCAGGCACATTCATCCCAATACCCATGCCTTATGCACACACTCATATAACCCAACATACCCATCCCCTTATTCACACACACACCCTAAACAAGTCACACACACACACACACACACACACATAGCATCTGCATCCAGAGTTAAACAGCTAAACTTGCTTCATGTAGATAATACTGATACACATGGACCTCACATACACTATCATCACTATTCACACCCCATACCCACTATCTCTACCAACTTACACATCTCCTGCTGCCCTACTGAGACACACAACCGAGTCTCCCTCCTAGACATGCCTGGTTTGTATGCAGTACTTTGGTACATCCTTCCCAAATATATCCTGTTTCTTTGACCTTTTGGAATAACTGAGCTCCCCCCACGCCTCCCAATGCGTGCGGAGATGGCTGTGTCGTGGTGATACCTTTTGCCGATACTCTGCCTCTGGCATTCTCTGCACCTCCTCAATGGCTCTCTTCATCAGCTCCTCCAGAGACTCATTGGTGTTCTCTCTCTTGACCTCCTTGCTGCCCGATTTAGCCAACACAGAGTACACACTGTCTTCAGCACGGGCTCGGCCCCTGGCCTGGATAAATGAGTCAGTCAGAATCAGGTTATTCTTTGCAGGTGCACTGACGTTCTACCTAGCTCCGTCCTCTGAAGCTTCACCTCGTCACTGATGCTCTTATGGTAGTGAGGCGATAGAAAAACAAAGCCTACTCTAAGCATGAAAAGACCAGGGCTTCAATAGTTGGGCTACATTCTACAGGTCAATATGGAAATCCAGCCCTGCTGCCATATCTCTATTACATTTACAAAAAGGACAACAACCTAGATTTCCCAAAAAGTTATTACACTATCAAGTGGTGAACACGGCCGTTTTCGAACCTGAAAATCGTTGTTTCAAACTTATCCATTTCCTAGCTGTTTTTACATGTTTTGTGCTCAGTGCATTTTTCTTTTGTGATAATTTTTTGGGGAAAAAAAGGCCAAGAGGAAAACGCAGAAAAATAAGCCATTGGGACGTCTGGGAGGGGAGGGGGCCAGCATTCTTATTACACTGGTACCATAGACATCCCAACAGCATAGCGGACTGGAGGAGTAGCCTAACGGTTAGTGTAGTGGGCTATGATTGCAGTGATCTGGGTTCAATTCCTACTACAGTTCCTTAAGACTTAGGGGGTCTTTTTCTAAGGCGCGCTTGCTAAAAATAGGCGCACGCTAAACATTAGAGACGCCCATAGGAATACATTGGCGTCTCTAACGTTTAGCGTGTGCCTATTTTTAGCACGCAATAAAAACGCAAGTGCGCCTTAGTAAAAGACCCCCTTAACCCTCCATTTCCCCAAGTACAAAAACTTAGATTGTGAGCCCTCACGGGACAAAGAAATTACCTGCATGTAATGTGTACAGAACTGCCTACGTTTAGTAATGCTTTAGTTGTGATTAATAGTAGCAATGGGGCACCCTGGGGGGGGGGGGGGGGGGGGCAAAATGGACTTCATATAAAAGATGCCAGGTACACATCTCACTGTTAGCCCCTTACATTTTATGGTGAGCCCACCAAAACCCTACTGTACCCAACCACTACAAAAACCCCTTATGTCTGCAGGTGTCACCTATATGTGGGTACAGTAGGTTTTTGGTGGATTTTGGACAGCTCACACTTTCCACCACAAATGTAACAGTTAAAGCGGAATATGGGCCTGAGAAGAATTTGTTCTACGTTAATTGAATTTAAATATCAACCTTGGGATTTGAAATGGAGGTTATTGAATAGAGGCTACCCCATGAATGCCATCTACGAGGCTTATCTAAGTGCTAGATCTCTTACTCCAATATAAACAGAATATTTAGGGAGAGGTGTTAACATGCGTACTTCCTTACTCAATACTATCGCCAGCTATATCTTCTATACTGCATCATCTCCATAACCGATTACTGCATTATGTAGGAGTACAACAATCAGAGAATTTTTATCTTGGAAAAGAATTAAGCGTGTCAATTACTCTGGCTCCCGTATTAAACGAGGGATCTGCCAATGGTGTGTCTCTACTGTTGAAGGACACGATTGAGAGTTTCCCTCCACTGGACGTCAACGTTATGCAAAAACTGACACCAATTGTAACTCTTTATATGTTATTTATGTTATCTGAGTGGCACTGAAGCTAGCAGTTCATGCAGCAGGGGGAAGGTCCCACAGCTTCACTGATGCTGTACATCATGGGAAGCCAGCGGTGGAGTCCACTGGAACTAGGATGGCAAACCATTCTTTTGGGGTAATGCTTGCCACCATGTAGCGTCTATGCATACAGTGTGCCCTGCCTTTAGTATGCCACTGAAAGAGGTGAAATTTTAATAGTCACACGACGCACCTGAACCATAGAGATCTCATTTGTCATCAGGCCATAGCGCACAACAATGTTGCATTCTGGGATATCCAGCCCCTCCTCTGCTACACTGGTGGAGATCAGGAGGTTGAGCATCTGTTTGCGGAATTCCTGGATTACTTTCTGCTGGTCATTCTAAGAGAGAGCAAAGGTAACTTTAAAACCATACAAGAACGTAAGACCTTTGAAGTCAGAATGATTGAATATTTTAACACCCAACAGAAAGGACTTAACAAGGATCTGGGGTTCCTAGCCCATTATAAACCATAAAGCTGTATGTCTCTGTTGATCACCCCACCCCTCACCTATCCACACCCATCCTGTTAGAATATCAATGATATGCTTTGATGTCCCCATGCATACCTCCGACCCACCCCATCCTCCCACCCTGTCAGACTGTCATAGTAATGCTTGAATGTTTTCACTTATATACACTGTCAGCTAGCACATTTGCTTATTTCCGATCTGACGAAGAAGGGCAACCTTCGAAAGCTAATCAAGAAATGTATTAAGTTATGTCCAATAAAAAAGGTATCATCTTATTTTCTTTTCCATGTTTTATTTTGTTTGATTTCTATAGATTCTACATGGAATGTTGCTATTCCACTAGCAACATTCCATGTAGAAGTCGGCCCTTGCAGATCACCAATGTGGCCGCGCAGGCTTCTGCTTCTGTGAGTCTGACGTCCTGCACGTACGTGCAGGACGTCAGACTCACAGAAACAGAAGCCTGCGCAGCCTTCTACATGGAATGTTGCTAGTGGAATAGCAACATTCCATGTAGAATCTCCAATACTAGCAACATTCCATGTAGAATCTCCAATAGCAGCAACATTCCATGTAGAATCTCCAATAGTAGCAACATTCCATGTAGAACCTCCAATAGTAGCAACAGAATCTCAATAGTAGCAACATTCCATGTAGAATCTCCAATAGTAGCAACATTCCATGTAGAACCTCCAATAGTAGCAACATTCCATGTAGAATCTCCAATAGTAGCAACATTCCATGTAGAACCTCCAATAGTAGCAACATTCCATGTAGAACCTCCAATAGTAGCAACAGAATCTCAATAGTAGCAACATTCCATGTAGAATCTCCAATAGCAGCAACATTCCATGTAGAATCTCCAATGGTATCTATTTTACTGTCATAGTAATGCTTGAATGTTTTCACTTATATACACTGTCAGCTAGCACATTTGCTTATTTCCGATCTGAGGAAGAAGGGCAACCTTCGAAAGCTAATAAGAAATGTATTAAGTTATGTCCAATAAAAAAGGTATCATCTTATTTTCTTTTCCATGTTTTATTTTGTTTGATTTCTATAGATTCTACATGGAATGTTGCTATTCCACTAGCAACATTCCATGTAGAAGTCGGCCCTTGCAGATCACCAATGTGGCCGCGCAGGCTTCTGCTTCTGTGAGTCTGACGTCCTGCACGTACGTGCAGGACGTCAGACTCACAGAAACAGAAGCCTGCGCAGCCTTCTACATGGAATGTTGCTAGTGGAATAGCAACATTCCATGTAGAATCTCCAATACTAGCAACATTCCATGTAGAATCTCCAATAGCAGCAACATTCCATGTAGAATCTCCAATAGTAGCAACATTCCATGTAGAACCTCCAATAGTAGCAACAGAATCTCAATAGTAGCAACATTCCATGTAGAATCTCCAATAGTAGCAACATTCCATGTAGAACCTCCAATAGTAGCAACATTCCATGTAGAATCTCCAATAGTAGCAACATTCCATGTAGAACCTCCAATAGTAGCAACAGAATCTCAATAGTAGCAACATTCCATGTAGAATCTCCAATAGCAGCAACATTCCATGTAGAATCTCCAATGGTATCTATTTTACTGTCATAGTAATGCTTGAATGTTTTCACTTATATACACTGTCAGCTAGCACATTTGCTTATTTCCGATCTAAGGAAGAAGGGCAACCTTCGAAAGCTAATAAGAAATGTATTAAGTTATGTCCAATAAAAAAGGTATCATCTTATTTTCTTTTCCATGTTTTATTTTGTTTGATTTCTATAGATTCTACATGGAATGTTGCTATTCCACTAGCAACATTCCATGTAGAAGTCGGCCCTTGCAGATCACCAATGTGGCCGCGCAGGCTTCTGCTTCTGTGAGTCTGACGTCCTGCACGTACGTGCAGGACGTCAGACTCACAGAAACAGAAGCCTGCGCAGCCTTCTACATGGAATGTTGCTAGTGGAATAGCAACATTCCATGTAGAATCTCCAATAGTAGCAACATTCCATGTAGAATCTCCAATAGCAGCAACATTCCATGTAGAATCTCCAATAGTAGCAACATTCCATGTAGAACCTCCAATAGTAGCAACAGAATCTCAATAGTAGCAACATTCCATGTAGAATCTCCAATAGTAGCAACATTCCATGTAGAACCTCCAATAGTAGCAACATTCCATGTAGAATCTCCAATAGTAGCAACATTCCATGTAGAACCTCCAATAGTAGCAACATTCCATGTAGAACCTCCAATAGTAGCAACAGAATCTCAATAGTAGCAACATTCCATGTAGAATCTCCAATAGCAGCAACATTCCATGTAGAATCTCCAATGGTATCTATTTTACTGTCATAGTAATGCTTGAATGTTTTCACTTATATACACTGTCAGCTAGCACATTTGCTTATTTCCGATCTGAGGAAGAAGGGCAACCTTCGAAAGCTAATCAAGAAATGTATTAAGTTATGTCCAATAAAAAAGGTATCATCTTATTTTCTTTTCCATGTTTTATTTTGTTTGATTTCTATTGATAACCTTAAGAGAGAGCAGAAAGAAATATTAGAGGGCATAACTACCGGCAAACTACATTAAACAGGAAAGCTGAGCATGCAAAAATTTCAAAGTCTAATAGTGCTTCTGTTCCGAAATGAACTTGTTCAGCGTGGACTGCAGCAGTGTTTTGTTCTGCATCCCACTGACTCACGCCCAGTGGTGTGCCCCCCCCCCTCCCAAATTGCAGAGCTGGCTATACCCAGGGAGAGAGCCTGGGGTGGAGGGTGGGGGGCAATGCATTACTCTCTCTGGGAAAAAGAAAACATTTAAATGTTCACAGGTTCCAATCTAATTCATTTTTAATGTGAGATTTTTAAAAAAATGCCATAAATAAGTAAATAAACAGAAACTCTGAACGCTGAGAGCCTGACTCTACATGGCACCGTGTTTCGGCAAATATTTGCCATTTTGGAATTTTCTCAGCCCTGAGATGTTACAGTCTTCCACAGAGTTCGTACCTCTGCTGCTGTTAGGATAACCAGTGGGACACTGTCATACCGGGATACAAATTATATCGTAGTGATAGGGTGGATCGAATTGGTGGAGGGGTAGCATTGTATATTAACGAGAGCCTTGAATCAAATAGATTGAAAATTCTGCAGGAAACAAAACACTTCTTGGAATCACTGTGGATTGAAATTCCATGTGCAAAGGGGAAAAGGATAGTGATAGGAGTGTACTACTGTCCGCCTGGCCAGGATGACCAGACGGATGCAGAAATGTTAAAGGAAATTAGGGACGCAAACAAACTTGGCAACACAATAATAATGGGTGATTTCAATTACCCCAATATTGACAGGGTAAATGTAACATCGGGACACGCTAGGGAGGTAAAATTCCTTGATGAAATCAAGGACAGCTTTATGGAGCAGCTGATACAGGAACCGACGAGAGAAGGAAAAATTCTAGACCTAGTCCTTAGTGGAGCACATGATCTGGTGTGGTAGGTAATGGTGCTGGGGCCGCTTGATAACAGAGCATATTCAAAAGCATGGATTAATGAGACAAAGTCAACATGGATTTAGTGAAGGGAAATCTTGCCTCGCCAATCTACTACATTTCTTTGAAGGGGTGAACAAACATGTGGATAAAGGGGAGCCAGTTGATATTGTGTATCTGGATTTTCAGAAGGCGTTTGACAAAGTACCTCATGAAAGACTCCAGAGGAAATTGGAGAGTCATGGGATAGGAGGTAGTGTTTTATTGTGGATAAAAACTGGTTAAAAGATAGAAAACAGAGAGTAGGGTTAAATGGTCAGTGTTCTCAATGGAGAAGGGTAGTTAGTTGGGTTCTCCAGGGCTCTGTGCTGGGACCGCTGCTTTTTAACATATTTATAGATGACCTAGAGATGGGAGTAACTAGTGAGGTAATTAGATTTGCTGATGACACAAAGTTATTCAAAGTCGTTAAATCGCGAAAGGATTGTGAAAAATTACAAGAGGACCTTACGAGACTGGGTGTCTAAATGGCAGATGAGGTTTAATGTGATCAAGTGCAAAATGATGCATGTGGGAAACAGGAAACCGAATTATAGCTACGTCATGCAAGGTTCCACGTTAGGAGTCACGGACCAAGAAAGCAAATAGAATGTTGGGTATTATTAGGAAATGAATGGAAAACAAACATGAGGATGTTATAATGCCTTTGTATCGCTCCAAGGTGCAACCGCACCTCGAATGTTGTGTTCAATTCTGGTCGCCGCATCTCAAAAAAGATATAGTGGAATTAGAAAAAGTGCAGAGAAGGGCAACGAAAATGATAAAGGGGATGGGATGACTTCCCTATGAGGAAAGGCTAAAGCGGCTAGGGCTCTTCAGCTTGGAGAAAAGGCGGCTGAGGGGAGATATGATAGAGGTCTATAAAATAATGAGTGGAGTTGAATGGGTAGATGTGAAGCATCTGTTCACGCTTTCCAAAAATACTAGGACTAAGGGGCATGCGATGAAGCTACAATGTAGTAAATTTAAAATGAATCGGAGAAAAAAATTTCTTCACTCAATGTGTAATTAAACTCTGGAATTCGTTGCCAGAGAATGTGGTAAAGGCGGTTAGCTTAACGGAGTTTAAAAAAGGTTTGGACGGCTTCCTAAAGGAAAAGTCCATAGACTGACTTGGGGAAAATCCACTGTTTCTGGGATAAGCAGTATAAAATGTTTTGTACATTTTTGGGATCTTGCTGGGTATTTGTGACCTGGATTGGACACTGTTGGAAACAGGATGTTGGGCTCGATGGACCTTTGGTCTGTCCCAGTATGGCAATACTTATGTACTTATCAGTATCATTAGTCTTTTTAACATAAGCACTGCCACGCTGGGAAAAGACCAAAGGTCCATCAAGCCCAGCACTCTGTCTCCGACAGCGGCCAATCCAGGCCCCAAGAGCCTGGCAAAAACCCAGAATTTAATAACGCTCAATGGACTTTTCCTTGAGGAATCTGTCCAGACCCCCTTTAAACTCAGCAAGGCCAGCTGCCGTCACTACCTTCTCCGGCAATGAGTTCCAGTCTAACCACACGCTGAGTAAAGAAAAACTTTCTCCAATTTGTTTTAAACCTACCACATTCTAATTTCATCTTGTGTCCCCTGGTTCTATTATTGTTAGAAAGCGTAAACAAACGCTTCACATCTGTCCGCTCTACCCCACTCATTATTTTGTAGACCTCTATCATATCACCCCTCAGCTGCCTTTTCTCCAGGCTAAAGAGTCCTAGCCGTCTTAACCTCTCCTCATAAGGTAGTCGTCCCATCCCTTTTATCATTTTCGTCGCCCTTCTCTGCACCTTCTCCAATTCCTTTATATCTTTTTTGAGATAAGGCGACCAGAACTAACTGGTAGAGCTTATAGACCAGGTGCGGTCACACCATGGAGCAATATAATGGCATTATAACATCCTCATGCTTGTTTTCTATTCCTTTTCTTATAATACTCAACATTCTGTTCGCCTTCTTAGCCGCCGCAGCACATTGAGCGGAAGATTTCAACGTTCTATCCACGATGACTCCCAGTTCCCTTTCTCGGTCCGTAACTCCTAAAGCGGAACCTTGCATGACATAGCCGTAATTCGGGTTCCTCCTTCCCACGTGCATCACTTTGCACTTGTCAACGTTGAACTTCATCTGCCATTTGGATGCCCAATCCCCCAGTCTCACGAGGTCCTCTTGTAATCTTTCACACTCCTCCCGCGACGAGACGACCCTGGATAACTTTGTGTCATCTGCGAATTTAATTACCTCACTAGTTACTCCCATCTCAAGGTCATTTATAAATATGTTAAAAAGCAGCAGTCCCAGCACAGACCCCTGGAGAACCGCACTAACTACCCTTCTCCATCGAGAATAATGACCATTCAACCCTACTCTCTGCTTCCTGTCTTTTAACCAGCTCTTAATCCATAATAATACACTGCCTCCAATCCCATGACTCTCCAGTTTCATTTTTAAAGACTCGATCCTGCGTTATCCCCTTTTTTTGTTTTTCATCACCCCCAGACTCCTCATGCAGGCACTTTGCAGAAACACGGTGCCGTGTTGAGTCCTTTTTTTATTAAAGACTTTTACTTATTCATTACGTCTTCTTGGCTTTTTGGAACAGTCCTGTTGATCACGGTACTCCTCCACCTCGGTGGTTTTTTTTTGTATTTTATAAAGGCACATGAACACCTATGTTACTGTATAAAATAGGCATATTTTTGCTACTTGGACATAGGTGTCTTATAAAATTAATCCCACAGGTCCTGGGGGTGGAGGGTAGAGACAAATGTGATTATTCTGCTCAAATTTACACCACTAACTGGCCGTCTCATAACCGGTTAGCTTACTGGCAGAATGTGGCAGAAGGCCTATTTAGCTGGTTAGCTGCAATTTTCAGTCCGCTAACCGGCTAAGTAACTGCAGAAAGGCTGCCCTAAATTTATGCACTAAAGTTAACTGGGTGATGGTCTGGTTAAGGTCCAGGTGACTGCTGAGACCTGGATATTCAATGCCAGAAGCCACACATGTCCCAGCATTCAATATCCAGGCTCCGATGAGGAGGAGTAGCCTAGTGGTTAGTGCAGTGGACTTTGATCCTGGGGAACTGAGTTCAAGTCCCACTGCAGCTCCTTGTGACTCTGGGCAAGTCACTTAACCCTCCATTGCCCCTGGTACAAAATAAGTACCTGAATATATGTAAACCGCTTTGAATGTAGTTGCAAAAACCTCAGAAAGGCAGTATATCAAGTCCCATTTCCCTTTCCCCCTTTCCCTTATGACATCACAATATCAGAAGTGAGCCAAGTATCGGGCAATCAAGCCATTGTGACATCACTGATGAGGTTGGCTCTTATTGGTGGAATGAGTGGAGGAGTCACCTAGTGGTTAGTGCAGCGGACTTTGATCCTGGGGAACTGAGTTCGATTCCCACTGCAGCTCCTTGTGACTCTGGGCAAGTCACTTAACCCTCCATTGCCCCTGGTACAAAATAAGCACCTGAATATATGTAAACCGCTTTGAATGTAGTTGCAAAAACCTCAGAAAGGCGGTAGATCAAGTCCCATTTCCCTTTCCCTCATGATATCACAATATCAGAAGTGAGCCAAGCCATTGTGACATCACTGATGAGGTTGGCTCTTATTGGTGGAACGAGGCATCATGACATCACAATATCAGAAGTGAGCCAAGTATCGGGCAATCAAGCCATTGTGACATCACTGATGAGCTTGGCTCTTATTGGTGGAATGGGTGGAGGAGTAGCCAAGTGGTTAGTGCAGTGGACTTTGATCCTGGGGAACTGGGTTCGATTCCCACTGCAGCTCCTTGTGACTCTGGGCAAGTCACTTAACCCTCCATTGCCCCTGGTACAAAATAAGTACCTGAATATATGTAAACCGCTTTGAATGTAGTTGCAAAAACCTCAGAAAAGCAGTATATCAAGTCCCCTTTCCCTTATTGTTGTGACCTGATTTTACCCATTGAAATCAGCACTGTAGGTCCTATAATGCATCATGACAAAGTTGTCAGAAATCCAGGACTGGCCTAAATTCTCTCTCCTGTAACAGAGAGTAACTCGGGTCTGACCCGGTACTAGGCCACAAAAGAAATTCTCACACTTCGTCAAGCTCCAAAGTCTCCACTCGATTTCAGGCATCTCATACCCTGCACTTCTTTCTGGTCACCTTAAAATCGAGCTGGGGTGGATAATGGTCTGGAATAGCAATCAGTTCTCCAGTCCAGAAACCATATGACACTCCAGGAGGCTTAACAACAAACTTTCACTTTAAGCTCTGGAACTCTTTGCCAGAGGATGTGGTAACAGCGGTTGGCGTATCTGGGTTTAAAAAAAGGTTTGGACAAATTCCTGGAGGAAAAGTCCAGACACGGTGGAAGCCACTGCTTGCCCTGGGATTTGTAGTATGGAGTGTTGCCATGATTTGGGTTTCTGCCATGCACTGTTATGTTCTGCAACTGCCAACTCTTGATTCAATGACCTTTAACACAGTCAATGATAAAAACTCTACTATAACTCAATGTCACACTTTTGTCGTTCCGTGGGGAACACCTTTACCACTGTACTTGTCAGGAATACTTACAGGGAGGGCTTCGTCTCAGGGCTAATCACAAATACACCGACTCGCTACTTATGCCGCAGCCAGATGTAACCCCAGAGCCAGCTCCTCCTCCTCCAGAGTTATCCCTTATGGCTGTCCTCCTTCCGCAGGTGTACCTCGCAGGGCGGCACCCCAGCCTTGGGCAGGTTTCTTCCTACTCACAGGCCAGGCTCCCCAATCCGCACGAAGCTCTGGCTCCCTCTCCCTCTTGTTGTAAATAGGGCAACAAAATGTCCCTTGATTTTAGCCCCAACTTAAAGTGTCACTTCAGGATCCCCCTTCTCCTTCTTCGGGTCACTTGGCAGGGGATTGCAGGCAACCACGGACACTTTCCCGCTCTAATTCTCCTCATTTATGTCCTCCTAAAACTGTCACTCACCCCCACATGGGCACTATCTGCATTTTATTTCAAAACTACTCCCCTTAGGCTGGGCTTCCTCCCAGTGGCGTTCCTAGGGGGGCGGCGCCCCGCCCCACCGATGCAGCGTGGACCCCCCCCCCCCGATGCAGCGCGGACCTCCCCCCGGATGCACGCTGCTGGGGGGGGGGGGTGGCGCAGCGCGCGCCTGCTCAGAGTTCCCTGACTTCACGCGTTCGCTGCAGCTCCCTCTGACCCGGAACAGGAAGTAACCTGTTCCAGGGCAGAGGGAGCTGCAGCGAACGCGCGAAGTCAGCGAACTCAGAGCAGGCGCGCGCCGCGGCACCCCCCAGTGGCGTGCACCCGGGGTGGACCGCCCCCACTTGGTACGCCACTGCTTCCTCCCACCCAGGGACCTCCCAGTGACTATCTAGGGAGCTTACTCTCTCAGAAGTCCCCAAACAATGGGGGATTACATGGGTAACTTGCAAACTCCGACCTCTAGTCTTGCTTTCCTTAATCCATGCCGTACTGTAAAACCAAGGCAGGATTATCCTGTTCCTCATGGCACAAGGACAACTGAAAACCGTCTCTATAAAGAAGGTCCATTTACCTGAGTCATGTGCTTGGTTTGGTTGCTGTACCCCGCTCCAGTCAACACAGCAGCTTTAATGCCAATAGCTTGTAGCCTGCCGTTGCTTTCAACCCACTTATGCAGCGCATGGGCGCTCTGGCGTGTCTTCGTGAAAACGATTCCTTGCGATTCAGCAGATGTGTCAAGCTGTTTTCGAAGGATCTCCTCCAGTTTGCTCAGCATCGGATTTTCATACTTCATATTGGTAGCACTCAGTACAAGCTCTTCTCTGTTTTCTGATGAGTGACATACAACATGTTAAAAAAAAAACTTAGCAAAAACCTAGAGCCAATGTCAGCAGCAATCACTGTTGAGATTAGCAAGTTAAGTACTAATATTGTCCCAAGATTGCATCATATTTAACTATCTACCAGTGGCATTCCTTGGTCGGCTGCCAGCCGGAGCGGTTTGCTGCTGCGCACCCCATTCCCCCGGGTGCAGCACGACACCCCCCTGGCGCATTCTTCATGGACTAAGCTTTTTCTAGCATTGGTGGAGCAAGATTGACGCTATAAAAATGGTACTGGCACCGAAACTCAATTATATTTTTAGCATGGTACCTATTCTCTTTAAGGACTCTCTTTATAAAAAAAATCAATAGTTTAATTTCTAAATTCCTTTGGAAATCTTCAGTGCCACGTATCTCTCTTGAAAAGCTTCAAATGCCAAAACACCAAGGGGGCCTAAATGTGCCCGACTTTAAACTATATCACCTGGCCCTTTTGATTTCACAGGTTAAACAATGGTATTCTGCAACTTTTTCACAAGACACTCCTAGATGGGTGATCTTAGAAACAGCTCTAGAACTTGACCACTTAAAGTTTAGCATGGTACAGATAAGGTTTACTGAACATGAGGAGGATTTTAAGATCAAACATTTATTAGGATATCAAAGTTTGTTCATAGTTGGTAACAAATTAAGTGGTATTGGAAAAATTGCTTCAAAGATCACCCATCTAGGAGTGTCTTGTGAAACACAGACTTTTCTCCCACTTCTTTACAATTTTTGAAATATTCTGGGAGTTTTTCTCTGTGTTTTTTTTCTCGGAAGGTGGTGGAAGCCTGTGATGGTAATGTTTACAGTGGAGCATAAAAGTCAGGCTCCCTGTTACACTGAGGCTATTTTTTTAAAATTTAAAATATTTTATCTTTCAGATCTGAATCCCCAGTGTGACACTATATTGGAGTGATGTGTTTGATAGTTTCTCTATTAATTCCATTGAAACATGCTAAATTGTTGAGTTTAATGCTCTCGATTGCACTCCATGTGATAGTTCTACACTGGAAGAATAATCAACATGTCTCCTATCATGAGTGGTGGAATTGGCTTTGTTCATATAGGCGATATGAAGAAATAGCTGCTTTGAGAACAGGCCATATTTTGTCCTTTCGTAAAACTTGGTCATTGCTAGACAAATATGCAAGTTTAACGGGCTAATAACTGCTTGTTTTACTTGTTTACATTATAAATTAACCCATTGAATATAACCCACTGTCATTGGTTTTTTATTTTGTTTTATTATGTTCGCGCTTTCTAATTCAAAATTATAAATAAAGATATTGAAGAACGCGCTAAAAATGCTAGCGCGCCTTAGTAAACAGTTTCTGGAGACATTAAATGCAAATCAAGTAGTTTCATCTACACTTGCAGTTTGGAGAGCTATTCTAGTTTTGTTGCTGTTGTTACAATACCCATGTGAATGTCAGGTTAAATGTCAGGGTTTCAGGGTAGGGTTACCATATTTGCGGAGACAAAAAAAGAGGCCAGAACAAATTTAAACGGTTGCTACTTTTGCTAAAGAAATATCTAATCAAATCTACTTTTCAAGAACTTCTGGATTTGAGTTTGACGGAGTCTGAGCCCAAGCATACTTATCGGAAGAGCGTGTATCCCTCAATAACTTTGGCTTGCTTCTGAGATACCTGTGAGAAAGTCTTTGCATGACGTATGCTTAAAATTGTCCTGCACGAACAAAATTCCTTTGACAGATTCGACCAGCAGGTGATCAGCAATGCTTTTTCTCTCTCTTTAGCGCCCTCATGTGTCCAGACTGACTAATAAGCCAGAGATGGTCTCATTAAGTGGGTATAGATCATAGGCACGTAAAAGAAAAAGAGGACATTTCCCTAAAAATTAAAAATCCTGGAGGACACATCTGTAGACACCCAAAAAGAGGTCATGTCCTCTTAAAAGAGGACATATGATAACCCTATTTCAGGTAGATATTTTTTGACGTTCCTCAATCAACCACCTTCCTGACAGTCTGGATTCTAGTCTTTAGCATAGCTTAGCAGGCTTGTTATTAGAGAAATTTCCTTCTTTATTTCCTGATAATCCAGAAGATTCTGAACTATGGTCTGTATATCTAGAACAGCCTTCAAGTGCTTTCAACCCAGCCTATGTAACCGGTTTCAGTGCACCTTTTTTACAGGCCGCAGTGTCTGCCAACAACCCTAGGAGATGGGAGCTCAGCAGTAGCCCTCAGAATCAGTCACATCAAGGCAGTGCTTTTTTGAGGGGGTACTTGGGGGTACTGAGTACCGACACCTTTTCTATCATCTGCTAAAACTGACCTAGGGTCCCCAAGTTTTAATGAAAGAGCTCAGGCTCTACACACCAATTTTGGTTCTGTGACTGGTGGCAGGGGGGCTGGCTATTGTGGGTTGAGTCCCTCAATGATCACCCCTCCTCTGAAGGTACCGGCACCTTTTTCGCTAGAAAAAACGCACTGCATCAAGGTAACATCAGCTTGTGCCTACCTGCCACACCACCCATGAGCAAAGCGCGACTGGGAGTTACTGCTTGCCACCAGGTGATTGGAGCGCAGTAACCACGTCCCACCGAAACAGACTTAGAACTGTAATTTGCAAGGTTGGCCTGTTACTTCCAGCAGGAGAGAGGAGGAGGCAGGATGAAAGTGAGAGACAGAAGAGAGGGAGAAAGCTGAGAGACTGGAGGAGATAACTAGGGGTAAGAGAGGGCAATATGAGAGATAGAGAGGAAAAGTAAGAGACAGGAGGGAAAGTGAGAGATGGAGAGAAAAAGGGCAAAATAATGGACTGAAAGAAGGGAGTGACAAGAGGGCAGGAAGTGAGAGAATGATAGAGAGAGAGAGAGAGAGAGAGAGAGAGAGAGAGAGAGAGAGAGAGAGGGCAAGATAAAGGTCTCCCAGAGGGGAGAGACAACAGGGCAGGTGAGGGACCAGAGATGAAGAAAGTCTGGCTGGGAAAGTACTAAGGTTTGGAGAATCTCTCCTACTCCTCAAGCTCCGTAGGAGTAAAAACAGTAACCACACTGACCTCTACTGGGCAGCATAGGCTAAGATGTGTAACTACTGTAATAACTTTTATACAGTATTCTGGTATGATTAGAATGCCTCCGTCCCAATTAACAGTACTGAGCATCTAATTCCTTCTAAGATAAGTTTATACTACTAGACTACGAACACATAACTGATAAGAATAACAAAAAAGTGATTTACAAATGCAATAATAATAGCAAGCAAATGTATTTACAAGAATGCAATATAAAGAAAAATATAGACAAAAATAATCATAATTTAAAAGTTATGTACAAATGTAACATGGATAAGGATAAAACAACAGCTCTTTAAATGCTTTGAAAGAAACTCTATTCAGGTTTCAGTTGGAAACAAACACACTCTCCGTGTGACAAATGCCTCCTGCTTTTTACCCCAGTAGGAAAGTTCTAGTTATGTTGTGTTGTGGCTCCACCCAAGTACTAATCTTTCTATTTAATTAGGGTCCTCCATTATTTTATTTCTAAATACTTATATCCCACCTGTACGTGTAAAATATGACAAATATAGGGGCCCTTTTCCAAAGCTGCACTAAAAATGGCCTGTGCTATTTTTAACACGCAAGTTCATTGCCAGAGAATGTACTAAAAGCAGTTAGCTTAGCGGGGTTTTAAAAGGTTTGGATGGCTTCCTAAAGGAAAAGTCCATAGATCATTATTAAAATGGACGGGTAAAATCCAGTACTTATTTCTAGAATAAGCAGCATAAAATGTACTGTTTTGGGATCTTGTCAGGCACTTGTAACCTGGGTTGGCCACTGTTGGAAACAGGATGCTGAGCTTGACGGACCTTCGGTATGTCCCAGTATGGCATTGCTTATGTACTTAGGATTCTGAATGGAATCTTGCTACTCTTTGGGGTTCTACATGGAATGTTGCTTCACTTTGAAATTCTGCATGGAATCTTGTTATTCTTTAGAATTCTAGAATCTTGCTACTCTTTGAGGTTCTACATGGAATGTTGCCACTCTTTGGGTTTCTGCCAGGTACTTGTGACCTGGATTGGCCACTGTTGGAAACAGGATGCTGAGCTTGACGGACCTTCGGTCTGTCCCAGTATGGCATTGCTTATGTACTTATGTACTTAGTATTCTGAATGGAATCTTGCTACTCTTTGGGGTTCTACATGGAATGTTGCTTCACTTTGAAATTCTGCATGGAATCTTGTTATTCTTTAGAATTCTAGAATCTTGCTACTCTTTGAGGTTCTACATGGAATGTTGCTACACTTTAAAATTCTGCATGGAATCTTATTATTCTTTAGAATTCTAGAATCTTGCTACTCGTTGGGGTTCTACATGGAATGTTGCCACTCTTTGGGTTTCTGCCAGGTACTTGTGACCTGGATTGGCCACTGTTGGAAACAGGATGCTGAGCTTGACGGACCTTCGGTCTGTCCCAGTATGGCATTGCTTATGTACTTAGGATTCTGAATGGAATCTTGTTACTCTTTGGGGTTCTACATGGAATGTTGCTTCACTTTGAAATTCTGCATGGAATCTTGTTATTCTTTAGAATTCTAGAATCTTGCTACTCTTTGAGGTTCTACATGGAATGTTGCTACACTTTGAAATTCTGCATGGAATCTTATTATTCTTTAGAATTCTAGAATCTTGCTACTCGTTGGGGTTCTACATGGAATGTTGCCACTCTTTGGGTTTCTGCCAGGTACTTGTGACCTGGATTGGCCACTGTTGGAAACAGGATGCTGAGCTTGACGGACCTTCGGTCTGTCCCAGTATGGCATTGCTTATGTACTTATGTACTTAGGATTCTGAATGGAATCTTGCTACTCTTTTGGGTTCTACATGGAATGTTGCTTCACTTTGAAATTCTGCATGGAATCTTATTATTCTTTAGAATTCTAGAATCTTGCTACTCTTTGAGGTTCTACATGGAATGTTGCCACTCTTTGGGTTTCTGCCAGGTACTTGTGACCTGGATTGGCCACTGTTGGAAACAGGATGCTGAGCTTGACGGACCTTCGGTCTGTCCCAGTATGGCATTGCTTATGTACTTATGTACTTAGTATTCTGAATGGAATCTTGCTACTCTTTGGGGTTCTACATGGAATGTTGCTTCACTTTGAAATTCTGCATGGAATCTTGTTATTCTTTAGAATTCTAGAATCTTGCTACTCTTTGAGGTTCTACATGGAATGTTGCCACTCTTTGGGTTTCTGCCAGGTACTTGTGACCTGGATTGGCCACTGTTGGAAACAGGATGCTGAGCTTGACGGACCTTCGGTCTGTCCCAGTATGGCATTGCTTATGTACTTATGTACTTAGTATTCTGAATGGAATCTTGCTACTCTTTGGGGTTCTACATGGAATGTTGCTTCACTTTGAAATTCTGCATGGAATCTTATTATTCTTTAGAATTCTAGAATCTTGCTACTCGTTGGGGTTCTACATGGAATGTTGCCACTCTTTGGGTTTCTGCCAGGTACTTGTGACCTGGATTGGCCACTGTTGGAAACAGGATGCTGAGCTTGACGGACCTTCGGTCTGTCCCAGTATGGCATTGCTTATGTACTTATGTACTTAGGATTCTGAATGGAATCTTGCTACTCTTTTGGGTTCTACATGGAATGTTGCTTCACTTTGAAATTCTGCATGGAATCTTATTATTCTTTAGAATTCTAGAATCTTGCTACTCTTTGGAGTTCTACAAGGAATGTTGCCACTCTTTGGGTTTCTGCCAGGTACTTGTGACCTGGATTGGCCACTGTTGGAAACAGGATGCTGAGCTTGACGGACCTTTGGTCTGTCCCAGTATGGCAGTACTTATGTACTTATGTACTTAGGATTCTGAATGGAATCTTGCTACTCTTTTGGGTTCTACATGGAATGTTGCTTCACTTTGAAATTCTGCATGGAATCTTATTATTCTTTAGAATTCTAGAATCTTGCTACTCTTTGGAGTTCTACAAGGAATGTTGCCACTCTTTGGGTTTCTGCCAGGTACTTGTGACCTGGATTGGCCACTGTTGGAAACAGGATGCTGAGCTTGACGGACCTTCGGTCTGTCCCAGTATGGCATTGCTTATGTACTTATGTACTTAGGATTCTGAATGGAATCTTGCTACTCTTTTGGGTTCTACATGGAATGTTGCTTCACTTTGAAATTCTGCATGGAATCTTATTATTCTTTAGAATTCTAGAATCTTGCTACTCTTTGGAGTTCTACAAGGAATGTTGCCACTCTTTGGGTTTCTGCCAGGTACTTGTGACCTGGATTGGCCACTGTTGGAAACAGGATGCTGAGCTTGACGGACCTTCGGTCTGTCCCAGTATGGCATTGCTTATGTACTTATGTACTTAGGATTCTGAATGGAATCTTGCTACTCTTTTGGGTTCTACATGGAATGTTGCTTCACTTTGAAATTCTGCATGGAATCTTATTATTCTTTAGAATTCTAGAATCTTGCTACTCTTTGGAGTTCTACAAGGAATGTTGCCACTCTTTGGGTTTCTGCCAGGTACTTGTGACCTGGATTGGCCACTGTTGGAAACAGGATGCTGAGCTTGACGGACCTTTGGTCTGTCCCAGTATGGCAGTACTTATGTACTCCTATTTACAGTAGACATTTGCTGAGTGTCCTAACAGCATTCATTTGCCTGTGACTTACCAGCAAAAATTTGAAAAAGAAACTCCTCCGTGAGGTCACCTCTGGTCTTTGTGACCTTCTCCAGCATGTAGAATTCATCCAAATAGTTGAAGGCATCAACCATGCGGACTGTATCATAGATTAATAATGCATCGTTGTACTTGCGGAGGTGCAGCGCACAGATGCGCTTTTTGCTGCTGAACATCACTGCTCCTGGATTTGGCAACGAGAAAGGAGAACATGACAGAGTAACCGTGGCATTTGAGATTAGGGCTGGAAAATACTGTATATTCCAAAATGCTGCCGGGAATTTTCTTAGAGTAGGGGGAAAACAAAAGAAAGTCCCATTTCTCCCCTTCCACAGGTTTACTCACTTGCCTTTCAAAGTCCGAGCTCAAGGGACGTACACTTCCAAGGTGGTGGGACCGGCAGGGCTTTCATAAGCTGAGAGCACATGATCTAGAAGGCTCTCCTGCCCATTCTAGTGGCAGGAACAGTGGAAAGGAGGGAGGTAAGAAGGTTTGAGTGGACAGGCTGAACAGATGGGTGGGAGGATAGGAAGAGAGTAAGGGAAACTTTAGACCAGGGGGAGAGGAGAAAGAATGGGTGATACTGAACGGGTGGGGGGGGGGGGGGGAGGGAGAGAAGGGGCGAAACTAGAAGGGGAGAGGGGAAGGGAACAAAGTGAAGAGAAAAGGGAGATTCTGAATGGGGAGAGAGCAGAGAAGAGAAAAACAGGAGATGCTGCACTGCAGAAGGGGGCAGGGAAATACATTTAACTTTAAACAAGTTGCTTATCCATTTAAAGTTAGACGGTAGCCTTGCTGCTAGTTAATGACCTCAGGATTTCCTAAAGCGTCATCACCAATATTAAGACACTCAGGGATCCTTTTACTAATATGAGGGGAACCGGGTCCTGTGGGGGCTATTTTTCCTGCGCGCCAGGAACCTTTTTTATCACAGCGGGTAAAAAGCCCCTAAAAAAATGGCCGTGCAGCAAGAGTACTCTTATCGTGTGGCACTTACTGCCACCCATTGAGGTGGTGGTATGGGCTCCTGCGGTAACCCGGTGGTATCTGGGCAGCGCACAGGGATGCCTGATTACTGCTGGGTTAGTGCTGCACTATTAAAAAATATTTTCCAGTGCGCCGGAAATGGTGCGTGCTCGAGCCAGTGGTAGCTCCAGGTTAGCGTTTGGTAAGACTGCGTTGGGCTAATCGACGCATTGTAAAAGGGCCCTTCAAAGCCTGCTAAACATGCAAAACTTACTATAAAATCAGGGACAACCTAATGGGGGGGGGGGGGGGGGACACATTACAGTGTATCCCTGGTTCCATTCAAGTCTTTACAGCTCATTTCTGTACTAATGTTGACGAATCCTGGATCCTTTGTAAGCTGTGACACCTTTCACAGATAGAGTGGAGGAGTGGCCTAGAGGTTAGTGCAGTGGAACTGAATTCGATTCCCACTGCAGCTCCTTTTGACTCTGGGCAAGTCACTTAACTCTCCATTGCCCCTGGTACAAAATAAGTACCTGAATATATGTAAACCGCTTTGAATGTAGTTGCAAAAACCTCAGAAAGGCAGTAGATCAAGTCCCATTTCCCTTTCCCTTATGACATCACAATATCAGAAGTGAGCCAAGCCATTGTGACATCACTGATGAGGTTGGCTCTTATTGGTGGAATGAGGCATCATGACATCACGATATCAGAAGTGAGCCAAGTATCGGGCAATCAAGCCATTGTGACATCACTGATGAGGTTGGCTCTTATTGGTGGAATGAGTGGAGGCGTAGCCTAATGGTTAGTGCAGCAGACTTTGATCCTGGGGACCTGAGTTCAATTCCCACTGCAGCTCCTTTTGACTCTGGGCAAGTCACTTAACCCTCCATTGCCCCATGTACAAAATAAGTACCTGAATATATGTAAACCGCTTTGAATGTAGTTGCAAAAACCTCAGAAAGGCAGTATATCAAGTCCCATTTCCCTTCCCTTTCATTCAACGAACACTGAAACCCCCCTGTTTCGTGTTCTTCATTAGGGGGTGAGAAAATGCTTGATTTTTCCTCCTGATGAAGAACACGAAACAGGGGGGTTCTCGATCCCTTTTGAGGATTGATATTTAGTGTGCAGATTCGCTGTGCTGTATCGTGACTACATTATGAACTGCCTGCTGTGATTTGGGCGTTTTTCTGCGGTCCTGCAGCTGTGAAGATGTGTTTTGTGCATAAGATTTTTGATTTTTGCATTTTACATGTAGCTACTGCATTTTGGTACGTTAGTTCATCTACAGATTGGTTGGCTGTTTTGGGTATTATTAGGAAAGGTATGGAAAACAGGTGTGAGGATGTTATAATGCCGTTGTATCGCTCCATGGTGCGACCGCACCTTGAGTATTGTGTTCAATTCTGGTCGCCGCATCTCAAGAAAGATATAGTAGAATTGGAAAAGGTGCAGCGAAGGGCGACTAAAATGATAGCGGGGATGGGACGACTTCCCTATGAAGAAAGACTAAGGAGGCTAGGGCTATTCAGCTTGGAGAAGAGACGGCTGAGGGGAGACATGATAGAGGTATATAAAATAATGAGTGGAGTGGAACAGGTGGATGTGAAGCGTCTGTTCACGCTTTCCAAAAATACTAGGACTAGGGGGCATGCGATGAAACTACAGTGTAGTAAATTTAAAACAAATCGGAGAAAATTTTTCTTCACCCAACGTGTAATTAAACTCTGGAATTCATTGCCGGAAAATGTGGTGAAGGCGGTTAGCTTAGCAGAGTTTAAAAAGGGGTTGGACGGTTTCCTAAAGGACAAGTCCATAAACCGCTACTAAACGGACTTGGAAAAATCCAAAATCCCAGGAATAATATGTATAGAATGTTTGTACGTTTGGGAAGCTCACCAGGTGCCCTTGGCCTGGATTGGCCGCTGTCATGGACAGGATGCTGGGCTCGATGGACCCTTGGTCTTTTCCCAGTATGGCATTACTTATGTTTTTTTGGGAACACTGGTTTCTCTTTTATTTTTGAGAGTTGTTTTCTGTGTTCCTTTTTCTAATAAACGCGAATGGGAACCTGTTTTAGTAGCCCATTTCAGGATGACTACTGTTGAGTGTCTCCTGGGTCAGTTGAGGTTTCATTTATTTAATTTGTGAGTTTCCTACAGGGTACTAACATCCATCAGCACAGAGGGGTCCTTTTACAAAAGCGTGCTGAAAAACGGCTTGCGGTATCGTAGGCGCGGGTTTTGGGTGCGTAGATCCATTTTTCAGTGCGCCTGCAAAAAAAGCCTCGTTGTTTTGCCGAAAATGGATGTGCGGCAAAATCAAAATTTCCGCGTGTCCATTTTGGGTCTGAGACCTTACCGCCAGCCATAGACCTAGCGGTCAAGAATTTGGGCGGTAATGACCTACGCACGTCAGCTGCCACTTGATGCGCTCCAGAAAATAAAAAATAGTTTGTGGACGCACGCCAAAAGTGAAATTACAGCAAGGGTCACACGGTAACCGGGCAGTAACTCCAATTTGGCACGCATAGGTGCCTGTGTGGCTTAGTAAAAGGGGCCCGTTGTTTTTTGATATTTTAGGTTATATTTTCGCTATTATTTTGTTTTGTACAAAGAAGATTTAAATCCTAAGATCAAAACAGTGAAACTGAAGTGTTGAGGGTCCAGAGGGCAGCTACTAAAATGGTTGGTGGTCTTTGTCATAACTAACATTAATAATGTACTATACTACTACTACTATAAATCACTTCTATAGCGCTACCAGTCGTACGCATGAAGAAGACAGTCCCTGCTCAGAAGAGCTTACAATCTAAATCAGGACAAACAGATAGGACCAAAAAGGATAAGGGAAGGACAGACAGAAGGACACATAGGAATAAGATAAAAGTTACAAGTCAGGAGTTGAAAGCAGCATACCTCACGGTTCTACGCAGATCACAATCCACAAGAAGCTGGATATATCCAGGAAGTTACAATACATAACTTCAGCAAAATTCGCCCTTTCCTCTCTGAGCACACCACCCGAACTCTCATCCACTCTCTTATTACCTCTCGCCTTGACTATTGCAACCTACTCCTCACTGGCCTCCCACTTAGCCATCTATCCCCCCTTCAATACATTCAGAACTCTGCTGCACGTCTTATCTTCCGCCTGGACCGATATGCTCATATCACCCGTCTCCTCAAGTCACTTCACTGGCTTCCGATCAGGTATCGCATACAGTTCAAGCTTCTCCTGCTAACCTACAAATGCACCCAATCTGCAGCCCCTCCTTACCTCTCTACCCTCATCTCCCCTTACGTTCCTACCCGTAACCTCCGCTCTCAAGACAAATCACTCCTTTCAGTACCCTTCTCCACCACCGCCAACTCCAGGCTCCGCCCCTTCTGCCTCGCCTCACCCCACGCTTGGAATAAATTCCCTGAACCCATACGCACTCCCTGCCCATCTTCAAATCCTTACTCAAAGCCCACCTCTTCAATGTCGCCTTCGGCACCTAACCACTATACCTCTATTCAGGAAATCTTGACTGCCCCAACTTGACACTTCGTCCTTTAGATTGTAAGCTCCTTTGAGCAGGGACTGTCCTTCTTTGTTAAACTGTACAGCGCTGCGTAACCCTAGTAGCGCTCTAGAAATGTTAAGTAGTAGTGTAGGAGTGGACGGCTGTAATGTAGCAACTGTGGGACCGACAAGACCACCTGTGTCAGACCTTGTGCCTAACACTTATGAACCTCTGCCTTACCTGTGGCATGCTCCACCTTTGAATAACTACTGGACTTTTGTGAACTTTTGCACTAACAGGATTTTCTGTTTGGACTTTGAATTCACACTTGCACCTTTGCTTTGTACCAAAACCTCAGTTTTCATATAATGAGCCTAGACTAAGACCTAAATCTGTGCAGTTTGGACTTTTACTAGTAGTATGTATTTGTTAACCAGCAGTCAGATAACAAGTTGTAGTAGTCAGCAATTCAGGTTTGTAGGGAAGGCAGCGGGCTCTGCCAGCGCAGTCTCGTGACCCATGTATAGAGGCTGTATTGTGTGAACGTGCTGGAACACTGCAATAAGTTACATTTTCTTGCAAAGTAACAATTTCTATGAAAGCTATGAAACTGACGTATCTTTTCTCTGTGAGAACTACAGAATTACTAATGTACTGCGCATGTGTATGTGTGACGTATGGTGTGTTTTATGCGCATGATCACTAATTTGTATAAGACCGAATGTCAGATGACGCTCAGGAGGCAGTATCCTGAGACTGAACTCAGTACTGTTCATTGCTAGCAATAAAGGTGTCCTGCTTTCGGAATCATTTGCCTCTTGTCTCCTGATTCACTTAGCCTAGGGCCTGTTTCAGTAGTAGTAGTAGTAATAATAATTAACAACATTTACATTCTCATATAAAATCTACTAGTCCAAGCAAATTATTTAGATTGCAAAAAAACACATTTTTAGAATAAATAGGTTTTTATAAGTTTCCAATAGAAATCAAACAAAATAAAACATGGAAAAGAAAATAAGATGATACCTTTTTTATTGGACATAACTTAATATATTTCTAGATTAGCTTTCGAAGGTTGCCCTTCTTCGTCAGATCGGAAATAAGTTTCCGAAATTGAAAATAGCTTGACATAATAAACAAACAATTCTGACCAGCTTAACCAAGATGAACTGCTTGAAAAGGAAGCACAGTGTCTAATAATCTAAATATTTTCACATTTTTTTTAAAAGAGGAAAAGTAAATAGAGATGTTGATCTTGTAACTCTAGATTTTTAAGTTTATCAATTTGATATATCGCTTCTTTTGAAGCACATGTCGAGTTGGTTTACATATATCTATTCAGGTACTTGCACTGTCTGTGATGGGCTCATAATCTAAGTATATTGTACCTGGGGCAATGGGAGGTTAAGTGACTTGCCCAGGGTCACACAGAGCTGCAGAGGGAATTGAACCTGGTTCCCCAGGATATTAACCCACAGCTGACCATTAGGTAGAAGTGGGAATGGACCAGGTCCGCAATTCACTGCAGTAACCACTAGGCCACTTTTCCACTCCAGAGAGAAAATGAAATGACCTAAGAGATAAAATGGAGCTCATCTATAGATTACTTTGGGGTTCTTTTACTAAGGTACGCCGAAAAATGGCCTGCGCTGTTGTATGCACGTGTATTGGATGCGCGCAGGTCCATTTTTCAGCACGCCTGCAAAAAAGGTCTTTTTTTTTTGGCCGAAAATGGATGGCCTGAGACCTTACCGCCAACCCATTGACTTAGCAGTAAGGTCTCATGCGTTAACCGGGTGGTAATCGTCAGTGCGCGTACACTGCCGATTATCGCCTGGTTAGCACCATGCAGTAGAAAATAAAAAATATCTTCAGCCGCACATATCGGACGTGTGTAAAAAATGGAATTACCGCCCGGGGTATGAAGTAGTTCCAAATTGACGCGCGTTTGATGCATGTAGGCGCCTATTCGCCTTAGTAAAAGGGCCTCTTTGTGAATAAGATAGAATTTAGTTTGAACTCTAGCAATGAACCAGTAACCAACAACTCTTTACACAAAGAACTGAGATACACTTTCAGACTTTTTCCAAGTAGTTGTTTTGAGACACCCAAATAGATGACATTACAATGATCAACAGACTCAAGAGCAGGAAGCGGAAATGTCTTGATCAAAATATTTGTGTATCCGTCGAAGATTGCTCATTGTAAAAAAAGATCTTTGTATTAATGTGTTAATGTGAGAGTCATAAGATAATTTGGACTCTAGTACGGTGCCTAAGACTTTTATAGATAAAGAAAACTGGTACAGAGTCTGATTAAGTTTGATGCTGTTTTCCTCTTCCAATACTGAACGACTAACCAACAAAATTTTAGTTGTATCTGTATTTAACTTAAGTTTGTGTATTTTAATTCAGAAATCTAAAGTATCTATAAAATTATGAAGTAAAACTGAATGAGATGCAACTGTCATGTGGATAGGGACCATAACTGTTATGTCATCTTAAGACAGAGTTAAAGATCTCAATCTGCATACTTTAGAAGAAAGACGGGAGAGGGGAGATAAGATAGAGACATTTAAATACCTACGTGGCACAAATACACAGGAGGCGAGTCTCTGTCAACTGAAAGAAAGCTCTGGAACGAGGGGGGATAGGATGAAGGTAAAAGGAGATACACTCAGGAGTAACCTGAGGAAATACTACTTCTTGGAAAGGGTGGTGAATTCATGGAATGGCCTCCCAGTGGAAGTTGTGGAGATGAGCTTGGGTCAAGTCCATAGGATCTCTAAGGGAGTGATAGGGAGAGTAAATGACATGGATGGGCAGACAGGATAGGCCATATGGTCTTTATCCGCCTACATTTCTCTCTGTTTCTGTGTTTCTGTTCCCTACGTATAAATCTGTTCTATGCAAGGAAATTAACGCAACATCAAAACATTTGAATCAAGCCCTACATTCGTAACATACTAATAAACAGAAACATGATTTCTAGATGTGGAACAGTATATGACAATTGTTGTTCATACCTGTAACACTTAAAACATATCTTACACCTAATTGTTACCTTCTTTTTCCAGTTCGACAATTTTCTGTTCGTACATCTGGGTACCAAAGTCTGAAGAGAAAGTGGTGTCACCTAAAAACTCATGGATCATTGTCATAATCTCCGCCAGCTTCCTGCCAAAGGGATTCTAAGAAAAAAAATGCACAAGGAAAAGTATCAGGGAGTCACCACGTAATTCATCTCGGAATCTGGACAACAGCATGATAAGCTGCATTGGCTTCCGGAGAGAGCATGAATAACCCATAAAATTTCTTGTTTGATTTTTAAATCATTTTATGGTCACACAGCAGAGTACTTCATTGCTTTATTCAACAGACCAACCTCTCGAGCTTATGACCACAATTTACTTAACTTTCTCTGTATTAAGATGGTTCTCTTTAAGAAACAAGTAAACTGTTCCTTCTTTAACCAATCCGTGTACCTTTGGGACAGTCTTCCTGCTGAAAATAAGCAACAAACCTCATAATTCTTTTCGTAAGGCAATAAGGGGCCCTTTTACTAAGCCGCTTAAGTGTCTACGCACGCCCAATGCACGCCAAAATGGAGTTAACGCCCGACCACCGCGTGGCTCCTGCGGCAACTTCATTTTTGGCGCTCATCCGATACGCATGTCTGAAAAATATTTTTTATTTTCGGGCGTGCGTAACGGATGCGCGCAGGTCATTACTGCCTGGATTCTTTACTGCTAGGTCAATGGCTGGCAGTAACATCTCAGGCCCAAAATGGACGCGTGACAATTTTGATTTTGCTGCACGTCCATTTTCAGGAAAAAAAAGGCCCTTTTTACAGGCACGCTAAAAAATGTATTGGCGAGCGCCCAAAACCCGCATCTACACTACCGCAAACCATTTTTCAGCGTGCCTTTGTAACAGGACCCCTAAAAACTTTCCTTTTTAATATCAAGGGTGTCCTAACCACCAGAACATAAGCACTGCCAAGCTGGGACAGACCAAGGGTCCATCGACCCCAGTACCCTGACACCGACAGCGGCCAAAAGAACAAGCAATTTGTCCCGCCCATCCTAGAAATACTGTATTCCCTCGTCCATTCAATAACATTCTATGGCTTTTTCCTCCAGAAAGCCGTCCAACCCTTTTTTGAAATCCGCTAAGTTAACCGCCTTAACCACCTTTTCCAGCAGTGAATTCCAGAGTTTAACTATGCATTGAGTGAAGAAAAATTTCCTCCGATTCGTTTTAAATTTACCACACTGCAGCCCCCTTGTCCTAGTATTTTTGGAAAGCGTAAACAGACGCTCCACATCGACCCGTTCCATTCCACTCATTATCTTACAGACCTCTATTATATCTCCCCTCAGCCGCCTTTTCTCCAAGCTGAAGAGCCCCAGCCTCTTCAGCCTATCCTGATAGGGAAGTCGTCCCATCCCCTGTATCATCTTTGTCGCCCTTCTCTGCACCTTTTCCAATTCCACTATCCACCTTATAATCGAAAGAGAAAAAGGCCTAGATTTCGACCCAAATTGGGAGATAGATGTTTATCTCACAAAAACGAATAAATCGGTATAATCAAAAGCCGATTTTGGACGTTTTCAACTGCACTCCGTCGCGGATGCGGACAAAGTTGATGGGGGCGTGTCAGAGGTGTGGCGAAGGTGGAACTGGGGCGTGGTTATCGGCCGAGCAGAGATGTACGCGTTAGGGCGATAATCGAAAAAATAAAGGCGTTTTTAGCGAACATTTAGGACACTTTTGTTGGACCCTTTTTTCACACGAACAGGTGCCAAAAAAGTGCTCTAAATGACCAGATGACCATCGGAGGGAATCGGGGATGACCTCCCCTGACTCCCCCAGTGGTCACTAACCCCCTCCCACCACAAAAAAATGATGTTTCACAACTTTTTATTTTCATCATCAAATGTCATACCCACCTCCCTGGCAGCAGTATGCAGGTCCCTGGAGCAGTTGTTAGGGGGTGCAGTGGACTTCAGGCAGGTGGACCGAGGCCCATCCCCCCCTACCTGTTACAATTGTGCTGTTTAATGCTTAGTCGTCCAAACCCCCCAAATCCACTTTACCCACATGTAGGTGCCCCCCTTCACCCCTTAGGGCTATAGTAATGGTGTAGACTTGTGGGCAGTGGGTTTTGAGGGGGATTTTGGGGGCTCAACACACAAGGGAAGGGTGGTATGCACCTGGGAGCTCTTTGACCTTTTTTTTTGTTTTTGTAAAAGTGCCCCCTAGGGTGCCCGGTTGGTGTCCTGGCATGTGAGGGGGACCAGTGCACTACGAATCCTGGCCCCTCCCACGAACAAATGCCTTGGATTTATTCGTTTTTGAGCTGGGCGCTTTCATTTTCCATTATCGCTGAAAAACAAAAACGCCCAGCTCACAAATTGTAGAATAAAACATGGACGTCTATTTTTTGCGAAAATACGGTTGGGTCCACCCCTTCACGGACCCGTTCTTGGAGATAAACGCCCATGGAGATAGTTGTTTTCGTTCGATTATGCCCCTCTACGTCTTTTTTGAGGTGCGGTGACCAGAATTGAACACAGTACTCGAGGTGCGGTCGCACCATGGAGCGATACAATGGCAGAATAATATCCTTATTTTTGTTTTCAATCCCTTTCCTAATGATACCCAACTTTCTATTTGCTTTCCTAGCCGCAGCAGCACATTGAGCAGAAGTTTTCAACGTATCATCTACGTCGACACCTAGATCCCTTTCTCGGTCCGTGACTCCCAACGCTGAACCTTGCATGACCTAGTGATAATTTGGGTTCCTCTTTCCCACATGCATCACTTTGCACTTGTTCACATTAAACGTCATCTGCCATTTAGATGCCCGGTTTTGTTTTGTTCCATTATGGCTGGAAAACGTCCAAGTGTTAGGAACACCCACCCTTAACATGCCCCTGACATGTCCCCTTGTGATTTGAACGCATTTCTGACTGACTTCATAGAAAAATGTCTAAAAATTGGTTTTGAAAATACCAATCTGGACGTTTTTGTGAGAAAAACATCCAAATGCAGATTCATGCCACTTTTTGAAAATGATCTCCATTCCTAAATAAGCGATGTAACTGGTCAGTGGTTAAATCTCTGGTACTATCCAAATTTCAATATTGTAATGCCATATATGCGGATATTAAAATCTCACTCCTTAAAAAATTACAAACAGTACAAAATACCGCTGCCCACTTTATATGCTCCTTGCTTCGAGAAGGCTTCCCCCTCTCTTGTTAAAACGTCACTGGCTTCCCATAAATGCCAAGATCACCTTTAAAATATGCACGATAATTTACCAAATCATGGGGTCCATTTACTAAGGTGCGCTGAAAAATAGCCTGTGGTAGTGTAGATGCGTGTTTTGGGCGCGCGCAGAAATATTTTTCAGCGCACCTACAAAATGGCCAAATTAAAATTGCTGTGCATCCATTTTGGATCTGAGACCTTACCGCAAGCCATTGACCTAGCGGTAAGGTCTCACACGTAATGGTCTACGCATGTCAAAATACCACTTGACATGCGTAGCTGCCGCACATCAGAAAATAAAAAAAAATTTTTGAACGCGTGTAGCGGATGTGTGCCAAAATTGAAATTACCGCAAGGGCCACGCGGTAACCGGGTGGTAACTCCTATTTGGCGCGCATTGGGCATGCATAGTCGCCTACACGGCTTAGTAAAAGGGCCCCCATATATGGTTTATCACCAGTACTTTTTTTTTTTTTTAAATTTTCAAGAAGTCTTTATTAATAAGTAATACAAAAAATCTGAAACATAGTACATCGTGCATATCGTGTTACATGTCAATTATGTAAGACACACGTCTCTTGGAATGAAGCGTATATGCAAGACAGAGCATAGTGAGAGTATCATGATATACCAAAAGAACAATTCTTACTGTATTAAAACGTCTAGTGAACTATTCAGAGTAACCATTCCAGAACTTCAACTTTTCAAAGTTTTTTTTATATATTGGTCCCCGCTTCATTTGCACTCTTACCACACAGAACCCCATCCCACCCTCCCCTCACCAGTACTTTTTTTGTAGGAAAAAATGTACTGGTACTCATTATGGGCGGGGGTCACCATCTATGGCTCCACCCCTATGGTAGCCACACCCACAGTAGCCACACCCCTTATACCAGCCATGGCGCCTATAAGCAGTATCACTGAAAATACTATATCAGTATAGGAGAAAAAAATAATGTGATTTTTTTCATTATAAATAATTTTGTTACAGCTCTAGTATACCCAGTGCAAAATAAGACAGCGATTTCACCTCTCTCCCTTGCCCTCCCCTCCATGTCCAGCAACTCGCCCCAGCCTCCACCTGCCCCTCTTTTAAGCCGTTCCAGTACCAACCCAAGCCCTAGCTGCCCACCCTTAGTTACCTGACAGCCTTGCTTTCTGTTCCTGCCACCCCACAAAGTGTTTAAATCTTGTATTTTTTTTACCTGAAGTCGCAGCGCCGCCGGCGGCGTTAGTGAAAAGACCAGGCTCGTCTCCTCCAGCCTTCCCTTCGTTCCCTCTCAGTGTCCCACGTTCATCTAACGTTGTTTCCTGTTTCTGCGAGGGCGGGACACTGAGAGGGAACGAAGGGAAGGCTGGAGGAGACGAGCCTGGTCTTTTCACTAACGCCGCCGGCGGAGCTGCGACTTCAGGTAAGAAAAATACAAGATTTAAACACTTTGTGGGGCGGCAGGAACAGAAAGCAGGGCTGTCAGGGAGCTAGGGGCGGGCAGGTGAGCTGGCCCTAGGAAAAAAAAGGTGCCGTTATGCCGTACCGGTGCATACTGGCACAAAAAAGCACTGTTTATCACCCACTTACATGCAACAGTGGAGGAGTGGCCTAGTGGTTAGGGTGGTGGACTTTGGTCCTGGGGAACTGAGGAACTGAGTTTGATTCCCACTTCAGGCACAGGCAGCTCCTTGTGACTCTGGGCAAGTCACTTAACCCTCCATTGCCCCATGTAAGCCACATTGAGCCTGCTATGAGTGGGAAAGCGCGGGGTACAAATGCAAAAAAAAAACAAAAAACAACTAATTGATTTAGGTTCACGTAACACAGTAAAAACAGCTAGAGAATACCTCACGCTCCATTATCCAAACTGCAAAGGTCTTACAAATCAATCCTTGTTGCAGGCTTTACATATCAGAGTACCAAACTTTGGAATTCTCTTCCCAAATAATTAAGGTACTTAGATTATCTGAGATTCCGTAAATTACTAAAGGCTTTTCTATTAAGTACATATCTTATCAAAAGACAATAAACGACATAACCAATAGTCTAAACTAGCTTCATGACAAACCCACAATTATTCCTAATATGCTAAAATGTTATAATTATCTGAATTATATTTTTGATGTTTTTCTTGAATGTAAGCCGCATTGAACCTGAGCTCGTTCAGGATAATGTGGGATACAATTTGTCATAATAATAATATTATTATTATTACTATTTTGACTACCAACCAGATTGTGTGTGAACATGAGATAACAATATTCTTTATTTATTTATTGAGAAGTAATTATTTTGTATGATGTACTCTTTACCTCGGGCCTTTTTGTACATAAATCAAACTGTCTTTTGGGCAGGTGGGATTTGCGCTCTAATTGCTTGTGATGGATCTTGGGGGACATGATTTTCCATGTGTCCAGATTGGCACAGATCTGCAAAGAGGAAAGAAGCTTTTAGCCAAAATGCACGGGGCGTATGGTACAGTCCCTTCAGTGCTCTACAGTAGATGTGGTAGCCGTGTTAATCCACTTTTAAAGGTAATCAATAGAAATAAAAATAAAATAAAACGTAGAAAAGAAAAGAAGATACCTTTTTTATTGGACTACACTGAAATTTACATCACTAATTACCAGTGCATTTTGTCTAGCAAAAAAGGTGCCGGTACTCAAATGCCAGGCCACCCTTCAGGGGTGGGGAGATCACTGAGGGACCCACCCTACAATAGCCAGGACCCCTGCAACCAGTCATAGAATCTATGACAAGGCAGAATTTGTATGTCGAACCTGAGCTCTTTCATTAAAATACGAGAACCATGGGTCAAGTTTAGCAGACAGTGGAAAAGGTGCCGGTACTCAGTACCCCCAAGTACCCCCTCAAAAAAAGCCCTGCTAATTACCTTCTGTTTTTCAGGTATGTGCACAGGCAAGAAATATTCCATTTGTTTCAGGGTTTCTGGACTTCTTCCAGATTTTCAGGTGCTTTTTCAGTTCATTCATTTTAAGAACAAATGTTTAACGTAGACCTCAACTTTACAAGCTTTAGTTCAGGGGTTAATATGCGGTGTAATTATATAACAGGACAGGAAGGTGTGTATTTCTTTACCTATTTCAGTGGGGAAGTTGGGGCCAGAGTGATACCCAATATGGTGGTCATGACCTTTTACCTTTTACATAACACAATATAAGAATAGCCATACTGGGTCAGACCAATGGTCTATCTAGCCCAGTATCCTGTTTCCAGCAATGGTCAATCCAGGACACAAGTAGTTTATAGCTTATTGTTACATTTCATGCTACCAATCCCAGGAACAGCAGTGGCTTCCCAATGTCTATCTCAATAGCAGACTATGGACTTTTCCTCCAGGAACTTGTCCAAAGTCTATACGTGCAAAAGGCCCCATTTACATGTGAGGAAGCTAACTATGCCTAAATGTCAAGGGGGGTAGGGCAAAGAGAGGCAGTGTCCTGGGTAGACCTACAATACAGATGTGCATTTCCCATTTCATATAGAAATGGGAAATGCATGAAAAAGCAAATGAACAAACTTATGGAAATGACGAAGAAGGGCAACCTTCGAAAGCTAATCAAGAAATGTATTAAGTTACTAGTAAAAAAGGCCCGTTTCTGACACAAATGAAACGGGCGCTAGCAAGGTTTTCCTCGGAGTGTGTATGTTTGAGAGAGTGTATGTGAGAGTGACTGTGTGTGAGAGAGAGAGTGAATGTGCGAGTGTGTGTGTGTGTGTGTGTGAGAGAGAGAGTGTGTGTGTGAGAGAGAGAGAGTGTGTGTGTGAGAGAGAGAGAGAGTGTGCAAGTGCGTATGTGAGACACAGTGTGAGAGAGAGAGTGTTTCACACAGATACAGTGTGTGTGAGAGAGTGTGTGTGAGACACAGACTCTCTGTGAAACTGAGTATATGAGACCAAGAGAGTGTGTGAGTGACTGTGTGACACATAGAGAGTGAATGTGATACAGTGTGTGAGAGACAGTGTGTGTGAGAGAGAAAGACATTGACTGTGAGAAAGAGAGAGTGTGTGAGAGAGTGTGTGTGTGACAGAGATACCTCCCCCCCCTCTTTGGTATCAAGCCCCCCCTCCCTCCCTCCCTCTCTGGTGTCTGAGCGTTACTGTGCAGGACGCTGAGCTCTGGCTGTGCTTCAAGGAACTGACCAATCCTATTTAATAGAATGCACCTCCAACATTCTGAAGCCGAGAAACCTCGTGTGATTGGTCACTTCTGCTTGTGACGAACCCGGAAGTACGTGATGTCAATTCAGGAGATGGATACAGAGAGCAGGAATGCCTCAGCCATGCAGTCAGCTTCAGAATGTTGGAGGTGCCTTTTATTATATAGGAAAGGAACTGACCAATCCTATTTAATAGAATGCACCTCCAACATTCTGAAGCCGAGAAACCTCGTGTGGTTGGTCACTTCTGCTTGTGACGAACCCGGAAGTACGTGATGTCAATTCAGGAGATGGATACAGAGAGCAGGAATGCCTCAGCCATGCAGTCAGCTTCAGAATGTTGGAGGTGCCTTTTATTATATAGGATGTCCAATAAAAAAGGTATCATCTTATTTTCTTTTCCATGTTTTCTTTTGTTTTATTTCTATTGATTACCTTTAAAAGTGGACTAACACGGCTACCACACCTCTCTACTCCATTTCATGTAGGAATCCACATCTGTATAGAAAACATACATGTGAGCAATTTCAATTGCTCTAAGGCAGGTATAAGTACAGCTGTAAATGGCAACATCTGTTCCCTCCAATCACCTTCTATGCTCCCTGATCACTCCTTGACATCTAATTCACTCCAACACCCTCCCGAAGCAAGAGCCCCTCCTGTGCCAACTTCCCCCTGAGCTTTGACATCTCCACATGGCCAACGGTTCCTTGAAGCTCCACCTCAGCCAACAAACCCCCCACCCCCCACTTCCTCAATCCCTGTCACTGAATCTGAGTGGTTTGATCTCCTCAAAGAGTGCAAGTCGGCATATGGACATTAGTTTACTGTGAAACATCTACAATTTCCACATCTCAGGATGCTCCATAGAACTTGCGATGGAAATAAAAACAAAAATAATCATACCTGATATAACGGAACTAGAGAAACAAACTCCATTCTTTAATGAGGAAACACAGCTCTAGATATTAACCCCAAATTCTATTTAGGGCACCAATATTTGGACGGCAATCCAAGGTGTGGATCCATCTAAATTGGCTAATGTGCCAAAAATTGGGTGCTAATTGGCACCAATTCAAATTTACATGCACAACTTGCTATGTGCCATTCTATTACTATATGCGCCCAAATCCCATAGTGCGCAACCCAAAGAAGAATGTAGCCATGGGGGGTGTATGGGTGGGTTAGGGTTGATCCTAAAATTTGCATGCAGTGTTATAGAATACCGAGGATGCTTGGGTGCTGGGAATTACTCCACGTTTCTTCAGATGTAAGTACTGGCGCCCATATTTAGACACCAAAATCGTCACTCAATTCTAATTCTATAATCGGCGCTCATCTTTGCGTGCCCATTATGGAATAGCGTTGAGCACTGATTTTTTTCACACCGATTTCTGAGCGCCTAGGCCATAGGAATAATAACAGGATAGACATATGAAATTAAAATCTAATCTGTATAGCTTACATTCCAACTGCATATTTTGAATATAGTTAGGCTTTACTTGTAATATGTGCTCTTTGGCTTTCTCGAAGCTGGTGGCTTTGCCGGTCCCAGGAGAAGCTGTCAGTCCTAGAATCTGGGGCAATTTGCCTTCATTTCGCATCTTCTTCTCTATGTAGCCCTCCATGAGTTTGTTATAGACGCCGTCCTTGTGAGTATGGTGACACTCGTCAATTATCAGTAAGGAGAAATCTGGTATCAAAAAGAATATTATATTAAATATGTGATGCGGGTGTAAGTTAGAAAGCTGGAATAGGCAGGACATCCCACAAGAAATAAAGGTCTGACATACAAACAACCATGGAGAAGTAAAAGTTAATACACAAGTTGTAGTTGATACCTTTTTACTGGACTAACCATACATGTCTCACTAGCTTTTAGAGCCATACACACACTTCATCAGATCAAAACAAAATGAACCATTTTTGTTTAGACTTGATGAAGGAAATGTGGCTCTCAAAAGCTAATTGGAAACATATTACAGTAGTCTAATAGCACATGGGAAAAGCATGTGCAGCATGGCTCATGAAACTCCTTCCAACCCTTCAGTGTGCACATTGAGTTTGTGTGTGTGTGTTTTTGCGTGTGCGCTGGCGCGTATGTATGTGCTGCCTCTGTATATGTGAGAGTGTGTTTCTGTCTCTGTTGCCCCTCTGTGTGTCTGTGTCGGGGCAATTTCTCCAAGTGGGTTAGTTTCGCACATACCATGACAGGAATGAACCTCACTCCTAAGCCAGGGCATAGTCTCTTTTTTGAAAGTTAAATGCTAACGAATTGGATTTCCCATGTGTATTATAATCACTGTTACCAAGCGGACCTAGCACCATTACCTCCTGCACCAGATCATGCGCTCCACAATTTTTCCTCCTCTTGTTGGCTCCTGTACCAGCCGCTCCATAAAACAGTCCTTGATTTCGTCAAGGAATTTTACCTCCCTAGCATGCCCTGATGTTACATTTACCCAGTCAATATCGGGGTAATTGAAATCACCCATCCACAATACTCTGAATCTCATATATTGGGTTTCCATTCAGTACTGGAGGGGTCCCTTACTCAGAGATGTACGTGCTGGTTTAACCAGGAACATGTGAAACAAATTAGGAATGTCAAGGGTGGGTGGTAAGTTTAGGTGTATGAAAACATGTCCCAATTCTTCCCTCTGTTTATTGGTCACATTTTATTTTTGTTACATTTGTACCCTGCGCTTTCCCACTCATGGCAGGCTCAATGCGGCTTACATGGGGCAATGGAGGGTTAAGTGACTTGCCCAGAGTCAGAAGGAGCTGCCTGTGCCTGAAGTGGGAATCAAACTCAGTTCCTCAGTTCCCCAGGATCAAAGTCCACCACCCTAACCACTAGGCCACTCCTCCACTGTTGCTACTATTTGAGATTCTACATGGAATGTTGCTATTCGACTAGAAGTCGGCCCTTGCAGATCACCAATGTGGCCGCGCAGGCTTCTGCTTCTGTGAGTCTGACGTTCTGCACGTACGTGCAGGACGTCAGACTCACAGAAACAGAAGCCTGCGCAGCCTTCTACATGGAATGTTGCTAGTGGAATAGCAACATTCCATGTAGAATCTCCAATAGTAGGACGTCAGACTCACAGAAACAGAAGCCTGCGCAGCCTTCTACATGGAATGTTGCTAGTGGAATAGCAACATTCCATGTAGAATCTCCAATAGTAGCAACATTCCATGTAGAATCTCCAATAGTATCTATTTTATTTTTGTTACATTTGTACCCTGCGCTTTCCCACTCATGGCAGGCTCAATGCGGCTTACATGGGGCAATGGAGGGTTAAGTGACTTGTCCAGAGTCACAAGGAGCTGCCTGTGCCTGAGGTGGGAATCGAACTCAGTTCCTCAGTTCCCCAGGACCAAAGTCCACCACCCTAACCACTAGGCTACTCCTCCACAATACACCTTTTATGGTACAGCTCCAGTCTTGTGGAATGCATTACCTTTCACCCTTCACCCAGAACCTTCCTACCCAAAATTGAGATCTGGATTAAAAACTCATTTCCTTCTAAAAGCTTTCGAAGGGGTGTTCAGGGTGGCAGCTACATGTTGGAGAGATTAGGGTTCGCTCTGTGCCTGTTTCCACTTTCCTTTCTGCAACGCCCTCTCCTTCTTCCACTCTTTCTATCTTGGCCTATTAACTAATGGCGTTCCTTTCCTTCATAATTTTAGTCATAAACCGTTTTGAACAATTGTTCATATTGTGGCATATCAAGCAATGATTAAAAATAAACATGAACTCATAAGGGCCGATGAACTTAGGATCTAGTTTGGTTGAGAATTGCCCCAGAGCACTCTACCAAAACCCTCAACCACACCCTTGTCACCTCTCGTTTACACTACTGCAATCTGCTTCTTGCTGGCCTCCCACTTAGTCACCTCTCCCCTCTCCAGTCGGTTCAAAACTCTGCTGCCCGTCTCATCTTCCGCCAGGGTCGCTTTACTCATACTACCCCTCTCCTCAAGACCCTTCACTGGCTCCCTATCCGTTTTCGCATCCTGTTCAAACTTCTTCTACTAACCTATAAATGTACTCATTCTGCTGCTCCCCAGTATCTCTCCACACTCATCCTTCCCTACACCCCTTCCCGTGCACTCCGCTCCATGGATAAATCCTTCTTACAGTATCTGTTCCCGTCTCCACTACTGCCAACTCCAGACTTCGCGCCTTCTGTCTCGCTGCACCCTACGCCTGGAATAAACTTCCTGAGCCCCTACGTCTTGCCCCATCCTTGGCCACCTTTAAATCTAGACTGAAAGCCCACCTCTTTAAAATTGCTTTTGACTCGTAACCACTTGTAACCACTCGCCTCCACCTACCCTCCTCTCTTCCTTCCCGTTCACATTAATTGATTTGATTTGCTTACTTTATTTATTTTTTGTCTATTAGATTGTAAGCTCTTTGAGCAGGGACTGTCTTTCTTCTATGTTTGTGCAGCACTGCGTACGCCTTGTAGCGCTATAGAAATGCTAAATAGTAGTAGTAGTAGAATACTCTGAGCTGAATGTTCCTTGTCAACTGCCACACTTGTGTACCTTTGACCAGCATGGAGTTATTGGTCAGCCAATCATGACTGTTTCTGACTGACAGTACGCAAAATGGACTGGACAGACTGTAAGATCTCTCTCAGGTATCGGGTGAGCTAACCTGCTGCAGAAATGTCCATATCAACAGGGGAGTAAATGAAAGCCCTAGGGTGTCTTCTGTATACCCAACAAAAAGAGGTAAAATTTGTGTGTAAACTTGGCCCATGGTATGTTTACATTACATATTTGATATACCATCTTTCAAGCTAGACAATCAAGGTGATGTACAACCCAAAATCAATTATGAAGGAAAAGTACTACAATGAAATGATAGGATAGTAGCAGAATAGGTAACTGGAGAAAGGACACCATGCTGGTGTCTGCAATCCCAGGTGCAACTATGCTCCCGCCAAGGCCAGGGAAAACAAGTGAGCTTTTAGGGAGGCTCAAAAACAAGAAAGGGTTGCTTAGCATGTAAGGAAGGAGGAACAAAGGACTGGGGCGGTGCAAAAAAAGGCCGGGTTTCTAGTAGCTTCCAGATGGGAGCAGTGAATAAAAGGCAGTGTGAGGTGATGCTCAAATGAAGAGTGTAGAGAATGGACTAGAACATATGGGGTGAGCAAAGAAAGTAGATAAGGGGTGGGGGACCCCTTATGAAGAACTGTAAAGGCCAGAGTCAAGATCTGATGCATGATTCTGAATACAATGGGTAGCCGATGATATTTTGCTAGGAGCAGAGTAATGTCATCAAAACGTGAGGCATGTGTATGCAGACGGATGGATGTATTTTGAACTGTTTGGGGCCTCTTAAGAAATGAAAGAACTAGACCAGCATAGGTGATATTACAGTAGTCTAAGCATGTGGTTACCAGAGCATAAAGAAGAGTTTATGCTATGTCCAAACCATGGCATACTGCTCGAATACGATAGTGAATGGAAACAAGATTTAACTAGGGCTTCTACTTGGGGGAAAGGGAACTAGGACTTGATATACCGCCTTTCTGAGGTTTTTGCAACTACATTCAAAGCGATTTACATATATTCAGGTACTTATTTTGTACCGGGGCAATGGAGGGTTAAGTGACTTGCCCAGAGTCACAAGGAGCTGCAGTGGGAATTGAACCCAGTTCCCCAGGATCAAAGTCCTCTGTACTAACCACTAGGCTGGATATAAGAGTTTGACAAAATGATAGACAAACAGATCTTATCAGCTCAGTCTCAACAAATTTGTCTGTTCTACTTCTGTTCAGTAGATTACGACTAGATCCTCATTTCCACCTACATATTCTCCTACCAGATCCTTGAAAATGACTAAATCTGGCCTTATGCAGTAGAAGGGCTGGAATTATGCTTCTCACCTGTCAACTCAACATGTTTTTCCTTCTCTGGGTTGAACAATGCATTCTGCAGGATCTGTGCAGTACATATGATAACATCATTTTGCTCCACCACAGAAGCGAAGAAACTTTTCTCATCAGTGTCCCCACTGATGGCCACTACTTTGAAAGAGTCCTGAAGAAAGGGGTAAAATTCATTCTGGTAGTGCTGATCCACGAGATGAACCTGAGACATGGAGAAAAATTAAGTTGAGTATCAGAGCATTCATTTCTCCAAATTTTCATTCACAATCATCTTCCCAAAAGATTTTTTTTTTGTGTAACTAAATTAATACCAAATGTAGCACTTGAATACTCTTTCTGGATAACAAAAGCAGACCTATTATGGGGTTTTTGAGGATATGGCCTGGGAATGATGCCAGCTAAACTGCTTTGAATATTGACCCAGTATCATTTAGTGAATTTTTTTTGTGTGCCTTTTCAGTTCCTGTCAATTTAGGTGCTATTTAGAGGGGCATTTTTGATATGACGCTCGAATGGTAAACCAAACATTTATCGGAAAACATCTAAAAGTGCAACTCCAAAATAGAAGAAAGACCTAAACGTTTTCTGATACTTGACAATACCGATTAAAAACGTTTAGAAAGAGGATGAAGTGCAAACGTCATAGACATTCGGAGATAAACGTTTCCACCAATTGAAAATACCCTACGCAAAACATGCAACGGTGGTACTGGTCCCTGCATCGAGAAAACGTCCACAGCAACGGCAGGAGGTTCCCTCCACAAGCAAAGCGTGCATGTATACCTCTGCATGTAGAGGAACGTTCCTCAGTGAGCACAGCTGTGGCACTGCGCAGGGTGTCCAGAGCTCCTGGTCCTCAGGCACAGGAGACAAATCTTGAAGTACCACCACTTCTTGCCCCACACAATGTCTTCATGAGAGCATGAAGATCAATAAGGAGCAGTTTGGAAAGGTGAGTGTGAAGCAGTGCCCCAGGATCACAGCAGCACTCATATGCATGCACCATACATAGGCAGAGTCACATACAGTGAGGTCCCTTTGTAGTTGCAATACATGTTATTGATTTTTTATAAGAAAGAATAACAAAACATTGATGAAATCAGAATGTACAGAATATCCAGTGAAAAGTAATTTTGGGTCCCTCCTCCACTAACCAAGAAATGCTAAAAGGAAGGACTACATATATGAACATATCTGGACCCCCTCCCTCCCCCACCGTAGCAACGTTGACAGCAGCTCAATACAGTATATTGAGCCATCCAAAGCCACACCCTCTTTACCCCACTGCCCATCCCCACCTCCCAGCACAGTGCACATGCTCCACAGAAAGGCCACTATGCCATCCTCTGTCCCCATGGCCACCTAAGCTCACACAACACCTATGCCTGTGTAATGCATACAAACCCATCAGTCCCCCCCCCTCTTCCCCAAATTTGGCTGTTCCATCTATCACTGTCTACATGAGAAGCATTGCATAACATGTTGTAAAAAGTTATAAGGTATATGACGCCAAGAAGGCCCATCACCTGAACCCTGTCTCCACCAGCTTGTTTTTTGCAAGTGCTTTAGTACTCACCAGGACCCTGAATCACTCTAGCGCCAGTTCAGGTGCATCAGGAGAGAAGACCCTACCCTACTCCGGCGCATGAGGGAGCACCTCAGGGCTCAACGTAAGTACCACAGACATAGCTTTGTCAAGGCCTGAGTATGCAGCTACCCTCCTCCTTCCAGTGTGCCCACAATTTCCATATCCACTAGAATGTGTTCCAGCCAATTCCCAACCTATGAGATAACTTGGAAAGAAAGGGGGGAGGCGGGAAGCCCTTTGGACAGCATCCTTCAGTGACCAATACAGAGGTGCCCAGTATCTCACACCTACCTAGCACACATACACATCTCTGACAAAGGAGTGGACAGTACACTGATCACAGAGGGTCGTCACAGCATCAGTTGCCCCACAAATGGATAGTCTCTCATGTCCCCTAAGCTACAGTCATTGGATGTACCATTGTCAGCTCCCAAATTTGATACGCTGCCCTGTGAGACATCCCTCAGGGCCCAAGCTGGGGGCCCTGAAATCTCCACATTATGGTGGACGCCCAACCCCCCCCCCCCTTATGGAAACTCCCACGCAGCCACTGCGATCAGTGAAGACCCTAAAACAGCTATCATGAGTACCCCCCAGATAGATGCTCCAAACCTAGGGTCCCCTGTTATCTCCACCCAACTGTAGGACACATAATCATGGGGACGCACACACACCCAGATCCCTGACAAAAATGGTAACAATCGCCCCATCCATGCAACAGTTCAGTGCCATACTAACTCCCAGCCAGTGCCTGCTCACCCAGGGCCCCCCAGCAGGGCCAGAACCCATCCTGCATGCCCATAGCCAGACAACTCTCTCATTGCCTCCGAGGTTCCCTGCTATGTCATCTTGTTGGTGACATACCTCATATATGTCCCACAGGTAACAGCAACTGCCTCCAGGTGTCCCTGTCTCACTATGGCCAGCTACACCAATATGCAAGCCATGTAGGATGTGTTGATCTCAATTGCAAACCTTTTACACACACAGAGTACCCTCCAGCTGCCAAACAGCCTGCCCAGGACCAGCACGCCCCAGATCAGGCTGGTGGTTGGGAGGCGGGGCTAGTGTGGGCAGACATATACGGTCTGTGCTGGGGCTGGTGGTTGGGAGGCGGGACTAGTGCTGGGCAGACTTATACGGTCTGTGCCAGAGCCGGTGGTGGGAGGCAGGGATAGTGCTGGGCAGACTTATACGGTCTGTGCCAGAGCCGGTGGTGGGAGGCAGGGATAGTGCTGGGCAGACTTATACGGTCTGTGCCAGAGCTGGTGGTTGGGAGGCGGGGATAGGGCTGGCCAGACTTATACGGTCTGTGCACTGAAGAGGACAGTACAAATAAAAAAGTAGCACATATGAATTTATCTTCTTGGGCAGACTGGATGGACCGTGCAGGTCTTTTTCTGCCGTCATCTACTATGTTACTCTGTCCAGAACTAGCAATCCCCAGATCAAACGTGGGAGGAAGTAGTGATGGATCCTGGACCCTGGGAGGTGCTAATCCCCCATCAACATGAGTAGGCCAAGGAAGGGGAGGACCCCTGGAGGGTCATGCCCCCACTGGAGGGGGAACAAGGGGTCCCGGAACACTGGAGGGTCCAGCAGCTGAGCCCTGGCCTGAAACGGCTGGCACAACCCGACACCCTAGTCCAGCTCCTGCTGCAAGTCTCAACCATGCACAGAGTAGTGGCATAGATAGGTGGGGCACCAGGGGAGCGGCCGCTCCCCCAAACGGAGTTCTGCCGGCGCCTATTTTTTTTCATCCTGTGGCACTGAAAATATGCGCCGGTGTAAGTCCGCTCTCGCTCCCCCCGCGCCGTCAACCTCCCTCCTCCTTGCTCCGCTTCTGGCACAGAGATTTGCAGCAGGAGCAGGTGGCCCAAGAAGAACCAGAGGGCCAGACAGTGGCAGAGCTAAGGATATGTGGATGAACAAGCAGGCTGGTGGGCATGATGATGATCCCACTGGCAAAGTCCCTATCCAACCGAGGCCTCAACCCGTTTATCTATGCAGACAACGTCACAATCTATATTCCCTTCAGTCATGACTTGACAGAAATAACCAATGAAATCAATGACGGTCTGAACATCATGAACTCCTGGGCAAATTCATTCCACCTGAAACTGAACACTGAAAAAACACACTGCCTCATCATCTCATCTCAACACAACAAGTACAAACCCACAACCATAAACACCCTAGAACACACCCTCCCTACCTCAGACAGCCTAAAAATACTCGGCGTCACAATTGACCGCAACCTTACCATTGAGAGCCAAGTAAACTCCTGTCACATTTACAACAAGCAGGAACTAGGAACTACACCCAGCAACACAACACAACCAATGATCGGACTGAACAATATACAATCTTCAATCCCTTCGACCTTCAAGGTGCCTGACACGCACCTACCTCATTCAACCACAATACAACCTATACAACTATACATTCGTCCCTCCCCCCTAATACCACCTCTTGACTCCAATACCCCCCCCCCCCAATTGCAAGCCACCCTTGGAAGAGGCATCTTGTTGGCATGACTTAGACCTTTCAGATATTCTCCAGCTTTCAGAGTTGCAGCTGCCATTTGAAAACTGCAGCCACTAGGGGCAGGAGTGAGTGGGGTTCGCTCCTGCCCCTAGTGGCTGCTCTTAACCACCAGGGACATAAAGGTAGACCCAGGGAGGGATCTACTGACACACTGGGGGGGGGGGGGCCTCAGTATTGGGGGAAATCACAATAGAGAGGGTTCAGTATTGGGAAGGAGAGAGGAATTTTTACTATGCTGTCGGGGGTCCCTTAAAGGGGGGGGGGGGCAATATTCAACTGGGACCTGCACGTCCAGGCAGCAAACTCTTGGCCAGTGAGCTCCAGGTATTCAATGCTGGCGGCCAGACATGGCTCAGCTTTTCATATCTGATCATTTTTGAAGTCTCAATAGTGCAGGTAATGTCTTAGGATTTATTTGATTTTATATTTTATGTTGTTTTAGCTGTATTTTATTGTGAATGTTCTGCTGTAAACCGCTTAGGGTATACATTTTTTAAAGTAATTAATTATGCCAGCGAAAATTGCTATCCACTGCCGGCTCAATATCAGACGGACAATATCTGAAAGGTCTAAGTCATGCCCACACGATGCCTCCTTCAGGTCTGTGTGTGCACTAGCCTATCGTATAAGTAATGGCCTTTATAAAATCAGTACTTATATGGTGATTTATACGTGTATATCAGGCATGGCAGAGTAGCCTAGTAGTTAGAGCACCAGGCTGGTTCAAATTCTGCCTTGGCTAAATCACTCAACTCTCCATTGCCTCAGGTACAATAAAAGTGGCTTTAGAGTGGGCTTAAGGATATCATTCCTGCTCGCAAAGGCCATTTTTCCCGCATAGATACAACGGTCTATTTTTCTATTTCCAGCATTAATGGCCACACGCTAATTTTTCCATTAGTGCGTGAGCCCGTAACTACGTCTATTTTGCAGGCACTAAGGGCTCTCTTTGCTCCCGACCCATCCCCAGTGCTAAAAGATAAAGCTCCCCCCTGATATTTTAACAGTTAAATGACACTTAACCGGCTATCTCCACTGAATATCCCTGGTCAGTGCTTAGCCGTTTATACTGCACAATATAACCGGTTAGCCGGGAATATTCAGCGCCAGTAAAGTGGTCAAATGTGGCCGTGTGGGTACTCGGCCAGCATTGAACAGTGGTTTGGCTAATTTTTTTTTGTTTGTTACATTTGTACCCCACACTTTCCCACTCATGGCAGGCTCAATGCGGCTTACATGGGGCTTACATGGAGCTGCCCAGAGTCACAAGGAGCTGCCTGTGCCTGAAGTGGGAATTGAAACCGTCTAAAAAATGAATGCCGGTCATCAAAAACAGCTGGATATTGAATATCCAGGATGAGCACTGACCGTGGCAGGCAGCTCAGTCTGAATATCAGCCCCTTTATTTTTTAGCGAAAGGGAGACGCCTGCAAAAATTACTGCGGGACGCCTGAGCGTAAATGGACTCCAGGGACAGGGCAAATATCCGGTGTACCTGAATATAACTCACCTTGAGCTACTACTGAAAAAGCTGTGAGCTAAATCCAAATTCATTGCTTTATCCCTACCGTCCCCACTCCCCATGGACACTGAATGCTCGTGCTGTCCCTCAGCTTGGAGGGGCCACTTCTGTTCACTCTGATGGTACCTTGTTCACCAGCACTGCCACTTTGGCTCTGCGTTTGGTCTCCAGGTGTCTTTTCACCACATACAACGCTGCTCTGGTTTTCCCACTGCCAGTTGGTAGCCAAACGATGATGTTCTTGCCCTCCAGGGCAGGTTCTATCACCTCCCACTGATAATCGTACAGGTTCATCTTCAATTTGCACTGAAAACTTCTACCTTTAAACAAGAACAGAAGAGGGATTTTTAGTCAAGAATGCTCGCCAAGTAGCCGAAGGGAAGACAAAATAAAGAAATAAAACCTAAGAAAGGTAAATAGGCACAATTTAAATGATCAGACACATGCTGCTTGTGCAGGTGTGGAAACCTCAGATGTTTTGCTTATTTTTTGTTTTTTTCCCCTCTCCTTTGAGCCTCTTTAATCTGGTTTCCATTCTGCCTAGTCCATGGATAATAACCTTAATTAAAGAGTCAAAGGGGACCTTTAGAGAACCCTTTTACAAAGGCGTGCCAAAATCTGGCTTGTAGTAGTGTGGGTACGTATATTGGACCCGCGCTGGACCATTTCTCCAGCACGTCTGGAAAAAAAAGGGGGGGGTGTTCGGGGCCAGAAAATGGACGTGCGGCAAAAATGAAAACCAGCACAAGTCTATTTACGGCCTGAGCCCTTAACACTAACCACTGAATAGCAGTAAGGGCTCATGCGTTACCCATGCAGTACCCATCCAGTGCGCGCCAACTGCTGATTACCGCCGGGAACACCCCTGCGTTAGAAAATAGAAAATTAATTTCTACCGTGTGTTTTTGGCGGGTGCCAAACTCAGAATTACTGCCAGGTGTATGCGCTATCCGGGCAGTAATGCCGATTTGACGCATGCTGCACACATAGGCCTTTATGTGCCTTTGTAAAAGGGCCCCCTACTAAGCTGTGCTGAAAGGTGGCCAGCGTGGATCTTTCCCGCGTGCTGAGGCCACTTTTAACGTGGTGCTAAAATGGCCCCATTTTCCATTTTTTCCTGTTAATGGTCACACGCTAATTTCCCCATTAGCATGTCAGCCCGTACCGTCTCCTATTTCGTAGGCAACAAGGGCTGTTCTGTCCCCTGACAGCCTGGCACTAGTTATAATGTGTTAATGTCTTCACTGCTAGGATATGTGTGTGAGCAATGCATTGTGTGTAATGTAGTTCACAGACAACACAACCCCACTTGCTTGTCTGTATAAGATCCGTTACTACTGGTTGTGATGCTGCTTAGATCACTCCTCTGTCTCAGCCAAGCTTGGCTTCTTTGTTTACGTGCCAGCACTTCCTGGCCATTCTTACTACCTCTGTCCTGAGAGGTCAGCCAGGTATGACCTTTTCCTCCAATCAGGGGCTGCCCCCTAGAGCCACCCTTGCCACTCGAGGGCAGGCTTTGCCCCTATTGGCCTTTCTACTCTTTCTTCTCTGAGTCTGTATGAGCTTCTAGCTCCGCCCCCCCTGTCCATGAGAAGGACAGTATTCATCTTGCTCCAGGACAAAGCAATGATCCTGTTGTATCTCTGGAAGAGCACTAATCTTTTCACCCTGAAAATACCCTTCTAGAAGAGGGTACTGCACTCCCAAACATCTAACTCCGAGCTGCCTCTCTCTGTGGAACTACTTTTCTTATCTCTGCAATGAGCTGATCCCACTTAAACTTCTACCTTCTCTTCACTGATACAGCTCATGAAACTACAGGGTTCCTTTGTGCTTATGAACATCTAACTGTGAGTAATCATCTATGTTATTCAATAAAGGAACTTCAGAAAAGAACAAGAGATTTAGGTGTGTTGTTGTGCTAAGGGTTTATACTTCAAGATATTGAGACTTATAGCTAAATAACTCTTAAGAAACAGATATACAAGTCTCGAGAGACTTGACAAGGGCTGACGTGATAATGACATACTCATCGGTTAGCGCAGAGCGAGGTAGCTGTGCTAACAACTTTAAACAATCTCTTGAAACTAGAGTTCTTTTCAGTCCTGTCCCTAACAGGTTCCATAATTCAGTATACACTACTTCTCTCTTTTACTGCAGCCTGTCTCTGACATGGCTCCACAGGTTCAATAAACACTCACTTGCTTAGCTTTGAAGTTCCAAGGAAACTTGTCCTACCTGAATTAAGCCTCTGCTTCTGGCAAACACAGGGTAGCAACATCTGATGAAGGCTGCTTCTCTTCCCTGGGCTCACCCCAGGTACTGCAGCCAATCAGAACTCCCTAGGAGAATTCCTTCACTCAGGGCCTTCCTGTTCTGTTCTGCTCCAGGGCATTTAACGTCCTCCTTGCCTGAGCCCTGCCCCCTGATTCAGCAGGCTAGCTCCATAGAAACATAGAAACATGACGGCAGATAAAGGCCATATGACCCATCCAGTCTGCCCATCCTCTGTAACCCCTAATTCTTCCTGTTCCTAAGTGATCCCACATGCTTATCCCATGCCTTTTAAAATTCTGGAACAGTCCTCGACTCCACCACCTCCACCGGGAGGCCATTCCATGCCTCCACCCATAGGCACCCGATATCAGAGGCTTGGGGAGGCTTAGCCGCAGGATCGGATCCTGATGACGTCACCTGTAGTTTCACGCGATGACGCCCACACGACCCAGTTCCGCCCGCCCGGGGCTCGCCACTCGTCCCAACTGCCCGCCCTCTTCTCTCCCTCAAGATCCCTTTCCTTTTTTTTCTTTTAAATTTACCTCCACTGTCCGGCAGCGCAGCGTCAGTGAAAGCGCTCCCAGTAAAAGCGCTTCCCTTCGCTCAGTGTCCCGCCTTCTTCTGACATCATGACATCAGAAGAAGGCGGGTCACTGAGCGAAGAGAAGCACTTTCACTGGGCACGCTTTCACTGACGCTGCGCTGCCAGACTTTGGAGGTAAATTTAAAAGAAAAAAAAAAGGAAATGGATCTTGGGGGGGAGAAGAGGGTGAGCAGTTGGGGCAGGGGAGAGAGGGACATGGATGGGATGGCAGGGCTCAGGGAGAGAGGGGAATTGCTGGATATGGATGAATGGAGGGGGCAGGGGAGAGAGGGACATGGATGGGAGGGTAGGGCTCAGGGAGAGAGGGGAATTGCTGGATATGGGTAAATGGAGGGGGGCAGGGGAGAGAGGAACATGGATGGGAGGGCAGGGCTCAGGGAGAGAGGGGAATTGCTAGATATGGATGAATGGAGGGGGCAGGGGAGAGAGGGACATGGATGGGAGGGCAGGACTCAGGGAGAGAGGGGAATTGCTGGATATGGATGAATGGAGGGGGCAGGGGAGAGAAGAGCATGGATGGACATGGATTGGAGGACTGGGCCCAGGGAGAGAGGAGAAATTGCTGGACATAGAGGGGAGGGGAGGGAAGAGAGAGGAAGGAGATGAGATGAGGAAAAAGGAAAAGAGGAGAAAAACTGCACATGGATGGAGAAAATAGGCACAAGCTGGATCCACTGGGCAGTCAAGTCTGGAGGACCCAGCTTTTACTTACGGATGTAGGACAAGAAATGAAGAAGAAAGGCGGAAAGTAAAGAAATAAATGGAAAGGAAGCCCTGGAAACGGAGTTAAGAGGACAGATAGCAGCAGAATCGGATACTGGGCCAGCATGATCAGAAAAACAAAGTCACCAGACAACAAAGGTAGAAAAGATCATTTTATTTTCATTATAGTGTTTGGAATGTGTCCACTTTGAGAATCAGGTGCTCAACATTAAAAGTTTATATTTATTTACTTATTTATGGCATTTTATTTTATTGCACGTCTCATATTCCGCCAGAACCAATATACTCATATCACCCCTCTCCTCAGGTCACTTCACTGGCTTCCGATCAGATACCGCATTCAATTCAAGCTTCTCCTTCTTACCTACAAATGCACTCAGTCTGCTGCCCCTCACTATCTTTCTACCCTCATCTCCCCTTACGTTCCCGCCCGTAACCTCCGTTCACAGGATAAATCCCTCCTCTCAGTACCCTTCTCCACCACCGCCAACTCCAGGCTCCGCTCATTCTGCCTCACCTCACCCTATGCTTGGAACAACCTTCCTGAGCCCTTACGCCAAGCCCCCTACCTGCCCGTCTTCAAGTCTTTGCTTAAAGCCCACCTTTTCAATGCTGCGTTCGGCACCTAACCCTTACCGTTCAGTGAATCCAGACTGTCCCAATTTGACTGCCCCTATTGGACCGACCGTTCACTTGTCTATTAGATTGTAAGCTCTTTGAGCAGGGACTGTCTCTCTTTGTTAAATTGTACAGTGCTGCGTAACCCTAGTAGCGCTCTAGAAATGTTAAGTAGTAGTAGTAGTATTTTATCCCACATTAAACATGAATTAGGGTGTTTTGTGGCTCTATATGAGAATTGTGATATTATGATCCCTTGTTTCATATTGTTGACGGTCTGCATTTTCCGTATGGTGGTATATTGGTATATTAGGTTCTGCCCAGTGTAATATTCATGGTACAGTAAGGTTCTGAGTGTGTTTTTGCACAAAGTTGTGCATAGTGTTTTGCAGTTGAGTGATTGTGGTTAGTATATGCTTTGAGCAACCACTTTATTCTTTGACATATGATACATATCTAATATCTACATTTAATAAAAGGTATTAATTGTGACTTTTATTTTTATTTATTTTTTCTGTGTGTTAGCAGACAATAATGGATTTAACCTCCACCCCTGGCCCCACCCCTAACCCCGCCCCCTTTAGCCTCCCCAAACAGTTGGGCCACCGATCGCCTATGCCTCCACCTCCCTTTCTGTGAAATAATACTTCCTTAGGTTACTCCTAAGCCTGTTCCCTCTTAACTTTGTCATAGGCCCCCTCATTCCAGAGCTCTCCTTCATTTGAAAAAGGCTGTCTTCCTGTACATAAATACCCTTGAGATATTTAAACGTTTCTATCATGTCTCCTCTCTCCCTCCTCTCTTCCAGCATATACATGTTGAGGTTACATAGAAATATGACGGCAGATAAAGGCCATATGACCCATCCAATCTGCACATCCTCTGTAACCCCCAATTCTACCTGTTCCTAAGCGATCCCACGTGCTTATCCCATGCCTTTTTAAATTCTGGAACAGTCCTCGACTCCACCACCTCCACCGGGAGGCCATTCCACGCCTCCACCACCCTTTCTGTGAAATAATACTTCCTTAGGTTACTCCTAAGCCTATTCCCTCTTAACTTTGTCATAGGCCCCCCTCATTCCAGAGCTCTCCTTCATTTGAAAAAGGCTCTCTTCCTGTACATAAATGCCCTTGAGATATTTGAACGTTTCTATCATGTCTCCTCTCTCCCTCCTCTCTTCCAGCGTATACATGTTGAGGTTCATAATCCTGTCCCTAAAATTTATAATTTAAGGAGGCTAACCCTCAGCATTAGTGAGGGAGTGCTCTTACGGGAACCTAGCCATATACAACCCATTTCCCTCACATCCATCTATAGGAGAGTCCAACACTCAGTGCTAGACAGTGCTGAGTAAGTTACTTTATTATATGTAACCAGTTTCATTTACTAGTTAACAAATTAATTTTTTTTCAAAGTAAGGATTTTGTATCTTAGATCACAGACGGTTTTCATTATTATTATTAGCATTTGTATAGCGCTACCAGACGCACGCAGCGCTGAACACCTGATACAAAGAGACATATAAAGTATTAAATGAGTGGACATTTGCATTTTACTGTTTTCATCCTTCAAAAGAACTTAAAAAAATAAAAAGTATTTATGATTTGTTTTGAAGAGGTTTTTTCTTTTGAACCAATGACTGGAAATCTTTCAGTTACAATGGCTCCAATGGGGTCAGTTTCGGAGTTCCTTTTCTTCTGTTTGCAAATTTTAAGTTGCAAGACTAGTTATTGACAACATCTTTTGATATTGTATAATTTTATATTCTTTCATACCCCATAATAGTTTTGAGGCCTTTACTGCATGCAGAAAAGGGGCTTTCCTAAAACTGCCTGCATTCAAGTTCCTGCATGCTTCTACGTACGGTATGTGTAGCCATTCCGAGGATGGAGTCGCAGTGAATTCATGTACTGAATCAAATTTCTGTGTACTGTACATTCATAGAATGCACACACACATTTACACCTGCCTTGGAACAGATGTAATTTTATAGGTTTGCATTTACAACTCAGGAAAGATGTCAGGAAGTATTTCTTCACGGAGAGGGTGGTGAACGCTTGGAATGCCCTCCCGCGGGAGGTGGTGGACATGAAAACGGTAACGGAATTCAAACATGCGTGGGATAGGCATAAAGGAATCCTGTGCAGAAGGAATGGATCCACAGAAGCTTAGCTGAAATTGGGTGGCGGGGGGAAGAGGGGTTGGTGGTTGAGAGGCTAGGATAGGGGAGGGCAGACTTATACGGGGTCTGTGCCGGAGCCGGTGATGGGAGGCGGGACTGATGGTTGGGAGGCGGGAAATACTGCTGGGCAGACTTATACGGTCTGTGCCCTGAAAAAGACAGGTACAAATTCAAGGTAAGGTATACACATATGAGTTTATCTTGGGCAGACTAGATGGACCGTGCAGGTCTTTTTCTGCCGTCATCTACTATGTTACTATGTTACTATGATTATATTATATAGGCATTGCAGTAGTCTACCCAAGAAATAACTTTCTGTTACTGTTCTGCAGTGGTTTCATTCATTTCTCCCAGATTGTTCCTTCCATGTTACATTCAATCACTTTACTTCTCCTGATAAATCACTAGTATTTGGGGTTCCACAGGGTTCTATTCTTTCCCCCATTTTATTCAATATTTACTTAAGTCCTATAGCCAATCTTATTCAAGAGTTTTGCAAGTCTTTCCACATATATGCTGACAATATTTTATTGCTCTATAAGGTCAGTCCTCTTAATCTTGATTTGCAGTCCCTTCAACGTTGTTTGCGTGTAACTGCTCAATGGCTCATGGACCACCGCCTTGTGTTGAATCTTGACAAGACGGTGGCCTGTTTGTTGACTGGTCACCTTTCAGTTCCGACCTCTTCACTCTTGCTGTTTGATACTCAAATTTCTCCAGTAACTAGCTTTCGTTATCTAGGAGTACTCCTTGATTCTAATCTTTCATTTGAGCGTCAAGATTCTGCATTAAACAAATCTCAGTGCTTTCTTTTACATCAGCTACGATCACTTTGCCCTTGTTTTTGATCATAACACATTCCATTCTGTAATTCTTTCCCTTTTTATGACCTGCTTGCATTATTGTAATATCATTTATTTAGGAATTTACAATCCATTGCTCAAAAAACTACGGACATTACAAAATACGGTCATTCATCTTCTTTGTTATTTAAAGAAATTCGACCATGTCGCACCTGCTTTGAAAGATCACCACTGGCTACTGGTTTTTTTTATCGCATTCAATTCAAAATATTGTTTCTGGTTTCAAAACATTGTGTCTGGCTTTCAAAGCTTTCTGTCAGGGTACCCCTTTGTATCTTTCTTCACTGACCATTCCGTATTCTTCATAGCGTGGCCTGCGCTCCATAAATGACCACTGTATGGTCCTACCGGTGCCTCGTTTATTTTGTTGAACTCTACGCCACTATCTATACGTAGTGAATGTAATCTAAAGAAGTTCTCTTGTTGTTCCAGCAAGCATACTCCAGTGAGTGAGGCAGTTCCTTTGGGTGTCGGTATCTGGAGGACAGTATGCATGACTGTAGTGTTCTTGTATGTATGTTTTTCTTTCCTACTGAATATTGTAGTTCTTTTTCTTTGTTTTGTAATTCATTTGTAAACCGCTTTGATCTGTCCGTCAGCTAAAGCGGCATATCAAATCGTGAATAAATAAATAATGCATGAATTTGTAGGGAGGAGTGGCCTAGTGGTTAGGGTGGTGGACTTTGGTCCTGGGGAACTGAGGAACTGAGTTCGATTCTCACTTCAGGCACAGGCAGCTCCTTGTGACTCTGGGCAAGTCACTTAACCCTCCATTGCCCCATGTAAGCCGCATTGAGCCTGCCATGAGTTGGAAAGCGCAGGGTACAAATGTAACAAAAATAAAATAGATACTATTGGAGATTCTACATGGAATGTTGCTATTCCACTAGCAACATTCCATGTAGAAGCCTGCGCGGCCACATTGGTGATCTACAAGGGCCGACTTCTGCATGGAATGTTGCTAGTGGAATAGCAACATTCCATGTAGAATCTCAAATAGTAGCAACAGTGGAGGAGTCGCCTAGTGGTTAGAGTGGTGGACTTTGGTCCTGAGGAACTGAATTTGATTCCCACTTCAGGCACAGGCAGCTCCTTGTGACTCTGGGCAAGTCACTTAACCCTCCATTGCCGCATTGAGCCTGCCATGAGTGGGAAAGCGCAGGGTACAAATGTAACAAAAAAAAATATGACCACTAAGACCTTTATACAAAGGGTGAAGGGTCATGGATTTGATATACCACCTTTCTGAGGGTAGAACCAAAGCGATACGCAGGTATTTTTTCTTTCCCTAGTAGGCTCACAATCTAATTACCAATCCCACTACTGTAAAGGAGTTTGGGTTATGGGATTTCCCAACTGCATGACTGAAGGTGTGGTATAGGCTGCTCAGTGCCCCTGTGGGCTAGCTTACATTGGTAAGAGGTGTAACATTAGAATTATAAAATGACAACGTAAAGAGCAAATGTGGTCAAATTCTGTGTACTGGCAGTACCAAAGAGATGACGGAATGGAGGTTCTCTGGGTGATTTGTTGCTTAGGATGGAACAAAGATTTATTTTTGATTTTGGAACACTTTTTCCAGGAGTTAATACGGACATTGCTATGTCATTTTCGGAGGTAAGGCTTGGACACTATACATCTCCGTGGCTTTCTTCAACACCAAGTTATGTGGTTGCACTACTAGTTTTTATACATTACCTTTTTAATCACCACTTTTTTAACGTTTTTTTGGTTTTCCATCTTTTATTGACTGAAATGTGTGGGGTTTTTTAAAATCTAATTTTACTGTTTACTTGTTCCTTCTCCCGATGTTGGAACACATCAATGATGTCACTGAAACACAATGATGTCATCGAGCCTTGTTTTCATTGCTGATTCTACTGCTCTTTATTTTTATTTTTGCATTGTTATATATTTTTCCCATTCGCTCGGAGGAGGGAAAGGTGAGTAGTGGAGTGCCTCAGGGATCGGTGCTGGGGCCGATTCTGTTCAATATATTTGTGAGTGACATCAGTGGCGATCCTAGCCGGCATGACACACGGGGCGGAACGCCGATGCGCCCCCCCCCCCGGGTGCAGCGCGCCCCCCCCCCCGGCAAAATGACACCCCCCCGGGTGCACGCCGCTGAGGGGGGGTGCCGTGGCGCGCGCCTGTCAGCTGAGTTTGGTGACTTCGCTGCAGCTCCCTCTGTCCCGGCCGGAACACAAAGTAACCTGTTCTGGGGCAGAGGGAGCTGCAGCGAAGTTAGCAAAGTCAGCGAACTCAGCTGACAGGCGCACGCCGCGGCACCCCCCCAGCGGCGTGCACCCGGGGCGGACCGCCCCCACCGCCCCCCCCTTGGTACGCCACTGAGTGACATTGCTGAAGGGTTAGAAGGTAAAGTTTGCCTTTTTGCGGATGATACTAAAATTTGTAACAGAGTGGACACCCGGGAGGGAGTAGAAAACATGAAAAAGGATCTGCAGAAGCTGGAAGAATGGTCTAATGTTTGGCAATTAAAATTCAATGCGAAGAAATGCAAAGTGATGCACTTAGGGAGTAGAAATCCACGGGAGAAGTATGTATTAAGCGGAGAGAGTCTGATATGTGGGGACGGGGAGAGGGATCTTGGGGTGATAGTAGCTGAGGATCTGAAGGCGATGAAACAGTGTGACAAGGCGGTGGCCGTAACGAGAAGGTTGCTAGGCTGTATAGAGAGAGGTGTGACCAGCAGAAGAAAAGAGGTTTTAATGCCCCTGTATAAGTCGTTGGTGAGGCCCCACCTGGAGTATTGTGTTCAGTTCTGGAGGCCGTACCTTGCTAAGGATGTAAAAAGAATTGAAGCGGTGCAAAGAAAAGCTACGAAAATGGTAAGGGATTTGCGTTACAAGACATATGAGGAGAGACTTGCGCACCTGAACATGTATACCCTGGAGGAAAGGAGGAACAGGGGTGATATGATAAAGACGCTCAAATATTTGAAAGGTATAAATCCGCAAACGAATCTTTCCCATAGATGGGAAGGTGGTAAAACGAGAGGACATGAAATGAGATTGAAGGAGGGCAGACTCAGGAAAAATGTCAGGAAGTATTTTTTTCACAGAGAGAGTGGTGGTTGCTTGGAATGCCCTCCCACGGAAGGTGGTGGAGATGAAAACGGTAACGGAATTCAAAAATTTGTGGGATAAACATAAAGGAATCTTGTTCAGAAGGAATGGATCCTCAGAAGCTTAGCCGAGATTGGGTGGCAGAGCCAGTGGGGGGAGGCGGGGCTGGTGGTTGGGAGGTGGGCCTTGTTCTGGGCAGACTTCTACGGTCTGTGCCTGAAAATGGCAGAAACAAATCAAGGTCAGGTATACACATATGAGTTTAAATTGTTGGGCAGACTAGATGGACCGTGCAGGTCTTTTTCTGCCATCATCTACTAGTTACCATGTTACTATTTTTTTAATGATTTCAACTAGGATCAGCCTGGCTTTATTCATTTTTGTGTTTGCAGCAGAATCACTCCTTTGTTTGGCACCTGTGACGTCATTGAGCCTCGGTTTCAGTCCTGATTTTTCAACTCTGTTTTCTACAGTTTTTAATACTATTTTTTTTTTGCGATTTTGGTTGGTACCAGCTTGGCTTTTACTGCTATTACAATTCTTGGCTTTTATAGCGATTCTATACCATGTTTGGTGCTATTTATATGCAGAGTTTTATTTCTAAGTTTCAAACGCTGGCCTTTTATCAATGATACTTATTCATTATAATCCAGTCTGTTGTATTTGGTTTTGTTTAAAACATTTTATTTTTATATTGCCCTTTAGAATGAGGACCCATGACCTTTGACCTGGATATATTTAAGACCACTCTGTTTTTAGAGCCATACTAGTGCTGCTTGTTTTCCTGCTGAACAGCTTTGTGATGCTGCCATCTCCTGGAAAGAACTGGTAAGGAACTTTTTTCAACAATATGAAAGATTAATGAGCTGAGGACTGTTGTACACTACTTGGGTAGGTGTCCTTGTTTTACACTTTTTTTTATTTACTACAACTAGTAATAGCATTTATATAGCGCTACCAGACGCACGCAGAACTGTACATTTGACATAGAGAGACAGTCCCTGCTCAAAGAGCTTACAATCTAGGTAACACAGACAGACAAGACATTACGGGCAAGGAAATTACAGGGTAAAGATGAACAGGGGAGGAGGAGGGCAAATGAGTAGCGGTTAGGAGCCAAAGGCAGTAGTGAAAAGGTGAGCCTTCACTGTAGATTTGAAGACAGGTAGAGATAGAGCTAGACGTATGGGTTCGGGAAGACGGTTCCAGGCATAAGGTGCAGCAAGATAAAAAGACCGAAGTCTGGAGTTAGCGGTGGAGGAGAAGGGGGACGACAAGAGAGATTTGTTTAGAGAGCGGAGTTGACGGGGAGGAGTGTAGGGAGAAATGAGAGAGGAGAGGTAATGAGGGGTCATAGAGTGGATGCATTTAAAGGTCAGTAAGAGGAGTTTGAACTGTATACGGAAGCGGATAGGGAGCCAGTGAAGTGACTTGAGGAGTGGGCTAGTGTGAGCATAACGATTCTGGTGGAAAATAAGTCGAGCTGCAGAATTCTGGACAGATTGGAGAGGAGAAAGGTGACTGAGCGGAAGACCAGTGAGAAGTAAATTGCAATAGTCCAAGCGAGAAGTAACAAGGGTGTGAATAAGGGTTTTGGTGGCGTGTTCAGAAAGGAAAGGGCGAATTTTGCTAATGTTGAAGATAAAGAAGCGACAGTATATATGTGTGTTATTTATCTATTTATTCATTTGTGATATACTGGTCACATATTGGTATTTTTATTATTATTTATTATGGGGTCCTTTTACAAAGGCGTGCTGAAAATGGCATGCAGTAGTGTAGGCGCAGGTTTTGGGCGCGCGACAATCCATTTTTTAGCACGCCTGTAAAAAAGGTTTTTAAAAAATTTTTGCCGAAATAAAATAAAAATTGCCGCACGTCTGTTTTGAGTCTGAGACCTTACCACCAGCCATTGACTTAGTGGTAAAGACTCACGCGGTAACTGGGCAGTAATGACCTATGTGCATCAGATGCCACTTGGCGTGCATCTGTTACACGCGCCCGAAAATAAAAAAATATTTTTCAGATGCGCGTATCGGATGGGCGCCAAAAATGAAATTACCGCAAGAGCCATGCCATAGTCAGGCGGTAACTCCATTTTGGCGTGTGTTGGGCACGCATAGACGCTTACACGGCTCAGTAAAACTGCCCCTAGGTATGTATGTATTATTTGTTTTTGTACCTCTGAGTTATCCATTTAACATGCATTTGTTTTATGTTATTACATACTCTCAGTCTCTAATGCAACTCTTTTGTGTGTGAAACACGGCCAGCGTTGGGCTCATTTTAATTCGAGACCACAAAACACACTGCCTCATCCTCTCATCTCAACGCGATATGTACAAACCCACAACCATAAACACCCCAGACCACACCCTCCCTATCTCAGGTAGCCTGAAAATACTCGGCATTACAATCGACCGCAACCTTACACTTGAGAGCGAAGTGAACTCCACACGAAGAGAGGCTGAGAAGGCTAGGGCTTTTCAGCTTGGAGAAGAGACGGCTGAGGGGAGATATGATAGAAGTGTATAAAATAATGAGTGGAATGGATCGGGTGGATGTGAAGCGACTGTTCACGCTATCCAAAAATACTAGGACTAGAGGGCATGAGTTGAAGCTACAGTGTGGTAAATTTAAAACGAATCGGAGAAAATTTTTCTTCACCCAACGTGTACTTGTGTACTCCTTGATAATTCCCATTTTCAACATTTCAGCGACTTCCTTCGCCATCACTTGTTGCCGAGCTTCCGATATTTGACAGGGATACTGCCGAACCACCATGGTGAAAATAGTACATAAGTAATGCCATACTGGGAAAAGACCAAGGGTCCATCGAGCCCAGCATCTTGTCCACGACAGCGGCCAATCCAGATTCAGATAGATAGATAGATTCAGAAGTAACCTGAAAAATACTTCTTCACGGAAAGGGTGGTTCTTCGTTGAATGGCCTCCCGATGGAAATGGTAGAGATGAAAACAGTATCTGAATTGAAGAGAGCTTGGGACAAGTATATAGGAGTGATAGGGAGAGTAGAGAGTAGAACCTTCTGCTCAGTGTGCTGCTGCGGCTAGGAAAGCGAATAGAATGTTGGGTGTTATTAGGAAGGGTATGGAGTCCAGGTGTGCGGATGTTATAATGCCGTTGTATCGCTCCATGGTGCGACCGCACCTGGAGTATTGTGTTCAGTACTGGTCTCCGTATCTCAAAAAAGATATAGTAGAATTGGAAAAGGTACAGCGAAGGGCGACGAAAATGATAGTGGGGATGGGACGACTTTACTATGAAGAGAGGCTGAGAAGACTAGGGCTTTTCAGCTTGGAGAAGAGACGGCTGAGGGGAGATATGATAGAAGTGTATAAAATAATGAGTGGAATGGATCGGGTGGATGTGAAGCGACTGTTCACGCTATCCAAAAATACTAGGACTAGAGGGCATGAGTTGAAGCTACAGTGTGGTAAATTTAAAACGAATCGGAGAAAATTTTTCTTCACCCAACGTGTAATTAGACTCTGGAATTCGTTGCCGGAGAACGTGGTACGGGCGGTTAGCTTGACGGAGTTTAAAAAGGGGTTAGATAGATTCCTAAAGGACAAGTCCATAGACCGCTATTAAATGGACTTGGAAAAATTCCGCATTTTTAGGTATAACTTGTCTGGAATGTTTTTACGTTTGGGGAGCGTGCCAGGTGCCCTTGACCTGGATTGGCCACTGTCGGTGACAGGATGCTGGGCTAGATGGACCTTTGGTCTTTCCCAGTATGGCACTACTTATGTACTTAACAAAGAAAATGTTCCACTCAATGTGGAAACTTAAACGCGTAAAACCTTTCTTCCCGAGGGAAATATTCCGTAACCTAATACAAACAATGGTACTAAGCCATGCAGACTATTGCAACGGAATCTATGCGGGATGTAAAGAACAACTCATAAACACAGCAGCCAGGCTGATAATTGGTAAAACACGATTCGAAAGTGCCAAACCCCTCTGAGAAAAACTGCATTGGCTCCCAATCAAAGAACGTATTACCTTCATCTGCACTCTGGTCCACAAAATTATCTACGGCGAAGTCCCAGGCTACATGACAGACCTCATAGATCTACCAACCAGAAACACAACCAGATAATCACGAACATACCTAAACCTCTACTACCCAAACTGCAAAGGACTCAAATACAAAGCAACCTACGCATCCAGCTTCCCCTATATAAGCACAAAACTATGGAACTCACTGCCAAAAGCTGTGAAAACAACCTATGACCATCTAAACTTCAGGAAATCACTAAAAACCAACCTGTTCAAAAAGGCATACCCTACCGACCCAACATAAATGCCTACACTCTGCAACACAGCAAAACCAAAGCTCGTAATGGACACTATATAACCTCTCCTCTCTTCGATCCCCATTGTGTCTGAACCTTAATCGACCACAACACCACCATGTATTTGTTTCTCTACCGGACTTGGCGAACGCCTTTACGGTACTATGTAAGCCACATTGAGCCTGCAAATAGGTGGGAAAATGTGGGATACAAATGTAACAAATAAATAAATAAATAAAGGTGTTTTTGAAAAGAATTCTGCTTTTATGATCTACTCCTTTGCATCGCCGTTTTGGATTTTGTGGATATCTTGCCCTGCTGTTTCCAACAAGGCCAGTGATTGGTCCTTAATGAAATAGGCAGGAAAAGGATCTATCAATAATGAAGATGCTTTAAAGCCCCCATGACGTTCTCCAGCACATCTGACTTGGGAAAGTTAAAGGCAAGCCAAGAACCAGTCAGCAAAAAACTGGAGGCAACAGGCTTTAACTCATTCATATATGCAGATGATGTCACCATCTATATACCTTATAATAACAGCATCACTGAAATACCGGACAAAGTCAAAACAGGCCTGGACCTTATGGAAAACTGGACAACAACATTTAAACTCAAATTGAATGGGTTGTGGCGCATTTGTTGCACCGGGAATCGCTAGCGCAGTTTAGTAAAAGAGACCCTTAAATTGCAAGTCCTCTGGGGACAGGGAAATAAATACCCAGTGTTCCTGAATGTAACTCACCTTGAGCTACTACTGATAAAGGGGAAAGGGAAGGGAAATTGGACTTGATATACTGCCTTTCTGAGGTGTTTGCAACTACATTCAAAGTGTTTTACATATATTCAGGTACTTATTCAGGTACCAGGGGCAATGGAGGGTTAAGTGACTTGCCCAGAGTCACCAGGAGCTGCAGTGGGAATCAAACTCAGTTCCCCAGGATCAAAGTCCACTGTACTAACCACTAGGCTACTCCTCCACTCATAAATACATAAAGCACAAGTTCCCATTCCTTGAAAAGGCAGAGTCAGCGAGGAAGGCATGTCTACCCCAGCTTTTGAGGGTAGCACTGCCAAGCTGCCAGGATCTCAAAAAAAGATATAGTGTAATTAGAAAAGGTGCAGGGAAGGGCGACGAAAATGATAAAAGGGATGGGATGACTTCCCTATGAGGAAAGGTTAAAGCGGCTAGGGCTCTTCAGCTTGGAGAAAAGGCAGCTGAGGGGAGATATGATAGAGGTCTATAAAATAATGAGTGGAGTTGAACGGGTAGATGTGAAGCATCTGTTTACACTTTCCAAAAATACTAGGACTAGGGGGCATGCGATGAAGCTACAAAGTAGTAATTTTAAAATGAATCGGAGAAACATTTTCTTCACTCAATGTATAATTAAACTCTGGAATTCATTGCCAGAGAATGTGGTAAAGGCGGTTAGCTTAGCAGAGTTTAAAAAAGGTTTGGATGGCTTCCTAAAGGAAAAGTCCATAGATCATTATTAAATTTGACTTGGGGAAAATCCACTATTTCTGGGATAAGCAGTATAAAATGTTTTGTACTTTTTTGGGATCTTACCAGGTATTTGTGTCCTGGATTGGCCACTGTTGGAAACAGGATGCTGGGTTTAATGGACCTTTGGTCTGTCCTAGTTGTCAAGACTCTCATAGTCTTGTTAAAGTCTCAATATCTTGGAGTATAACCTTGGCACACACCTGAAGTCTCTATTATTTTTCTGAAGTCTCTTTTATTGAATAAGTCACAGATAATTTACTCACAGTCAGATGTTCAGAAGTGCTGCCCCAGGGCACAGAGACTCCGTAATTCTGAGAGCTGTTTCAGTGGTTGGAGGTGAGAAATAGTTGAGCAGATAGAAGTATCTCAGAGCTGGGTGACTGGAATGTGTGATATCTCATTACGGAGGAAATATTTTCAAGGTAAAAAACCAAGTTCATTCCAGGGAGTTGGAAGCAGGACAAGTGCTGGTCTGAAGCAAGATGGTTAATGCCTCATGGCCATAGGGACATGCAGGTCAAGAAGGCTTGCAAGCCCAGGGAGGAGGAGGAGGCAAAGACCAATCGGGACAGAGCCTGCCATAAGGTGGCAAGGGGGGTCCAAGAGTAAAAGAGACCCTTAGATTGCCCTCGATTTGGCTGACCTCTCAGGACAGAGATAGTAAGAATGACCAGGAAATGATAGCAGGTAGACAAAGCAGCCAAGCTCTGATTAGAAAGAGAGGAGGTCTAGGCAGTAGCGCAACCAATGGTAACAGTTCTTATACTGACAGGCATGTGTGGCTGCATTGCCTGTGAACTACATTACACACAATGCATTGCTCACGTATCTTTGCAGTGAGACCTGCAGCCATGAAAGTCCTTAGAAATGAGAACAACAGTAAAGGCATTAAACACATTTTAGGATCACATTATAAACCAGTCCAAGGCTGTCAGAGGACAGAACACCAGTATGACAATACTTATGTACTTATATGGTATTTATGATTCAGAGATTTGGGCTCCACACAGAGACAGAGTACGGAAGCCGAAGTACAGTTATACATCTGATAAGCGGACCCTGGTCCTGGAAGGCGCATGATTCAATAAACTGCACAGTCCTGCCTCTTTCAGGACTAACGAGGCTGGCCCTTTTAAAACTACACTCAACCCTCAACTCTCACAGCACACTTGTGGACCTGCCGCAGCACACAGGTTGAAAAACGCTTACTTGAGCCATGAGAAATCTTCTCCATGTGTAACGTATAAATTAAAATTCTATAAAATTAGTACAATTTAAGCCCAACCTCTAATTTCACCCAATAAAAGAGATAAATGAAACAACAAATTTGTCCTTACAGCTCTAGCTGCTGGGCAGTAATGCGGTCACTTTGCACTAAGTGACTATGGTTAAAACCCGAATGCAGCTGAATATGAGGAGACTGGGATGTTTTGGACAACAACCTCATTAATTTTGGTGGCAGTGGGAGTTATTCTATTATTTAGTAATACATGGAAGGGGCCTAAGGAAGAATCCAGAGAGGAAAACAGGAAGGCCTGAAATGGCCAGTCCACGGAGGTGGTGGATGTCAGGACTGGAGCAGATTTTGAGCGAACTTGGGACAAACATTGGAAAGGAGTTCAGAAGTCAGGTGAAAGAATAGGGAGTGGGGAAGCTGGTTCGCATATAGGAATTTGGTAGAAAACCAGAGGAAGAATTTCATGTGGGCAGATTGGATGGGCCAGTAGGTCTTCATCTATTGTAATTTAGTACATTTATTGTATAGCCTACCTACAGCACCTCTCCCTCACCCCTCACTTTTTTCCCCGTCCTGCCCAACACAGTCCTCTCCCACCAGCAGAAGGTGTTGGGAGACAAACTTCAAATCACTACTAAATTGTGAACTGCCAACTACTCTTCACCATGATTTATAGAAAACTAGTAAAAAAGGCCCGTTTCTGGGATCCAAGATGGCCGCAACCTATTGAGACGCTGTGAGTCGCGTTCCTACTGCTGTTGCTGTTACAATGCCTAAACGCAGGGGGAGAGTGATAGCCAGAGCCTCGCTACCAACTCCCTCCTTACCTGGTCCTATGGACCGCTTTGCTCGACCGCAGAGAGTTGCTTCAGAAAGCGGGACGCTGCCAGTAGGGATGTCCGGCGTGTTAGGAGAATCGGTCTCCCCTGGGTTAGAAACCACTCTCAGCCCCGTTATGCGGACTCCACCTCCTCAACCGGTTGGAGCAAGCTCCTTTCTTGCTGACTCGACAGGGTCTCCCAGTGAAGATGGTGTGGACCCGGAAGACTGTCGAGTGGAGGACTCGCTTTCATCGCAAGTGGGAGAGACGCTACCACCGTGGAATGCGGGGAGAGGTACCGAAGGACAGAGCAAGATCCCTGTGAAGGCGTCTGAGAGGTTTGAAATGCCTAAGGAATTGTCAAACCAAAGGAGGTTACTTTAGATAAATTATGGGACTTAGTTTCTGCCTTGGGACATTCTTTCTTGAAACAGGCAAATGAAACTGTTCCAAAAGTGAATTTATTAGAGAAAGACTTAAGAAAGATGGAGGAAAAGACAAAAGAAATGGATAGTAAAGCCGAAAAGGTTGACCAAAGGATTATGAAATTGGAAACATTACAACCTCTGATGACAAATGACTTGACTAATCTCAGGAAAAAAATGGAAATCTTTGATAACTATACTAAAAGTCATAATTTAAGATTTGTAAACTTTCCCAAGATAAAGACTGTTCCTCCTCTTGATATGTTAAAGAGATACTTGCGAGATATTTTGAATATATCAGACCAGAATTTACCACCATTTACTTCTGTTTATTATGTCCCAGGAAAGGAACTGAATCAAATTCCTGAAACCCCAATAGATGTATCTCTTTTGCTTGAGACTTCTGATTCCGAATTAGCAACGGCAGCAACTCTGGTTGCTGCCGTTGCATTGTTACCGGATAAAAATTGGATCTTCCGTCTTTTCTTTCGCAATAGAGAAAAACCCTTTTTGGGTTATAAGATATTATTATTTCCTGATGTCTCTAAGGAGACAAGGAGACGGAGGAAGCAATTCTTGCTCCTTAAGTCTGAAATAATACAATTGGGGGGCACCTTTTTTTTAAGGTACCCCTGCAAATGTATAGTAAGACTTGATGGGAAGAAATATGTGTTTACAGAGCCCGCGCATGCATCAGCTCTTATAACTTTGGTAAAAAAGGATAATCGCTAAAGGAATAAGTAACTCATCTCAATAGAATTTGCGTTAACTTAATTTAATTTCCTAAATTTGTTTTTTTTTTATTCTCCTTGTATTCCTAAACCTTGGATTTCCAATTTATGGACTTGAGTATTAATAACCTCTTAATAGATTGTTAATCTTTAATGATATATGTTTAATTTTTATGTTGCTTTTCCTACCAAGATGTTTTCTTGCAACTTTGATGAAACTGAATAAATAAATAAATAAATAAAAAAAGGCCCATTTCTGACAAATGAAACGGGCGCTAGCAAGGTTTTCGTCGGAGTGTGTATGTTTGAGAGAGTGTGTGTGAGATTGACTGTGTGAGAGAGAGGGAATGTGCGAGAGTGTGTGTGTGTGTGACAGAGAGAGTGTGACTGGGTGCGAGTGTGTCTGTGAGAGTGTATGTATGAGAATCAGAGTGTGTGCCAGGGACATATCACTCCCTCCTCCCTCCCAGTTCCAGGATCCCCTCCCCCCTCCCTCCCTCCCAGTTCCAGGGTCCCCCCTCCCAGTCCCAGGGTCCATCCGAGTTTCAGGGTCCCCCTACCCTCCGTCCCTCAGAGTTTCAGAGTCCCCACCCTCCCAGTTCCAGGGCCACCTCAAGTTTCCGGCTGGAGGCTTCAATTAGAACGTTGGAGGTGCCTTTTATATATAGAGATGAGAAAGCAACCCCTGGTAATGTGAACAACGATGAACTAACTAAAAACAGAGATTGCTCAAGTCATCAAACAACTCAAGAATGGTTAGGCATCTGGGCCAGATCAGGTTCGGGTGGAAGCCTTAAGAGCAGGAAGGAGGTATTGCTGTTGACAATCTACACAGACTATTCTGTTGTCTTGTATAGACTGACGAACTGGAAACTTGCTGACGTAGTACTCATCCTTAAAAACATAATAAGACCACTACAGGGGAATCGGCCTCCTATCATTTTTTGGAGGAGTGCTTAGCAAAGTAAATGGAACCCACCAACAGCCAGTGCGGGAAGTCAACACCTGAGAGGTGTTCTGTTGGGCAAATATTTTGAAGAGAGGATAAGATGTGGAAACGTTAGGGAGTCAATGATCAAATTAAATTGACAATATTCATTGACTCCCTATTGATGTTTCTGAAAGCACTTTCGAAATCTATGTGGAAAGCGCTTTAGGTGACATGAATCTAACAGAAATTAGTCCAAATTATTTCTGCTTTCTATGTGATGGCACACCTTGCAGAGTAAAGGTGCACAGCGAAAAACCCAACAGCTTTGTTGTCCAAATGGGTGTAAAACAAGGATGTCACCACTGCTATTCAGTGCGGTTATTGATTGTGTCATGAAGCAAAACTTGGCTGGGCATGTGGGCATGGAATGTAGACACAGCCTGTTATTTACCAGTGCAAAGTACATGCCAATAATATATTATTTTTATGGAATAATCAGAATCCAAGAGCTGCTAGATACAGTCATAGAAAGAGTAGGAAAAGTTACAGATCAATGCAAAGAAAACCAAGCTTTATAGCGGAATGGAGGAGTGGCCTAGTGGTTAGAGCACCGGTCTTGCAATCCAGAGGTGGCTGGTTCAAATCTCCCACTGCTGCGATCTTGGGCAAGTCACTTAACCCTCCATTGGCTCAGGTACAAACCTAGATTGTGAGCTCTGCTGGGACAGAAAAATATCCAGTGTACTCACCTTGAGCTACTACTGAAAAAGGTGTGAGCAAAATCTAAATAAATACACTGATTGTAACCTGCATATAGGTGCTTGGCTGAGTCTCTTGCCTTGGTCTGATTTGCACTCTACAACTACGTCTCAGTCCTTTTGGATCATTGCAGGATCATGGAGTCATTGTAACTTCAGTCTGCCTGGTTTACAAAGCAAACAGAAAGTGGCTGCAGTTTGAGGGCCAGCTGAAGATGGGGTCAATGGAAGCTGGCAGTGGTGGGTGCTGGTAGTAAAGGGGTGGGCAAGCCCCTTCTGGGATATGCCGGTAAAGGGATGGTGTAAAAGCCAGAACCAAATTGGCTTCCTTGGTTACAGTGGACTAGATAGGCTCACTTCCACTCCTGGCTATTAAACCCCCTTACAGCAGCTCATAGGTTTGATGCTGTGATTTGAGTGTATGGGAATGACGGTTGTGAAGGGGAGTGAAGGAAACCGAGATTAACCTAATTGGCTTCCTATCTTACAGTGGACTAGATAGGCTCACTTCCACTCCTGGCTATTAAACCCCCTTGCAGCAGCTCATAGGTTTGCTTGCTGTGATTTGAGTGTATGGGAATGACGGCTGCGAAGGCCAAGGGTGTGGAAGAAACCGAGATTAACCTAATTGGCTTCCTATCTTACAGTGGACTAGATAGGCTCACTTCCACTCCTGGCTATTAAACCCCCTTGCAGCAGCTCATAGGTTTGCTTGCTGTGATTTGAGTGTATGGGAATGACAGCTGCGAAGGGGAGTGGAGGAAACAGAGATTAACCTAATTGGCTTCTTATCTTACAGTGGACTAGATAGGCACACTTCCACTCCTTGCTATTAAACCCCCTTGCAGCAGCTCATAGGTTTGCTTGCTGTGATTTGAGTGTATGGGAATGACGGCTACGAAGGGGAGTGGAGGAAACTGAGATTAACCTAATTGGCTTCCTATCTTACAGTGGACTAGATAGGCTCACTTCCACTCCAGTCTATTGCACCTCTTTGTTTAACTTTCTAAAAGATTTGTGTAGCGCTGGTGATCGCTGCATACTGTCAGCAGTAGCGGCCGTGAAAACGAGATCAACCAAAGCCTCCAAATAATGCACACCTGGGCAGATGCATTCCAGCTGAAACTTAATGCGGAAAAACACACAATGTCTTGTTCTCACCTCACAACATAACACAAAAAACCTCTCCACCATAACCACACCACACTGTTCTCTGCCTGTTTCTCAAAACTTGAAAATTCTAGGAGTCACCATTGATCGAAACCTTACTCTCGATGCCCACGTGAAAAACACGATGAAAAAGATGTTCTATTACATGTGGAAACTCATAAGAGTAAAACCTTTCTTCCCGAGATACATATTCCGTACCCTGGTAAGTCAATGGTAATAAGTCATCTCGATTACTGCAACGCGCTGTACGCAGGCTGCAAAGAGCAGAACATCAAGAAACTCCAAACTGCCCAGAATACTGCCGCCAGACTCATATTTGGAAAAACTAAATGTGAAAGCGCAAAACCCTTAAGAGAGAAACTTCACTGGCTCCCACTTAAGGAACGTATTACATTTAAAATCTGCACACTGGTACACAAAATCATTCACGCAGACGCCCAAATCTACAGAGCCGGTGGTTGGGAGGCGGGGCTGGTGGTTGGGAGGCGGGGATAGTGCTGGGCAGACTTATACGGTCTGTGCCCTGAGGAGCACAGGTACAAATCAAAGTAGGGTATACACAAAAAGTAGCACATATGAGTTGTCTTGTTGGGCAGACTGGATGGACCGTGCAGGTCTTTTTCTGCCGTCATCTACTATGTTACATGCTAAACCTCGTGGACCTACCTCCCAGAAACGCCACAAAATCATCTCGCAAATTTTTCAACCTGCACTTCCCCAGCTGCAAAGGACTAAAATACAAGCTGATGCATGCCACTGCCTTCTCTTACACGAGCACAAAGTTATGGAACGCACTACCTAGAGACCTGAAAACAATGAACGAAACAACTATCTTTCGCAAATCCCTCAAGACATATTTCTTCAACAAAGCCTACAATGAAAACCCAGAACCTCACTAATCCACTTCTGAAAACCCACCTTCTACTATACCTAATAAATTCCTTCCTTCTTCTCTCTACTTTCTTCCCTTAATCTCTGTACAATAACTGTACCTGACATCCAGGATTAACTGTGTTAACAAAACTATGTAAGCCACATTGAGCCTGCAAATAGGTGGGAAAATGTGGGGTACAAATGCAACAAACAAATAAATAAAATAAATAAAAAACAAAGAAGCGCCCCTTCTGTCATGAAACCTTATTTAACGCTTCAGAACGCCCGATCCGCTAAGTTACGCCCCCTGTGACGTAATGTTACCATCGCACGGAGGATCACAACTTTTAAGGAGGACAAGATTGGTAAGGAAATCGGAGGATCCCAGGAGAATAATCCTCAGCTTTAAGTACATCAGCTGCCTTCTTCTAAAAACATTTATTTTGGAAGATATATGTAAAATGTCCACACGTAAACGTGTGGGCAAAAAACAAAAACTTACTTTTAAAGGTTTTTAAATCGAATCCGGGAGGATCCCGCTGTATCCGTTTTTTACCTTTTGCCGCCGGTAAAGAACAGATTCAACTGCAAAAGTCAGACTTGCAACAGCAGCAGGAAAAATGGGGAGAGAATGATTAGCCCTTATAAAGATTGAGGAATTATAGCAAATACCGCAGGACAGAGAGATAATGCAGAAGACCAAAATATAGATTTTAAAGTTTATAGATTATGGAGGTTATCAATAGAAATCAAACAAAATAAAACATGGAAAAGAAAATAAGAAGATACCTTTTTTATTGGACATAACTTAATACATTTCTTGATTAGCTTTCGAAGGTTGCCCTTCTTCGTCAGATCGGAAATAAGCAAATGTGTTAGCAGATAGTATATATAAGAGAAACATCAAAGCATTACTTTGACTGTCTGACAGAGTGGGAGGGTGGGGGTATGCATGGGGACATCAAAGCATTTTCATTGATATTCTAACAGGATGGGTGTTGGTAGGTGAGAGGAGGGTAATAAACAGAGAAATACAGCTTTATGTTTTATAATGAGTTAGAAAACCCAGATCCTTATTAAGTCCTGTCTGTTGGGTGTCAAAATATTCAATCATTCTTACTTCAAAGGTCTTACGTTCCTGTATTGTTTTAAAATTACCTTTCAGGATTCTTACTATGAAATCACTGGTGCAGATTATGGAGCTATTTAGACCTATTGCAAGACAGATATTTTGCTAGGCAGATTAAAACTGCAGAATATGACTTCTAATCCAAGATAGAGAGGGTACTGGGGTCTTACCTGGGATACCAGGGCAGCAGCTGTCTTATCTCCTCCAGATACTGGGGATTTATTAGCTGTTCCACTGGTTTTGCTTTCTCTGTTTAGAGTTTCCCTCTGATCTGAAAATGGAACTGAAATTACTGAATAATGTTTAAGGAGCCCTACCAAGGGAAGCATGAACGGCCAACACCCTAAAAATAAACAACTATAACTGACACAACCAGATAAAAAGCATGCACAAAATAAACCATCTATTAAGTGTACAAGAAAGAAAATAACTGGCAGACAGTCGAAACAGACATGTTGCAGACAATAGATCTGTGTCTCATGCATATAAACACTTGCATTTGTGTCATGATGAAAGAGAAACAGTCGGGCAATTTGCATGCAAACACAGAACACAGGGACATAGAGAGAACATGAACACAGACAAAACCTGGAATATTATGTGAAGCCTGCTTGAATTTTCTGTTTTAAGATGTTTAGGAAGAGGAGAAACAAGATCTGGGACTAAAAAGCTGGGGAGGGAGGGACAGCAAATGCCTAGGACAGGAGCAAGGTATGCTGCACGTAACCCTCCCTAAATCCACCCCATGAGCATTGTCACACTGGGAAATCGAAACCCAGGCAGCCAGCCCTAGCTTCAAGCCTCTACTGAGTCACAAGAATGACACTGTGGCTCTATTCACTGTTTTCTTTTTTCCTCTAACTCCTTTGTTTCTAAGACCTTGGCATGCCCAGAGGAATTCTCATCCAGAAATCAGGGAATTCACCCCTCCCTTTCACTATACATAAGCATAGGAGCCGCTGTGTGGGTGCTGTGGGTGCTTGAGCACCCCCAGTATTGAGAAAATTCCTTGTATGTGTCCAGGAAAGGGTTATTTCTATTGGATTTATCACCCCCAATAATTTTGAAAAGTTGGCTCCTATGCATATAAGCCTACTGCTGATCTTCAACAGGGCCGCCGAGAGACTGGGCCGGGCCCAGGACAAGGCCGCCCCTGGACCCCCCCCCCCCCCCCCCCCAGGTCACTGCCGCTTCCCCCTCCACCCGCTCCCCTCCGTCCGCCACCGGGCCGGGCCCCTGCACTATATGTAGATCCTTCAAGAGGTAGTGTGTCATGATTTAGGCTCTACACCTTTTCTGATGTTTTGGTGCCACCTCAGTAAGGCCAAAACACAATCTGTCCACTGCAAAACACTATACACAAACTTGTGCAAAAACCCACTCATAACCTTACCAAACCATAACAGCACTAATTCCAAGGACAGGATGAGCTACAACCTTATGCGTGGAAAGGCAGCGCTATAATTACACCTGGCTCTAAAACACCAGTACACAACCTAGTGAAACAAAAAACAAAACAAAAAGGGCTGCAAATACTACACGCTAGCAAAATACTGTACCTTGATCACACATGAAAAACACATGGCAACAGATATGACACAAGGAACTAGAAATAAACAAAATATGAAGGCAAAATACTGAACTGGAAAGTTACCTCAAGAAGTCAGACTTGCCATTCAGCAACAGGGCCGGTCTTAGCAAGTGGGGGGCCCTATGCAGACCCAAAAGACCGCCCGTAGCCAATCCCCATCTTCCGCATCACCGAACCCCGCCCCCGTGTCACTAACCCCGCCCCCGCATCACCTAACCCCGCCCCCTGCATCACTAACCCACCTCCCACATCACTAACCCCGCCTCCCATGTCACGAACCCCACCTCCGTCACTAGCCCCGCCCCCTACGTCATCCCTGACGTCAACCCCACCCCTGAAAGGCTTCTATTGGTCCAATTTGGACCAATAGAAGCCCTGCAAAAGCTTCTATTGGACCGAATTGGACCAATAGAAGCCCCGGAAAAAAACGCCGAACTCGCACAGCGGCGACGGGAAAACCGCCCAAAAAACCGCATCCCGCGGCCGGTGAAATTTTCCCGCCGCCGCTGGCGAAAACCCGCCCAATTGGGCGGTAAAACAGCCCACCTGGCAACACTGATGCAGACCAATTTGGTGGGGTCCATCCTAGCCCCGCCCCCACCCTAGCCCCACCCCAGCTCCGCCCCCACCCTAGCTCCAGCTTTGTGTAAATGGAACTGCAGACCATGACATGGATTTTGAGATGTCACAAGTATTATGTGATATACCTACCAACTGACTTTTTGGGAGGGCTTTTTGCCCATGAATACAGTGGTGTGCTGGAGCAGGCTCTCACAGGCTCGCAAGAGCCGGTTGTTAAGTTTTTAAGAATTTTGGGAGCCGGTTGTTAAAGTAGGGCCCTCCATGGCTACTTTAACAACTGGCTCCCAAAATGTAGGCTTGGGCCCCCTGCTGAATTCTCTTTTACTTTGCTGGTGGGGATGCTGAGCCCTGCCAGCCAAGTAAATAGACTGCTGCACTTCCCGGCTCCTTGTTTCCAGCTCTGAGCAGCAGGCTGGGATTTCTCGAGCATGTGTGAGAAGTTCCAGCATGCTGCTCAGAGGAAGACGTTGGGAATGGTGGTAGTCCATTTATTGGCTGCCAGCAAAGGTGTGCCTAGTGTGCCTACACGAAGGGAGGGAGGAGAGAAAGACAAGTGTTGCTCCCCCCGGCCACCCCTGGCCCTTCCAACTGCAGAGCTGGATATGTCCGGAGAAAGAGCCTGTTAAAAATTTACCAGCACACCCCTGCATGAATATGAAGGATACTAGATTTATCAAGAAGAGCTGTAGCCTGGATAGCTGTTCTGCATATATTATGAACAACATGAACGGGTCTATGGTTTCCAGATTAACAGCATGGCTACACAACTGTTTAACTAACGGAGTTTTTCCTTCACGTTACTATTATTGTTTTAACTCCTACTCCTAAAAACCCCAAGGAAAATTTGCTAATTACTGTCCAATTGCATCTATTCCCTTATTGGTGAAAATAATGGCAGGGTATATTGCTAAATTGCTTTATCTGGAAAAATTATAGTACAGAAAATAGTTGCCCAGGGTAAATCTTTATTAAGTCTAGGTCAAAATGCGATTGTTATACATCACTGTCTGGTAGCATATTATCTTGGTTCCATGGTTTTATTATCCACCTTATAGAAAAGCTAATAATCTTCATACCTGGCTTGCCTTTGAATGACAGTGCAGGAGGCAGTGGCACAAACTTGCTCCAGCTGAGCAGCTCCACTTCACTTTATTTTATTTTAAGTCGACTCGCACCAGCGATGGCTCACCTCCAACCAGGCTCCAGCTTTTCCCTTCCCGCTCAGTGACTCCCGCAGGCCGCGCGGAAACAGGAAATACCTCATGAGAAGAAAGACGGGACGTTGAGCGGGAAGTGAAAAGCTGGGGTGAGCCGTCGCTGCAATTCTGACTGTCGGGGGCCGGGGCCGTCGCTGCAAGCCTGCAACTGTCAGGGGCCGGGCCGTCGCTCCTACTGTCTGTCGGGGCCGTGGCTGCAACTGTCGGGGTCTGGGGAGGTGGGAGCTGATGGCGGGCTCAGCGGCGGGTGGGCACCGAACCAGTGGTGGAGGCCAGCGGAGCGGCCGAGCGAGATCAAATCATGATGCGGTCCGAGTGGGGGTCGGTCGGAGAGGCAGAGTTGAGGCGCGCAATGCGGGGCCCCCTTAAGCATGGGGCCCTATGCGTCCGCCTCTGCCTAAGACCGGCCTTGTGCAGCAATACTAGAAAAATTGAAACTTGCAAGAAAAATATCACAGATACACATTTCCAAAAGCTGACATGTTCTAATTAATAAATTCTGAATAAAATACTTTTTTCTACCTTTGTTGTCTGATCATTTAGTTTTTCTATTCGCTTTGGTCTCAGTGTCTTCTGTTTTAGCCAGTGGCGTAGCCAGACAGCCAGTTTTGGGTGGGCCTGAGCCCAAAGTGGGTGGGCACAAATTTTCTCTGCGCCGCCCTACCTCCACCTCAAAATATAAATACTTTAGCTAATGAGGATCCTCAAACTCAGTCAGCTGAAGACTTTCTCTGAAGGTGGCCAGAACTCTCTTTTACCAAGCTTGGCAGGCAGCAGCAATGACCCTAAGCCACTGATGCCAGCACCCCACACATGCTTAGCTGTCGATGGCTCAAGGATGCTGTTGCCAGAGCTTGGTAGAAGGGAGTTCTGGCCGCCTTTGGAGGAGGTCCTTAGCTGGGGATGTCTGGGAATCCTCACCAGCTATACAGCAAGGGTTAGGACTGTTGTAAGACCTACTTGGCCCAGGTCAGAAAATAAAGGAGGGCTCCCCTCCCCGATTCCCTCTCCTCTTTGCCTCCCTTCCAATTTTCCACCTGCCATTACTATCACACCAACAGAACCTCACCAAACACAGAACAAGGGATCACAAATTAGAAATAAAAATATTTAGACAAAAATTGAAAAGGAACCCCAAGAAGTTAAACATAGCATTACTGCAACACTGGAGACACAAAACCTGCATTTCCTTTTCTACAGAACACAATACAAAGACATTTCCTATGCACATTTCCAAAAGCTAACATATTCCATTTAAAACATTTGAAATAAAATGCTTTGTTTCTACCTTTGTTGTCTGGACATTTTATTTTTCCATCTTGCTGGTTCCAATTTCTCTTTTCTGCTTTCCTCTCTGCCGTCTGCTAATTCTTCTTCAAGCGGCTGTAGTCCATTTGTCTTTTCTCCTCTCTCCTGTCTGTTCCCTCAATATTCCTGCCTCTGACATGTTGGTCATTCCTTTGTAGCTCTTTTCTGCCTCTCTCTCACCCTTCTTTGTCTCCTTTTTACTTTTCAACTACCTATTAAATTTCCATCTTCTTCTTTCACCCACTAGCTCTCCCATTCCCCATCTTACTCCTCCCCATCCCTACTTTCTCTTTTATCTTTAATCTACTCCCCATTACCATATTTCTACCCTCTGTAATCACTATCTCTCATTCATTTCCTTGCCACCCCCTCCTCCCCCTCTTGCCCTCTCCCACAGGGTTCCACCATTCCCATCATCTTCTCCCTCCACCCTTCTAACCAGCATCTGATCCCCTCCCCACCCTACCATGGTAGCCTTATATTTTCCTGCCCCTTCTCTCTTCATTCCTGTTAAATAGTAATAGTAGTAGTCCTCTCCCCCATGGCCCAGCATTTCCCCCCTCACCACCTACTGTGTACCTCTCATCCACCCCCATGTCCATCTCCCCCTCTCATTCCCACTGTCCAACGTCTCTCTCCCCTTCCCATACAGCATATCTACCTTCCTCCCCTCTACCAGCATGTCTAACATTTCTCCCTTCCCTCCACCCCTATGCCCACCATTTTGCCCTCCTCTCCACCCCTATGTTTAACATATTTCCCCCTCTCACCACCTATCCCCTCTCTATGCAGCATGTCTCCCTCTCCTCCACCTCATATGCAGCCAAGACTTCTCCCTTCCTGACCCCTCCACCCCTTTAGTGGATCTCTCCCTTCTTCCCCATGCAGCTTCTCCCCACCCACCATGCCTCATCATTCCATCTTCCCTCCTCCCTGTGCAGCATCTTTCCTTCCATCTTCTTCCCTCCCCCCCCCCCCCGTGCAGCTGCTGTCCTCGTCTTCCCTCCCCCATTCCAACATCTTTTCCCCATCATCCCTTGCCCCGTTGCGTGCCACAACTTTCACCCCCATCTTCCCTCACCCTCGCAGGCCCGCCCAGCAGCGATTCCGATCGCAGGCAGCTCCTTCGGCTCGTACATGCTGCCTGCCGGCTGCCGCTCAAATCTCCTTGCAGCTACTAGCAGCGCTAACCCGGAAGCTCAGAGGAGAGGCTTCCGGGTTAGCGCTGCTAGTAGCTGCAAGGAGATTTGAGCGGCAGCCAGCAGGCAGCATGTACGAGCCGAAGGAGCTGCCTGCGATCGGAATCGCTGCTGGGCGGGCCTGCGAGGATGAGGGAAGATGGGGGTGAAAGTTGCGGCACACCACGGGGAAATGGATGATGATGGGGACCGGAGCCTCCGGAATCGCTGTGCTGCTGGGCGGGCCTGACCCCAAATTGGGTGGGCCCAGGCCCACCCGGGCCCACCCGTGGCTACGCCCCTGGTTTTAGCAGTGTCTTCTTTCCATTTGATATTTTTCTCTCACCATGTCCACCATCCTCCTGTGTTCTTATGCGTCCTGTCTACCATCTGTAGCCCTGTCCCTATCCTTCCTCAAGTTTCGGCATCTGTCCTGAAAGTGTTCCGATTCAGCCCTTAAATTCAGCAATTTTCCCTCCATCCATATCTAGCATCCCCATTTTGGTGATATCTTTGAAAGATACCTTATCCCGAACCATGCGCTTTTGAGCAACTGTCAGCCTTCCCCCAGTTTCTAGTTTAAAAGCTGCTCTATCTCGTTTTTAAATGCCGATGCCAGCAGCCTGGTCCCACCCTGGTTAAGGTGGAGCCCATCCTTTCGGAATAGGCTCCCCCTTCCCCAGAATTTTGCCCAGTTGCTAACAAATCTAAAACCCTCCTCCCTGCATCATCGTCTCATCCATGCATTGAGACTCCGGAGCTCTGCCTGTCTCTTGGGCCCTGCGCGTGGAACAGGTAGCATTTCAGAAAATGCTACCCTAGAGGATCTGGATTTGAACTTTCTACCTAAGAGCCTAAATTTGGCTTCCAGAACCCCTCTCTCACATTTTCTTATGTCATTGGTACCCACATGTACCAAGACAGACGACTCCTCCCCAGCACTAACTAAAATCCTATCTAGGTGATGCGTGAGGTCCGCCACCTTCGCACCAGGCAGGCAAGTCACCAGGCGATCCTCACGTCCACCAGCCACCCAGCTATCTATATGCCTAATGATCGAATCACCAAGTACAACAGCTGTCCTAACCTTTCCCTCCTGGGCAGCACTTGGAGACATATCCCAGGTGCAAGAGGATAGTACATCCCCTGGTGGGCAGGTCCTGGCTACAGGAATACTTCCTACTTCACCAGGGTGATGCTCTCCTTCTAGGAGACCTCCCTCCTCCAAGGTAGCACAAGGGCTACCAGACTGGAGGTGGGACTTCTCTACAACATCCCTGTAGGTCTCCTCTATGTACCTCTCTGTCTCCCTCAGCTCCACCAAGTCTGCTGCTCTAGCCTCAAGAGAACGGACACGTTCCCTGAGAGCTAGGAGCTCTTTGCATCGGGCGCAAACATATGACATCTCACCAACTGGGAGATAATCATACATGTGACACTCAGTGCAAAAGACTGGATAGCACCCCTCTCGCTGCTGGACTGCTGACTCTTAGTGTTTTTGAGTTTTTCAATCATTTAAAACTTGCTATAGTATTAAGGATATTAGTCTAATATAAAAGTGTCTTTTAGTTTATATTTAGTGTTTCCTTCTTAGATGGTAATGAAATGTATTTAAAACTCTGTAAGAGCACTCCTTGCTTGTTACCCTAATTACAATAAGTGACTATAAATGAAGAGTTGTCCTAGGGGTGGGTGGGAAGACTAAACTAGATCCTGCAGTGCCTGTTAGATTCTATCTGTTAATGATGTGGTACAAAGTTTTTAAAACTAAGTGGAAAAGACTATAGAGATTAGTTGATAAAATTTGCTTTTTATATTTTTATTTTGCCTAACACTAACCTACAATTGCTCCTTTAAACCCCAATCTTTAAGTTCCCAAAGCACAAAGCAAAATAGCATTCACTTACCAGAGAAATGTCCTCTTCTCTCAGAACTTCTCAGAAAGAAAGTTCAGTGGGACCTTTCCTCTTTATATAGTTTTGAATCTTTTTTGTAGCTTTTCTTTGCACTGCTTCCAGTCTTTTCACATCTTTAGCAAGATACGTCCTCCAAAACTGAACACAATACTCCAAGTGGGGCCTCACCAATGACTTGTAGAGGGGCATCAACACCTCCTTTGTTCTGCTGATTATACCCTTCTCTATGCAGCCTAGCATCCTTCTGGCCATGGCTGTCGCCTTGTCACATTGTTTCTTCACCTTAAGTATATTAACGACTGTATTAAGAAAGCATCAGATTTCGCTAAGGAGCTTTTTTCTATTTTTCATTAATTGACCTCTTCTACTACGAACAATGTGTCAACCATAGATTCCTCTCTCAGTTCGTCAGCTGAGGTTCTCTCGCAGTATTTTTTCACCAAAGTTCAAGATCTTGTCAAGTCTTTTCCAGTCTCTGATTGCCCTTCATGCTCACCCCTAGCATCCCCTTCTTCTGTACCTCATCAGCCATTAGTTCTGGATCCAGCTTCTTCCTTAAAAAGAAGCTAAAAGGATCAGCTGCTAAAGTTAGGACACTAAATCAAGCGTGGACGTTATTCAAAAATACCATCTTGGAAGCCCAGTCCAGATGCATTCCACATTGTCGTAGTCCCAGGCTTTAAACAAACAGTCACGAACTCTGGAACAACGTGAGCCCTTGGCCTACTGTCTTCGAGCGGCAGCAGGAGGCAAAACCCCCCAAGCAGGACTGGACAGGATTCAGGATGCACTTGGCTTGGCTGGAATCGGATTCAGGAACAGACTTGGCTTGGTTGGAGCCAAATGCTGGAACAGACCTGGCTTGGCTGGAACAGGATTCAGGATACTCAAGCAGGATTCAGGATTTTCAAACAAGCTTGGCAGGAACAGGATTCAGGATACGCAAGCAGGATTCAGGATTTTCAAACAAGCTTGGCAGGAACAGAAGCTGAAAGCAAACAGGGCATAGACAAGCAGTAAGGGGACTGGAGCTGAAGACAAACAGGGCAGACACAAGCAGGATACAAAGCGGACACACACAGACAAACAACAGAGCTAAGGCTGAAGCTAAGGTAGAGGGGACTAGAACAAGCAAGGCAGACTAGGCAGGACACAAAGCTGACCCACACAGACAACAGAACTATGGCTGAAGGCTGAACCTAGCACATAAACAGACCAAGAGGAACAGAAGCAGAAGTGCACACAGGCACCCTAAACAAGGAATCAAGACAGAAGTGCCCACAGGCACACAGACTAGAACAAGGCAGAAGTGCACACTGCACACGGACTAACCTGGAGACCTTTGGCATTGCAAAGGCACTGAATGAAAGTGCACTCTTCCTTATAGTAACATAGTAACATAGTAGATGACGGCAGAAAAAGACCTGCACGGTCCATCCAGTCTGCCCAACAAGATAACTCATATGTGCTACTTTTTGTGTATACCCTACTTTGATTTGTACCTGTGCTCTTCAGGGCACAGACCGTATAAGTCTGCCCAGCACTATCCCCGCCTCCCAACCACCAGCCCCGCCTCCCAACCACTGGCTCTGGCACAGACCGTATAAGTCTGCCCAGCTCTATCCTCGCCTCCCAACCACCAGCCCCGCCTCCCAACCACCGGCTCTAGCACAGACCGTACAAGTCTGCCCAGCACTATCCCCGCCTCCCAACCACCAGCCCCGCCTCCCAACCACTGTCTCTGGCACAGACCGTACAAGTCTGCCCAGCACTATCCACGCCTCCCAACCACCAGTCCCGCTTCCCACCACCGGCTCTGGCATAGACCGTATAAGTCTTCCCAGCACTATCCCCGCCTTCCTACCACCAGGACAGAGGCAGGAAATACACACTGAACCCCAAAGTGAGGCTTGAAACACAGAGGAAGTGGAAACCCTACAGGACAGAAGCAGGAAATACACAGAACCCACAGTGAGGCTTGAAACACACAGGAAAGAAACAACCATGCAGACAGTAGTCAGCTCAGCAGCTGACCATTGGAAATAAGGTGAGTCGGAGAGGGATCACACATATTTGCAGAGGTGGAAAGAAGAGAAAATGACAGCAAGTGTGGTTAAAAGGTGAAGTAAAAGAGGCCATTACAGTCAAAAGAATGTCCTTCAAAGATGGATAAAGGACCCAAATGAAGAAAATAAGAAGCAACATAAGCACTGGCAAGTCAGATGCAAAGCATTAATAGAGAAGGCTAAAAGAGAATATGAAGAGAAACTTGCCGCAGAGGCTAAAACTCACAGTAACTAATTTTTCAGGTACTTCAGAAGCAGAAAGCCTGTGAGGGAATCTGTGACACTGTTAGATCACAATGGAACAAAAGGGGCGCTCAGGGAGGACAAGGCCATAGTGGAGAAACTAAATTAATTCTTTGCTTCTGTCTTTATGGAAAAATAAGTAAGAGATCTGCCTGTACCGGGAATGGTTTTCAAGGGTGATGATGCAGATGAACTGAAAGAAATCTCGGTGAACCTGGAAGATGTACTGAGCCAAATTGACACATTAAAGAGTAGTAAATCACCTGGACTGGACGACATATTATCTGATATGGAAATTGGAATGATGAGTGAGGTGATTAAATTTACAGATGATGCAAAACTATTCAAGGTTGTTAAAACACGTGCGAACTGTGAAATATTGCAGGAAGACCTTAGGAAATTGGAAGACTGGGCATCCAAATGGCAGGTGAAATTTAATGTGGACAAATGCAAGGTGATGCACGTTGGAAAGAATAAGCCGAATCATAGTTACCTGATGCTAGGGTCTACCTTGGGGGGTCAGTACCCAAGAAAAAGATCTAGATGTCGTTGACAATACACTGAACTCTTCTGCTCAGTGTGTGGAGGTGGCCAAAAAAGCAAACAGGATGCTAGGAATTATTAGGAAAGGGATGGTGAATAAGACCAAAAATACTATAATACCTCTTTATTGCTCCATGGTGCGACCACACTTTGAGTATTGCTTTCACCTCTCCTTCCCTTAGTCCATTCTCTCAAGCCTCCTTCATCCCCCACCAGGGCCGTGCCTAGGATCTCTGGCGCCCCCCCTGCAGTTGCCCCCCCCCCCCGAAAACGATCGCTACACTACCCGCCCTCTTCTCCCCAGATCCTTTTCCTTTTGTTTAAATTTACCTCTGTCCGGCGGCAGCGTAGCGTTAGTGAGAAGGAGGCGGCGCTCCCCCGCCCCGACGTGTCAGTCTTCCCTTCGCTCAGTGTCCCGCCTTCTGCTGACGTCATTTCTGATGTCAGAAGAAGGTGGACCTGAGCGAAGGGAAGACTGACACGTCGGGGCGGGGGAGCACCGCCTCCTCACTAACGCTACGCTGCCGCCGGACAGAGGTAAATTTAAACAAAAAAAAAAAAGGAAAAGGATCTGGGGAGAAGAGGGCGAGGTAAGCATGGTGCGGCGGGGCGCCCCCCAGAGGATGGCGCCCTTCTGCCATGCTTACCTCGCTTACCGTGTTGGCACGGCCCTGTCCCCCACCTCCTTTTCTGAAATCACTGAAGAGGAAACTGCACATCTTCTTTCCTCCTTGAAACTAACTACCTGTTCCTCTTATCCTATTCCCACCCATCTACTTAGCATTCTCTCTCCTACTGTCATCCCTTTTATCTGTCATATCCTCAATCACTTTCTACTGCGACTGTTCCTGATGCCTTCAAACATGCCGTAGTCACACCACTCCTCAAAAAAACTTCATTGGACCCTACCTGTCCTTCCAACTATCGCCCCATCTCCCTCCTCCCTTTCCTATCCAAGATACTTGAACGTGCTGTTCACCGCCATTGTCTTGACTTTCTTTTATCTCAAGCTATTCTTGATCCATTTCAATCTGGCTTTCGCCCTCTTCATTCAAATGAAACAGCAATGCAGGGCCGGTCTTAGGCAAGGGCGACAGGGGTGGTCGCACAGGGCCTTGCGCTTCCAGGGGCCCTGCAAGCGCTCCCTCCTGCTCCCTGCTATTGCTGTGATCTAACTCTTTGCCTGTCCTTCCCTAAGCTACAGGGTGCCCTCCCGGCAAATACTTGAAGTCACCCTAGTGGTCTAGTGGAGTCTTCAGGCAGGAAAGATCCCCAGTCTTTCCTGCCTGCTGCCAGCGGTGACCCTCTTGCTGCCGTATTGCTCTTTAAAAATGGCTGCCGAGACTTCCAGTGGCGGCCGAGGCTGCCATTGGAAGTCTCGGCAGCCATTTTAAAGAAAATGCAGAAGCAAGAGGGTCAGCGCCGGAAGTGGGCAGGAAACGCTGGAGATCTTTCCTTTCACCGAAGACTCCACTATACCACCAGGGTGGCTTCAAGTATGTGCTGAGAGTGCACCCTGCGGCTCGGGGAAGCAGGGAGGAGGTCTGCAATAGGTAGGTGGGTGGGTGGGTGGGAGAGAGAGGGAGGGGAGGATACTGTTAAAAAAAATTCAGGGTAATATCTGTGTTATTTGGAGGGGCTGGTTAAAGAGACATACTATTATATTCGTGCAGAAATTTTTTTTTCTCCTAGTAAAGGGCCACTAAACAGACATCATGTTATAAAAATCAAGTTCTCAACATTCAGAGTTTCTATCTATCTATTTATTTACTTATTTATGGCATTTTAACCCACATTAAACATGAATTAGATTGAAACCTGGGAGCATTTAATATCTTTTTTTTTCCTGTGCCTACATCAAAAGAAAAAAAGATGGAATGTGGGAACTTGCTCCTTTTGCTTTGTGGAATGCAGTGGTATATTATAAAAATGCACTTGCCTATTTTTTATTATTATTACTATTTCACAGAGAAGGTATTGATTAATGAGTGAAGGGTTTCCTTCATGCAGAACTGTCCAGAGTCAGTCTAAATGTGCCAACATTGTCCAGTTCAGCACACTATTAGCAGCCAAGTTCATACAAAGTTAATTATGTTCAGTGGAAAATAAATCTGTTGGCTCAGGCTGCTTGCTATCTGAATATTCAATCACTGTTTCATTATTGCTACCAAGTATTATATATTAAGGGGATTTGTTTTAATTCATTTATCCAGTCCTTATATGCATATGGTTTTGCTTTTTAAACCCAAAGGTTTCCTATGATAGTATTCTGCATATTTGAATTAGTTTTTCTGTACAAGTTTTGCTTGATTTGTCTTTATTTGAAATAAAATAAATGTTTAAAACACATATTGTCAATAACGGGCGGGGCTAGGGAGCAGGGCTAGGTGGGATGGGGGGCCCCCACTGAACTGGTCTGCACAGGGCCCCACAATTGCTTAGACCTGGTCCTGGGTAGAATGCAAGAATAAAAATCCATGGGCTTGTTTCTTCACAGAACCGGGTAGTAGTATTGAGGGAAAAAACCCTGCGGTTCAAGAACACAGTTATTAGTATTTATTGTCATGTACTCTCAGGCCTGTTGCTTCACAGAGCCTGAGGCATAGAATGGGAAAACCCCGGCAGTTCAGCAAACAGCAATAAGCTGTCCTCTGGCGACAGGCTCAAACACAGTCCAGGGTTGTGGGGTTGCCATGCCCCAAACATAGCCTTTCATTTCTACTCTATATATCAGGTTTGGCTCTGGCCAGACCACCAGCAAACTTGCAAGGTTCAAACAGTTAGAAACAAGGGCTTACCTCAGCCCGATCACAACTTTCAGATGAATTCAGTCATGGCATATGCTGGGGCTTCTCCTCTTCCTCCCCATGCCTCTGCCTGGCCCTTTCCTTTAAACTCCTCATTCAACTCTGCCCCACCTGGCTCACTTCCTCCCATGGCAGGACCTGTGCTCTTAAGGTGATGCTGGTTAGTTATAGAGGGATCTTCTTAAAGGCGAGAGGAAGTGTGCTATAAGCCCCATCACATACCCTACCCCTCAGCTCTACCATATCTGGTTGAGTGCCTGCCATATCGGGGTCCACCTCCCAGGGCAAAAGTTCGCATTCTCAAGTTCTCGGCCTGCCTGATACTTGAAGGGTTGAAGGCTGAGGAGCCATCGCATTACACATGCATTGGAATTCTTATGGTGAGCCCCATGGCAGGGATTGTTGATCAGTGACCAACAAGAATTCACAGCCCAGTAGATAATCTGGAATGTCTCCAGGGCCCATTTGACTGAGAGAGCACCATATATTTCTGTTCCCTTGGAAACAGCTTTTGGCTGTGATCTTCTCCATCCACGTCCTGGGCCAACACAGCCCCGAGTCCAATTTCTAACGCATCCATCTGAACAATAAAGGGCCAGTTGAAATCCGGGCTAACCAGCATTGGTTCTGAGCAAATAGCTTTCTTTAGAGTTTGGAAGGCCACATCCAACTCTTCGGTCCATTGTACCTTCTCAGGAGCCTTCTTCTTCAGAAGATGGGTCAGCAGCTCTGCTTTCTCCGAAAACCCAGGGATAAACTGGTGGCAATATCCTACAACCTGAGGAAGGCTCGAACTTGCTTCGTTGTCTGAGGAATGGGCATCTGGGTGATCGCCTCCACATTTTGGATCTGGGGTCTCACTTGTCCTTTCCTGACTGAGTACTCCAGATACTGAACTTCTTGTTCTCTCAGGAAACACTTTTTAGAGTCTGTAGGCTATCCAGTATGGCTTCTACTTAGATAAGATGGGACCACTAATTCTTATTATAGATAACAGTGTCATCCAAATAGGCAGCCACGTAGTCACCATGGAGTCTGAGTAAGCAGTCCACAAGGTGCTGAAAGGAAGCTGGGGCTCCTTGAAGGCCAAACGGGAGCACAGTAAACTGGAACAGACCCTGGGGTGTCGAAAAGGCTGTTTTTTCTTTGGTGGCTGGGGTGAGAGGTACCTGCCAATATCCCTTGGTCATGTCTAGTGTTGAAATGAATCGGGCCCCTCCCTGTCGCTCAATGAGTTCATCTACCCTTGGTATTGGATAGGCCTCTAGCTTGTACACAGCAGTCACTTTGCGAAAATCAATGCAAAACCTGACGCCCCCATCCTGTTTAAGTACCAAGACAATGGGCAATGCCCAATTACTTGTGCACTCCTTGATAATTCCCATTTTCAACATTTCAGCGACTTCCTTCGCCATCACTTGTTGCCGAGCTTCCGATATTTGACAGGGATACTGCCGAACCACCATGGTGAAAATAGTACATAAGTACATAAGTAATGCCATACTGGGAAAAGACCAAGGGTCCATCGAGCCCAGCATCCTGTCCACGACAGCGGCCAATCCAGATTCAGATAGATAGATAGATTCAGAAGTAACCTGAAAAATACTTCTTCACGGAAAGGGTGGTTCTTCGTTGAATGGCCTCCCGATGGAAATGGTAGAGATGAAAACAGTATCTGAATTGAAGAGAGCTTGGGACAAGTATATAGGAGTGATAGGGAGAGTAGATGACGTGGATGGGCAGACTGGATAGGCCATTATCTGCCTACATTTTTCTTTTTTCTATGTTAATTTAGTGTGTTGTTTTTTTTTAAATTGTAGACTCTGATTTATGGATATTGCACAGTAATCTGCTTAGATTTAATAAATGTGAGATACAAATGTGATAAATAATGAAAATAAATAAATCATGAGCTTATGGCCATCCACTATCGGTGATGATTGCTGTCATGCTACTTACAAAATGAGCTGTGCTTGTGAATACCTGAACACCTTTGCCACAACAAGACTGGGTTAGTCGGATTTGCCACACTTACACCACTTGCACTTGCCCTCTCAATTTCTAATGATGGTGAGAAGGAAAGGTTCGACAATTTAAGCTGCATACGCTCCAAGTACTTGATCATGTTTTTCTCTTCTAATCTTGTAAACTGCCTTGCAAGAAGAGTGGTATATCCAAATGACTAATAAACCATAAACCTTTCTGAAGTGGAGGTGTGGCCTAGTGGTTAGGGTGGTGGACTTTGGTCCTAGGGAACTGAGTTCGATTCCCACTTCAGGGAATAGTGGAATAGCAACATTCCATGTAGAATCTCAAATAGTAGCAACAGTGGAGGAGTGGCCTAGTGGTTAGGGTGGTGGACTTTGGTCCTAGGGAACTGAGTTCGATTCCCACTTCAGGCACAGGCAGCTCCTATTGGAGGTTCTACATGGAATGTTGCTATTCCACTAGCAACATTCCATGTAGAAGGCTGCGTAGGCTTCTGTTTCTGTGAGTCTGATGTCCTGTACGTACGTGCAGGGCGTCAGACTCACAGAAGCAGAAGCCTGCGCGGCCACATTGGTGATCTGCAAGGGCCGACTTCTACATGGAATGTTGCTAGTGGAATAGCAACATTCCATGTAGAATCTCCAATAGTAGCAACAGTGGAGGAGTGGCCTAGTGGTTAGAGTGGTGGACTTTGGTCCTGAGGAACTGAGTTTGATTCCCACTTCAGGCACAGGCAGCTCCTTGTGACTCAGGGCAAGTCACTTAACCCTCCATTGCCCCATGTAAGCCGCATTGAGCCTGCCATGAGTGGGAAAGCGCGGGGTGCAAATGTAACAAAAATAAAATAGATACTATTGGACATTCTACATGGAATGTTGCTACTATTGGAGATTCTACATGGAATGTTGCTACTCCAATAGCAACATTCCATGTAGAAGGCCGCGCAGGCTTCTGTTTCTGTGAGTCTGACGTCCTGCACATACGTGCAGGACGTCAGACTCACAGAAGCAGAAGCAGAAGCCTGCGCGGCCACATTGGTGATCTGCAAGGGCCAACTTCTACATGGAATGTTGCTAGTGGAATAGCAACATTCCATGTAGAATCTCCAATAGTAGCAACAGTGGAGGAGTGGCCTAGTGGTTAGGGTGGTGGACTTTGGTCCTGAGGAACTGAGTTTGATTCCCACTTCAGGCACAGGCAGCTCCTTGTGACTCTGGGCAAGTCACTTAACCCTCCATTGCCCCATGTAAGCCACATTGAGCCTGCCGTGAGTGGGAAAGTGCGGGGTACAAATGTAACAAAAATAAATAAAATAAAAAAGGTTGGCCAGATGGATGTTACTCTTTTGGCTTCAATTAGCCAGGTCTTCCAGACCAGTTTGCATCTGCACTACAGTGTTCATATTTAGTTAAACCTGCCACTCCCTGTTTTCCAGTTTTTCAAATTTAATTTCCAGTTGCTCGATACAATTTTTTGACGTCTGCACCCGCTGGGTAAGTGTCTCCAACGCATGCTTGATTTCACTAAAACTGTCCAGTTGCGTCTGCGTCATCGCCTTAATATTGTTTCCTTCATGATGGCACCTAGAGCAGGTGGCTGATACTTGCAGGCTGCACTGTTCTCAGGTGTCCAGGGATCTGGTTTGTGGTGCTTTGAGCCTGATGTAAAGGTGTATGCAGAATTTCCCTTTCTGGCCTTGCTCATCGTCATTTCATAGTCTTATCCACTCCTGGTCAAAAGATATGTAGCCTTTTGAGCATGGAAATGATGGTTTTGAGGGTAAATCGCTGTAGAACAAATAGCTTACGTGGCCATCTTGTTTGCTTCCCAGACCACGCCCCTCTCAGTATCCATAGTGACCCTGAATGATGACGCCAAGAGTAGATGCTGCAGTTATGGCAGGCACTTCTCAGTGAATTATATTCGCATCTTGATCAACATAAAATAATTCTAGCAGTCTCTCTAGATCTCTCAGTTGCTTTTGATCTCATTGACCATTCCCTTTCACTAGCCCGTCTGTCTGCTCTTGGAATCTCTGGTACAGCACATGGCTGGTTCACTTTGTTTATTTCTCACTGTTCTTTCAAGGTCATAACTCACCTCTAGTTCTGAAATTTGAAATTTGAGACCTAACCTGTAGGGTACTCCAAGGTTCAATTCTTTCGCCCTTATTCTCTTCTTAAGTCCCTTAGCTGCTCTTATCCAGTGTACTGGTATCTCGGTCTATTTTTACGACAATGCTATCCTCCTTCTATATCCCACTTCTCCTCGTGACCTGTCAATTTCCCCTTGAGTTTAGTATCCATTTGGTTATTTGATCACAAACTCATGTTAAATGAAGAAAACAGTCAGCTGCTGGTTTTCAGGGTCTCTCCCCCCCACCTTCTTCTCCTGTTAATCTCTTCAGAACTTTAATCACTGCAGTAATGCATTATCAGTATTTAGGTGTTGTCTTCAACTCTGCCCTTACATTTTGACCCCAAATTTTGCACCTGATTAAAGTTAACTTTTTTGTTTTTCATAAACTCCGGGCTATCCAACATTATTTTAATCATGATACCTTTCATGTTCTGATTCTTTTTTTGTTTATGACACGCCTTGCTATTATAATATTGTCTATACTGGGCTTCCACAATCGACAATAAAGAAACTTCAAACGCTCCAAAATACCGTTGAGATGACCATATCACTCATCTGAAAGCTCACCATTGGTTACCGGTTGAACAATGTATCATTCATAAAGTAGCAATACTCACCTTTAAGGCCTTCCATCTTGGCATCCCTGATTACTCATCCTGCCTCACAATTCTGTATTCTCCTGTCAGACTTCTCCGCTTACTCAATGATTATCGCCAGGTTCTTCCAGGTCTTAAACTTGCTCAGCTTGAATCAACTAGACACTCTGCCTTCTTTTTTCTTGCTCCTTTTATCTGGAATGGACTTTCCCTCTCTCTCTCCATGGCAATCTCTCTTTAAAAAAGTTCAAAAGTCAATTAAAAACCTGGCTTTTTTCTGAAACGTACGGCAAAGGTATTTGATTAGGGTCCTCAGAGACAGTTAGTCTCTCTCTTTTTTTTTTTTTTTTAATATACATTGTCGACGTTCCCCTGCCCTTCAGTCTGTCCCTCTTTATTTTTGTATGAACGGTTTTACTGTCCTATCAAAATCGATGTAGGTTTGCTCTCTGTATGTACCAAATATAAAATTAACTTCTCGGTGGAGGAAAGACTTAACAGCGCTGCTACAATATCATAACTAATGTATGGCTAATACATCATATATGACTAATGATCGTACCGGACATCACACAATCTTCATCCCTTCCGATCCTCCACATATATCTCATTCGATCTCTGTACAACCTTTATTTGTTATCAACCGACTGGGCAAAAGCCTTTGACGGTATTATGTAAGCCACATAGAGCCTGCAAATAGGTGGGAAAATGTGGGGTACAAATGCAATAAATAAATAAGTCATAAACCTCCCACCATCCTTTTTAAAAAATCTTTTTATCAAAATTATACCTTTTATTCTTTTACTTTTTTATGCATTTTTCTATAAAAGTTCAGTTTTGAAGCAATTACTTAACCTTTGTGAAGCAGCTTTACTCTGAACGGCATAAGCTCTACAGAGCCCCTCCGGTTCAAAGCATGGTTTTACTGTCCTATCAAAAACTGTAGTTCCTTTTCCTCCTTGTACAATGCTCTGCTCGCCAGTCAGAGTGGCGTAGTAAATGTAATAAAACTATAAACTATACCCCTTCTTAATGGGAGGAGCCTTTCAAGCAGTGAATTCCTATAACATTCAAGAACCCAGTCTGGATCTTGCTTTCCTTTTCTGTCCTCATACTAAGCTTCAGGGAAGAAGTACTTGGGCACATAGGAAAGAAAAGATAATGGATTTGATGTGAACCCCAGGGCAAGTCTGCAGCCAGAGAGCAGAGGAGTACCTAATGATAAGAGCAGCAAGCCAGAGTTCAAATCATGGTAATGCTGCTTGTGACCATGGGCAAGTCACATGACTCTCCATTGACATAAGAACATGAGTAGCCATACTGTGTCAGATAAATGTTCTATCTAGCCCAGTATCCTGTTTTCCAAGCAGTGGCCAAGCCAGGTCACAAGTATCTGGCAGAAACCCAAATCGTGGCAACATTCCACGTAGAACCCCAAAGAATAGCAAGATTCTGGAATCCTGAAGAGTGACAAGATTCCATGCAGAATCTCAAAGAGTAGCAACATTCCATGTAGAACCCCAAAGAATGGCAAGATTCTGGAATCCTAAAAGGTGACAAGATTCCATGCAGAATCTCAGAGTAGCAACATTTGATACTACAAATCCCAGGGCAAGCAGTTGCTTCCCATGTCTGTCTCAATAGCAGACTATGGACTTTTCCTCCAGAGTTTAACTATTCATTGAGTGAAAAAATATTTCCTCCTATTTGTTTTTAATGCAACCCTTAAGGGTTTAAAAATAAGAAACGTACCTATGTTGGGAAGGAGGAGGAGGCGTCCTGTAACATATCTGGGAGGGAGCGTGGCATTGGACTTCGGCAGCGTCGGGGTGTTTGCGGTGATCCTGGGGGAATTGAGCTTCGGCAGAGCGGTGTCTGCCGTCGCATTCTTGACATCGGCAAATTTGGAAGTTTCCAGCCACATTCATTGCAGTGGCGCGTTTGTTTTCATGGTGAAGCGCCGATATGGGGCCGTTGGGGAGCTGTGAGCAGGCAGGAAGGCGTTTGCACGGGGTGACCATGTTGGCGAGACTGGGGGGAGTCCTGAAAAGCTGCAGGCTTCGGGGTGCGTCTACAGCGCTGGCATCAGCTGGTCAGCGTTGCAGGAACAGCGGCGCTGATGTGGAGGCGGAGGGGAAAGCCCAGGGAAGCCCAGGGGAGCTGAAGAGGCCCGATTGGCCCTGCGTCAGCGTCTGACGTCAACAGGATGACGTCAGATGTTTGTTTTGGACGCAGGGCCTGTGTATTCCGTGTTCTTAAAGGGAACCGGCTCTTTTAAGCTACAGAGCCAGTTCTAAAGACAAATTAGGACCGAAGTGAGTTCGGGGAAGCTGGGGAAAGTGCTCCGGTGCACTTTCCCAGCATTTTTTATTTTTATTAAAGCGGCCAGCCACAGAAGGAGCACAGCACGCGCCAAAAAGGAGATCGGTCCGAGTGCAGAAGATGGGCACGAGCCAGATGCTAGCTCATGGACGAAGCAGAGCAGGTGGCTCGATCCAGAAGGAAATAAGAGGATTTTCGGGCTCTAGAGGTTACAAGGTACTAATATTTTGACTAGTTTAAAAATTGGCTCGAATGTATATGATCACAGAATGTTTATTTTAACTTACAAATGCTGTGTTTATGTTTAAAGCAGTGGCTTTCCTAGAGGGGCTGACACCTGGGGCGGATCGCCGATGCGCCCCGCCCCCCCCAGTGCAGCGCGACCTCCCCCTGGCAAAAGGACACCCCCACCCCAGCGAAAGAACCCCCCGGGTGCACGCCGCTGGGTGGGGTGCCGTGCGCCGGTCAGCGTCGTTCGTTTCCATGCTCCCTCTGCCCCAGAACAGGTTACTTCCTGTTCCGGGGCAGAGGGAGCATGGGAACGAACGACGCTGACCGGCGCACGGCACCCCCCAGCGGCGTGCACCCGGGGCGGACCGCCCCCACCGCCCCCCCCCCCTTGGTACGCCACTGGTTTAAAGGGTTGCACTGTGTTTTTGGCTCGTGCTTAGGGCTCGAGCTCGGCGAGGGTTAGGTAAAGTTCTAAACTATGAAAATGTTCAGTTGGGAGGTAAGAGAGAAGCTGTACAGATGTATGTCAGTGGTCTGTGAGCAGCTGAGCTAAAGAATCATTTAAAAAACGGATTTTGGGAATCTTTTAAAGTTGTTGTGTGTGAGGAGTGTGAACTAAGATTAATTACTTAATTTTAAAAGCCATCCGCGTTTTTAGTGGCTTTAGAGTGATGACTGTCTTGGTGACTGACTGCCAGCTGTTTGATTAAACTGTGGTGCAAGAAACAAAATAACTTAATAAATCCTACTAGGATCGTGATGGTTTGATGAACTAAAGATTGGTTTATCTAATAGGGTGTCATAATTGATATTCTAAACAGAAGTGCTGGCTGAAGTGCACGTTAAGAATTTATCACACCCAATTGGTTTTGAGAGGAGTTAAAAAGTAAAAAAACCTCTCTGAAGTTTTAAATTAATGATTATTAAAAAAAAAAAAAAAAAAAAAAAAACCCAATTACACTGAACTTACCTGGCAGTGTATATGTGGAACAGCTGAGAGTTATTCTAGTTTCAGAGAATTTCATGTTTCCAGTAGTTTGGGAAGAAAACTACTCCCTATTCTCCTTTTACTTAAATTATTTATTTATTTATTTATTGCATTTGTATCCCACATTTTCCCATCTCTTTGTAGGCTCAATGTGGCTTACAATACATCATGAATAGTGGAAGCATATAATTAATTGTGGGAGGGTAAGTATAGGGATTAAGAATTATCCATTTCTTTATTTGGGGTAGTTAGATAGGAAAACAATTCATCAATTACCTCTGAGAGTTACTAGTGTCACTTAATTAGTTAGAATTTAGGGGGTTTGAGTTTCTTTGAGATTAGAGTAGTAGGTAACCTGGATGATTCGTGGTTGCTGGTTCCTGAGGTCATTGCTACATTAAATGGTACCCAACGATAAAAGAAAGAAGAAGAAAGAAGAAAATACAAGACAGCAGGAAAAAGTATCCTTTACATCATCATTGCAAGCACATTGAGAAAGGATTCAACAGGGACTTATTAAAGAAAGTGAAATAAAACCAGAGACTTATACTTACCTTATAGCGTTTACGTGAAGAAGTACCTGAAAAGAAAAACAAAACAAAGAATCAGTTCTTACAATTTAAAAGAATTTAAGAATATATTACTGTTGCGCTGTACAGGTTAAAGGGGGGGGGGGGGTGTTGCTATGTTTATGAAATACAGTTATCTGATACTTGTCTCTGAAGGTTGCTGATATTGGCTGTGATATATCTATAAAGAGAAAAAGAATTGAATTACCTTAAAACATTAATAAGCAAATAAATTTGATTAATTTGGAATATAAACTTCGTCCAACTGATCATTTTAGTTTAATTTCCCCTCTTGTTTTTGAAACAGGAGAGCGAGGTTAGTGAAAATAATTGCACCTCACCTCTGTCCGTTTCACAAGAGTTCACCTGAGGTATTACAAGGGTAACTGTAGGGTGAGCAATTGTGCCAAGAGGTGGGGTCACATTAAAGTATTTCCGTGTAACTTCCTCGAGTGTCCCCTAGTCTTTGTACTTTTGGAACGAGGTATAAATTTAGATTGTAAGACTCCTGGGGACAGGAAAATGCCTACTGTACCTGAACTTTGCTTGCCTTGAACTACTCCTGAAAAGGCCATAAGATAAATCCAAATCTTCCACCCCACATTGAGGGGGCCCAGGGTAATAAGGGAGTTAGACCCATAATCCACGGTTTCACTGAAGAATTACTTCAGGTGCCTTTAGAAGTAGATTTCACATCTGAAGTAAGAAGGAAGGACTTGCAGAGGGGGAAGTTGCTTAAAAGCTGCTGCCTATCAAAGATGAAAGCATATCTGTGTTTAAAAAAGGTTTGGACAAGTTTCTGGAAGAAAAGTCCATAGTCTGCTATTGAGATAGACATGAGAAGCCACTGCTTTTCCTGGGATCAGTAGTATGAATCATATTACTATTTTGGAATTCTACCAGGTATTTGTGACCTGGATTGGCCACTGCTGGAAGCAGGATACCCTTGGTCTGACCAGTATGGCTATTCTTATTATAGGAGCCAACTTTTCAAAATTATTGGAGGTGCTAAGCCCAATGGAAATGACCCCTCCCTGGACACATACAAGGAAGTTTCTCAATGTTGGGGGTGCTCAAGCACCCACAGCACCCACAGAGTCGGCTCCAATGATTCTTATGTTCTTATGGAGTTCACTTGTCAAAAAAAAAATAGGCAAACAATCTGCAAGACTCAGAACAACAGAAAAACGAGTAGACTACATAAAAAGGTAAAATGATATTTATTTCCAAGTCATGAAAACAGCAAACAATTTCCTTTAATCGCCCATCATGGCCATGTTTCACCCTACAAAGGCTGCACCAGGGGCTAAACCAATAATCTGCAGGAGCAGTTCAATGTTTTCCCTGTCTGATCACTGCAATACAGCTCTAGAAACTAGCAGGAGGTTTGCTTTTACAAATAGCAGTTACAGCAACCAAAGCAAGCTGGCATACAGGCTGCCTCCAGATGCAAAGATCTGGTTGTAAATATCCAAAAGTTGGGAATGAAAGGGGAGGTGCTGTTGCTGGGAGATTTCAACCTGCTGGATGAAGATTGGAACATTCCATCTGTGGAATCAGAAAGAAGTAGAGAGATTGTGATGATGGAGCAACACTGGATCTGGAACTCTCAAATGGGGAAAGTGAGTCTGACATCTGGGCAGGTGTCCACCTGGGCAGTAATGATCATCACACAGCTTGGTTTGATATACAAGCTAAAAAGGAGTGCAAACACACAAAACTCAAAGTCCTGGATTTCAGACCTACTGAGTTTAGTAAAGGGGGGGTAAGTACCTGGATCCATGATCAAGAGGACCCTATAATCCTAAACCTATGCTCTCCAGGATACAAAATCACTCACTGGACCAGAAAGGAAAAGAGAAGCGGAGGCATAGCACTAATCTGTCGAGCCCACTTTACCACCGAAACCACCACCGAGTCCATAACAACCCAACTTGAAATAGCCTCAATCAGAATCCACCACAAAACCCTGCTTGATCACCTAAACTGTGTCTTGTTTTATAGACGAACAGGTAACTGGAACGAAAGCCAGTCAAACTTCATGGACTTCATTTCAAACACTTGTGTAATCAACTCCAAAAAACTAGTATTAGGAGGCATTAACCTCCACCTAGAAGACCCAAACTCTACCAATGCACGAGAATGCAAGGGATTCTTCCACTTATGGGATCTTAAATGGCCACACATGCAAGCAACCCATGTCAAAGGGCACACACTTGACCTCATCTCACACAAACTGTCCACAGACCAAAACCTAATAATAACAGAAATTAAATGGACAGAAACACCATGGACAGACCACTACTTGCTAAACCTATCCCTATACAAGAACCATATACAAGAACACATAACCTACAGCACAAGAGGCCAAATAGACTCGGAAACATTCTTGCAATAGATATACAATAACAATTGGACAGCACAAACGGACTCCATACACTACCTGTCAGAATGGGATAAAAGATGCAGAAGCATACTGGACGAAATAGCACCCTTACGAACAAGGACCTCACGTAGGCATAACTCGATACCGTGGTTCAATGAAGAACTGAAAAAAATTAAAACACAATCCAGGAAACTCGAACGAGCTTGGAAAAAAATAAAAGATGAACACACACTCAACGCATGGAAACAAATACAAAGAAAATACAAATACGCAATAAGACAGACCAAAAGGTCATACTATAAAACTAAAATAGGGCCAGACTACAAAGACGCGAAGAAATTATACCAACTTGTGAACAAACTACTAGACATCACCCTGATCACCACAACCAATACAGACATCCCATCTGCAGACAATTTTGCTAAATACTTCAATGAAAAAATTACAAACCTACGCAACATGCTACCTCAGGACAACACCGATATCGAAAACGTCATCAATGGCTTGGACCCAACCCCTGGTGAATACCCAGTGGACCGAACCTGGTCAAACTTCGCTCTCCTCACCACAGAAACAGTTACCCAGGTGATTAATAGGTTCTCCAACACTCACTGTAAATTGGATACCTGTCCCAGCTACCTAATAAAATCCGCCCAACACCGCTTCATAGCTGACCTCACATCCCACTTAAAGTACATGCTTCAACAAGGTCTCTTCCCTAAGGAAAATGGCAACATCCTACTCACCCCAATACCAAAAGACCCCAAGAAAAAAACAAACAAAATCACTAACTACCGCCCAGTAACATCTATCCCACTGGTAGTCAAACTGATGGAAAGCATGGTAACCAAACAACTTACTGATTATATAAACAAATTCACAATATTACATGAGTCACAATCAGGATTTCACCCCCTCCATAGCACTGAAACAGTACTAATTACCCTCCTAGCCAAATTCAAGCAGGAAATAGCAACAGGCAAAAGCATACTTCTCCTCCAATTCGACATGTCCAGAGCGTTTGACGTGGTAAACCATAAAATAGTACTAAGACTCCTAGATTACTTCAGGATTGGTGGACACATACTTAGTTGGATCAAGGGTTTCCCAACCACTAGAACATATCAAGTGAAATCAAGATCAAACATATCATCACCGTAGAAAGCAGACTGCGCAGTACCTCAAGGATCACCACTATCACCGATCCTTTTCAACCTAATGATGACCCCACTAGCCAAGTCCTTATCCAACCAAGGCCTTAACCCTTTCATCTACGCAATCGATGTCACAATATACATTCCTTACAAACATGACCTGCTAGAAATCACCAACGAAATCAAGCTCAGCTTGAACATCATGAACTCATGGGCAAACACATTTCAACTAAAACTCAACACAGAAAAAACACACTCCTGCTTATAATCGAATGAGAAAAACGCCCAAGTTCCGACCTAAATCGGGAGATGGACGTTTATCTCACAAAAACGAATAAAGCGGTATAATCGAAAGCCGATTTTTGGACGTTTTCAACTGCACTCCGTCGCGGATGCGGACAAAGTTGATGGGGGCGTGTCAGAGGTGTGGCGAAGGCGGAACTGGGGCGTGGTTATCTGCCGAACAAAGATGGGCGCATTTCACTGATAATGGGAAAAAAGTATGCGTTTTTAGCTAGAATTTAGGACACTTTTCCTGGACCCTGTTTTTTCACGAATAAGGCCCCAAAAAGTGCCCTAAATGACCAGATGACCACTGGAGGGAATCGGGGATGACCTCCCCTGACTCCCCCAGTGGTCACTAACCCCCTCCCACCACAAAAAAAATGATGTTTCACAACTTTTTATTTTCACCCTCAAATGTCATACCCAGCTCCCTGGCAGCAGTATGCAGGTCACTGGAGGAGTTGTTAGGGGGTGCAGTGGACTTCAGGCAGGTGGACCCAGGCCCATCCCCCCCTACCTGTTACAATTGTGCTGCTTAATGCTTATTAGTCGTCCAACCCCCCAAACCCACTGTACCCACATGTAGGTGCCCCCCTTCATCCCTTAGGGCTATAGTAATGGTGTAGACTTGTGGGCAGTGGGTTTTGAGGGGGATTTGGGGGGCTCAACACCCAAGGGAAGGGTGCTATGCACCTGGGAGCTCTTTTACCTGTTTTTTTGGGTTTGTAAAAGTGCCCCCTAGGGTGCCCGGTTGATGTCCTGGCATGTGAGGGGGACCAGTGCACTACGAATCCTGGCCCCTCCCACGAATAAATGTCTTGGATTTATTCGTTTTTGAGCTGGGCGCTTTCATTTTCCATTATCGCTGAAAAACAAAAACGCCCAGCTCACACATTGTTGAATAAAACATGGGCGTCTATTTTTTCCCAAAATACGGTTCGGTCCGCCCCTTCACGGACCCGTTCTCGGAGATAAACGCCCATGGAGATAGGCGTTTTCGTTCAATTATGCCCCTCACTGTCTCATCCTCTCATCCCAATACAATATGAACAAACCCACAAACATAAACACCCCAGATTACACCCTCCCTATCTCAGACACCCTGAAAATTCTCGGCGTTACAATCGACCGTAACCTCACACTAGAGTACCAAGTGAAATCTACAACAAAGAAAATGTTCCACTCAATGTGGAAACTCAAACGCGTGAAACCATTCTTCCCGAGGGAAACATTTCGTAACTTGATACAATCAATGGTGCTAAGCCATGTAGACTACTACAATGGAATTTATATGGGATGCAAAGAACAAATCATAAAGAAACGTCAGACCGCTCAAAACAAGGCAGCCAGGCTTATATTTGGAAAAACGCGATTCGAAAGCGCCAAACCCCTCCGAGAAAAACTGCACTGGCTCCCAAAGAACGAATTGCTTTCAAAATCTGCACGCTGGTTCATAAAATTATCTATGGCGAAGCCCCGGGATACATGACAGACCTCATAGACCTACCAACCAGAAACGCAACAGGATCAACACCAACATACCTAAATCTCCACTACCCAAGTTGCAAAGGACTCAAATACAAATCAACTTATGCATCCAGTTTTTCCTATATAAGCACACAACTATGAAATGCATTACCAAAAGCCGTGAAAACAACGTACGACCACCTAAACTTCCGGAAATCACTAAAACCTAACCTGTTCAAAAAGGCATAACCCTACCGACCCAACTTAAACGCCTGAACCCTGCAACACAACTAAACCAAAGCTCGCAATGGGCATATAATAACTCTTCCTCTCTACGATTCCCTAATGTGTCTGTTACACATGAACCTTATTCTACCACAACATCACTTTGTATTTGTTCATACCGGAATTGGCGAACGCCTCTACGGTACTATGTAAGCCACATTGAGCCTGCGAATAGGTGGAAAATGTGGGATACAAATGTAACAAAAAAAAAAAAAAAAAAGAAAGAGCTGATGGGGTGGGAGGACATGCAAGACGTGGAAAGACAGTAGTCCAGACTGAAAGGAACTATACAAGAGGCTAGAGGAGAATAAGGCCCTCTTTTACCAAGCTGCGGCAAAAGGGGTCTGCATTGGCCTCTGCGCATGTTTTACACACCCATCGAGGCCCCCTTTTACCACAGCTGGTAAAAGGGTCGGTCTTGCTTTCTTTCAGGAAATGGCCGGGCGGCATGGAGTGGAGGAGTGGCCTAGTGGTTAGGGTGGTGGACTTTGGTCCTGGGGAACTGAGTTCGATTCCCACTTCAGGCACAGGCAGCTCCTTGTGACTCTGGGCAAGTCACTTAACCCTCCATTGCCCACCGCATTGAGCCTGCCATGACTGGGAAAGCACAGGGTACAAATGTAACAAAAAGTAAAAAAAATAAAGCACTGTGCAGCCATTTGGGGGGAGGGGAGCCCTTACAGCCACCCATTGAGATGGCAGTAAGGGCTCCCGTGCTAACCGGGCAGTGCACAGCAATGCCAGATTACTGCCAGGTAGTATCTGGCGCTACAAATTTGCATAGCACCGGAAATTACAGCACGGTAGGGAGTGGGAAGTAAAAGTGGGCTGCTGCGTTAGCTCGGCGGTACTTCCTAAATAGCTAGAGGTAAGCCCATGCTGGGCTTACTGCCGCTTAGTAAAAGGAGCCCTAAATAAAAGGAAGAGAAAAGCAAACCAGTATGATTCTCCAAACAAGTGACAAAAAAAAAATAAAGGCAAAAGAGATGGCATTCATGAAATACAGAATGTAAGAAGAGGAATGCAAAAAAGAATCCCAGATAAAACTGAAGGAAGCACGGATAGTGAAAGCACAAGTGGAAAAGAAATGGCTAGAAATGTAAGGAAGGGTGACAAGAATTATTAGGATTTATTTACTGCCTTTTTGAAGGAATTCACTCAAGGTGGCATTGACAATTACAGCCCATACTGTAGCAGGACATGTTTATTACTACTACTACTAAAGCGCTACCAGGGTTTCGCAGCGCTGTACAATTAACAAAGAAGGACAGTCCCTGCTCAAAGGAGCTTACAATCTAAAGGACAAAAAGTGCAGTCAATCAAGATTGTACCTCTATCCAGGAAATCTTGACTACCCAATTTATTTGACTGCACATTTTGTCTATTAGATTGTAAGCTCCTTTGAGCAGGGACTGTCCTTCTTTGTTAATTGTACAGCGCTGTGTAACCCTAGTAGCGCTTTAGAAGTCTTAAGTAGTAGTAGTTCTCAGATGGGAGAGGGGTGTTGTGGGGGTTCTCAGATGGGGAGGGGAAGGGGTTCTCAAATGGGGAGAGGAAGGGGTTCTCAGATGGGAGAAGGGGGGATTTTCAGATGGGAGAGGGGTGTTGTGGGGGTTCTCAGATGGGGAGGGGAAGGGGTTCTCAAATGGGGAGATGAAGGGGTTCTCAGATGGGAGAAGGGGACTGGGTTGGGGAGGGGGTTCTCAGATGGGAGAAGGAGGGATTCTCAGATGGGAGAGGGGTGTTGTGGGGGTTCTCAGATGGGGAGGGGAAGAGGTTCTCAAATGGGGAGATGAAGGGGTTCTCAGATGGGAGAAGGGGGGATTTTCAGATGGGAGAGAGGTGTTGTGGGGGTTCTCAGATGGGAGCAGGGGACTGGGTTGGGGAGGGGGTTCTCAGATGGGAGAAGGAGGGATTCTCAGATGGGAGAAGGGGTGGGGTGTGGGTTCTCAAATGGGAGAAGGGGGCTGGAACTGGGGTCTGAGAAGGGGTCATGAGGGAAAATGGGGCATGCCTGGGTCAGGTGGGAGAATGGGTTGGGCTGAAAAGGGGGGCCCTAATGCAAGGCATGTGGATGAAGGGGGCTGGAACTGGGGGCTGAAAAGGAGGGTAGGTGGGATAAGGGGGCTAGTACTGGGACTGGGGGCTGAAGCTCGGGACATGGGAGAAAAGGGCTGGGGGCTGAAAACTGGGGGCTGAAAAAAAGGGGCAGAAAAAGGGGACAGATCCTGGATGGATGGGAGAGGGAGGGCAAATGGTGGATTGAAGGGGCAGAGAGAAAGGGCAGACAGTGCATGGAAGGGAAAAGGGCAGAATGGAAGGGGGAGAGAGAGAGAGGGCAGACAGGGGCAGATGGTGGATGGAAGGGGCAGAGATAGAGGGCAGATGTAGATGGAAGGGGCAGGGAGAGAGGACAGACATTGGATGGAGGGGACAGCAGAGAGGGCAGACACTGGATGGCAGAGAGATGCAAAGAGATGCTGGCTGGAAGGAAGACAGTGAAAAGAAGATGAGGAAAGCAGAAACCAGAGACAACAAACTGTAAATAAAATATATATTTTTGTTTTTTGCTTTAGGATAAAGTAGTATTGTAGCTGTGTTAATAAATGTTTATAATAGAACATGTAAACAAGGTAATCTTTTTAGTGAACTAATTTTAATACATTTTGACTAACTTTCGGAGAACAAAACCCCCTTCCTCAGGTCAGGATAGGATACTGTAACAGCACTATACTGTACTGACCCGAGGACGGAGGTTTTGGCCTCAAAGCTAAATGTATTAGTCCAATAAAATGGTATTATTTTACTTTCTATATTTGTTTTATTTCTATTTGTTAATTTGTAAAGTGGTGATTGGTATTTGTTAGTTTTTTCAAATTTACATCTGCTGTCTTTATATTTTGCACAGTACTAGGGGACATTTTCTGTTTCTGTGGTGTTGCATTGTATGCAGAGTCTGGCATCTTGGGGGTTCAGTTTAATTTTTGTCTAAATAGAAAGTTTATGATTACTTATTCTATAGTGGATTAGGGTGTATCTGTGTTTGTGAAAAAGACATGGCTTTCAGTTGGCATTGACTGTGCAGGATCGACGATCTGTATTATTCTGCCTGGTTTCGTTTTACAACAGGTGAATTGATGATCTAGTGCTCACTGTAGTGTTTAAGATTCTTTCCTTTTCCTTGTGTGACTCGTAGAAATTACTGCTTATGGTATGGTAGAATTGCTCTATAGGTCCTGAGTGTTTTGTATTCTCGGCACGCCTAGTACTAGATTTTGGAGGGGGTTGTTAAAAAACCTGCACATGGATGGAGAAAATAGGCAGAAGCTGGATCCACTGGACAGTCAAGTCTGCAGAGGACCCAGCTTTTACTTACGGACCTAAGGCAAGAAATGAAGAAGAAAGGAGGAAAGTAAAGAAATAAATGAAAAGGAAGACCTGGAAATGGAGTTAAGAGGACAGATAGCAGCAGAATCAGGTACTGGGCCAGCATGATCAGAAAAAACAAAGTCCCCAGACAACAATGGTAGAAAAAATCATTTTATTTTCATTATAGTGTTTGGAATATGTCCACTTTGATAATCAGGTGCTCAACGTTAAAAGTTTATATTTATTTATTTACTTATTTATGGTATTTTGTGCTAGACAGGGGGGGGGGGGGCGCCAACTGATAGTCTGCAGGGGGGCACCAGAGACCCTAGGCACGGCCCTGTTTACTCATGACATACATCACATTAGCCTGAAATAGACTTAAGTTCAATGTGGCTTACAAACGACCAATAAAGTGAATAAAACATAATGATGTATAGAATATAACACAAATTACAATAAGTTCAAGAAATTAATACATGTGCAGTAAGTAACCAGGGATTTAGACTATCTCAAGGACAAACAAATAATTAACTGTGGATAGGTGAGAGCATAATTAGGCAGGACTAGATGGGAAACGAGATTAAGAAAAGGGTGTGGGTAAAATTCAAATAGAGTTCTTTGTATTCAGAAAGGCCAGACTGAAGAAATGTGTTTTTAGAAGACTTCTAAAAGTTAGGCAATCATCTGTAAACTTATATAAGTACATAAGTAATGCCACACTGGGAAAAGACCAAGGGTCCATCGAGCCCAGCATCCTGTCCACGACAGTGGCCAATCCAGGCCAAGGGCACCTGGCAAGCTTCCCAAACGTACAAACATTCTATACATGTTATGTTATGTTATGTCATAACAAAACTCTGTAAGCCACATTGAGCCTGCAAATAGGTGGGAAAATGTGGGATACAAATGCAATAAATAAATAAGTAAATAAATACATTTCCTGGAATTGTGGATTTTTCTCAAGTCAATTTAGTAGTGGTTTATGGACTTGTCCTTTAGGAAACTGTCTAACCCCTTTTTAAACTCTGCCAAGCTAACCGCCTTCACCACGTTCTCTGGCAACAAATTCCAGAGTTTAATTATGCGTTGGGTGAAGAAACATTTTCTCCAATTTGTTTTAAATTTACTACACTGTAGTTTCATTGCATGCCCCCTAGTCCTAGTATTTTTGGAAAGCGTGAACAGACGCTTCACATCCACCTGTTCCACTCCACTCATTATTTTATATACCTCTATCATGTCTCCCCTCAGCCGTCTCTTCTCCAAGCTGAAAAGCCCTAGCCTCCTTCGTCTTTCATCAGAGGGAAGTCGTCCCATCCCCATTACCATTTTAGTTGCCCTTCGCTGCACCTTTTCCAATTCTACTATATCTTTCTTGAGATGCGGCGACCAGAATTGAACACAATACAACGGCATTATAACATCCGCACACCTGTTTTGCATACCTTTCCTAATAATACCCAACATTCTATTCGCTTTCCTAGCTGCAGCAGCACACTGAGCAGAAGGTTTCAGTGTATTAGCAACAATGACACGCAGATCCCTTTCTTGGTCCGTAACTCCTAACGTGGAACCTTGACCCCTGAGGAACCACACTAACTACCCTTCTCCATTGTGAATACTGCCCATTTAACCCCACTCTCTGTTTCCTATCCTTCAACCAGTTTTTAATCCACAATAGGACATTTCCTCCTATCCCATGACCCTCCAATTTCCTCTGTAGCCTTTCATGAGGTACCTTGATTGATCTAGGAATAGAATTCCAAATTTTGGTGCCTTGATAGGAGAAACTAGCAGAGTGAATTGTTTTATATATCACCTTCTTACAGATGAAGAAACAGCATTACGAGGGGGTAATTCAATAAGGATTTGGTGAACGAAAACGCATAATTTGAAAGATATTCTGTCCCTTATTGGTAACCAATGTAGCTCATATAAAAGAGGAATGGCTTTGGCGAAGTGAGGAAATCTACATATGTCAAAATGCTGCTGCTCGTCATATTGAGCAGTTTGTAATTTTTTGAGAAGACCACCTTTAGTCCAGATGGAATTGCAATAGTTGAATTTGGTTAAGACAAGGGATTGAACCAAAGTACGAAAGACAGATTTAGAGAAAAATGGCCTGTTCTATGTTCACAGAAGAAAATCCTGGAGAAGGACCATGGTCAGCTGAGAAAGGTACATAAGAGAATGGAATAGATATCGCACTGTTTATAGAAGAAAGTGCTTATGAACAACTTGAAAAACTGAAAGTAGACAAAGCCATGGGACCAGATGAGATTCATCCCAGGATATTGAGGGAGCTCAGAGAGCTTGTGATAGATCCTCTTAAAGATTTGTTTAATAAACCTTTGGAGACCAGAGAAGCTCTATGGGATTGGAGATGAGCGGATGTGGTCTCTCGTTACAAAGGTGATGACAGAGTAGAAGCAGAACGCTACATGCCGGTAAGCCTCACTTCAGTGGTTCGAAAATAATGGAGGCTCTGCTCAAGGAACAGATAATGAACTTCCTGAAATCCACTGGGTTACAAGATTTGAGGCAACATGGCTTTACCAAAGGAAACATTCCTAAATGTGGTGATAAATATTTCAATAGAGGGGGTATATAAGAATATCATATGCATATAACCCAGTATGAGGATCTCCGGGATGAATAATATACTTCTTTAAAGTTTTTCAAAGAAGGAAGTTTTTTGAGCTATGCTACGGATAGAGCTAAGTGCCTATGTTTTAAGTTATATAAGAAAAAGAGAGAGAAAAAGTTTTTTGTGTGCTTTGATTAAATTAATGGATCAAATGAGGAATACCAGTTCACCATAAAAGTGCCTGGCTCACATTAATAAGCCTGTGTGGTGTTGCTGGATGAATTCTGAAAGATCCCACATTTGATAGTAAATATCTCTAAATACCTTTGACTAAAATGGAATTTAATGATATTTGTAAGAGCTGGGTTATATGCATATGATTTACCAAAGGAAAATCATGCCAAACGAATCTGATTGATTTCTATGACTGGGTGACTGAGAACTGAATCAAGCTCTTGCACTAGATGTAGTCTGCTTGGATTTCAGGAAAGCCTTTGACACGGTTCCTCATAGGAGACTCTTGAATAAACTTGACAGGCTGAAGTTAGGACCAAAACGGTGAACTGGATTAGAAACTGGTTAATGGAATTCACTCAGTAGTGGGAGTCAGTTTGATTCAATATATTTGTGAACAACTTTGCCGACAGGTTAGAAGGTAAAGTGCCTTTTCTGAATAACACCAAAATTTGTACCAGAGAGCACACCCTGGAATGAGTGTACAACGGGAAAAGTGATCTGCAAAATGTAGAATGGTCTAATGTCGGACAGTTAAAATTTAATGCAAAAAAGTGCAGAATGATGCACTTGGAAAGTAGAAATCCAAGGGAGCCATATGTCCTAGGAGATGAGAGGCTGATATGCACAGTCAGGAAGAGGGACCTTGAGTTGTGTGTGTGAGAATCTCAAGGTGACAAAACAATAACAGCCAGAAGGCTGCATAGAAAGAGGCATAACCAGAAAAAAAAAAAAAGAGGTTGCTGGTGCCCCTTTACAAGTCATTGGTGTTGAACTAGAGGCTGTATCTTGCTAAGGAGTTAAAAAGCTTGAAGCAGTTCAGAGGAAGGCAATGAAAATGATCTCATGATGTTGGTGTGTTATGATGGGCAGGAGTAGTGTTACGTCCCTCACCTGTTCGACACTCCTCCCGGCTAAGTCATTCCTCAGCTTCATCCAAAAGGGGAAAGGTTCAGTCTTAGGAGGGTCTGTTTCAGTTTCCTAAGTCTGGCAGTCGTCATCCGGCTTGGAGCAAGGGCAGCAGCCATCTTGGCTAGCTCAGGAGGGGGCAGCCATCTTGTATAAACGAGAACAGGAAGGAACTCCATATTTGGTCTTGTGAGGATCTCCTATGGGGGCAGCCATGTTGGATTCACCTGAGTTTGCTTTGCTCAGATTGCTTCACTATTTAAAGCACTGCCTCCAGGCCTTCATTGCTTCGGCCTCAATTGTTCTGAGGAGTTGCTGTCGAGTGCTGTTCACTGAATATCTTCTGTTTTCCTGTGTACCAGACCTTGGCTAGTTTTCTTGGATTTTGCTTGTTTGCTGCCTGCCTTGACCCTGGACTGCTTTTGACTATTCTTTCCTATTGGAGTTCTGGTTCTGGACTGTGTCTGTTCGCTGCCATCCTGGTCAGCAGCTGTGCAACCCTGCCGGTTCCAGAAGTCCTGGTGGCCATGCAGCTGGGAGCTCAACTCTCGGTGAACGGTGGTCGCTTCCCAGGTGAAGCTAGGGGTTGTCTGGCTGCCTGACCGAGTGCGGCGTCACTCCATCTCAGCCGTGCTCAGTCGGGGCACAGGGGCTCACTATTACCGGGTCATAACAAGTAGTGCTTAGATGGCAACTCCAGCTGTGAGGAACTTAGGCTAGTGCCAGGCAGACGTCTATGGTCATTTAAATTGTTTTAAATATAGGTCCCCGTTTGCCCAATGCACAAAGCCATTTTTTTTTTCAAAATCACCAAGAAAAAAAAAAAATCTTGTCCCCTGCAATCTCCACAAGGTGTCAGTGTTGTACCATCAGTGATCTGTTGCAATGAACTGATGTACACCTTCCCTAACTCACCTGTAGAAATGACCAACACTAGTTTAGTTTAAGGATATTGGTTTAGTTTGGTTTAAGAATATCAGTTTCAGAATCAAAAGCTCTTTGAGTGAGACACCTAAGCAACAACACAAAGGGTGACATTGATCTGTAGCATCCATCATGCAATCAAGTTTGCCAGATTCAAATCCGCACAGGTTGGACTTCTCCATCCTTCTGAGGTAGGCATCACAGCTGCCAGCTGGGTGTGCAAATACTATATAACAACAATAATAACACCACACACACACACACACACACACAAAGCAAAAGTAAAACAAGGGGCTGAAGACAGGGAAGCTGGGTTCAAATCCCACTGCAGCTCCTTGTAACTTTAGGCAAGTCATTTAGGGCCCCTTATAGCAAACTGTGGCAAAAGAGGGCCTGCGCCCCACCCAGACCCCTTTTACCACAGCAGGGTAAAAGGGTAGTCTTTCTTTTCTGCAGGGAATGGCCTTGTGGCTAATAAAGCACTTGCCGAATGGCCATTTCAGGTGGGAATCCCTTGCTGCCACCCATTGAGGTGGTAGTAAGGGCTCCCACTCACTGCCCGATTACCACCGGGTACACACTGGCACTACAAAAATAAATACATTTTTATAGCGTCGGGTATGACAGTGCGCTAGGGGTGGGAAGTACCACTAGGCTGCTGCAGTAGCCCGGCGCTACTTCCTTTTTAGCTTACTGCCGCTTTGTAAAAGGGGCCTTTAACTCTCAATTGCCTCAGGTACAAACTTAGGGGTCATATAGTAACATAGTAGATGACGGCACAAAAAGACCTTCACGGTCCATCCAGTCTGCCCAACAAGATAAACTCATATGTGCTACTTTTTGTGTATACCTTACCTTGATTTGTACCTGTCCTTTTCAGGGCACAGACCATATAAGTCTGCCCAGCTCTATCCCCGCCTCCCAACCACCAGCCCCGCCTCCCACCACCTGTTCTGGCACAGACCGTATAAGTCTGCCCAGCACTATCCCCGCCTCCCAACCATCAGCCCCGCCTCCCACCACCGGTTCTGGCACAGACCGTATAAGTCTGCCCAGCACTATCCCCGCCTCCCAACCACCAGCCCCGGCACAGACCGAATACGCAACATGATCCGGTAACGCACCCTTGCTGTGATTCTCCATTTTTGTAATATTGCCAAAATTCCTTTTATCAAGCAGTGCAAAAAAAAATGGCCTGCAGTATTTTTAGCATGTGGGTTTCCCACTGACTGAAGCCACTCTTAGCGTAGCTGTAAAATGGATACAATTTCTTTTTTTTCTTTTCCCATTAATGGCCACGTGCTAATTTCCCGATTAGTGTGTGTTTCACAACTATCTATATAGGTTTTTTAACTTGCAGTATAGAAAATATCACTATTCAAAAAGATATGCAAATGACTTAGAGTTTGCTAAAATTAGAGAGGATCAAGATGGCGTTTTGAGCAGTAGTGTGGACGCGACGCCTTGTATGCTGCCGAGTAATCTGCCGTGTGGGCTCCGTTTACTGTCTGAGAGATGGGGAAGGGGAAAACTGCAGAACCTACCTCCTTGGTCCCGCATTCGACGCCATCTACCTGCCAGACAACTCTCGACAGCTTTGACATCGCCTCCCAGGTTCAACGGACTTCCGTTTCGACTAGCTCTGCTCTTGTGGGAGCGGAGCGCAGCATAGAGGGAGTCTCATTGAGTCCTCCCTCACTTACAGCACCCCAGCAGCCCGGTGTCGCATTTTCCCCACAGGGGCCACGGAGAATGGAGGAGTACCCAGCCATAGCCATGGAAAGAGGACCCAGGGGAACTTCAACCCCAGGAAGTGAAACAGCGGAGTGGGGGCTGAGTCAACCCCGTTCTTCTACTCCTGGGAGTTTGGCGCCGGGGAACTCTGGAGGAATTACAAGACCTGAAGACCTGCTGTAGTCACGCTGGAGACCCTATGGGACGCTATACAGGGCGTGAGTAATGTCTTGTTACAAATGAATACCTAAAACAAACAGCAGGATTTGTCTGTTAAATTTCAAGAGCAAACTGAAAAAAAAGCCAAGTTCGATGGGGAACTGGAAAAATTACAAAGTATTACCTCAGAATTAATAAGAGAAAGAGAGTTACAAGAAAGGAAAATTGAACATTTGGAAAATAATGCTCGTAGGAATAACTTGAGGTTGTTAAATTTTCCAAAGTGCCCATTGATACCCGCAGGTGAAATGCTTAAGAAATACTTTAGAGAAATACTGGAGATCCCAATGGAGGGCTTCCCGCCCACAGTGGTGTGCTGGAGCAGGCTCTTACAGGCTCGCAAGAGCCGGTTGTTAAGTTTTTAAGAATTTTGGGAGCCGGTTGTTAAAGTAGGGCCCTCCAAGGCTACTTTAACAACTGGCTCCCAAAATGTGGGCTTGGGCCCCCTGCTGAATTATCTTTTACTTTGCTGGTGGGGATGCTGAGCCCTGCCAGCCAAGTAAATAGACTACTGCTGCTCCCCGCTCCTTGTTTCCGGCTCTAGGCAGCAGGCTGGGACTTCTCGAGCATGTGAGAGAAGTTCCAGCATGCTGCTCAGAGCAAGACGTTGGGAGTGGTGGCAGTCCATTTATTGGCTGCCAGCAAAGGTATACCTAGCGTGCCTGCACGAAGGGAGGGAGGAGAGAGAGACGTGTTGCTCCCCCCCCCACCCCCCCGGCCACCCCTGGCCCTTCCAACTGCAGAGCTGGATATGTCCGGAGAAAGAGCCTGTTGTTAAAAATTTACCAGCACACCCCTGCCCGCCCATCACGAGGGCCCAGTATTTATCAGGAATAAAGGGATCTAAAGGGCCAAAATCAAGATAATCCTAATTTAAACCTAACAGAATTTCTTGAAAACTCTCTTGAGATAGTAACTGAAAGAACAACGTTAATTTGTAACATTTGCTCTGGAACCAGACAAAAACAATATATTTCGACTTTATTTTCGTCACCTGAATGACTCTTTCCTTGGGGGTAAGATCCAGATTTTTCCGGACATCGCAAGAAATACACAAAAAAGGAGAAAGGAATTTCTTTTATATAAATCCAGGGTTTTGAATTTAGGTGGTCTTTTTCTTTTAAAGTTCCCTTGCAGATGCTGTATATCTTTAGAATCAGTTAACTATCCAGCTTATAATTGAAAAAGAAAAACGCCTATATTGCGACCCAAATCGGGAGATAGACGTTTATCTCTCAAAAACGAATAAAGCGGTATAATTGAAAGCCGAATTTGGACGTTTTCAACTGCACTCCGTCGCGGATGCGGACAAAGTTGATGGGGGCGTGTCGAAGGTGTGGTGAAGGCGGAACTGGGGCGTGGTTATCGGGCGATCAGAGATGGGCGCCTTTTGCCGATAATGGAAGAAAAATATGCGTTTTTAGCGAGAATTTAGGACACTTTTCCTGGACCCTGTTTTTCCACGAATAAGGCCCCAAAAAGTGCCCTAAATGACCACTGGAGGGAATCGGGGATGACCTCCCCTGACTCCCCCAGTGGTCACAAACCCCCTCCCACCACAAAATATGCCGTTTCACAACTTTTTTATTTTCACCCTCAAATGTCATACCCACCTCCATGGCAGCAGTATGCAGGTCACTGGAGCAGTTATTAGGGGGTGCAGTGGACTTCAGGCAGGTGGACCCAGGCCCATCCCCCCCCCTCACATGTTACACTTGTGCTGGTAAATGGGAGCCCTCCAAACCGCCCCCCAAACCCACTGTATCCACATGTAGGTGCCCCCCTTCACCCCTTAGGGCTATAGTAATGGTGTAGACTTGTGGGCGGTGGGTTTTGAGGGGGATTTGGGGGGCTCAACACCCAAGGGAAGGGTGCTATGCACCTGGGAACTGTTTTTCCTTTTTTTTTTTTTTTTTTTTTTGTAAAAGTGCCCCTCTAGGGTGCCCGGTTGGTGTCCTGGCATGTGAGGGGGACCAGTGCACTACGAATCCTGGCCCCTCCCACAAATAAATGTCTTGGAGTTATTCGTTTTTGAGCTGGGCGCTTTGGGTTTCCATTATCGCTGAAAAACAAAAACGCCCAGCTCAAAAAAAGATAAACGTCCATGTTTTTCGAAAATACGCTTCGGTCCGCCCCTTCACGGACCCGTTCTCGGAGATAAACGCCCATGGAGATAGACGTTTTTGTTCGATTATGCCCCTCCTTGTATTTTATACCCCAAGAAAATTGTTGGAATTTATTGAACTTAAAGAAAAAGCGAGAAGACCCCTAGAAACGATCTCATAGGAAATGCTGTAAAGTCGGCTTTCGGTCTCTGTTGTTCCTAACTGCTTATTAATTTAACTTTTTTTTTTCTACATATCCTAGTATCTTGATTCAGATATTGATACTGGGGACTAAAGTAAAACTATATTTCAATAATATATTTACTGGATGTAAAATATGTTATTCATATTTTCTTTTTTTTTCTGTATTTCCACATTTATGTTTTAAATATGTAAATGTTAAAAAAAATTATTAAATATATTAAAAAAAAAAGAGTTTGCTAAAATTAAAAAGGAGGGAAAAGACTTCAGTGGTTTAGGTCACGACTCGGTGTATCTTTGGACTAATGATTGGCCAAACTTCTTCATCACTCCTAAAAAACGGTGGCACACTGTAGAGACAAAAGTTAAAAAGAAATAAAAGTTGTGTAAAATTGAATAAACAAGAGGGTTTTGGCTGGTCATTAGTCCAAACGTATACACCAATTAGCGTGCAGGCCATTAGCATAGGAGCCCCTCACCGTCATCATCCCCTGCACTAAAAACTAAAACCTATCTTTTAGTGTGTGGAAACGTGAGCCAATTCTAAATCTACCACAAGATGCGTGACCATCAGTGGCGTTCCTAGGGGGGGGCGGTGGGTGCGGTCCGCCCCGGGTGCACGCCGCTGGGGGGGGGGGTGCCGTGCGTGCCTGTCTGTCGTTCGTTCCATGCTCCCTCTGCCCCGAAACAAGTTACTTCCTGTTCTGGGGCAGAGGGAGCATGGAACGAACGACGGACAAGCGTGCGCGGCACCCCCCCAGCGGCATGCACCCGGGCGGGGGTTCTTTCGCGGGGGGGTCCTTTCGCCGGGGGGGGGGCGCATCGGTGATCCGCCCCGGGTGTCAGCCTCCCTAGGAACGCCACTGGTGACCGTGTTCTGTGGTTGTGCCTTTTTAACCTGCAGTAAAGCATGAGAAAGTGCTTATCACAGCTTAGATTATGAACCCTCCAGGGACAGGGAAATTTGTAGGGTACTTGAATGTAACTTGCCTTGAGCTACTACTGAAAAAGGTGTGAAGTAAATTCAAATCTCCCCCCCCCCCCCCCCCCCCCCCACACACACAGCCAATGTTTAAAGTTCAGTGTACTCTTTCTGGGTACAAAGTCAATTGGTCAAAAACCGAATTAATGCCATTGAATATACATTGTAATAAATCACAAATAACAGCATTTCCTATAAGATGGTGTTCAACTCAAATTAAATATCTTGGAGTCTATTTTGGGGACTCCTGGGAAGCCCCTCCTTACCTCTCTACCCTCATCTCCCCTTACGTTCCTACCCGTAACCTCCGCTCTCAAGACAAATCGCTCCTTTCAGTACCCTTCTCCACCACCGCCAACTCCAGGCTCCGCCCTTTCTGCCTCGCCTCACCCCATGCTTGGAATAAACTCCCTGAGCCCATACGCCAGGCCCCCTCCCTGCCCATCTTCAAATCCTTGCTCAAAGCCCACCTCTTCAATGTCGCCTTCGGCACCTAACCACTACACCTCTATTCAGGAAATCTTGACTGCCCCAACTTGACATTTCGTCCTTTAGATTGTAAGCTCCTTCGAGCAGGGACTGTCCTTCTTTGTTAAACTGTACAGCGCTGCGTAACCCTAGTAGCGCTCTAGAAATGTTAAGTAGTAGTAGTAGTACTCCTGAAAAATACTCAAGACACTTGTAATGTCTGGTCCCCATTACATCTCAGTTGGTGGGGGAGAATTGAAACTATAAAAATGGTCATTGCTCCATGTATTATATATATAATGAGTACGTTACCTTCCCAATTTCCTAAATCTTTTTTTAAATCTTCTTTTCTATGGAAAAACAAACCTGCTAGAATCTCATTATCTAAATTACGAATGTCACATCATTTAGGCGGCCTGAAACTGCCAGACTTCTTTCTTTACAAACAAGCATTCTTATTAAAAAGAGTATTAACTTGGTTTACTTATCATAATAGGACTGTTCCTACATGGCTTCTCATCGAAAAAAGACAATGGTTCAAAATTACCATTATTGACATCACCAGCCCATTATTTATGACACTCTCAAGGCTCTCATTTCTCTAGACTCTATTTGTAAACTCTCCTTATCCTCTTCTCAAACGGCATCACTTTGGAGTCACTCTCACATAAAAATTGGTTCTTCCCCTTTCATATGGAAAGATTGGGTTTTATATATTGCATAACAGACATCTGTTGCGGAAATACTATCACTTCTTTCGATGAGCTAATGAACAAATTTCACCTTCCTAATACTCAATATTTTAAGTATCTACAATTGAAATCTGCACTTACTAAGTGGTTGAATAAACAATTTAATGCACAACAAAACTCGGATATTTTTCATGTTTTTGACTCTACAACGAAAACAAAGGGAATAGCCTCACAATTCTATTCTTTATTATTACCATCTACTCACTCGAAAATTGAGGCACTTCAAAATATATGGTCAATGGACACTAATCATGCCATGTCTGATAAACTATGGAAACTTACCGCCCAGAAACGCCAAAAGAGCGGCCCGCAAATTCCTCAACCTGAACTTCCCCAGCTGTAAAGGAATGAAATACAAACAGGCTTATGCTACTACCTTTGCGTACAAAAGTACACAGTCTTGGAACGCACTACCCATGGCCCTGAAAACCATGAATAATCTAACCAGCTTTTGCAAAGCTTTGAAGACACATCTCTTCAACAAAGCCTCCAAAATCATCCTTAATGAAACAAATCATTCCTTAATCCACCCAAGTACATTAAAAAAAAACACCTCTCACACGACCTTTCCCAACACCTTCCATCTAAACCCTTTTTACCTTCAGCTTATTATCAACTGTATTTAAAATCATGTAACGACTATATCATTACAACACTCTGTAAGCCACATTGAGCCTGCAAAAAGGTGGGATAATGTGGGGTACAAATGCAATAAATAATAATAATAATAATAATAATAATAGTTTTGGACCAAATCCATTGAAACCTATTGCTTCGACTCCCATATTGCAATTTTCTATTAGCATTATGGACCCCAGTCAAACAACACAAGGTGGATTCTGCTTCATCTAACTTGTGCTGGTCTTATGAGTATGAGACAGGAAGTAATTGTTCCAGTAATTTTCATTTTAAGACGGATTATGCATCTTGAGTTCCTGAAGAAGATTTCGAAACCCTGCAGAGTCGAACACGTGTGGCTTTGGTTTGGAAACCTGTGAGTGGAGTGGCAGGATTGAGAGGATATGAAAGGACACTTTGAACTTTGGACAATTTATGTCTCATGTTAGAAAGGAGTATTGAGGTCAAGAGACGGTATGAAGCTGAAAGTGGCAATGGAAATGTACTAAAATCATAGTCCACATTAAGGACTGCTGTCCAGAGGAATTCTTTGTCCACTGCATTCCATATGACAAGCTAAGTGCTGGACTTTTTTGAACTTTATAGTTTTGAAAGATATTGAATATAGGAGATTTTTGTATATTTGAACTCAGGGGTGGTTAGTAGGAACAAGAGACAGGGCTGACCTATTAGGTTCTTGATGAGTGACAATCAAGTAATTTATTCACATTTAGAATTTGACACTTTAAGTAGAAAAATCTTTGTACAATCAGTATTAGAGTAGTTGTGAGAAGTTCCATGATAGAGAAAATGTATCCACCCGTAGATACGGTACTGTCTTGATACTGGATGAGTTTACTACTCTGAGAATTTGTCTCATAATTTTTATTATTATTTTTTTTGTTGTTACATTTGTACCCTGCGCTTTCCCACTCATGGCAGGCTCAATGTGGCTTACATGGGGCAATGGAGGATTAAGTGACTTGCCCAGAGTCACAAGGAGCTGCCTGTGCCTGAAGTGGGAATCGAACTCAGTTCCTCAGTTCCCCAGGACCAAAGTCCACCACCCTAACCACTAGGCCACTCCTCCACTGTTGCTACTATTTTGAAATTCTACATGGAATGTTGCTATTCCACTAGCAACATTCCATGTAGAAGTCGGCCCTTGCAGATCACCAATGTGGCCACGCAGGCTTCTGCTTCTGTGAGTCTGACGTCCTGCACGTATGTGCAGGACGTCAGACTCACAGAAACAGAAGCCTGCGCAGCCTTCTACATGGAATGTAGAAGGTGGAATAGCAACATTCCATGTAGAATCTCCAATAGTATCTATTCCCACTCATGGCAGGCTCAATGCGGCTTACATGGGGCAATGGAGGGTTAAGTGACTTGCCCAGAGTCACAAGGAGCTGCCTGTGCCTGAAGTGGGAATCGAACTCAGTTCCTCAGGACCAAAGTCCACCACCCTAACCACTAGGCCACTCCTCCACTATTGCTACTATTTGAGATTCTACATGGAATGTTGCTATCCCACTAGAAGTCGGCCCTTGCAGATCACCAATGTGGCCGCGCAGGCTTCTACATGGAATGTTGCTAGTGGAATAGCAACATTCCATGTAGAATCTCCAATAGTAGCAACATTCCATGTAGAATCTCCAATAGTAGCAACATTCCATGTAGAATCTCCAATAGTATCTATTTTATTTTTGTTACATTTGTACCCTGCGCTTTCCCACTCATGGCAGGCTCAATGCGGCTTACATGGGGCAATGGAGGGTTAAGTGACTTGCCCAGAGTCACAAGGAGCTGCCTGTGCCTGAAGTGGGAATCGAACTCAGTTCCTCAGTTCCCCAGGACCAGAGTCCACCACCCTAACCACTAGGCCACTCCTCCACTCGAATTGTCACATGCTGATTAGTGATCTGGAACCATTCTAGGACAACCCTCTCTCTTGCGGTTTTCCTAGATAGAATTGTCTCTGGTATTATACTGTTTGGTCTTATAATAGTGGCCTAGGCACATTAGAACATATGTGCTTTTCTTGTCCTGATCTCCAAAGCTTTCTGGACATCAGTTTGGGATAGAACATGTGCTATTTTTCATTTGAATTTTCCTCTTACATTTCATCTTATCATATTTCGTTCTTCAGGGTTAAAACAAACAGTTCATATGAACTTCATACGTGTAACTATAAATTATTTGACACATTATTAGCCTTAGCAATCTCCACTATTATAAACAATTAGAAAAACCATAAATTGGCTTATTTTTGCTTTTGGTGGGCTACTGTATGTATGATTCTTAAATATGAAAAAGTCTCGCTGAACGTAACACTTCTATGCAATTGTTCCATAAAACATGGGACCAAGTAGGCAAATTTTGTCAAAATTACGATTAAGAACTTGTTCTGTGAAATTTGTATACCCTGGAGGAAAGGAGAAACAGGGGTGATATGATACAGACGTTCAAATATTTGAAAGGTATTAATCCGCAAACGAATCTTTTCTGGAGATGGGAAGGCGGTAGAACGAGAGGACATGAAATGAGATTGAAGGGGGGCAGACTCAGGAAAAATGTCAGGAAGTATTTCTTCACGGAGAGAGTGGTGGATGCTTGGAATGCCCTCCCACGGGAGGTGGTGGAGATGAAAACGGTAACGGAATTCAAACATGCGTGGGATAAACATAAAGGAATCCTGTTCAGAAGGAATGGATCCTAAGGAGCTTAGCCGAGATTGGGTGGCAGAGCCAGTGGCGGGAGGCGGGGATTGTGCTGGGCAGACTTATACGGTCTGTGCCAGAACTGGTGGTGGGGAGAGGGAGCTGTTTTCACTCACAGCACTGATAGTTGGAAGACTCATGACCTGTTCATGCTTTAAATCTTTAGAATCTCATGCATGGGCTGTAGAATAGGGTGGGCCATGGTCCTATCAATATTATGCCCGACATATCATCAGCAACTAGAGAGTTTAGGGTCAGGCTACAGACTGGTTTGTTTGGCCCCTCCAACTAAAAAGTGTTCCACTGCTCCTCATCTCATGCCCAGCTACTACTACAAATCATTTCTACAGTGCTACCAGTCGTACGCAGCGCTTCACAATTGAACATGAAGAAAAGACAGTCCCTGCTCAAAAGAGCTTACAATCTAAATCAGCTGTTCTTAAAATGTCTGTATTCTGTCCTGCGATGAGGGGACATGGGCCCACTGATGTGGACTTGTACTTGTCCACGTGTTCCTGTCTCCCACTGGAATAAGTATCTACGTGTCACTTCTGTGCACTGGAATGAAGAGTGTGTCGATGCAGACTGGAAGCTTGTCTTCTTTCCAGGGTGTGGAGAATTCTGCTGAGGTTTTCTCGCAGATAAGTAATAAAAAAAAAAAAAAATCCCTGAGAGAGGAGGGGAGTGGCAGAGTGGCTTGTCCTACGTACACTGGAGGAGGGGAAGGGGTGGGTGAACTGAGAGCTGCGTTGGATGGGTGGGAGTGCCTTGGAGACCTTCAGACATTATGGAAGTTAAAAGAAGAAAAATCATTGTTAACGCAGGGCTGGTGTTAGCAGCACAGGGGCCAACGGTTTCAGTCAGGGCCGTCACAACACACACCTTCAGCAAAGCATGTCCGTTGTTGTGCCAGGCTCCAGGGCTTTTACCCTACATAGTCCAAATTATGGGGCAAGGAGCACCATACAAAAATAATCATAGTTCTCCACATATTTAAAGCATAAAGAAATATCACAAAAACTAGTGTATGTCTTCTCAGAATCACAAACCTGTTATTCACATATTTTTATATCATCATCATGTTTTCCACATGTTTATTAAAATGACAGGAGGAAAAAGCCTCCAAGAGCTCCAGACAAAAAAAAAAAACATCTCCAGAGCTATCGCTTCTTCATCATAGGCATAACAAAATCTCCTGTTAAAGTGAAATCTATATGTTAAAGTGAAAAAATAAGCTACTTAGCTCAAAATGCATCTGTGGCCCTCTTCTCTTAGTGTCAACAATAGGAACCCACAACCAACGTTTAGACAGAGTTTAATTTGAGCTGCTTCAGGGCCAGTGGGCTAAACGACGCAGTGCTCCGCAATCAGTGACTGACACAAATGAGTTACCTACATGCCAACCTCTGTCCTTAAAGTTGGCCCTGTGTGGGTGAACAGAAAGTACAGATATAAAGGGAGTGGGACAGTGAGGGTTAAAAAAAAAAGTTTTATTTTCTTAAATAATGAAGAAAAATCACATACATTCCCTCCTTTCTTCTCCAGCACAGGAGTAACTCTGGAGTTCACTTTAAACTTTCTTTGGTGTGCATTCAAGGGCTTTGATAAAACAGCCCCGAGTGTACAGCCTTCCACATGGTAATGGGGCTAGATGAGCTGGTAAAGGTGGGGTGGGCAGTGGAGGTGGCATTGCTGGGCAGGTTTTCTTCCCTTGCTGTGATGAATAATGTTAAGGGTGTCAATTTAATATTGATTTTTACGGTTCTGTTAACTGCCATGAATGATCTTTTGATGAAACTGGCAGTTTATAAACTTTTATAAATTTTTTATTTTTTTTAAATTTTTAAATTTTATTTTTTTTGTTACGTTTGTACCCCGCGCTTTCCCCTTATCCAGCGATACCAGTCACTGACCTGTCAGTTTTCCTTGCATTTGGGATTCTGGAAGCTGACAGCTCTGAGTTTTTAAATTTCAGTTTTGCTGTAGCAGGGGTTTTGCTTGCGACAAACTTTAAGTCACAATTCATGACTCCCAGATCAAATTCAGATTCAGGAAACTTTCTTGGCCCGATGATTTCTGTGTATGTTTTCCAAAGCAATGCTCGAAGGGGTATAAGGAATGAGTTAGAACATCTTGGCCTGTGACATGCAAGTGAGGTCGCTTTACTGTTTAAATTTTCCAAGGTGCTTGGCCCTACTCAAATGATTTAACTGACGAACACTATTGTCTATTGAGCACAATGGAGTCAGCGGTCATTATACAACCAAGTGAGTGAATTACTTCAGGTTGGCGACCTCTTATAATTTGATGCTAGGAGGAAACAGGGAAGACTTGTGGATGTGTTTTTGTCATGTAGGGGCAGGGTGCAGACCTGCAATATAATTTAACATCACAAGCGCAATGAGTTCAGTGTTCTCAGGTCACTGTTTGGTAAACCCTTTCTGAAAGTCACAAATGCACCAGATTGGACCTATTTTGGTACCAAGTCTCTGCTCAGCACTGCAGTTGCCAGTTAGGGTTCGGATGCACTGGCAGAGTGGTGATACTGCCAGAAATGCTTCACTTTTGAAGTGAGGGGCAGGGATGGAGACTGGTCCAGTAGGTTAGAAGTGAGATGAGCTGGCATAGCAGGCTTGTGTGGATTCCTCTGCTGGACCAAAAGGCAGGCTGGAAGGGTCCCTACCCTCCTTCTCCATACCTGTAGATCAACAGTACCAGCTCCTGTTTTTTTGGACTGTGCTCAGCAGAGGGCGCCCTTCTCACAGAACTGAAAACTAGCTCTAGCATTCTATCTCAGCTCCTGCACATCTGTCAGAGAAAGATGTGCTCGCCTCCAGATGTGCAGGACTTTCTTGCATTTCAAGAGTTTCTTTCTTTCTTTTTTTTTTTTTAAGAATTGTCAGCCCATGTCTTCAAGGCTAAAGAAACTTCACCACCCATTCTCTCCCCTCCCTTTCCTCCGAACAAAAGAACCCGGGCCGGCATTTGGACGGGACCACAAAGGAGCTGTGAGAATTGGTGGTGGCAGGGTATGAGGGTGAGGGAAGGAGGAAGACTGCATTTTTTTTGTAATTTGACACCAAAACATAACTACATAAGGGGAAAGGGTTTGGAGTTTGGGAAGGGGTGGGAAGATGGAGACGGTGAGATGCGCAGAGGAGCGTGGAGCAAAGCAATGCTCAGTGTCTGATGCTTTCTGCATGACTCATTTCAACTGTTATCATTTTCACCAGATTAAAGTCAAATGTTAGAGAGAAGCTTTTTCTGAGGCCACAACCGAGCTGAGACTTGGGGCTGCCTTTCTATCCTGCACCAAACTACTTGCTGGTATCCAGACAGACCTGCAGTTAACCTTAATATGGAAAGGGAGAGGGGGTATTTGTTTACTGCCAAAAATATGCAGATATGTAAATAAATTATAGGTTGGATGTAACTAACTTTACGAAATGTGTTCTCTTTCTTAGTAAAACGTAGGGTCTTATTATAATAGATTTGCTAAACTTGAGCACAAGGAATTCTCCCCGTACTGGGGAGGGAGAGGCAGCGTATATACGCCTTGCAGACAGTTCTCTAAACTGATCACTGTAGCGAAAAATGTGATCATGTCACATCCGTACTAAAAACTGCCCACTGGTTACCAATTTTCCACATAGAATAACCTACAAGATTTTAGTTCTAGTGTTCGAAACAGTTACTACCGGGTCCCAGAAACATAGCCAGGTTGAGGTCGCCGCAGGGGGAGCGGAGAGTGGACTTCGGACAGCACCAGCGTGTATTTTTTTTTAAACATATTTTATTTATAACCATTTAAGTTTTTACAAGCGATAAAACAACTTGCCGGAAATACAGAGAAAGTAATATCTAGGAATTATTTCAGTCACTAAATAGGGAGAGTGAAACAAGACAAGGAGATCAATTAAACAGTAAACAGAAAAAAAAACCCCGTGGTATTAACCTGATTATCCCCAGATATTACTCGTCTAATTCATTATTCCACATTGATCATCTGGTTGGCTTCTTCAAGGCCAATACGGTGTATAGTCAAATCATTTAATTGAAAAACATACTTATTGTCCAATATTAGCGTGTATTTTAAAATGTGACAGAACGCATCAAAAACAAGGCACCAGCACCGGCGGCAGTCCGTTTGGGGGAGCAGCCGCTCCCCTGGCGAGCCACCCAGTTCTGCCTCTGCCGGGTCCCCTTCTTTTTTGGCACATCTTCTGACACCCTGTTCTCCATCAAGGGCTCTTTGCTCATCTCAACAACATCTTCTACCCATTCCCTAGATATGATACAATTTGCAACTCTATTTTTTCTGTTGTCAGCCCTACCCTATGGAACACTTTACCCCTCCAGCTCAGATTATAAACCTCTCTTTCTTTACAACATCCGTAAAATCCGCCCCTTTCTTTCCGAGCACTCTACCAAAACCCTCATCCACACCCTTCTCACCTCTCGTTTACACTACTGCAATCTGCTTCTTGCTGGCCTCCCACTTAGTCACCTCTCCCCTCTCCAGTCGGTTCAAAACTCTGCTGCCCGTCTCATCTTCCGCCAGGGTCGCTTTACTCATACTACCCCTCTCCTCAAGACCCTTCACTGGCTCCCCTATCCGTTTTCGCATCCTGTTCAATCTTCTTCTACTAACCTATAAATGTACTCACTCTGCTGCTCCCCAGTATCTCTCCACACTCGTCCTTCCCTACACCCCTTCCCGTGCACTCCGCTCCATGGATAAATCCTTCTTATCTGTTCCCTTCTCCACTACTGCCAACTCCAGACTTCGCGCCTTCTGTCTCGCTGCACCCTACGCCTGGAATAAACTTCCTGAGCCCCTACGTCTTGCCCCATCCTTGGCCACCTTTAAATCTAGACTGAAAGCCCACCTCTTTAACATTGCTTTTGACTCGTAACCACTCGCCTCCTCCTTCCTGTACACATTAATTGATTTGATTTGCTTACTTTATTTATTTTTTGTCTATTAGATTGTAAGCTCTTTGAGCAGGGACTGTCTTTCTTCTATGTTTGTGCAGCGCTGCGTACGCCTTGTAGCGCTATAAAAATGCTAAATAGTAGTAGTACTAAAAAATTGCAAAACTGGCCTTAAAACTTTTCTTTTTGAAGATGCTTTTTCCACAAATTGTTAATTCCACTGTACTTTGCAACCCCGCCCCCCCCCCAGCCAGATGTGAGCCTGTTTACCACTGTAACTACCCTTATCGATAGCCATCTCTACCCCTTCTTTTCTATCATTATACTTTATCTCCCCCCCATACTATTTACCCCCCCCCTTACCTTTACTATTTTTACTTCTCTTAACCTCTAATGCATTGGGGGGTCCTTTCAGCAAACTGGTAGCGGCAGGAGCCATTTTTGCTGCGCACCGGGGCCCTTTTTACCGCAGCAGGTAAAAAGTCCCTAAAAAAGACACGGCTACGCGGTAAGATTATTCTTCCCGTGTGGCCATGCGGTAAGGGGGTGAGCAGCACTTATCACCACACATTGAGGTGGCAGTAAAGGCTCCCATGGTAACTTGGCGATAACTACGCAGCGTTGATTACCACTGGGGTTAGCGCCGTGCTCGAAATTACGCAATTACTTTTCACAGCGCTGGAAATGGCGTGCACTTGAGGCAGAGACTCAGTTGCTGTGGGCAGTGTGACTGTGGTGTGGAAAGAAAAGAGTGCCCTTCCTTAGTTAGGGTATATAGTGAAAAGTATAGGAGAATTACTTAGGGTTGCAAAATTAACATTTATTTTCTCAGCTAGAAAGCCCCAGTAATCTCTATGCACTAGGCGGGGCTATTCCTGATGTTAGACAGGAAGAAAGTCATTGTATTGATTTGTTTTAAGATGTGAGGCAGTAGGTTCTAAAGCTGGAAGAAAAGAACCCGAGCTCCATTGCTCAAGCAAGGTGAAGAAAAGCAGCACAAAGAGAGACCAAAGTAAAGATAAGTCTGCACCTCCTTATACAGCGAAGGAAAGGACATTGAGAAGTCACTGAGTTTAGTCAAACTTACCTTTTACAGAGACTGATTCTGGGTGTCTGCACCTGAAAAACATAAAATCGATCACAAAGACTCAATTCTTACGACACACAATACAAAAGAAAGTTATTGCTATAGAGGAAAAGACAGAAAACAAGATAATTTGGTCAATACTTATCTGATGGTTTCACTGTTGTTCCAGAGCGGTATTACTGTACCTGTTAAAATGCTGGTTAAATTGTTCTACATGAACAAATGTTGGAATATATGTTTATGCAACAAAAGAACCAATTTTGGCAGTGGCGTTCCTGAGGGGTGGTAGGTGCAGTCCGCCCCGGGTGCACGCCGCTGGGGGGGGGGGTGCCGCGCGCGCCTGTCCTCCATTGTTCCATGCTTCTTCTCTGCCCCGGAACAGGTTACTTCCTGTTCCGGGGCAGAGAAGAAGCATGGAACAACGGGGGACAGGCGCGCGGCACCCCCCCCCCCTCCCCCAGCGGCATGCACCCGGGGGGGGTTCCTTGGCGGGGGGTGTCCTTTCGCTGGGGGGGGGTCCGCGCTGCATCCGGGGGGGGGGGCGCATCGGCGATCCGCCCCGGGTGTCAGCCCCCCTAGGAACGCCACTGAATTTTGGTAAATTGAACACCTTTTCTATACCCCAAACTGGGTTTAGAATAAAGAAGTAGCTTATACTGTAACTTACCATCTTTCTTGTTACTGGGTCTCAAAAATCCTTTTAGTTTCACTTCCATTTCAGTATTTATACACCGCTTAGACCTAAATGGTGTACAGTTTCATTTTACAGGTACTGGGCCTGTCCTAGTAAGCTCACAATCTAAGTAATACATTGTACTTGGGGTAATAGAGGGTTAAAGGTCACACAAAGTTTCAGAGAGAATTGAACTTGGTTCCCCAGGATTTCACCCCACTGCCAACCATCAGGCAGCAGCAGGAATTGAACCCAGTTCCCCAGGTCCACAACCCGCTGCACTAACCATTAGGCCACTCCTCCACTTGTTTTGAACTAAGAGAACATGGTTAGTTTAATGTACTCTATTACTTGGGATTGTTTGATGGCTTGAGGTAAGCGGCCAAAGAAGCATAGGCGCCCCATATAAGAGGCTTGGGGAGGCTAAGCCTCCCCAGCCCAATGGTCGACTTCTGGGTGTTGCGCGTGCGGTTTAATTGTTTTAGTTCCGTGGCAGCGACATCATTGACGTCGCTTCCACGGAGAATACGGAGGTCAGCTCCACCCTCTTGGCAGCGATGTGACGTCATTGACGTCGCTACGGAGGTAAGCTCCGCCCATCCACCCCCTTGGCAGCGACGCGACATCATTGACGTCACCACGGAGGTAAGCTCCGCCCCCTTTAGCCTTCCCAAAACAGTTGGCTACCGACCGTCTATGCAAAGAAGACAACAATCAATACAGGCCTGAGGCAACAGAGGATTACATGAACTTTCCTCAATGAAAGCCATATACATTCATCATAGACTGGCTCAATCTGGCCTCCTTTTTCTGGAGCCATATGGTAACCCTAGAATCAGGCCTAGCTCTGGGGCATTTTGCCGAGGACCTGAGACCAAACAGATCGGGATGCAGAGCGGGATGTCACCTGTTTTGGTTCCACCCCTTTCAGGACACAGATATCCAGCCCCAGGTAGTTCAGGCCTACTTTAACAGCAACCCCCTTCCTCCCTCCCCCACCCCTTCCCCTAACTGTGACTGGGGTATAAATCTAGCAATATTTAAGCCTCTATTTTCAATGGAATTAGCCCATGTAAGAAACATTTCTTGGGGTGAATTTTCTAGGCTAAAATTGCTCTCCACTGAGTGGCTAAAAGCACGTGTATAGGTTTCGTATCTGCTGTGACAAGCACTGCAGGTTAACTGGGGTCTGAGCGCCTTGGTGATATGGGGCAGGTGGGCCCGAAGTCTGGCCTAGTTTGGGTGAGGTAATTTTGTAATCATAAACAAGGAGGTGGTGTAAGATAGGGTCTCTTACTTTTCTGCTGGTGGCTTAGGTCATGGTTTGCAGCAACCCTGATTCACTGTTAGTTTTTTGAATCACGATCAGTGTGACAATTAGGGAGTTTCGATTGGTTTCTTTGGGACTAGAGGTGGGTGCATAAAAAGACTAAGAGGCATGTCTTCAAGGATCCAGCCTTCTTGCTCCTTTGAGGTGACTTTCCTGCCCACCACACCCTATTTTGAAATGACTAGCGAGAGATATTCATAATTGTCTGAGTCAAAAGTGGGGGGTTACTCAACCAAAAATGTTCAATTTCAAGCAGTCTTAATGTTGGGCTTTAATTTTCACTCGGGAGACAGTGAAGGTGACTAAATAAAACGAAGATGATGTATGGTCCTCAAATCGTGCAGTTTCAACAAGTTTAATGGAAGCGATGCTGAAGGAAAGGATAATGAATTTCCTGGAAGCCAATAAGTTGCAAGATCCGAGACAACATGGTTTTACCAAAGGGAAATCGTGCCAAATGAATCTCATTGAGTTCTTTGATTGGGTAACAGGAGAATTGAATCAGGGACGAGCTATGGACGTAATCTACTTAGATTTCAGCAAAGCTTTTGACACGGTTCCCCACAGGAGGCTCTTAAATAAACTGGAAGGGCTGAAGATAGGACCCGAAGTGGTGAATTGGATTAGGAACTGGTTGACGGACAGAAGCCAGAGGGTGGTGGTGAATGGAATTCGCTCGGAGGGAAAGGTGAGTAGTGGTGTGCCTCAAGGATCGGTGCTGAGACCGATTCTGTTCAATATATTTGTGAGTGACATTGCCAAAGGGTTAGAAGGTAAAGTTTGCCTCTTTGCTGATGATACTAAGATCTGTAACAGAGTGGACACCCGGGAGGGAGTGGAAAACATGAAAAGGATCTGAGGAAGCTAGAAGAATGGTCTAAGGTTTGGCAATTAAAATTCAATGCGAAGAAATGCAAAGTGATGCACTTAGGGAATAGAAATCCTCGGGAGACGTATGTGTTAGGCGGTGAGAGTCTGATATGTACAGGCAGGGAGAGGGATCTTGGAGTGATAGTATCTGAGGATCTGAAGGGGATGAAACAGTGTGACAAGGCGGTGGCTGTAGCCAGAAGGTTGCTAGGCTGTATAGAGAAAGATATGACCAGCAGAAGAAAGGAGGTGTTGATGCCCCTGTACAAGTCGTCGGTGAGGCCCCACCTGGAGTATTGTGTTCAGTTTTGGAAGCCGTATCTTGCTAAGGATGTAAAAAGAATTGAAGCGGTGCAAAGGAAAGCTACGAGAATGGTATGGGATTTGCGTTACAAGACGTATGAGGGGAGACTTGCGGACCTGAACATGTATACTCTGGAGGAAAGAAGAAACAGGGGTGATATGATACAGACGTTCAAATATTTGAAAGGTATTAATCCGCAAACAAATCTTTTCCGGAGATGCGAAGGTGGTAGAACGAGAGGACTTGAAATGAGATTGAAGGGGGGCAGACTCAGGAAAAATGTCAGGAAGTACTTTTTCACGGAGAGAGTGGTGGATGCTTGGAATGCCCTCCCGCGGGAGGTGGTGGAGATGAACACGGTAACAGAATTCAAACATGCCTGGGATAAACATAAAGCAATCCTGTTCAGAAGGAATGTATCCTTGGGAGCTTATCCGAGTTTAGGTGGCAGAGCCGGAGGTGGGAGGCGGGGCTAGTGGTTTGGAGGCGGGGATAGTGCTGGGCAGACTTATACGGTCTGTGCCCTGAAGAGCACAGGTACAAATCAAGGTAAGGTATACACAAAAAATGGCACATGTGAGTTTATCTTGTTGGGCAGATTGGATGGACCGTGCACGTCTTTTTCTGCCGTCATCTACTATGTTACTATAAGGAGTGACGTCACCTCACATATTACACCAGAGGTTTAAATACCATGTAGCAGCGTCTAAACCAGTTTGTTTCTCTTTAGCCTACAGACTAGTTGTCACAAGTGATACTGGTAGACCTATCTACACAACTTAGGAAGGTATATCATATGTGTTTATTTGTTGGGTATACGTTGTTTATAACTATTTATGACATTATCATATTTTGTTTTTATTGTGTAACCATACTGGCTCTTCCTCAACTCATTCGTTTGAACATGCAGATTTTTATGATATGTATGTATAATGTCCGTGTTCTTTTATTTCATTCATTATATTTTTTATGTCAATTTGCCTAATTTGATGGTATTGTGATTCTGATGGTAATTTTATTTGAAACTTTATCATTTAGACTTTTCTGTGTCAATTTACGTTTAAGCTTTTACAACATTTGTGCAATGTTTTTATGTGTATTTATTATTTTTATTTATTTTTCATGCATTGATGTAATTTTAATGTTCTTATATATACTATTACTACTACTATTATTAATCATTTCTATAGTGCTACTAGATGTACACAGGTACTTTCCCTGTCCTTAAAGGGCTCACAATCTAAGTTGGTTTTTTTTGTACCTGGGGCAATGGAAGGTTTAAGTGACTTGCCCAAGGTCACAAGGAGATGCAGTGGGAATTGAGCCCAGGTTGCCAGGATCAAAGTCCACTGCATTAACCATTAGGCTACTCCTAATAGGCATCTCAGGGATTTGATGGAAAGAGGACAATCAATGGGACACTAGACTTCAGCAAACTTTCGACACGGTTCCCCACAGGAGGCTTCTGAATAAACTTAGCAGGCTGAAGATAGGACCCGATGTGGTGAACTGGATTAGGAGCTGGTTGACGGACAGATGCCAGAGGGTGGTGGTTAATGGAATTCACTCGGATGAGGTAAAGGTGAGTAATGGAGTGCCTCTGGGATCAGTGTTGGGGCCGAATCTGTTCAATATATTTGTGAGTGACATGGCCGAAGGGTTAGAAGGTAAAGTTTGCCTTTTTGCGGATGATACCAAGATTTGTAACAGAGTGGACACCCAGGAGGGAGTAGAAAACATGAAAAAGGACCTGCAGAAGCTGGAAGAATGGTCTAATGTTTGGCAATTAAAATTCAATGCGAACAAATACAAAGTGATGCACTTAGGAAGTAGAAATCCACGGGAGACGTATGTGTTAGGCGGTGAGAGCCTGGTATGTACAGGCAGGGAGAGGGAATTTGGAGTGATAGTATCTGAGGATCTGAAGGCGATGAAACAGTGTGACAAGGCGGTGGCCGTAGCTAGAAGGTTACTAGGCTGTATAGAGAGAGGTGTGACCAGCAGAAGAAAAGAGCTGTTGATGCCCCTGTACAAGTCGTTGGTGAGGCCCCACCTGGAGTGTTGTGTTCAGTTTTGGAGGCCGTGTCTTACTAAGGATGTAAAAAGAATTGAAGCGGTGCAAAGAAAAGCTACAAAAATGGTATGGGATTTGCGTTGCAAACCGTACGAGGAGAGACTTGCTGACCTGAACATGTATACCCTGGAGGAAAGAAGAAACGGGTGATATGATATAGACGTTCAAATATTTGAAAGGTATTAATCTGCAAACGAACCTTTTCCGGAGACGGGAAGGCGGTAGAACTAGAGGACATGAAATGAGGTTGAAGGGGGGCAGACTCAAGAAAAATGTCAGGAAGTATTTTTTCACGGAGAGAGTGGTGGATACTTGGAATGCCCTCCCGAGGGAGGTGGTGGAGATGAAAATGGTAACGGAATTCAAACATGCGTGGGATAAACATAAAGGAATCCTGTTCAGAAGAAATGGATCCTCAGAAGCTTAGCAGAGATTGGGTGACAGCATCAGTGGTTAGGAGGCAGGGCTAAAGGTTAGGAGGCGGGGCTAATGCTGGGCAGACTTCCACAGTCTGTGCCCTGAAAATGGCAGATACAAATTAAGGTCAGGTATACATATAAAGTAGCACATATCAGTTTATCTTGTTGGGCAGACTGGATGGACCGTACAGGTCTTTTTCTGCTGTCACTTACTATGCTAACGGGGGTACAAGTTGTACTGCAATGATAGAGAGGATTAAATTGGGGGGGGGGGGGATTGCACTATAAGTTAAAGAGGGAATTGAGTCAAAATAAACATTCCACATGAAACAGATAGCAACATGGAATCATTATGGATAGAAATTCCATGTGTGAAGGGAAGGAGTATTCTTGTAGGGCTGTACTAGCGTCTGCTGGGACAGAACGAAAAGACAGATGAAGAAATGTTTGCAGAGATTAGGAAAGCTGGTAAATTGGGCAACACTATAATAATGGGTGATGCTAGATATGTGAGGGAAAATAGGTACACAGAAGGATTATATTGGACAGGGCAAGAATAGGGACACAGAGAAGGGAAATGCTCAGCACGGTGGGAGGATAGGGGCAGGGACACAGGGGAGTTAACTGGACAGGATGAATAGCAACACAGACAGAAGATAGATGGTGGACATGGAGAGAGACGAAATGCCAAATGGACAAGGAAACTCTGGCAACAGATTTAAGAGAAGACAGAGGAAAGCAGAAACCAGAGACTTGGACCGTTAGAAAAAATAAAGTGACCAGATGACAAAGTTAGAAAAAGGAATTTTATGTTCTATTTAGTGATTAGAATATGCCACTTTTGGAACATACATCTTCCAGACCTGGTGTTAGATACGACTGGGGCCTGCGAGAGAATCCGCCAGCATTCTCCAGTATAGTGGTGGTAAATGTCCAGCTTGGCGTCTCTGCTTCAGCACAGAACCTGCCTGCTATGTGTTACTCATTCACTGTGGGCCTGTATTCACTTTTTCCTTGGGCAGCTCTGCATAAAAGTTAAAAGAAAACACCAGCAACACTGTCATTACACGTGTTCAGTGGCACATGAGTGTATAGAAACTAACACTGAAAAAAGGGCCCCTGTGCACAACCATGTCATAGGCATCTTGGTTTAAATTCAGCTCTGCTTATTCAACCTGAGTATCTGTTCTTCTCCAGGACTGGATTTGGGCCTAGGCAACACAGCCAACTGCCTAGGGTGCCACATTTTGAAGGAACCCAACGCCTGGGCTAATCTAGTACTTGATTCTGCCTGTTTTACTACTTACTACTTAACATTTGTAAAGCGCTACCAGGGTTACGCAGCGCTGTACAATTTAACACAGAGGACAGCCCCTGCTCGAAGGAGCTTACAATCTAAAGGACAAAAAAGTGCAGTCAATCAAATTGGGGCAGTCTAGATTTCCTGAATAGATGAATAATGGTTAGGGCTATGATATCTAGGGGAGAATGCTCCCCTCCTCTTTCTTCTCTGGTCCTTTGTATGGGTGTCAATTTCTTAAATCCGGATCTGCTCTTCTCTTCCCTCAGTGACAGCCCTCTTTTCTTGCAATGAACCCACCTGAACTTTAGAGCTCCCCTTCCTTTTATAACCGGCCTACTGGAGTCTTGCCTGCACCAGGCCCAGCTCCAACATCAACACAACCTTAGGTAAAGCACTTCCACAGCAGGAAGAGAAGACTGCCTTACTGGCCCTGGCTGCTGTTCAGCAAATAATTTGTCGGCAAGAGATTTGCAGGCAGTTGTTATCCACACAGGGCTCATCTCATGAAAATTTTGATGCTTGTTATGCTTGCAGTCTCCTTTGTATTTATCGGGTGTGAAGCTGGAAACTGACATAGAATCGCTTTGGTGTTTCCATACAGAGTCACTGAATGAACCTCCCTCTCCCAGGGTGACACGTGGATCATAGCGTCTCCAGTTTAACAGGCCTCTATGAAGCCTAGATAAGCTATAATTAAGTGAACCATGCGTGGGCCTGGATTAGATGACAATTCTAACAGCGGGTGACTGGGCCATCCATGCCTTTGCGACTGGTGGTGCCATGTTTCTAATTCTCCCTCTGCCATTAGCTCTATCCCAGCAGCAGCGATCACACCCCAGAAAGGTTCATTCTGCTGTTTTGAAAGAAGAATCCTTCCGTTAAATCTGGAGGTGAATTCTTTGTCGTTGTGTGCTGCCAGTGTCTTGTCAGTTCTGCTCCCCTCATTGAGACCCTCTCTTTCTTCTGTGGACTAATTTCATAAGCCCCCCCTCCCACGGAGTCCAGAGCACCTGTGATTCTGTGGTTTGGTCCTGTATTTGCTGATGCTATGGAAATGAAATCTTTATTTTCTAAAAATGCTGTTTTCCTCTCCTGGGAGATGAATCCCACAGTCTACTCTGTTTTGATATGTGGATGTTTGACTTAGAGATTCTGACTAATGGATGAACACATGAATCTTTTATGCTGGAAGATGAAGCTTGATGGGGCAGTTCTTTGAAATTCAAACACGCGTGGGATAAACATAAAGGAATCCTGTTCAGAAGGAATGGATCCTAAGGAGTTTAGCCGAGATTGGGTGGCAGAGCCGGTGGCGGGAGGCGGGGATGGTGCTGGGCAGACTTATACGGTCTGTGCCAGAGCTGGTGGTGGGAGGCGGGACTGGTGGTTGGGAGGCGGGGATAGTGCTAGGCAGACTTATACGGTCTGTGCCAGAGCCGGTGGTGGTAGGCGGGGTTGGCGGTTGGGAGGCAAGGATAGTGCTGGGCAGACTTATACGGTCTGTGCCAGAGCCGGTGGTGGGAGGCGGGGATAGTGCTGGGCAGACTTATACGGTCTGTGCCAGAGCCGGTGGCGGGAGGCGGGGATGGTGCTGGGCAGACTTATACGGTCTGTGCCAGAGCTAGTGGTGGGAGGCGGGACTGGTGGTTGGGAGGCGGGGATAGTGCTAGGCAGACTTATACGGTCTGTGCCAGAGCCGGTGGTGGGAGGCGGGGATAGTGCGGGGCAGACTTAAACGGTCTGTGCCAGAGCCGGTGGTGGGAGGAGGGGTTGGCGGTTGGGAGGCGAGGATAGTGCTGGGCAGACTTATACGGTCTGTGCCCGGAAAAGGACAGGTACAAATCAAGGTAGGGTATACACAAAAAGTAGCACATATGAGTTTATCTTGTTGGGCAGACTGGGTGGACCATGCAAGTCTTTTTCTGCCGTCATCTACTATGTTACTATGTTCTTTGAAACTCGCAGTGGGTACAAAGCCATGGGTTTTGTGCAGGTACATATTGTGTAGTATTGTAAAACATGCAGACTTTAAAATAACAGAGGGCCTTATAATCAGCCAGCGGCGATCAGTGTTTTGCTGACCGCCATTGGTGTAATATCTGGAAATTGAATGCTGGGCCACACTGAATTTCTGGGTATATGGAGCCGGCAAAAACATAGCTGAATAAGTGTAATATTTGGTAATTAACCGGCTATGAAGAACCGCATAGATAGGACTGAGTTCTATGTGGTTATTTTAGCCGGTTAAGGGCTTCTTTTACAAAGCTGTGCTAGCGATTCCCACGCAGCAAACGAGAGGAATGGGCTCAGTTCCTCTCATTTGCTGCACCAGCAATCGGTAGCGCGGTTTTGTAAAAGAAGCCCCCTAAGTGCTGAAAACCCACACTTAACCGTCTAAGCGCCAACTCTGTTCACACAACGTCCCCAAAATAGCCGGTTTTGGCAGCGGCGATATCTGGTAGATTTGCAGGACAGCCTGTGTACATCATTTTGAATACTGGGTCACATTTTATTTTCCAATCCCACCCAAAGCATGCCCTTGAGAATACCTCCCTGATTGAGGAAAAAGATGCCCTACTGTAGAAAAATGTTTCAACTTCTAACTCTTTAAAGGGGAGAAAAAATTTCAGACGCCCAGTATTTGAGTATAAATTGCAAATTACTAGGGGTGGGCACAGGGAAAACAAAATTTCAGCTTGGAAAAGAGCCGGATGAGGGGAGATATGATTGAGGTCTACAAAATCCAGAGTGGTGTCGAACGAGTAGAAGTGAATTGATTGTTCACTGTTTCAAAAAGTACAAAGACTACGGGACACTTGAGGAACTTACATGGAAATACTTTTAAAACAAATAGGAGGAAATATTTTTTCACTCAACAAATAGTTAAGCTCTGGAACTTGCTGCCGGAGGATGTGGTAACAGCTGTCAGTGTATCTAGACTTAGAGGTTTGGACAAGTTCCTGGAGGAAAAGCCCATATTCTGTTATTGAGACAGACATGGGAAGCAACTGCTTGCCCTGGGATTTCTAGTATGGAATGCTGCTACACTTTGCGATTCTGCATGGAATCTTATCACTTTTAGGATTCCAGAATCTTGCTATTCTTTGGGGTTCTGCATGGAATGTTGCTACTCTGAGATTCTGCATGGAATATTGTCACTTTTTAGGATTCCAGAATCTTGCTATTCTTTGGGGTTCTGCATGGAATGTTGCTACTCTTTGAGATTCTGCATGGTATCTTGTCATTCTTTACGATTCTAGAATCTTGCTATTTTGGGGGGGTTCTACACGGAATGTTGCTACTCTTTGAGATTCTGCATGGAATCTTGTCACTTTTTAGGATTCCAGAATCTTGCTATTCTTTGGGGTTCTACATGGAATGTTGCTACACTTTGAGATTCTGCATGGAATCTTGTCATTCTTTACGATTCTAGAATCTTGCTATTTTGGGGGGGTTCTACATGGAATGTTGCTACTCTTTGAGATTCTGCATGGAATCTTGTCACTTTTTAGGATTACAGAATCTTGCTATTCTTTGGGGTTCTACATGGAATGTTGCTACACTTTGAGATTCTGCATGGAATCTTGTCATTCTTTACGATTCTAGAATCTTGCTATTTTGGGGGGTTCTACATGGAATGTTGCTACTCTTTGAGATTCTGCATGGAATCTTGTCACTTTTTAGGATTCCAGAATCTTGCTATTCTTTGGCGTTCTGCATGGAATGTTGCTACTCTTTGAGATTCTGCATGGAATCTTTTTAGGATTCCAGAATCTTGTTATTCTTTGGGGTTCTACACGGAATGTTGCTACACTTTGAGATTCTGCATGGAATCTTGTCATTCTTTAGGATTCCAGAATCTTGCTATTTTTGGGGTTCTACATGGAATGTTGCTACTCTTTGAGATTCTGCATGGAATCTTGTCACTTTTTAGGATTCCAGAATTTTGCTATTCTTTGAGGTTCTACATGGAATGTTGCTACTCTTTGAGATTTTGCATGGAATCTTGTCACTTTTTAGGATTCCAGAATCTTGCTATTCTTTGGGGTTCTACATGGAATGTTGCTACACTTTGAGATTCTGCATGGAATCTTGTCATTCTTTATGATTCTAGAATCTTGCTATTTTGGGGGGTTCTACATGGAATGTTGCTACTCTGAGATTCTGCATGGAATCTTGTCACTTTTTAGGATTCCAGAATCTTGCTATTCTTTGGGGTTCTACATGGAATGTTGCTACACTTTGAGATTCTGCATGGAATCTTGTCATTCTTTACGATTCTAGAATCTTGCTATTTTGGGGGGTTCTACATGGAATGTTGCTACTCTTTGAGATTCTGCATGGAATCTTGTCACTTTTTAGGATTCCAGAATCTTGCTATTCTTTGGGGTTCTACATGGAATGTTGCTACACTTTGAGATTCTGCATGGAATCTTGTCATTCTTTACGATTCTAGAATCTTGCTATTTTGGGGGGTTCTACATGGAATGTTGCTACTCTTTGAGATTCTGCATGGAATCTTGTCACTTTTTAGGATTCCAGAATCTTGCTATTCTTTGGCGTTCTGCATGGAATGTTGCTACTCTTTGAGATTCTGCATGGAATCTTTTTAGGATTCCAGAATCTTGTTATTCTTTGGGGTTCTACACGGAATGTTGCTACACTTTGAGATTCTGCATGGAATCTTGTCATTCTTTATGATTCTAGAATCTTGCTATTTTGGGGGGTTCTACATGGAATGTTGCTACTCTTTGAGATTCTGCATGGAATCTTGTCACTTTTTAGGATTCCAGAATCTTGCTATTCTTTGGGGTTCTACATGGAATGTTGCTACACTTTGAGATTCTGCATGGAATCTTGTCATTCTTTAGGATTCTAGAATCTTGCTATTCTTTGGGGTTCTACGTGGAATGTTGCCACGATTTGGGTTTCTGCTAGGTACTTGTGACCTGGCTTGGCCACTGTTTGGGAAACAGGATACTGGGCTAGATGGACCATTGGTCTGACCCAGAATGGCTACTCTTATGTTCTCACGTTCTTACATTATTTTTCACCATCTTCATATGTTTTTCAGCTCATTTCACACTCTTTTTTAATTAATAAAAAAATTTTAAAAACCCTGTTAGAACATTTTGGGCATTAATTCATAAGTTATACACTAAACCAATTTTATGACACTCTAAAGCACTTAAATGAACTGAATGTGTGCAATTAATGCTTGCCCCCTACTATTTACCCATGTAATTGGCTTTGAAAATTGACTTCTTCATTTCCTGTAATGTTTTTCTGCTCTTTCGGAAGATGGACCTTTGATTCGCAGGAGCTTGAGGCAGTTCAGGGCCTTATTTATGTATTTTCCACCCAAAATGCAGTCTAAGGGGGTCAAAAGCCACTGACTGCCATGGGCTGAATCTATACCGGATGCTCTGTGCCAGGGGATGTTCAGGGATCTGTGGCCAATCGGGCACTGGCATTAGATATCCGGGTCAGCTCCCAACCTGGACGTTTTGCGGGTACCTCCTGATAATTTAGTACCAACACCCACAGAGCTAAGAAGGCAAAGAGAAGACTGCCTTTTGTGTGGTCCTATCTGCCCGGATAGCTATGTGGGACACGGGCAGTGAATATGGCTGGTACCAGTAGTGTAGCCAGGAACTTTATGCAGGGGGTGCAACTCCCCCTGCCCACCCCCAACTTAAAATCCTCTCTGTGTTTTCACCAGGCAGCGGTAGTGGCACCCATAGGCTGCCTGCAACCTGCTCTGGGACTTCCTCTCTGAACCATCCCGCTGTTGCTGCATGAAGATGCTGAGAAGATTTTTAAGGGGGGGCAGGCAGCAGTATACTGAGGGCGGGGTGGTGGGGGCAGTCCGCCCCAGGTGCACTCTACAGGAGGGGTGCAGGGAGCAGCTGGGCAGCTGTCAGCTCCGCCAGTTGTCCGCTTCCTCCGTCACTTCTTGTTCCTGGACCGAGGGAGCAGGGAACCCTGCTCCCAGCACCTCAGGCGGTGAGAACAATGAGTGCACTCGGGAGAGGGGGTTTGGAGATGATGCGCCGGAGGGGGACGCTGCACCCGGATGGGGGGTGCACAGAGGTGACCCGACCCGGGTGGCAGCTGACCAAGGAACACCACTGAGGGCGGGTCTGACAGAGGGTGCGTATAGCATGACGCACCTACTTTAAATATGTCACTGCCTGGTACCCACATATCTGCCAGCTCCTCCCCAACTCCACCCATGGAAAGCCCGAGCACTAAGCACACAGTGCCCTAGCAGTCAGAGGAGATACTTTATTTTTTGTCTATTAGATTGTAAGCTCTTTGAGCAGGGACTGTCTTTCTTCTATGTTTGTGCAGCGCTGCGTACGCCTTGTAGCGCTATAGAAATGCTAAATAGTAGTAGTAGCGGCACTATGTGCTTTTTAAAAAGGTGCACGCTTAAACCCCGTCGAATATTGTCCTTTTTATTTATTTCAAAAACATCTATCTCGCATTACCTACAATTCTAAGCAGATTATAACTGACTCCAGTTCTGACTTCTGGGGTGTGACTTCATCTCCCTGCATGCAATGGGGTGAAACCGGGACTGGATCAGCCTGCTTCTTATGACACGGAGCCAGTTTGCAGGCCTTTGTCCTGTGAATTTTAGAATTCTGTACATGGTGTTTACATATATAGAGATGGCTAAGCTTTAGTTAAACTTTTTCCTGGTCTTCTCGCACATATATTGTTAGTAATATGTAATTTATCCTTAATAGAAATAAAACAAAATAAAACATGGAAAAGAAAATAAGATGATACATTTTTTATTGGACATAACTTAATACATTTCTTGATTAGCTTTTGAAGGTTGCCCTTCTTCGTCATTTATCCTTAAAATCGAGCATGGTACCGGAAGATTGGAGGGTGGCCAATGTAACGCTGATTTTTAAAAAAGGTTCCAGAGGAGATCTGGGAAATTATAGACCGGTGAGTCTGACGTCGGTGCTGGGCAAAATGGTAGAGACTATTATAAAGAACAAAATTACAGAGCATATTCAAAAGCATGGATTAATGAGATAAAGATGGGCATTTTCGAAAGGACGTCCAAATCTGAATTTGGACGTCCTCACAAAGACATCCAAAATCAGGTAGGTATAATCGAAAAATAGTACAGATGTCTTTAGACATTCGAAAATCGCAGCGCAAAACGTCCAAATCAGAGACCTCCAAAGTAAAGTAAAAAGGAGGTCTTTCTCGCAGGACCGCCGAAAGACGTCCATCTTACAGAACTGCCGAAGGAAAAAAAATGAAGATATGCTTTAGAAGTGTGAGGATGAGGATAACAAGGATGGATTTAGGAAGCCAAGGACAAACAGAGACAGAGGATCACCATCAAACTACAGGTTTACAGGCAGTGCCGTAGCGAGGTCAGCTGACACCCGGGGCGGGTCGCCGCTGCGCACCCCCCCTCCGGAGTGCGCACTTACGATGGAAAGCGGCGAGGGATGGGCAGGAGGGCCGCACCGCCCCGAGTGCATGTCGCTGGGAACTGCGTCGGCTCCGCTGGTTCCTTGCTCTCTCTGCCCCGGAACAGGAAGTAACCTGTTACGGGGCAGAGGGAGCAGGGCACCAGCGGAGCCGACACCCCCCAGCGGCGTGCACCCGGGGCGGACTGCCCCACCGCCCCCTTCCTATGCCACTGTTTACAGGCTCTCAGTGTTGGAGTGGCCTAGTGGTTAGTGCAGTGGACTTTGATCCTGGGGAACTGGGTTCGATTCCCACTGCAGCTCCTTGTGACTCTGGGCAAGTCACGTAACCCTCCATTGCCCCTGGTACAAAATAAGTACCTGAATATATGTAAACCACACCACTCCGTGAAAAACTGCACTGGCTTCCAATCAGAGATCGCATCACTTTCAAAACCTGCACCTTCGTCATGGGCGTAGTTTGACTGTTTCATTTGGGGGGGCAAAAATGGGGCGGAGCATATTAGCATATTCATTTGCACATATATATATATAGATGCAAATGAATATGCTAATATGGAGGAAGGAAGGAAGGGAAAAAGAGCTGGCTTTTTTGGGGGAATAACCATAATTTTCCTCCTTCTTCTGCCCTCCGCTCCATGTCCAGCAACTCTCCGTTCTCCCCTGCCCTCTCCTCCATCCATCCATACCCAGCAAATTTCCTCTCTCCCCTTTCTCCTCCATCCATCCATGTCCAGCAATTTTCCTCCTTCCCCTGCCCTCCGCTCCATATCCAGCAATTTCTATTCTCTCCCCTGCCCTCCTCTCCATCCATACATGTCCAGCAACTCTCCATTCTCCCCTGCCTTCTCCTCCATCCATCTCCAGCAAATTTCCTCTCTCCCTTGTCCCCTCCATCAATCCCTGTTGTCCAACAATTCTTCTCTCTCCCTTGCCCATCCTGTTTCTTTCCATCCCCTTCTCTTCCCCTCCCCATTCTATCCAGCGTCTCCCTCCCCCTTCAAAGCATCTCCCAAGAACGACAACGTGGATGCAGCAGCAGCAGCTCACACAGGTTTGCTTGCTGTGTTTGTGAATGGCGACGGCTGCACGGGGGAGTGGAAATGGCTTCCTTACTTACAGACTAGATAGGCCTGGCTCACTCCACTCCCGAAGCTGCAGCAGCGAACGGGCGGGCGGGAAAGCAGCAAACAAGCAGTCACGCTGGACTCCGTCCTTCACTTCCTGAATCCAGCCCTCTCTCTGCGTCCCGCCTTCCTCTGATGTCATTTCCTTTGGGGCGGGCGGGACGCTGAGAGAGGGCAGGATTCAGGAAGCGAAGGACAGAGTTCACGTGGCTGCTTGCTTGCTGCTTTCCCACCCGCCCATTCGCTGCTGCGGGAAAGAACTCGTCTTCGTCGTTTGGGGGGGCACTGCCCCCCCCGCCCCCCCAGTCTACGCCCATGACCGTCCATAAGATTATCTACGCTGAAGTCCCAGGTTACATGATTGACCTGATTACTACTACTACTCAACATTTCTAAAGCGCTACCAGACTTACACAGCGCTGTACAGTCAAACATGAAGAGAGACAGTCCCTGCTCCAAAGAGCTTACAATCTAAAGGACATAACAACAGAGACAATCAAATTAGGACAGCATAGTACATCTGTTCATAGGGACAGACTAATAGATCTAAACAGCTAAAGACAATTGAGGTATGCAAATGCATAATACAGACAGATTGGTAGTGGTATTGAATAGAGGAGTAGAGGTTAGGTTAAGTGCCAAAAGCAGAGTCGAAAAGATGGGCTTTGAGCAAGGATTTGAAGATGGGTAGGGATGGGGCCTGACGTATCAGTTCAGGAAGTCTATTCCAGGCAAAGGGTGAAGCGAGGCAGAAAGGGCGGAGTCTGGAGTTAGCGGAGGTGGAGAAGGGAGCAGAAAGGAGGGATTTGTCCAGTGAGCGGAGGTTCCGGGTAGGAACGTCGGGGGAGATGAGGATGGAGAGGTAAGGAGGGGCAGCAGAGTGAGAGCATTTATAGGTTAGTAGGAGAAGCTTGAATTGTATGCGGTAACAGATCGGAAGCCAGTGAAGTGACTTCAGGAGAGGACTGATGTGAACATATCGGCTCTGGCGGAAAATTAGACGTGCCGCGGAATTCTGAACAGATTGAAGGGGGGATAGATGGCTAAGTGGGAGGCCAATCATATTAATCTCCCAATCAGAAATAGTACCAGCTCATCACGGACTTACCTCAATCTCCACTACCCAAATTGCAAAGGACCTACATAAGCACATGTCTGTGGAGCGCATTGCCACAAGCTGTGAAAACAACCCACGATCATCTAAAATTCAGGAAATCATTAAAGACTCACCTATTCGGAAAGGCAAACCCGACTGACCCAACTTAAATGCCTCAACCCTGCAACACTTCACTATCAAAGATTGTTTTGGACATCATCAAACGCTTACCTTTAACCCCATGTGACTGAATCTTATCTTCCCTATACCACCATAACATCTTTTGTACTTGTCCCCTACCGAACTTGGCGAATGCCTTTACGGTATTATGTAAGCCACATTGAGCCTGCAAATAGGTGGGAAAATGTGGGATAGAAATGTAACGAATAAATAAATAAACCACTTTGAATGTAGTTGCAAAAACCTCAGAAAGGCGATATATCAAGTCCCATTTCCTTTTCCCTTCTTCAGAGGAGAGGTAAATTTGAGCGAGAAAATTTGGGAGCTTTGAAGGGCATTTCACGTAGGCATTGTTTTATAAAATTGCTTCCTTTAAGGTAGCAAAAAAAAACTTTAGGGGGTCTTTTAGTAAGCGGCGGCAAGCACAATGTGGGCTTACCACTCACTAAACTGGAAGTACCGCTGGGCTACTGCAGCAGCTCAGTGGTAGTTCCCACCCCCAGCACGAACCATTTCTATTTCTATTTTTGTAGTGCCAGTGTTTACCCGGCGGTAATTGCGCAGTGCTGCACGCTGCCCTATTATCTCCAGGTTAGCGCTGGAGCCCTTACTGCCACCTCAATGGGTGGTGGAAGGAGCTACCCCCCTGAAATGGCCACGTGGTAAGTGCTTCACTTGTCGCGTGGCCATTTCTTTGAAAGAAATCCAGCCTTGCAGTAAAAGGGGGCGTCAGCGCATGTCAAAAGTACGCACTGAAGCCAGCGCAGGCCCCCTTTTGCTGTAGCTTAGTAAAAGGATTCTTAAGCAAAGCAGACCATTTTTGCCATATTCATACAGTACATGAAATGTACATGGGTGGGGGTGGGGGCTTGTCGAGGATTCCTGCAGCAACCCCCCCCCCCCCCCTTCTGGCTTGATACTCCAGTACCGGAAAGGAGAAGAGGCAGGAAGATACTTTTTTCAGTTTCACAAATACTTATTGAACTTAGAAAGATAATACTTCATAATTCTTTAACTGCTGATTGCTTAATGCCAATGTGATATAACTTTTGGCAGTGCTACACCAGAGACAGGTATTTTGATTTGAGTATTAAGGGAGGAAAATAAAAGGGACCTGCTCCCGGGCTGGTCCCCGTTCTGTAAGTCCAGATCTGAGCAGGAGAGCAGAAGAGGTTCCATGTGATGGAATCATCAACCAGGTAAAACCTTTCCGAATACATGATGAAAAGAAAAGGTTGCCCTTCTAGCTGCCACGTTTTTGTTTTCTTTTTTATCAATCTGGTTTTCCTTCTTCCAAATGGAGACATTCCCTGGAGCTTTTTTGGCAGATTCTCCCCTCAGTACGCGGCTCACATCTGTAAAGCAGCCAGCAAACACATCTGCTTCCAATTTCCCAGGGAGCTGTGGCTAGGAGGAATGCTGAGACCTGGCAGCTGGATGGGGCGTGCAGCTCTAGAAGAGAAGGGTTGTAATTTTGCAAATAACTTGCTCTCTCTCTCTCTCCAGTCCCATTTTCATTCCTTTCCAATCCACTGCTTTGTTTATTCCAGTCCACCCCTTTCATATTGCTCACATCTTCCTCCATTCAGAGTTCAAGTGACATTCCATTCTGTGTCTAATCTGTGCAAACTTAAGGCTGCCAATAGATCCCATTTTGTCACGCTTGCTAGGCTGATCCAGACCTGGTTTTCATCCTGCCAAATGCATATCCTTGCTTTTCTTAAGGAACATAAGGACATAAGAATAGCCGTACTAGGTCAGACCAATGGTCCATCTAGCCCAGTATCTTGTTTCCAGCAGTGTTCAATCAAGGTCACAAGTACCCAGGGCTTTTTTTTTGAGGGGAGTACTGAATACCGGCACCTTTTCCATTGTCTGCTAAAATTGACCCATGGACCCAAGTTTTAATGAAAGAGCTCAGGCGCTACACACCAATTCCGCCTTGTCATAGATTCTGTAACTGGCTATTGTGAGGTGGGTCCCTCAGTAATCACCCCACCCCTGAAGGGTGGCTTAGTATTTGAGTACCAGCACCATTTTTGCTAGAAAATATGCACAGAAACCTGACAGTAGCAGCATTCCATGTAGAACCTCAAATTACAGCAACATTCCAGAATCCAATAACAAGATTCTGGAACCCCAAATAACAGCAACATTCCAGAATCCCAAATAGTAGCAACATTTCATGCTACCAATCCCAAGAGAAGCAGTGGCTTCTCCCATGGCCATCTCAATAACAGACTATGGACTTTTACTCCAGGAACTTGTCCAAACCTTTTTTAAACCCAGATACGCTAACCGCTGTTACTACATCCTCCGGCAACAAGTTCCAGAGCTTAACTATTCTTTGACTGAAAAAATATTTCCTCCTATTTGTTTTAAAAGTATTTCCATGTAATTTCATTGAGTGTCCCCTTTTTGAAAGAGTGAAAAATCGATTTACACCACTCAGGATTTTGTAGGCCTCAATCATATCCCCCCTCAGCCGCCTCTTGTCCAAGCTGAAGAGCCCTAACCTCTGGCCCAACATGGCCACTGGCAGTAATTCTGACTGGAGTGCGTGCTATTTCTGGTGCTCCGGAAATTATTTTCTCTAGGCTGGGTTACCGCAAGAACCCTTACTGTCACCTCAGTGAGTGGTAGTAAGTGTTAAGAAGGGCCCTGGTGAGTGGGACAAATGGCCCCTGCCGCTACCGCAGGGCCCTTTTCCCCACAGCTTAGTAAAAGGACCGCTGAAATTTATTTATTACATTTGTATCCCTATTAATTTTCCCACCTATTTGTAGGCTCAAAGTGGCTTACATAGTACCTGAGAGGCCTTTGCAGGCTCCGGTGTGAACAAATACAAGTTGATGTTGTGGTAAGATCAAGTTCATGTGGCACAGCCACACTAGGGAATCGGAGAACGGAAGAGTTGTGTTATATCCATTACGTGCTTTAGTTGGTTGTGTTATAGAGATTAGGCATTTAAGTTGGATCGGTAGGGTATGCCTTTTTAAACAGGTTGGTTTAAACAGGGCTCTGTTCTTTCCTGGTTTTCTTCTTATCTCTCCCAGCGTACCTTTAGTGTATACTCTAGTGGATCCTCCTCTACTTCTATCCCACTGTCAGTTGGTGTACCTCAGGGATCTGTCCTGGGACCTCTTCTTTTCTCCATCTATACTTCTTCCCTTGGTACTCTGATCTCATCCCATGGTTTTCAGTATCATCTTTACGCTAATGACTCCCAGATCTACCTCTCCACACCAGAAATTTCAGCCGAAATCCAGGCCAAAGTATCAGCCTGCCTGTCTGACATTGCTGCCTGGATGTCTCAGCGCCATCTGAAACTAAACATGACCAAGACTGAGCTTCTTATCTTTCCCCCTAAACCAACCTCTCCTCCTCCCCCATTCTCTATTTCTGTGGATAACAATCTCATCCTTCCTGTCTCATCAGCTCGTAAACTTGGGGTCATCTTCGACTCCTCCCTCTCCTTCTCTGCACATATTCAGCAAGTCTGCTAAAACCTGTCGTTTCTTTCTCTATAATATCACCAAAATTCGCCCTTTCCTTTCTGAGCACACGACCAGAACCCTCATCCACACTCTCATCACCTCTCACTTAGACTATTGCAACTTGCTTCTCACAGGTCTTCCACTTAGCCATCTCTCCCCTTCAATCTGTTCAAAATTCTGCTGCACGACTAATATTCCGCCAGTGTCGTTATGCTCATATTAGCCCTCTCCTCAAGTCACTTCACTGGCTTCCTATCTGTTTCCGCATACAGTTCAAACTCCTCTTATTGACCTATAAGTGCATTCACTCTGCAGCTCCTCTGTACCTCTCCACTCTCATCTCTCCCTACATTCCTCTCCGGGAACTCCGTTCACTGGGTAAATCTCTCTTATCTGCACCCTTCTCCTCCACTGCTAACTCCAGACTCCGTTCCTTTTACCTTGCTGCACCATATGCCTGGAATAGACTTCCTGAGTCGGTACATCAAGCTCCATCTCTGGCCGTCTTCAAATCTAAGCTAAAAGCCCACCTTTTTGATGCAGCTTTTAACTCCTAACCCTTATTCACTTGTTCAGAACCCTTATTTTATCATCCTCACTTTAATATTCCCTTATCTCTTGTTTGTCCTGTTTGTCTGTCCTAATTAGATTGTAAGCTCTGTCGAGCAGGGACTGTTTCTTCATGTTCAAGTGTACAGCGCTGCGTACGTCTAGTAGCGCTATAGAAATGATAAGAAGTAGTAGTAGTAGTAGTGTTTTTTAGTGATTTCCGGAAGTTTAGGTGGCCGTATGTCGTTTTCAAGGCTTTTGGTAATGCGTTCCACAGTTGTGTGCTTATGTAGGAAAAACTAGATGCGTAAGTTGTTTTGTATTTAAGTCCTTTGCAGCTTGGTACTGCAGATCACTTAATACATCAGGATGGGATTATCAGAAATTCAAGACTGGCCTAAACCCCCTCCCCTCTTGGAACTGGATAAGTTTGTAGCTATGGTGTTCTGTTCTTTGATCATGTCTTCAGCCACAAGGACAGAAGGCTTGGGACATCCTATCCCTGGGTCATTCCTTTTCCATGCAGCACAACTGTTCTTGCTGGCATTTCCTCCCATTTTCTTCTCCTGCTTCCCTAGGTAATTGCTGAGCTGACACAAGCTGTCTCTAGCAGGCAGGGCTGCCGAGAGGGGGGGACAGGGGGGACAAAAGTCCCCAGGCCTGGGCCTCCGCAGGGGGCCCGGCGCCACCGCAGTTCGGGCCCGCTCGCCCTCCGTTGCTCCACCGCAGTTCGGGCCCGCTCGCCCTCCGTTGCTCCACCGCAGTTCGGGCCCGCCCGCCCTCTGTCGCTCCCGGAAGTTGGAACTATCCTTAAACGCCTCCTTTCACCACCTTTGCAGCAAGCAGCAACAGGGCAGGCCATTCCTTCTTTGCGTGTCCCACCCTCGCCTGACGTAACGTCCGTGAGGGCGGGGCACGGAAGGAAGGAGAGGTCTGCCCTGCTGCTGCTTGCTGCAAAGGTGGTGAAAGGAGGCGTTTAAGGTTAGTTCAGGGTCCGGCCCGGTAGTGGGTGGAGGGGGGCCTGGTGACGATGACGACGATGACTTCGGTTGGGGGTGGGGTGGGGCCCAGGGGCGGCCTTGTCCCGGGCCTGGATCTGGCTCTCGGTGGCCCTGCTAGCAGGCTGAGGGCAGCAGAGGACTGACCCCATTGATCCACTGGTTATCAGAAGCAGTTGACCCTACAGATGCTACTGTCTTCCAAGGTTAAAGATATCACTTCTAGGATGTGCCTAACCCCTGCCAGGCAGCCTGCATTTACTGCAATTACATGCACTGCACCTGAGTTCTAGGGCTGCTCTGCCCATGGGAGGTCTTATTACTCACTCTCTGTTAGTTACTAATGTCTTCTCAAAGATGACGTGTTGCAAAAATTTGGCCCATTCCCCAATTAAACAGGAGCCTTCACAAAATAGATCTGCCAGACACAGAAAAGTCCCCGAGCACTGCCCTGCTTGCTGAACTCATGGGAAACTGATGATGAGGGCTGATGCAAAATAACAGTGAAAAATAAACAGAAGGATTTTCCTTAGAGGAGGCCGTGCAGACTGGTCTACAGTTTACTACTACTACTAATTTCTATAGCGCTAGTGTTGTACGTGTTATATACAGATACTTTATCTATCCCTAGTGGGCTCACAATCTTAAGTTTGTTGTACTTGGGGCAATGGAGGGATATAACTTACCCAGGGTCACAAGGAGCTACAGTGGGAATTGAACCCAGTTCTCCAGGATCTCAGGATACTCCTCCACATTCAGGTGTGATTTACGAAAGGGCCTGGGCCATGTGTTCAATACTCCCCTGTTGTTTGACTCTTGAAGGTGGTAAAAAGGGGGAAGACAGGGCCTGAACCAGGGCCGGTGTTAGAGGGGGTGCAAGCAGGACAATTGCCCTGGGCCCCCATGCCACAAGAGACCACAAGGCTGCTTGGAGTTGGAGAAGACAGATCCTGCCTGTCTTTGAGTCCCCCTTCCTAATTCCTGTCCTGGTTCCAGCTTGTCTAACTCCAACTTGGCCCTGAAGATTCCCCTCTATAGAAGGGACAAGGGTCATAGCTTCACCCACACTGGACATCACTTACCTTGCCCTCACTATTGAAAATGTGATAGTGAAACAGCACCTCCCACTGGCAGGACTAGGTAGAGAACTCTCACTCAGCTAGAGCACTGGTTCTCAACCTTTCTTCTGTTGCGACACACCTGGCAGACAATGCACATGTACTGTATGTAACACACTGAACAATAAAATTCACAGCTCAATGAAAAATCTAACTATTTCATTGTTGACATTAAGTCAAGTGTGAATTTGCCTACCGTTCAATCCCCTATCAAAAACTGTTTGCAACACATCAGCCCCAGATATTTCATTTGCCATACAAAATAAATATGTATTCAAATTCTGATGTCACTTCAGTAATAGCAACACAAAATCCATCCACTACCAGATACTTGAAACAAACCCAAACCCTGCAAACATGCTACTCAGAAGAAACGTAGCAAACAGAACCCAGAACACCGAAGTTTTGTGACACACCTCCCACCACTTGGGGCACACTGGTTGAGAATCACTGGCTTAGAGGGAACAGTGACACCCACAGGTTGGTTTTCACTTCAATAACCCAAATCATAGTTGTCTAATGCTAGTGTTCAGGTTGGAGGTCAGCACCCAAGAAAAAGATCTAGATATCATTGTAGACGATATGCTGAAATCTTCTGCTCAGTGTGTGGCGGCGGCGAAAAAAAGCAAACAGGATGCTGGGAATTATTAGGAAACAGATAGAAAATAAGACAAAGAATAGTATTGTTCCATGGTTCGACCTCACCTTGAGTTCTGTGTTCAATAATTAGAAATAATTAGAAAGAAGAGCGACCAAAATGATAAAGGGGATGCAACTCATCTTTTATGAGGAAAGGCAAAAGGGCTCTTCAGCTCAGACAAGAGATGGCTGAGGTGAGATATGACTGAGGTCTACAAAATCCTGAGTGGTGAAGAATGAGTAGGAATAAATTGATTTTTTTTTTAACTCTTTCAAAAAGTACAAAGACGAGGGGACATTCAACGAAGTTACATGGAAGTACTTTTAAAACAAATAGGAGGAAATACTTTTTCGCTCAAAGAATACTTAAGCTCTGGAACTAGTTGACGGAGGATTTGGTAACAGCAGTTAGCATATCTGGGTTTAAAAAAAGGTTTGGACAAGTTCCTGGAGGAAAAGTCCATAGTCTGTTATTGAGATGGACATGGGGGAAGCTACTGCTTGCCCTGGGATTTGTAGTATGGAGTGTTGCCACGATTTGGGTTTCTGCAAGGTACTTATGACCTGGATTAGCCACTGTTGGAAAGAGGATACTGGGCAAGATGGACCATTGGTCTGACCCAGTGGTTGTTCTTATGTAACCCTGAACATGGTACATCTAACACTCTGTATAAAAAGTGTCACTTTTAAACTGTATGGATCCGTTTTTTCTTTGTTTTACACTCTATTTCCCCACCCCCTACTTCAACAGAGAGATTTTGTGCTGAATTTCCAGTTATTTTTGTCAGTGACCAGTAGATTCCAGCTTAAACAAAATCTGCAGGTGATTCATGGCATCTGCTGCCAAGTCATACTTAAGAGTAACCAGAAGCTGGTATAAAAATGTCTTTTTGTGAAACATATACTTTCACAGTCTGTGTATTCTCCAAAGTGAGAAAATCTTAAAATCTGAGGTCCTACGTTGAGAAATGCTTTGGTCTCAATAAATAGGATGATGGAAATAAATATTGGGTTTGGCAGCAGGTTATGGACTGTGTTTTCCAACTAACGTTTTCTCCGTTTTTACCAGGTACTTTGAAATTATTTAACCTGTGGGGATTGTGGTGAGAAGTGATGCAAAGAGTTCACTCGGGCCAGAAAGGGCTACATGCTTTAGAAATAATGAAAGAAAACCAGCAAGAGAGAGAGAGAGGGAGAAAGAGGATGGGGTGGGGAGCTGGCTCAGTGGCTCAGATGGATATGGAGGGTCCCCGGTTTGATTACCAGGCTGGAACTTCCACTCCCCAGGTCAAGAACGAGGAATAGAAACTGCTCACCGGCACCCACATTGTCTTGGGCTTTAATGTCTCATCCTACCTTTTTTTAACGGGGGCCACATTTAATATTTTATAACATTCAGCGGGCCAACACTCATGTTCTCCTTCTCTCCCAGCTTTCACCTAGTCTCCTTCTCTCTCTCCCATGCCTCCCCCAGCCTTCACCAAGTCTCTCTCCTATGCCCCCCAGCCTTCAGTCTCTCTCTCCCATGCCACCTCTGAGTCTTCACTCCATCTCTCTCTCATGTACCCTCCCAGCCTTCACTCAGTCTCTCCCATGCCTCTCCATTGCCTGCACCCAATCTCTTTCCCCTCACTTGTTTTCAGCTGCAGATTCTTACCATGAGATCCCTGCTTCCCTGCCATGACTCGTCTATCCACAAGCTTGAGCCACACAGCGCCGAAAGTTCAGGTTGGTCTTCTGGTTTCAGGTCTTGAGTGTCTAGAAACCGTGAGACCAAACGGAACTTCTGGCACTGCTGCGGCTTAAGCTCACTAAGAGATGAGTTGCAGGGGGAAGCAGGGATCCCATGGTAAGAATCTGGGTTTCCATGGGTGGACAAGTCTGGGCTATAAGATCCCAGGCTATGCCTGGTCACTATTTGGATAGGAACCAAGCACACCATCCAGGATGATGGAGGAAATGGTACTAGTTTTGCTGTCAAAGGTTTGACAATTAAAATTCAATGCGAAGAAATGCAAAGCGATGCACTTAGGGAGTAGAAATCCAAGAGAGGCGTATGTGTTAGGCGGTGAGAGTCTGATAGGTACGGATGGGGAGAGGGATCTTGGGGTGATAGTATCTGAGGATCTGAAGGCAATGAAACAGTGTGACAAGGCGGTGGCCGTAGCTAGAAGGTTGTTAGGCTGTATAGAGAGAGGTGTGACCAGCAGAAGAAAGGAGGTGTTGATGCCCCTGTACAAGTCATTGGTGAGGCCCCACCTAGAGTATTGTGTTCAGTTTTGGAGGCCGTACCTTGCGAAGGATGTAAAAAGAATTGAAGCGGTGCAAAGAAAAGCTATGAGAATGGTAAGGGATTTGCGTTACAAGACGTATGAGGAGAGACTTGATGACATGAACATGTATACCCTGGAGGAAAGGAGAAACAGGGGTGATATGATACAGACGTTCAAATATTTGAAAAGTATGAATCCGCAAACGAACCTTTTCCGGAGATGGGAAGGCGGTAGAACGAGAGGGCATGAAATGAGACTGAAGGGGGGCAGACTCAAGAAGAATGTCAGGAAGTATTTTTTCATGGAGAGGGTGGTGAATGCTTGGAATGCCCTCCCGCGGGAGGTGGTGAAGATGAAAACAGTAACAGAATTCAAACATGCGTGAGATAAACATAAAGGAATCCTGTGCAGAAGAAAGGGATCCTCAGGAGCTTAGCCTAGAATGGGTGGCAGAGCTGGTGGTTGGGAGGCGGGGCTAGTGCTGGGCAGACTTATACAGTCTGTGCCGGGGCTGGTGGTTGGGAGGCGGGACTAGTGCTGGGCAGACTTATACGGTCTGTGCCGGGGCTGGTGGTTGGGCGGCGGGGATAGTGCTGGGCAGACTTATACGGTCTGTGCCAGAGCTGGTGGTGGGAGGCGGGGTTGGTGGTTGGGAGGCAGGGATAGGACTGGCCAGACTTATACGGTCTGTGCCCTGAAGAGGACAGTACAAATAAAAAAGTAGCACATATGAATTTATCTTCTTGGGCAGACTGGATGGACCGTGCAGGTCTTTTTCTGCCGTCATCTACTATGTTACTATGTCCTGTAAGTAGTGGGACACATTGGGGACAGTTCTGTAACTTGCACCAAGATGTTGACACCACAATGGGATGTGCTTAGTTTCAATTCCATAACAACACTAAAGCCTACACCAAAATTTAGCTGTGCCCACTTACAACAGGTGAATGGCTGGTATAAGGTGATGCACCTACATGTGCCATGCGAAACACACACAAAACTGGTAGCATTCTGTAAGTTGTGAGCATCGCTTGGTGACACGCCTGTGGCCCGTCTGTGATCCCCCCATACGTACTCCCCCTGTAATTATGTGCTACATGACTTTGGCATGCTCTTTATAGAATACTGCTAGCGCTTACATCATGTGCCAAGTTTCAGCACTGTATCGTATAAATGCCAGCTGGGTGTGAATGACTTGAGGAAGGACCTAGCAAAGCTGGAGGAATGGACCGATATTTGGCAACTAAGGTTTAATCCCCAAAAATGCAGGGTCATGCACTTGGGTCGCAAGAATCCAAGGGAATGGTACAGTATAGGGGGTGAAGTGCTTCAGTGTACGAAGGAAGAGCGGGACTTGGGGGTGATTGTGTCTGATGACCTTAAAGCTTCCAAACAGGTAGAAAAAGCGACGGTCAAAGCCAGAAGGATGCTAGGGTGCATAAAGAGAGGCATGACCAGCAGGAAAAAGGAGGTGATAGTGCCATTGTATAAGTCTCTGGTGAGGCCTCATTTGGAGTACTGTGTGCAGTTCTGGAGACCGCACCTACGGAAAGATATCAACAGGATGGGCTACGAAATTAGTAAGCGGTCTTGAATGCAAAAATTTTAGGGACAGGCTTATGAACCTCAACATGTATACGCTGGAAGAGAGGAGGGAGAGAGGAGACATGATAGAAACGTTCAAATATTTCAAGGGCATTTATGTACAGGAAGACAGCCTTTTTCAAATGAAGGAGAGCTCTGGAATGAGGGGGCATATGACAAAGTTAAGAGGGAATAGGCTTAGGAGTAACCTAAGGAAGTACTATTTCACAGAAAGGGTGGTGGAGGCGTGGAATGGCCTCCCGGTGGAGGTGGTGGAGTCGAGGACTGTTCCAGAATTTAAAAAGGCATGGGATAAGCATGTGGGATCGCTTAGGAACAGGAAGAATTAGGGGTTCCAGAGGATGGGCAGACTGGATGGGTCATATGGCCTTTATCTGCCATCATGCTTTTATGTTTCTAAGTAGCCGCCAAGTCTAAGAATGAGTGTGTGTGGGGGGGGGGGGGGGGGGAGCTTGTTTTTGCACCTATGACTTGGCTTTTCAAAATTCTCTAAGAAGAACTGGAATATAATGAATGTATTGGTGAAAGACCAGGACTGAGCTTGTCTCCTCTTTTTTTCCGAGCACTCTACCAAAACCCTCATCTACATCCTTGTCACCTCTCCTTTAGACTACTGCAATCTGCTTCTTGCTAGCCTCCCACTTAGTCACCTCTCCCCTCTCCAATCGGTTCAAAACTCTGCTGCCCGTCTCGTCTTCCGCCAGGGTCGCTTTACTCATATTACCCCTCTCCTCAAGTCGCTTCACTGACTCCCTATCCGTTTTCGCATCCTGTTCAAACTTCTTCTACTAACCTATAAATGTACTCACTCTGCTGCTCCCCAGTATCTCTCCACACTCGTCCTTCCCTACCCCCCTTCCCGTGCACTCCGCTCCATGGATAAATCCTTCTTATCTGTTCCCTTCTCCACTACTGCCAACTCCAGACTTCGCGCCTTCTGTCTCGCTGCACCCTACGCCTGGAATAGACTTCCTGAGCCCCTACGTCTTGCCCCATCCTTGGCCACCTTTAAATCTAGACTGAAAGCCCACCTCTTTAACAATGCTTTTGACTCGTAACCACTTGTATCCTCTCACCTCCACCTACCCTCCTCTCCTCTTTCCTCTACACATTAATTGATTTGTTTGCTTTATTTTTTGTCTATTAGGTTGTAAGCTCTTTGAGCAGGGACTGTCTTTCTTCTATGTTTGTGCAGCGCTGAGTACGCCTTGTAGCGCTATAGAAATGCTAAATAGTAGTAGTAGTCTCTAGTAACATAGGGCCATCTCATAAACCTCCATTAGGAGTGACTCGTTCTTCCCTATGAACCAGTAGTATAAGGCACATGACAGCCAAGTCTTCCGCTTTGCAAGTCAAAGAAACAAACATTGAACTCACTTTTGAATAATGTTATGACCTTTACTGTTTGCCTCCCCCAGTTGGGCTCTAACGCAGGGCCGATCGTTACCTTTGCAGGTAGTAATACTTGTGTTTTAATTTAGGATATTCTTATTTGTGTCTGTCTCCATTGTGTAGTGGTAGGTTTGATCTTAGGATGTTTGCTTGCTTTCCTGTTTTTGAGCTGGAGTTCCTTTCTTATTTTCTGGTATGTCCTGCGACCTCTCTGAGATGGCAGTATGTCAAATCAACCAATAAACGTAAACATAAAACTCACAGGAAACTGGGACAGAAAGGAGGAGTAACAGGAGAGGAACTGCTGTGTTTGGGCCTAGTAGGATTTTGCTGCTGGGATTATTAGTGCCATCACTGTTGACTCCTCACCTTCCCCATGTTTAAACTTGTACAGCGCTGCGTAACCCTGGCAGCGCTATAGAAATGCTAAGTAGTAGTAGTAGTAGTAGTAATACACCACCAATGAAATTATCGCACACCAGTTCAAAAAGAAATAGAGGGCGTTACAGCTCCCTGATAGAAGTTAAAGAAGGGAAAGGGAAATGGGACTTGATATACCGCCTTTCTGAGGTTTTTGCAACTACATTCAAAGCGGTTTACATATATTCAGGTACTTATTTTGTACCAGGGGCAATGGAGGGTTAAGTGACTTGCCCAGTCACAAGGAGCTGCAGTGGGAATCGAACTCAGTTCCCCAGGATCAAAGTCCACTGCACTAACCACTAGGCTACTCCTCCACTCATTCCACCAATAAGAGCCAACCTCATCAGTGATGTCACAATGGCTTGATTGCCCGATACTTGGCTCACTTCTGATATTGTGATGTCATGATGCCTCATTCCACCAATAAGAGCCAACCTCATCAGTGATGTCACAATGGCTTGATTGCCCGATACTTGGCTCACTTCTGATATTGTGATGTCATGATGCCTCATTCCACCAATAAGAGCCAACCTCAGTGATGTCACAATGGCTTGGCCCACTTCTGATATTGTGATGTCATAAGGGAAAGGGGGAAAGGGAAATGGGACTTGATATACTGCATTTCTGAGGTTTTTGCACCTACATTCAAAGCGGTTTACATATATTCAGGTACTTATTTTGTACCAGGGGCAATGGAGGGTTAAGTGACTTGCCCAGAGTCACAAGGAGCTGCAGTGGAAATCGAACTCGGTTTCCCAGGATCAAAGTCCACTGCACTAACAACTAGGCCACTCCAACACTGAGAACCTGTAAATCTGTAGTTTGATGGTGATCCTCTGTCTCTGTTTGTCCTTGGCTTCCTAAATCCATCCTTGTTATCCGCATCCTCACACTTCTAAAGCGTATCTTCATTTTTTTCCCTCTCATTTCCTCATTTGTTTGTTTTTCCTCCTTATATTTTGCACCTTTTCCATCATTTTTATTTATTTTCCTGGGCTTGATATACCACAAAATCGATCCAGTGACTGGCAACTAAGCGGTTAACAAAAACTACTCAAATATTCCATACCCACAGAGGGACTCTCACCTTCTCGGTTTTACTTCCTGCTAACGCTTCCCCTTCTTTCACAACTCTGCTCTCAACTTAGCATTCCTCTCCGTCATTTCACCTTATTTCGGGTCTTTTCTCTCCTCTTCCCCCTCCCTGGTGCCCTCTCCTGTCTCCATTACTCTGTTGTGCCTTCCCTTCACACTATCACCCTATCATGCTCTTCTCCCCCTGCCTACCATCACCTCATATTCAGTAACTATAACTGCACTGTGTAGGCTGATAAGGAGGAATGAATCTCCCTGGACAGATTTGCTCTTGTTTGTGCTGGAACACTCTCCCAGGCATTAGTATGTCGGATCTGCGTTTCACTAGAACATGTTTTTCAACTAAGTTGATGTCCGCTTGTGAATGTTAAAGGCACAGTGTAAATGGCACTAGGTCTTTGGGCTGGGAAGTCATGTAACGGAACTCAGAATGATCAGAAGCCACTGAAGGTAGAGATTGTTAATTGTGTGACCGCGGCGGATCAGACAATTTAATAAATGAACTTTGAAACCCAGACGTTATCCAAATGTAATAAAGAGATGTTGGATACATAAGATGCAAGCCCATTGTCCCCTGGATTCTGTATAGGGCACCCAAAGTTTGGTGCGCAATTCTGGGCACGGATTGCAGTTCTAAATGCAAACTAATTAATTAGGTGCTAAAAATCAATTAGTGTTAATAAGCACTCAATTATCAGTAATTTCGAAGTTAGCACATGCTATTTCCCTTGGTAGAAAATATTTTTCTAATTTCTACTGTGGGGAATGTTCCCAGCAGTAATCGGCAGAGCGGCCATATTAATACACTAATTACTGCAGGAGTAGCATGTGAGCCCTTACCGCTAGGTGAATGGCTGGTGATAAGTACTCAGCCAGTAAATAGCCGCACGCTACTTTTGATTTTAGCGCACGACCATTTACTGTCCCACTAAAAAAAAGCCCTTCTTCCCAGCCAAAGTAAAAAATGATCTACCGTGCGCCAACTTCATGCGTCCACACTACCGCAGGCCACTTTTTACAGAATACTAGCTTCGCACATTTTATTTTGGTGCCATTTACAGAATCTAGCCTGTATATCTTAACACGGGTCTTGCACAGGAAGAAATGTTTGGGTAGATATGCTTAAATGGGCTAGCTGGTGATGTTGAGGAAAGAAAGGATAACCAGCCTTAGTTCAACAGCAATACCAAATGGCCAACCTTGAGATGCATACACAGTGAATTCTGGAGGGAGCTGGATTCTGTGATCCCCTGGCCAAGATTTTTTTGATATGTAGCCAAGGTTAGGTTGGAAAGTTTGCAGATGGGATAAATAATCCAAGAACTGGGATTTGAGAATGAAGGATCATGGTCTCATGGTTCCAGCAGAGATACGATCTGATTGATCTGAACCGCGTGGAGGGGCATAATCAAACGCGAACGCCCATCTCCATGGGCGTCTATCTCCGAGAACGGGTACGTGAAGGGGCGGGACAAACCGTATTTTCGAAAAAAATGGGCGTCCATCTTTTTTCCGATAATACGGTTTGTGCCAGCCAAATGCATCAGATTTGTGCGGATTTGAGCTAGGCGGTTTCGTTTTTCAGCGATAATAGAAAACGAAGGCGCCCAGCTCAAAAACGAACAACTCCAAGGCATTAGGTCGTGGAAGGGGCCAGGATTCGTAGTGCACTGGTCCCCCTCACATGCCAGGACACCAACCGGGCACCCTAGGGGGCACTTGTAACAATTAAACAAAAAAAAAAGTTAACTACCTTTGAAGTCCATAGCTCCCTTCCCTTGGGTGCTGAGCCCCCCAAATCCCCCCCAAAACCCACTCCCCACAACTCTACACCATTACCATAGCACTTAGGGATGAAGGGGGGCACCTACATGTGGGTACAGTGGGTTTTGGGGGCAGTTTGGAGGGCTCCCATTTACCACCACAAGTGTAACAGGTAGGGGGGGATGGGCCTGGGTCCACCTGGCTGAAGTGCACTGCACCCACTAACAACTGCTCCAGGGACCTGCATACTGCTGTGATGGAGCTGGGTATGACATTTGAGGCTAGCATACAGGCTGGAAAAAAATTTTTTAAGTTGTTTTTTTTGGGTGGGAGGGGGTTAGTGACCACTGGGGGAGTCAGGGGTGGTCATCCCCGATTCCCTCCGGTGGTCATCTGGTCATTTAGGGCACTCATTTGGAACTTCGTGAAAAAAAGGGTAAAAAAAAAATCGCCTTTCTTTTTTCAATTATCGGCCGAGGACGCCCATCTCTCCTCGGCCGATAACCACGCCCCAGTCCCACCTTCACCACGCCTCCGACACGCCCCCGTCAACTTTCACTTGCACATCTTCCAATGTGGTATATATCATTCAGTGTAAAAAATGTAATGAAGGATGCTATATTGGGGAAACAGGCCAGATGCTTAAGACAAGATTTAATTTACATAGACATCACATGTAGAACGCTGGTGCCAGTCAGACCCCCACCCCTGTGGGCCAACACTTTACAAGACCAGGACACTGTACCAGTGATTTCATAGTAAGAATCCTGAAAGGTAACTTTAAAACAATACAGGAACGTAAGACCTTTGAAGTCAGAATGATTGACTATTTTGACACCCAACAGACAGGACTTAACAAGGATCTGGGTTTTCTAGCCCATTATAGACCATAAAGTTGTATTTCTCTGTTTATCACCCTCCTCTCTCCTATCCACACCCATCCTGTTAGACTATCAATGCAATGCTTTGATGTTCCCATGTTACCCACCCCCACCCTGTTAGGCTGTCAATGAAATCCTTGGATGTTTCACTTATAAATATACTGTCATCTACCACATTTGCTTATTTCCGATCTGACGAAGAAGGGCAACCTTCGAAAGCTAATCAAGAAATGTATTAAGTTATGTCCAATAAAAAAGGTATCATCTTATTTCCTTTTCCATGTTTTATTTTGTTTGATTTCTATTGATAACCTTTAAGAAAGCTAGGAAAGGGGAAGTACTACTGATAGGTGATTTTAATATGCCGGACATCGATAGGGGCATCCCTGCTGCAGGGTCATCTAGAAGCAAAGGGATCTTGGATTCTCTACAGGAAGAATTGTTTCAGCAGTGGGTAACGGAACTGACGGGGGAGGAGCTATTCTAGACCTAGTGCTTACAAACGGGGACAATGTTTCTGATGTTAGGGTGGGAGATCATTTCGCATCTAGTGATCACCGAATGGTGTGGTTCAATATTAAGACAAAGGAGGAGAGGGCATATTCAAAATTGAAGGTCCTAGATTTCAAGAGAACTAACTTTGCCGAGATGGGGGAATTTCTCAAGGAAGAGTTAGTTGAATGGGAACAGCTGAAGGAAGTAGAACAGCAGTGGGCTAAACTGAAAGGAGCCATCTTAAAGGTGACAAACCTTTATGGTAGAAAATTACATAAAACTAAGAGGAAAACAAGGCCGCTCTGGTTCTCGAACGTAGTAGCTGAAAAGGTAAGGGAAAGATTAGCCTTCATATGTTACAAAAGGACTCAGAAAAAGGAAGACTGGCAAAAGTACCTGCAAAAGCTAAGAGAAGCAGGAAAAGCTATCAGGATGAGGCAAATGGAAGAAAAGATAGCCGACACTGTAAAACTGAGGGACAAGGCATTTTTCAGATATATAAGTGACAGGAGGAAGTGCCAAAATAGCATTGTGAGGCTAAAAGCTGAGGAGTGGCCTAGTGGTTAGGGTGGTGGACTTTGGTCCTGGGGAACTGAGTTCGATTCCCGGCACAGGCAGCTCCTTGTGACTCTGGGCAAGTCACTTAACCCTCCATTGCCCCATGTAAGCCGCATTGAGCCTGCCATGAGTGGGAAAGTGCGGGGTACAAATGTAACAAAAAAAATGTAGAAGCCGATAAGGATAAAGCTGAACTGCTTAACAATGACTTCTGTTCTGTGTTCATGAATGAAAGGCTGGGGGGTAGGACCGCAGAAAACAAATGCGATGGTAGACCAGGACCGATTCTCAGAAGACTGTGTTCAGTCTAAAAGATGACAAAGCGATGGGGCCTGATAGAATAAATCCAAGGGTACTCAAGGAACTTGGAGGCGTTCTGGCGGCTCCACTGTCTGACCTCTTCGATGCTTCCTTAGAATTTGGAGTGGTCCCAGAGGACTGGAGAAGGGTGGATGCAGTCCCTCTGCACAAGAGTGGAAGTAAGGAGGAGGTTGAGGACTACAGACCTGTCAGTGTGACCTCGTTGGTGGGTAAACTAATGGAAATGCTTCAAAAGTGGCAGACCGTGAGGTTTGTCGAATTGAATGGCCTGCAGGACCCGAGGCAGCAAGGTTTCACTACAGGCAGGTCATGTCAGACAACTCTGATTTTTTTGACTGGGCGACTAAACAATTTGAAATGGGAGGGGAGTTAGATGTAGTGTACTTGAATTTTAGCAAAGCCTTTGACACAGTTCCGCACAGGTGACTGATTAATAAACTGAATGCCCTCAGTATGGGACTTAAAGTGACTGACTGGGTTAAAAACTGTTAAATGGGAGGAGAGAAAGGGTAGTGGTAAATGAAGGTTGTTCTGAGGCAAGGGATGTTATCAGTGGTGTACCACAGGGATTGCTCCTTGGGTCGTCTCGTTTTAACATCTTTGTGAGCGATATTGTGGAAGGGCTGTCTGGTAAGGTTTGTCTCTGTGGATGACACCAAACTCTATAATAAGGTGGACACCCCAGAGGGTGTGGATTGCATGAAAGAGGATCTAGCGAAGCTTGAAGAATGGTCCGATAATTGGCAACTAAGATTTAATGCTAAGAATTGCAAAGTCAAGCACTTGGGGTACAAGAATCCAAGGGCATGGTACAATATAGGGGGTGAAGTACAAAAGAAGAGCGGGATTTGGGGGTGATTGTATCTGATGACCTTAAGGTGGCCAAACTATAATAAAGAACAAAATTACAGAGCACATTCAAAAGCATGGACTAATGGGATAAAGTCAACATGGATTTAGTGAAGGTAAATCTTGCCTCACCAATCTGCTGCATTTCTTTGAAGGGGTAAACAAACATGTGGACAAAGATGAGCCGGGTTGATATTGTGTATCTAGATTTTCAGAAGGTGTTTGATAAGGTCCCTCATGAAAGACTACACAGTAAATTAGAGGGACATGGGATCGGAGGTAGTGTCTTACTGTGGATTAAAAACTGGTTGAAAGATAGGAAACAGAGAGTAGAATTAAAAGGTCAATATTCGCAATGGAGAAGGGTAGTTAGTGGGGTCCCTCAGGGATCGGTGCTGGGACCTCTTCTTTTTAACATATCCATAAATGACCTAGAGATGGGGGTAATCAAATTTGCCGATGACACAAAGTTATTCAAAGTAGTCAAATCGCGGGAAGATTGTGAAAAACTACAAGAGGACCTTACGAGACTGGGAGACTGGGCGTCTAAATGGCAGATCACGTTTAATGTGAACAAGTGTAAAGTGATGCACGTGGGAAAGAGGAACCCAAACTATAACTACATCATGCAAGGTTCAGCGTTGGGGGTCACGGACCGAGAAAGGGATCTAGGTGTCGTCGTAGATGATACGTTGAAAACTTCTGCTCAATGTGCTGCTGCAGCTAGGAAAGCAAATAGAATGTTGGGTATCATTAGGAAAGGGATTGAAAACAAAAATAAGGATATTATTCTGCCGTTGTATCGCTCCATAGTGCGACCGCACCTCGAGTATTGTGTTCAATTCTGGTCACCGCACCTCAAAAAAGACATAGTGGAATTGGAAAAGGTGCAGAGAAGGGCGACAAAGATGATATAGGGGATGGGACGACTTCCCTATCAGGATAGGCTAAAGAGGCTGGGGCTCTTCAGCCTGGAGAAAAGGCAGCTGAGGGGAAATATGATAGAGGTCTATAAGATAATGAGTGGAATGGAACGGGTCGATGTGGAGCGTCCGTTTACTCTTTCCAAAAGTACTAGGTCAACGGGGCATGCAATGAAGCTGCAGTGTGGTAAACTTAAAACGAATCGGAGGAAATGTTTCTTCACTCAACGCTGTATTTCTAGGACGGGCATAAGAGGATGGAGTCTTTATAGCTTATATCTTCAAATCATCTCTCATTAGTTTCCCCAGAACCTCAGTGATGTTAATCACTACAACTTCGACTGCAGTGATATAATTAACATCCAAATCTTCATTGATTCTTTAACATCTCACCTCCTCTTATATTTATAATTAATGAAAAACTTTTTCACTTATCTCATTGCTTCTTGTTCTATTGTCGAACCCAGGGGGAAAGATGCCCGACATGCACGTTTCGCCCAAACCTGGGCTGTCTCAAGGACCTTCCCCCTGTCTTTTCAACAGCGTCAGCTCAGCAAACGTAACTTAATCTTGGCTAATGCGTTTCATTTTAAAAACTCAATAAAGACAAAACACAGAGTATAATCCTTTCGTCACAGCATAATAAGGTAATCCCAACCACACTCATCACTAAGGATCACACACTACAAATCTCTGTCTGAAAGTCCTTGGCGTCTTGTTGGATAATCACTTGTTACTGGACAACCAAGCCAAATTCATCACAAGAAGAATGTTCCACTCAATGTGGAGGTTGAAGCGTATCAGGCAGTTCCTTACAAAAGAGCTCTTTCGAACCCTTATTCATTGGTTGGTCCTATCACATATTGATTATTGTAGTGGAATCTATGCAGGTTGCTGTGATTTCATCCTCAAGAAACTCCAGACAGCTCAAAACACTGCTGCAGGGCTAATATTAGGCAAGTCACGCTTTGACCATGCTTCCCCTCTTCGTTTTATTCTACACTGGCTTCCCATTAAAGACCGTATTACTTTCAAAATCTGTTCGTTGACCCACAAGATTATTTATGGGGAAGCCCCTGCCTACAAGCTTGATTTGATACATCTACCTTCTAGAAATGCTTCTGTGGCTGCTCGATCCTACCTCAATTTACACTACCCAAGTTGCAAGCATGTTAAATATAAATTGCTTTTTGCATCAACCTTTTCAAACGTCAGCCCGAAATATTGGAATGTTCTACCACGGCAGCTGAAAGAGACTGTTGACCACCAGCTCTTCAAGACATCCTTAAAGACATTTTTATTCAAGATTGCTTATCCCTCTGACAATTCTAAAACCTAGTTTTCCTCATCCCCTCCCTTATCCACATATACTTACCCCTCCATTTGACTTTATTGAATCTGTACTCTCCCTGAATTGTAACCATCTGTAATTTGTAAGCCACATTGAGCCCGCTCTTGTGGGATAATGCAGGGTATAAATGTACCAAAATAAATAAATTCTATTTGCTTTCTTAGCCGCAGCAGCACACTGAGCAGAAAGTTACAATGTATCATCAACGACGGCACCTAGATCCCTTTCCTGGTCTGTGACTCCTAACGTGGAACCTTGCATGACGTAACTATAATTCGGGTTCCTCTTTCCCACATGCATCACTTTGCACTTGCTCACATTAAACGTCAGCTGCCATTTAGACGCCCAGTCTCCCAGTCTCGTAAGGTCCTCTTGTAATTTTTCACAATCCTCCCACAATTTAACAACTTTGAATAACTTTGTGTCATCAGCAAATTTAATTACCTCACTAGTTACTCCCATCTCTAGGTCATTTATAAATATGTTAAAAATCAGCGGTCCCAGCACAGACACCTGGTGAACCCCACTAACTACCCTTCTCCATTGAGACGACTGACCATTTAATCCTACTCTCTGTTTTCTATCTTTTAACCAGTTTTTAATCCACAATAGAACACTACCTCCTATCCCATGACTCCAATTTCCTCTGGAGTCTTTCATGAGGTACTTTGTCAAACGCCTTCTGAAAATCCAGATACACAATATCAACTGGCTCACCTTTATCCACACGTTTGTTCACCCCTTCAAAGAAATGTGGTAGATTGGTGAGGCAAGATTTCCCTTCACTAAATCCATGTTGGCTTTGTCTCATTAATCCACGCTTTTGAATATGCTCTGTAATTTTGTTCTGTATAGTAACATGGTAGATGACGGCAGAAAAAGACCTGCACGGTCCATCCAGTCTGCCCAACAAGATGAACTCATGTGTATACCTTACCTTGATTTGTACCTGTCTATTTCAGGGCACAGACCGTATAAGTCTGCCCAGCACTATCCCCTCCTCCCAACCACTAGCCCCACCTCCCACCACCGGCTCTGGCACAGACCGTATAAAGTCTGCCCACCACTATCTTCGCCTCCCAACCACCAACCCCTCTTCCCCCCACCGGCTCCGCCACCCAATTTCGGCTAAGCTTCTAAGGATCCATTCCTTCTACACAGGATTCCTTTATGTATATCCCATGCATGTTTGAATTCCGTTACCGTTTTCATCTCCACCACCTCCCACTCTGTGAAAAAATACTTCCTGACATCTTTTTTGAGTCTGCCCCCCTTCAATCTCATTTCATGTCCTCTCGTTCTACCACCTTCCCATCTCGGGAAAAGATTTTTTTGCCTGGCACCGACGTCAGACTCACCGGTCTATAATTTCCCAGATGATCTCTGGAACCTTTTTAAAAAAATCGGCGTTACATTGGCCACCCTCTAATCTTCTAGTACCACGATCGATTTTAAGGATAAATTACATATTACTGCAATAGCTCCGCAAGCTCATTTTTCAGTTCTATCAATACTCAGGGATGAATACCATCTGGTCCAGGAGATTTGCTACTCTTCAGTTTGTAGAACTGCCCCATTACATCCTCCAGGTTTACAGAGAATAAGTACCTGTATACAATATGTAAGCCGCATTGAGCCTGCCATGAGTGGGAAAGCGCGGGGTACAAATGTAATAAAAAAAAAAAAAAAAAAAATTAAGTTTCTCCCACTCGTCAGCTTCGAATACCATTTCCGGCACCGGTATCCCACCCAAGTCTTCCTCGGTGAAGACTGAAGCAAAGAATTCATTCAATCTCTCCGCTAAAGTAAAAAAATGTATGTATATAAGAAAGAAAGAAAGAAAGATATAACAATAAAATGAAAACTTCATATAACTAAAACCAGTGTAATAATACAACTATAAGAAACAGTCAAAGAAACCGTCTCTAAAAAATAAAACTCGCTATATTAATAAAACAAACTGACTATTAATACAGTGACAGGGATAAAAATCATAAAACACTTATAAAAACTAATTAGTCGCATGAACAGACCAAGGAGCAAAATCATAACAGCACCATAGGCTTTAAAACAAGTTCAACAAGGGAGTAAAAGGATACCTAAAACAGAAAGCTCTTGCTTGTGGAAAGATAATAAAGGAAAGCACAACCTACCTTGCCAAGCAAAGGTAAAAAAACAGGGGAAGCTAGTGCAAAACGATAGCACAGCCAAGTAAGGGGTCCTTTTACTAATGTGTGGCAAAATGTGGCCTACGGTAGTGTGTGTGCATGTTTTTGGTGCACCGCGTCTGGGAAAGGGGCTGGCGGTACAACTGAAACCAGAGCATGCCTATTTACAGCCTGAGCCCTTAATGCCGCCCACTGATCTAACGGTAAGGCCTCACGAGCTACGCACGTGGTGACCAGTCGGCATGTGCCAACTGCCAAGTAATGCCAGAAGCGCCTTGCATAGTAGGGAATAAAAAACAATAATTTGTCCTGGAATTATGGGTGCAAGCCAAATCCAAAATCCAGGAGGGTGTGCTAGCCTGGCGGTAGTGTCATTTTGGTGAATGCTGCACGTGCGTACAGCCTACTGCGCCTTTGTAAAAGGGCCCCTCAATTTGAAACAACAAGAAGAAGAATGGACACTTGTAAACAGGAGAACGTTTGTTTAAAAATGTGTAAAAAGTGGATGTCAGAGGCCCTGAAGCACTGTAAAAGCAGCTTAAAAAGAGGCACAGGATGCCTTTGCCAAAAAACGCCTTGGCGCCAAAACCAGAGAGAATAAATAAATAAAGATAAAATAAACAAAGTTGACAGAACTCCACAATATCCAGTTGAAGTGATAACCGGTTCAGTGCAAAACCAATTAAAACATATCTGGCTAAGAGAGATTACTAGTAGATGATGGCAGAAAAAGACCTGCACGGTCCATCCAGTCTGCACTCATATGTGCTAGTTTTTGTGTATATCTTAACTTGATTTGTAACTGTCATTTTTAGGGCACAGACCGTACAAGTCTGCCCAGCACTATCCCCGCCTCCCAACCACCAGCCCCGCGTCCTGCCACCGGCTCTGCCACCCAATATCGGCTAAGCTCCTTAGGATCCATTCCTTCTGAACAGGATTCCTTTATGTTTATCCCACGCATGTTTGAATTCCGTTACCGTTTTCAACTCCACCACCTCCCGCGGGAGGGCATTCCAAGCATCCATCACTCTCTCCGTGAAAAAATACTTCCTGACATTTTTCTTGAGTCTGCCCCCCTTCAATCTCATTTCATGTCCTCTCGTTCTACCACCTTCGCATCTCCGGAAAAGGTTCATTTGCGGATTAATACTTTTCAAATATTTGAACGTCTGTATCATATCACCCCTGTTTCTCCTTTCCTCCAGGGTATACATGTTCAGGTCAGGAAGTGTCTCCTCATACGTCCATAACGGTTGGTAAAGTGGGAGAGAATTGGTTTTTGAAAAGAATTCTGGTGTTTGTCATATGTTTTAGTGGATGCTTTAGAGTTTGTGCTTTCTTAAGAAAGAATGGTACATAGTAGATGATGGCAGATAAAGACCTGTACAAGTCTGCCCAGCACTATCCCCGCCTCCCAACCACCAGCCCCGGCACAGACCATATAAATCTGCCAGCACTATCCCCGCCTCCTACCACCGGCTCTGGCACAGACCGTAAAAGTCTGCCCAGCACTATCCCCGCCTCCCAACCACCAGCCCCGCGTCCTGCCACCGGCTCTGCCACCCAATATCGGCTAAGCTCCTTAGGATCCATTCCTTCTGAACAGGATTCCTTTATGTTTATCCCACGCATGTTTGAATTCCGTTACCGTTTTCAACTCCACCACCTCCCGCGGGAGGGCATTCCAAGCATCCATCACTCTCTCCGTGAAAAAATACTTCCTGACATTTTTCTTGAGTCTGCCCCCCTTCAATCTCATTTCATGTCCTCTCGTTCTACCACCTTCGCATCTCCGGAAAAGGTTCATTTGCGGATTAATACTTTTCAAATATTTGAACGTCTGTATCATATCACCCCTGTTTCTCCTTTCCTCCAGGGTATACATGTTCAGGTCAGGAAGTGTCTCCTCATACGTCCATAACGGTTGGTAAAGTGGGAGAGAATTGGTTTTTGAAAAGAATTCTGGTGTTTGTCATATGTTTTAGTGGGTGCTTTAGAGTTTGTGCTTTCTTAAGAAAGAATGGTACATAGTAGATGATGGCAGATAAAGACCTGTACAAGTCTGCCCAGCACTATCCCCGCCTCCCAACCACCAGCCCCGGCACAGACCGTATAAATCTGCCAGCACTATCCCCGCCTCCTACCACCGGCTCTGGCACAGACCGTAAAAGTCTGCCAAGCACTATCCCCGCCTCCCAACCACCAGCCCCGCCACCCAATATCGACTAAGCTCCTGAGGATCCATTCCTTCTGAACAGGATTCCTTTATATTTATCCCACGCATGCTTGAATTCTGTTACCGTTTTCCTCTCCACCACCTCCTGCGGGAGGGCATTCCAAGCATCCACCACCCTCTCCGTGAAAAAATACCTCCTGACATTTTTTTTTGAGTCTGCCCCCCTTCAATCTCATTTCATGCCCTCTAGTTCTGCCGCCTTCCCATTATATAGAAAAACTCAACCATCTGTAGTGTCAGACGGACGCAGAAGCACCTGACAAACAAACAGCAATCCAATATGGAGTACAGTCATGTGACAGAGACGTCTTACTTAAATACATATGCATTAGTATCAGTACATAAAACATATATATACCCAGTGCTCACTGATGTTTTGCATAATTCAATCATACAGCAATGATAATCTTTTGAATTTGCCTATATAAGTAAAATCAAACTAATAAAAATATAGTGTTTTTCAAATAAAGAACTTTTGGGCCAATGAAGAACTGGGCGATTCAAGAGAAAAGTTTTATTTATTTATTTTATTGCATTTGTATCCCACATTTTCCCACTTTTTTGCAGGCTCAGTATGGCTTACAATAAGTTGTGAGTGATAGAAATACAATTTGTTACTACTCGGTTATGGATTACATTGTGAGGAGTTATGCGAGACAAAACTCAGAGTGTCATTAAGGAATATAACAATGGAAAAAGAGCAGTGAAACATTGGGGAAACAAGGAGAAACTAAAAGGGGCAGTACATAACAACAAGAACGCATATGGTATATATTTTCTGTGAGTAGAGGTACGAGTGTGGTGAGATTACAGGGGATGAGAATTCAGAGTGGCTGTATTGATGCATTATTGAACCGTGGGTGTGGGCTTTATGTGTTTTGGTTCTTTCTGTAAGTTTTCTCAAAAAGATGGGTCTTCAATAGTTTGCGGAAGGTGGCTTGCTCGTAGGTCTTTTTCAGGTTGCGCGGCAGTGAATTCCAGAATTGCGTGCTCATGTAAGAAAAGGTTGACGCGTGCAGCGCCTTGTATTTCAAGCCTTTGCAATTAGGGAAGTGGAGGTTGAGGAAAGTTCGGGATGATCTTTTAGCATTTCTGGGTGGTAGATCTATTAGATCAGACATGTAGACTGGGGCTTCACCATGAATGATTTTGTGGACTAATGTGCATGCGTTCCTTAAGTGGGAGCCAGTGTAGCTTCTCTCGTAAGGGTTTTGCACTTTCATGTTTTGGTTTTCCGAAGATGAGTCTGGCTGCTGTATTCTGGGCTGTTTGGAGTTTCCTCAGTATTTGCTCTTTGCAACCTGCGTATAGTGAGTTGCAGTAGTCCAGATGGCTGAGTACGAGGGATTGCACTAGGCTGCAAAAGATGGATCTTGGGAAAAATGGTCTTATTCTTTTCAATTTCCACATGCAGTAGAACATCTTTTTGGTTGTGTTGTTAACTTTTGTTAAAGAAACTGCTACTACTGAGGTCCCATACCTTTATCAATATATAGATGAATTCAAGAGATTATCATTGTTGTATGATTGAATTTTGCAAAAAATTGGTGAGCGCCACAAAAAAATTGATTTTGGCATTACAAGTTGACTTATGTATTAGTATGATGCATATGTATACTAGACCCGGCTAGGCAGTTGATGGCAGACATAGAAAACCAGGTACAGACGTAGCCGTGTCAAAATATAACAGGTTATGTTACCAAAAAGGGAGACATGATAGAGGTATATAAAATAATGAGTGGAGTGGAACAGGTGGATGTGAAGCGTCTGTTCACACTTTCCAAAAATACTAGGACTAGGGGGCATGCAATGAAACTACAGTGTAGTAAATTTAAAACAAATTGGAGAAAATGTTTCTTCACCCAATGCGTAATTAAACTCTGGAATTCGTTGCCGGAGAAAGTGGTGAAGGCGGTTAGCTTAGCAGAGTTTAAAAAGGGGTTGGACGGTTTCCTAAAGGACAAGTCCATAAACCGCTATTAAATGGACTTGGGAAAAATCCACAATTCCAGGAATAACATGTATAGAATGTTTGTACGTTTGGGAAGCTTGCCAGGTGCCCTTGGCCTGGATTGGCCGCTGTCGTGGACAGGATGCTGGGCTCGATGGACCCTTGGTCTTTTCCCAGTGTGGCATTACTTATGTACGTATGACACCGCTTTGATTGTTAAAATCATGCAAGGGGCAGCACTGTTCTATTTGTGCAATTCGGTTAGCTTTTTCCATAATCCTGCAGTGGGAAAGTTTTGTAACCAGTTGCTTTTACGTTATCCGTCGGTGAATCAGATCAAAATGAAAAGGCAATTTGACTCTTCCCTTTCTTACCAAGTTGCATCAATATGGAACTCTGTTCCTTTGGAGATTCGGGGGTCCTTTTACAAAGGCGCGCTGAAAAATGGCCTGCGGTAGTGTAGACGCAGGTTTTGGGGGCGCACAGAATCATTTTTCAGCTCACCTGTAAAAAATGCTTTTTTAAATTTTTGCTGAAAATGGATGTGCAGCAAAACCAAAATTGCCATGTGTCCATTTTAGGGCTGAGACCTTACCGCCAGCCATTGACCTCATAGATCTACCAACCAGAAACAGAATCGGATCATCACGATCATACCTAAACCTACATTACCCAAATTGCAAAGGACTTAAATACAAAACAACTCATGCATCCGGCTTCTCCTACATAAGCGCACAACTATGGAATGGACTCCCAAAAGCTGTGAAAACAATCCATGACCACATAAACTTCAGGAAATCACTAAAAACCAACCTCTTCAAAAAGGATTACCCCACCGATCCACCGGACCCACACCCAGCAACAGATCATAACCAATGATCGTACTGGACTTATACGGTCTGTGCCAGAGCCAGTGTTGGGAGGCGGGACTGGTGGTTGGGAGACGGGGATAGTGCTGGGCAGACTTAAACGGTCTGTGCCCGGAAAAAGACAGGTACAAATCAAGGTAAGGTATACACAAAAAGTGGCACATATGAGTTTATCTTGTTGGGCAGACTGGATGGACCGTGCAGGTCTTTTTCTGCCGTCATCTACTATGTTACTATGTTATAGACAATATACAATCTTCATTCCCTTCGACCCTCATGGTGCCTGACACACACCTACCTCATTCGACCACAATACAACCTTGTATTTGTTATCAACCGACTTGGCGAACGCCTTACGGTACTATGTAAGCCACACTGAGCCTGCAAATAGGTGGGAAAATGTGGGGTACAAATGTAACAAATAAGCTTCTTTTTTCCCCCCAAGAACATTACAACTTACAATAACCAGCAGAAAGTACAAGAATTTCTAGTTTATTTTCTGCGGAAAAGGAATCGGACAGTTGGTTCAGTAATAGCTCCTGGTATCTTATTATCCTTAACGAGTATGTTTAAATTGGAATGCTAATGCTTACCTTCACTGTAGTTTACCCAGGATAAACAGCTATCATTGTCAAGGGAGAAATACTATTTAAAAGTCATAATTGCTTCAGCCAGCAGGCTCCAAGGTGTTTGTTTACTACATGAAATTAACGCGTCTGCTCTTTGATTGATGCTGTCTTGGCAAGGAAGATGCTTAAGGCAGACCAATAAGAAGAATTAAGAGCATACAGAATATTGTTTGGAAGTGCAATAGCAGAAACAATTAACCATGCGTTGTGTACGCACTGCATGTGCATTCCTGCTTGGGTGTATGCTTGACGTGAATGATAAACCACAGAAGTTCTATAGCGGGGGAAATTTAAGATCCGGCTTAAACATAAGAGACAAAGAGACTCCATCGGTACTCCACTGAGCTGTGCCTGTGCAGAGTGGCACAGAACGCCACAGACCTTACACAAGATTATTTATTTATTTTATTATTTGTTGCATTTGTATCCCATATTTTCCCACCTCTTTGCAGGCTCAATGTGGCTTATATAGTACCGTAATTGGCATTAACCGATTCCGGTGTGATATTATGGTAGAGTGAGATACATGTATGGTAAAGACAATTGGGGAAAACTTAGTGAGGGAAAGGAAGAGTTAAGATATGTCCGTTACGATCTTTGGTTACGTTGTGTCGCAAATGTCCAGGTTTTTATGTTGGGTCGGTGGTGTATGCCCTTCTGAACAGTTCGGTTTTTAGTGCTTTCTGGAAATTCAAGTGGTTTTTACTGCTTTTGGTAGTGCGTTCCACAGTTGTGCGCTCAGGTAGGAAAAGCTGGATGCATAAGTGGATTTGTATTTGAGTCCTTCGCTGCTTGGGTAGTGGAGGTTTAGGTATGATCGTGCTGATTTTATGGTGTTTCTGAGTGGCAGGTCGGTGAGGTCTGTCATGTATCCCGGTGCCTCGCCGTAGATGATTTTGTGAACTGTCGAGCAGATTTTGAATACGATACATTCCTTAATTGGAAGCCAGTGCAGTAAGGGCTATATATGCCTCCTGAAAAATCCTCATGGTAAAAAAATATGCCTAGTCATATTCTCTAAAGCAAACCTCAATTTTGTAGAGTCAACTTAAATTTCCGCACAGTATAAATAATATGCTGAGCACCTCTCCACGTGACCAAATTTGGTCGCGTCCATTTAGGCCATGCTTTACCTGATGCCTAAATTAGACGCAGAGCGGGTGTGTTCTATAATAATTAACTTATATTTTTGAAAAGTCTATGACCCACCCATTCTACATGCAGCAGAACAGCAAAGGTGACTCAGGAATAAGCAGACGATGCTTCAGATGGTTTAAAAGTTTATTGTGAGACAAACGAGACTCGACTGTAATGATGGGCTACATCTTTCAGTGATTGGAAAAAGGATCCTTGGGGAGAAATTCAGACAGTATGTTTCTAGACATTTAAACTAGAAGGTAAGGATGACAAAAGAAAACAAGGGAATTCGGAAAGTCACCCCCACAATAAACTTGATGGCAGAGGGAAAGGCCATCTAAATATAGAAAACCACCTAAACTCTCTACGCAGATGGAAAGCAATGAGCACAAATGCTTGTAGTCTAGGTAAAAAGGTTCAAGACTTGCAAGCCCTGATGTTTGAAGAAAACGTGGATATTATTGCTATTACGGAGACGTGGTTCAATGATTCTCATGAATGGGATGTGACTATACCGGGCTATAATCTTTTTAGAAAGGATAGAGAGAGCCGAAGGGGTGGAGGAGTGGCACTGTACGTGAGAGACAATATTAGAGCAGCTGAAATGCAGGGCACCTGGGGAAAGGAAGAAGCTTTATGGATTGTCCTGGAAAGAGAAGATGGAACCTGTATCCACACGGGGGTTATCTACAGACCTCCTGTGCAAACGAAGAAGTTAGACAAGGATCTAATAGAGGATATTCAAAAGATTGGTATGAAAGGGGAGGTGCTACTGTTAGGAGATTTCAACTTGTCTGATGTGGATTGGAATGTCCCGGCTGCGGAATCGGAAAGAAGTAGGGAGATTGTGGATGCCTGTCAAAGTGCCTTGCTGAGACAAATGGTGACGGAACCCACGAGGGAAGGGTCGATGCTGGATCTAGTGCTCACGAATGGAGGACGTGTTTCTAATATCCGGGTGGGTGCCCACCTATGTAAAAGTGATCATCACACAATATGGTTTGATATAAGGCGAAGGTGAAGTGTGGACGCACAAAACTAAAAGTTCTGGATTTCAGACATACTGATTTTGATAAAATGGGGGAATACCTGAAGAAGGAGCTGTTGAAGTGCGAAGGTGTAGGAGATGTGGAACAATAGTGGTCAAAGCTGAAGGCTGCTATAAATATGGCGACTGATCTTTAAGCGAGGAAAGTAAACAAAACCAAGATAAACAGGAAGCCTATATGGTTCTCCAACCAAGTAGCTGAAAAGAGGCTTTGTTCAAGAAATACAAAAAAAAGCAATGAGAGGATCACGGAAAACATTATCGGATCAAACTCAAAGAAGCGAAGAGGGACGTAAGGCTGGTGAAAATGCGAGTGGAAGAAAAAATGGCTAAAGATGTAAAGAGAGGTGACAAGACCTTTTTCAGATATATTGCAGAAAGGAGAAGAGATAGGAATGGAATTGCGAGACTGAAAGATAATGATATGTGGAACGTGAGGAGGATAAAGCGAACGTGCTAAACAATTACTTCTCTTCGGTGTTCACGGAAGAAAATCCTGGTGAAATACTGCGGTTGGCTGCTGAAGGAATATTAAGGAATGGAGTGGATACTGCGCCGTTTACGGAAGAAAGAGTTTTTAAACAGCTGGAGAATCTGAAGGTGGACAAATCTATGGAGCTGGATGGGATACATCCCAGGATACTGAGGGAGCTCAGGGAGGTCCTGGCAGGACCTCTGAAAGATTTATTTAATAGATCTTCAGAGACGGGAGAGGTTCCGCGAGATTGGAGACGAGCGGATGTGGTCCCTCTTCACAAAAGTGGAGATAGGGAAGAAGTGGGAAACTACAGACCAGTAAGTCTCACATCAGTGGAAGGAAAAAAAATGGAGTCGCTGCTGAAAGAAAGGGTAGTTAACTTTCTAGAAGACAACAGGTTACAGGAACTGAGGCAACATGGCTTTATCAAAGGAAAATCCTGCCAAACGAATCTCATTGACTTCTTTGACGGTGACAAAGGAAATGGATGAAGGCCGTGCGCTAGATATAATCTACTTGGATTTCAGCAAAGCCTTTGATACGGTTCCCCACAGAAGACTCGTGAATAAGCTGAAAGGGCTGAATTTAGAACCGAAAGTGGTGAACTGAATAGAAAACTGGTTGACCGACAGGTGGCAGAGGGTGGTGGTAAATGGAATCCGCTCGGAGGAAAGGATGGTGAGCAGTGGGGTTCCTCAGGGGCCCATTTTGTTTAATATATTTGTGAGAGATATTGCTGAAGGGTTGGAAGGAAAGGTTTGCCTTTTTGCGGATGACACGAAGATAGCCAATAGAGTGGATACCCTGTTCTCCTACTATTGTTTAGCTGCCCTATCAGTTTCCCGTTATATCTTTCCATTGTTCCTTCGTTCTTCTCCACTGTTCTTTTGCCTTAACGATACTTTGACTTTGTTTTCTGACACAGTTCTCTGTGCACTTTCAGTTTCGCAATAGATATTTAAAAGTTATTATGATAGTCTCTGACACAGTCTTCAAATGAGTAAACGACTTTCAATCGTCTTCAGGTGACCGATGATCAGAATGGATACATCACTCCCGCATCTAATGTTGCCTTAGTTCTTACATAAGCGTCGGTTCCTCTATGCAGGACCGCATTTTGCTTTCTTCATCAGGAGGAACCACCTACAATAACACAATCCTATTACCACCCTTACATGTCAAATTTCTAACTATACTTAATACTCTCTGACTCATAATACTTCATATATTTAACTTCACTTACTTTATCCAATACTATTCGGCTACATGCCCGAATAAGACCTTCTCAGGATGGAAGCCAGCTACCATGTCGCTGACCTTACTGGGGAGAGTCAAACGCCAACTTTATATTTTCTCCCAGGATGCATTGCCCCACCCATTACAATTTAAAGGAACATTCCCTCATATCCATTCTACTTCCTGATTGAGGCCCATAGGTGTCACTGTTCCCCATGTATAAATGTATCGTTGTTCTATAGCCAACAATCGGGTACTAATATCGCCCCCCCCCCCCCCGTGGCTATCAGGGGGGATCTGTATCAACACTACACATCTTAGCTGGTCTATAGTATGATTACATTCATACCAATGGGCTACAAGAGGATTCATCATTTTCTTCAATCGTAAATTACTAACATGTTCCGCTATTCTATTCTTTAAAGGGCGTTTAGTATGGCCTATATAATAAAGACCACAAGGGCATATAATGCAGTATACCACCTGGGAACTAGTACAATTGGTGTTATGACGTAATATAAATTCCTTATTGCTGTGGGGTATAAAAATCTTTCCAACATTTAAGGAGTAACAACAGTAAACACATTTCCCACAAGGGGAGTGTCTACCTTCCTCCAATCCCCTTCTTGGTCTCCTCAATAGTTCACCTACATTGGCTTGACGCCTATACGCTACTTTAGGACGTTCCCTGAATTCTGGGTGTATGGAGAGCACATGCCAATGTTTATGTATGATACTACAGACAGTTGACGCTTTTTGAGAAAATGGAATAACACATGCCAGCGCTTTTGAAGGAGGTCTAGACTTAGTTAAAATTTAATGCCAAGAAGTGCAGAGTGATGCATTTGGGGTGTAGAAACCCAAAAGAGAGATACTGAATAGGAGGGGAGAAATTAGTAAGCTCGACTCAGGAGAGAGACTTTGAGGTGTTGGTGTCGGAGGATATGAAGGTGAAGAAACAATGTGACAAGGCAACGGCCGTGGCTAGAAGGATGCTAGGCTGCATAGAGAGGGGTATAACCAGCAGAAGAAAGGAGGTGTTGATGCCCCCCTACAAGTCGTTGATGAGGCCCCACGTGTTCAGTTTTGGAGGCCGTATCTGGCTAAAGATGTAAAGAGACTAGAAGCGGTGCAAAGAAAAGCTACAAAAATGGTATGGGATTTGCGTTGCAAACCATACGATGAGAGACTTGCCGACCTGAACATGTATACTTTGGAGGAAAGGAGAAACAGGGGTGACATGATATAGACGTTCAAATATTTGAAAGGTATTAATCCGCATACGAACCTATTCCGGAGACGGGAAGATGGTAGGACATGAATTGAGGTTGAAGGGGGGCAGACTCAGGAGTAATGTCAGCAAGTATTTTTTCACGGAGAGGATGGTAGATATGTGGAATGCTCTCCCGCGGGAGGTGGTGGAGATGAAAACGGTAATGGAATTCAAACATGTATGGGATAAGCACAAAGGAATCCTGTTTAGAAGGAATGGATCTATGGAATCTTAGCGGACATTGGTATTTGGAGAATAAAACCGGTGCAGGGCGGACTTCTACGTTCTGTGCCCTGAGAAAGGCAGGGACAAATCAAACTCGGACATACATATAAAGTATTACATACCATGTAAAATGAATTTATCTTGTTGGACAGACTGGATGGACCGTTCAGATCGTTATCTGCCGTCATTTACTATGTTACTATGGGGCTCATTTTCAAAGCGCTTAGACTTATAAAGTTCCATAGTAACATATGTAACTTTGTAAGTCTAAGTACTTTGAAAATATGCCTCCACAACACAGCTGTGTTTCGGCTGATAAGGCCTGCATCAGGAGTCTCTTGGATTTTATAGAATCATCCACTTGGAACATTCTTTGTAGTCAGTATGGAAAAACAACAAGCAAAACGCTTCATGCCCCAAAATAATCAAAGGTATCTAAGGAAGCAACTAGCGAAGCGCACTGTACGCCAAGGCAATCACAAGCTCACATGAGCTACTAAACTCCGAGTAAAAGCTCGTAGTTTGAAAACATCGGCTTTCCCTTTGATGTCCTTTGAACCATGGGAAAATGTGCCCACCCATTCCATGCCCATAACCACACCCCCTTTCAACTTGTGACTTGGAATTTACTTGCATCATGTTACAGAGTACACTTAGCGAATTGTGCGCGTAACTCTTAATTAATGCCAATGACTGCTGATTAGCTAGTTCACCAATTAAGTTACACGCATTGTTGTAGAATATGCTTCAAGTTCCGCATGGAAATTAAGGCACGATATATAGAATTTGGGGGTAAGGTTCTGGTTTTAGAACAGAATTGTCTATGTTTCACAAAACTAAGTACAATCATTTTGCTCCTTTGTTTTCGATTTGCCATTAGTTGCCTGTCCAAGCTAGAATGCATTTCAAAGTTTTATGTCTGATATTTACGATCATGAATAGTTTTTGTCCAGATTAGCTTTCATCCTTAATCATATTTCAACCTTCTAAGAGTACAACTGGGCGTTTGTATGTCAATAATCTTCAATAGCTGCTTTTTTCTAAACCTAGGTTGGCTGTTACTTCTAGGAGTCTTTTCACATATGCTGTAGTCTCGATATGGAATATATATATTTTTTTTATTAATGATAAAGTGATACATCCATATACATAGACTTAGAAATAACAGAATTGACTTTGAAGGCAAAAAAAGAAAAGAACAATACTTACAACCAAGTGGTTAAAGTATAACATACTAATTTTACATTTGTCCCCAATAATTGGATCAAGATACTAGGAAATATGTCAATCAACAAACAAAAGTAATAATTAACAGAGGGGGCAGCTCGAATATCTACAGCCAACTTAACAGCGCTTAAATTAGGGAGGCAAAGCAACAGGTGATCTAACTGTTTTCTTAGATGATATAAATTGTAATAATTTTAAAGGGGAAAAAAATATATAATTATTTGCTTCATACGTTATGAAGCACTTACATGGAAACTTTAGCAGAAAAGTTGCTCCCAAATTAATCACTCTGGTTTTATAGGATAGAAATTCCTTCCTCCTTTTTTGAGTGCTTCTTGCCAAATCTGGAAAAATTTGAATTTCCCCCCCCCCAAAAAACATCATTTAAATGACGAAAGTAAAGTCTTAAAATGTTATTTCTATCCAGTTCAAGAGCGAAGGAGACAATCAACGTAGTTCTCTCTGTGACTATCTCCAGAGAGGTTTCCAGAAACTCAGTAAGATTTAAATCAGGAGGATTCTGTGGTTGATTTTCCCCTCTCTCAGTTCCTGAAATGTATTGAGTCCTCGTAATAGGAGGACAAGCCTCCATAGATATCCCCAATATCTCATTAAAGTATTTTTTTAGAATATCAGTAGCTGAGATTAAGGGAGATTTAGGAAACCTCAAAAACCTGAGATTATTCCTCCTTCCGTTATTCTCCAAGTATTCTATCTTTCTCTCTTGAATTTCTTTATCTTTTATCATAGTCACTGTTAAGTCCTTCAATTGTTTAACTTCTTCTTCAATACCCCCAAGTTTTTGTTTTATGTTCCTGAACTTCTGTAGACAGATTTTGGGAAGTCTGTTTTAATTCCTTAATTTCGCCAGTCGTAGAAACATTCATCTGTAGTAACGTTTGGTTCACCTGCTGGATTGCGTCCCATAGTACTTCCATTGTCACCCGAATTGGTCTTATCAAATCTCCACTCTCTCCAGGAGGTAGTCCTCGGGGAATAGGTGCAGCGGCCTGAAACTGACCCTGCATAGTTGCTCCGTTCACCGGGATAGTAGCGCTGAGAGATCCTCCATCCACAGGAGACACACACTCGAGCTGCTGTGGCATCGCCAACGCCAACCTACTTCCAGGTTGTGGAGGAGGGGTGAAATCAGGAGGACTCAACGTCGCTCCGTCAGCGCTGCGCTCAGGCCCCTGCGGGGTCGAGCCCGCCGAAGTAGGAATCCGAGCACCTAGAGTGCTGATTCCGAAGCTCTCAAGAGGTGCCTGCCGCGAGACTGGGGTTGACGTCGAGGCCTTGGAGGTAAGAGCCTGAGTTTTCCCCTTTCTCTTCCCCATCTCGATTAGAAAGAGACGGAGTAAGAGCTTCTGTTGGCCCCGCAATTGGACTCAGGAACTCAGCACTCACACGACCGTTAGCGCCGCCATCTTGATCATATTTTGTGCCTCGATATGGAATATTTAACCTTTTGAAATTCAGACTGAAAACAATTACCTAAGGTTCAGGAAGCTACTGAAATTTGTTTGTTTTTTCTTGTTATTATTCTCAAGTAGGTATTTCTTATGACTTTTCTTTACTTGTACCCATTTTTTGAGGAAAGGCTAAAGCGGCTGGGGCTCTTCAACTTGGAGAAAAGGCTGCTGGGGGGGTGATATGATAGAGGTATATAAAATAATGAGTGGAATGGAAAAGATAGATACGGATCGTCTGTTTACGCTTTCCAAAAATACTAGGACAAGGGGGCATGCGATGAAGCTGGAGTGAAGAAAGTTTAAAACAAATAAGAGGAAATTTTTCTTTACTCAGCACGTAGTTCGACTCTGGAATTCGTTGCCAGAGAATGTGGTTAAGGCGGTTAGCTTAGCAGAGTTTAAGAAAGGTTTGGATGGCTTTCTGAAGGAAAAGGCCATAGAATGTTATTAAATGGATGTAGGGAAAAATTCACTATTCTTGGGACAAGCAGTGCAAAATGCTTTGCTCCGTGGATCTTGTCGGGTGGTTGTGACCTGGATTGGCCACTGTTGGAGACAGGGTGCTGGGCTAGATGGACCTTTGGTCTGACCCAGTGTGGCGATGCTTATGTCTTATGTTGCATTTTAAAATTGTTATTATTATGATGATTTTTATTGAATTTATATATTAGGTTCCCATTATTGTAAACCATTCCGAGCAGTAATATAAAATAGGCAGCAGAACAGTGAAGATGACTCAGGAATAAGCAGACAATGTTTCAGATGGTATAACAGTTTATTTTGGGACAAACGAGATTTGACAAAGCTCTGTTTCGGCTGACAAGGCTTACATCAGAAGCCTCTTGGATTTTGTAAATGTTCTTTGTAGTCAATGTGGAAAAACAACAAGCAAAGCTCTCCATGTGCCAAATCAATCAAAGGTAACTGTAAATGGAACTGGCGAAGCACACTGCACGCCAAGGAATTCACAAGCTCACACATTTGTAAAGTGCTACAAGGGTTAGGCAGCGCTGTACAGTTTAACAAAGAAGGACAGTCCCTGCTCAAAGGAGCTTACAATCTAATGGACAACATGTGCAGACAGTCAAATTGGGGCAGTCCAGATTTCCTGAATAGAGGTATAGTGGTTAGGTGCCGAAGGCGACATTGAAGAGGTGGGCTTTGAGCAAGGATTTGAAGATGGGCAGGGAGGGGGCCTTGCGTATGGGTTCAGGGAGTTTATTCCAAGCGTGGGGTGAGGCGAGGCAGAAGGGGCGGAGCCTGGAGTTGGCGGTGGTGGAGAAGGGTACTGAGAGGAGGGATTTGTCTTGAGAGCGGAGGTTGCGGGTAGGAACGTAAGGGGAGATGAGGGTAGAGAGGTAAGGAGGGGCTGCAGATTGAGTGCATTTGTAGGTTAGTAGGAGAAGCTTGAACTGTATGCGGTACCTGATCGGAAGCCAATAAAGTGACTTGAGGAGAGGGGTGATATGAGCATATCGGTCCAGGCGGAAGATAAGACGTGCAGCAGAGTTCTGAACGGATTGAAGGGGGGATAGATGGCTAAGTGGGAGGCCAGTGAGGAGTAGGTTGCAATAGTCAAGGCGAGAGGTAATGAGAGAGTGGACGAGAGTTCGGGTGGTGTGCTCAGAGAGGAAAGGGCGAATTGTGCTACCGAACTCCGAGTAAAAGCCGAAACACAGCTGTGTTGTTTGTCCCACAACCAACTGTTAAACCATCGTCTGCTTATTCCTGAGTCATCTTCGTTGTTCTGCTGCATGCACCTACATTCCACCCATGGCCATGCCCCCTTTTTAACTACACACGTTGGAATTTACGCATGCCTCTTTTTAGAATACGCCTAAAAAGAAGTATGAATAAATTCCAATTATTGCCAATTAGCGATGATAACTGGTTGTTAGCAATTTAGCACGTGCTACTAGCCACACCTTATATAGAATCTGGGGTTAGTGCCTATGAATATTGCCTGTGATTACATAGGCTCTGTCCAATTAATGCTACAGTGGTCCGTAGAAGCAAACACAGGAACACAGAAAAGCATTTTTGGCCCCGAGACAGGAAGCTTTAACATTGGATGCCTCTTTTTGGTTAGCTCACCCTTGCAAATGTATTACGAAGTATTTGGGGACTCAGGGGCCCTTTTACTAAGGTGCACTGAAAAATGGCCTGCGGTAGTGTAAACGCGTGTTTTGGGATCTGTGCAGAATTATTTTTCAGCGTGCCTGTAAAAAATGCCTTTTTAAACATTTTGCCGAAAATGGACACGTGGCAAAATGAAAATTGCTGCGTGTCCATTTTGGGTTTGAGACCCTACCGCCAGCCATCGACCTTGCGGTAAGGTCTCGGGCGGTAATGGTCGATTCGTGTAAAATGCCGATTACCGGCCAAGTGCCACATAATAAAAAATATTTTCCAGCGTGCGTATTGGACGTGCATCAAAAATGAAATTACCGCAAGGGCCACGCGGTAGCCAAGCGGTAACTCAAGATTGATGCTCGTTGGGCTCGCGTAGGTGCATATGCGGCTTAGTAAAACGGCCCCTAAGTATGTCTAATTTTGCTCCTGAGCTTTTTTGGATTTAAAGAAAGTTGTGGTGGGTGGTGTCTAACTTCTTTAGCTGATTTCTAATCATATTCCTTAAACTGTTCCTGAGTATTCGCCTTATATTTCTTTGATCACTTCCCAAATTTTATAGTCTAAGGAAGAGAAAAATGTTGGTTTCTTTAGTTTTCATATTTCCTTGCTTTATTTCTAGTTCTGCATTGCTTTAACAAGTATTTACTTGTGAGACATTGACTTAAATAACAATTAAAAAAAAAAAAAAAGGAGATACCAAGCGGGTTAAATTACAGTCTACTTGAAATACAAGGGCCTAAATTGTGGAATTTTTTTTATTTTTTTTTTATTTTTGTTACCTTTGTACCCTGCGCTTTCCCACTCATGGCAGGCTCACTGCGGCTTACATGGGGCAATGGAGGGTTAAGTGACTTGCCCAATGTGGCTGCGCAGGCTTCTGCTTCTGTGAGTCTGACGTCCTGCACGTACCTGCAGGACGTCAGACTCACAGAAACAGAAGCCTGCGCAGCCTTCTACATGGAATGTTGCTAGTGGAATAGCAACATTCCATGTAGAATCTCCAATAGTAGCAACATTCCATGTAGAATCTCCAATAGTATCTATTTTATTTTTGTTACATTTGCACCCCGCGCTTTCCCACTCATGGCAGGCTCAATGCGGCTTACATGGGGCAATGGGGGCAATGGAGGGTTAAGTGACTTGCCCAGAGTCACAAGGAGCTGCCTGTGCCTGAAGTGGGAATCGAACTCAGTTCCCCAGGACCAAAGTCCACCACCCTAACCACTAGGCCACTCCTCCACTGTTGCTACTATTTGAGATTCTACATGGAATGTTGCTATTCCACTAGAAGTCAGCCCTTGCAGATCACCAATGTGGCCGCGCAGGCTTCTGCTTCTGTGAGTCTGACATCCTGCACATACGTGCAGGACGTCAGACTCACAGAAACAGAAGCCTGCACAGCCTTCTACATGGAATATTGATAGTGGAATAGCAACATTCCATGTAGAATCTCCAATAGTAGCAACATTCCATGTAGAATCTCCAATAGTATCTATTTTATTTTTGTTACATTTGCACCCCGCGCTTTCCCACTCATGGCAGGCTCAATGCGGCTTACATGGGGCAATGGAGGGTTAAGTGACTTGCCCAGAGTCGCAAGGAGCTGCCTGTGCCTGAAGTGGGAATCGAACTCAGTTCCTCAGTTCCGCAGGACCAAAGTCCACCACCCTAACCACTAGGCCACTCCTCCACTCAATGAGTTGTCAAATTCATTTTTATGAAAGATTTCAAAGAATTTTTGAAGGCTTGGTGTTTTAGGAGATGTTTCCTTGAGTTTGGTTAGCGAATGAAATGAGTAATTAATGAACTGCATTGTATATGGTTTTGCTTTTATTGTAATTTGCTTTGAGCTTTAGGCTAAGTGAAACATCAAAAGTAAATTTTTTGGCAAGACTTTTCAAAGGTGGAAGGAAGGTGCCTAGCCTGGTTGAAGTACTAATCAATCTATGGTACACTGCGCCACAGGTCTGTTCCTGATTCTGAGTGGTACTATTAACCCCTTTGGCATTCACTGATACTTGGTATAACACTCAGTTGGTCATGGCCCCTAAGGATGACACAGGCAGTACTGAAATGTTGACGTGCAAAATAGCCCCGCAGCTGGACAAGTTGCAGCTTACCATGCATTTGTCCCAGATCAAGCTGGTACTGTTCTTCTCTACCTCCTAGGTCATTTACCCAACCAGAAATGCAAGAATATTGAGCAGAGGACCAGGAGGGGAGATGGTCAGTTGATATATAAGGACCAGTCCCCCTCACCACAGTGCTCTTGAAGCATGCCACGGTAACGTGAGTACTTGTGAGTGTGCTTTTCCATACTTGGAGGGCACCGAAAGCCACAAGCATGCGGTGGACAGATCTGACAAACAGATGGTTGCCATATCTCAAAAAAAGATATAGTGGAATTAGAAAAGGTTCAAAGAAGAGCGACCACAATGATAAAGGGGATGGAACGCCCCTTGTATGAGGCAAAGCTAAAGAGGTTAGGGTTCTTCAGCTTGGAAAAGAGACCGATGAGGGGAGTGTCGCGTCCCACGCTCCTACCTGCTCCTCCGCCGCGGGGGGCGGGAGCCAGCGTCCTCCGTGGCGAGGGGTAGCGGCCCGGAGGCCTCGGCGGTGAGTCAGGGGCCGCCGCAGTGATGGCCGTTCCGGCCGGGACCGAGGCCGGAGGCCGGCGACTGTGGCCGCCGGTCTCTCGGTCGCCGGCTGCGGGGGCTATGTTCGCGCCGCCGAAGGAGGCGGCGCCGAGGCGCGATGGTCGGCGTCTTCTTCCCTCCTGGGCAGGAGGGCCCGGAGCTCCGCCTCTGAGGCGCCGGATTGGGAGGCCAAGTTGGTGGTCCCGCCTGGAAGATCGGACAGAGCCAATCGGAGGGGCTCTGCCGATGCCCAGGGCCGGATTGGTCAGCTGTCCCTGCGGGGGCGGGGCGGCTGATGTTGTGCTGTATTTAAGGAGGGGAACTGAGCTAGCACTTTGCTTCAGGTTCTGTTCCCGAAGCCAGTCTTCGTGGTTCCTGTGTTCTGTCGTTTTCCTGGTTTTGCTGATTCTGGAATTTGGACTGTTTCCTGGTTTCTTTGCCTAGCTGCCTGCCTCGACCTCCAGCCTGACTTTGACTTCTCTACTAGCCGCCTGCCTTGATCACGCCGTTAGCTGCCAGTCCTGATCTGCTGCCAGTGTTTGGACTTTTCTTTCCTCCTGCCCGCTTCTCAATATGGTACTCATTCCAAAAGCAAAGACTAGGGGACACTTAAGGATGCTACATGGAAATACTTTTAAAACAAATAGGAGGAAATATTTTTTCACTCAACGAATAGTTAAGCTCTGGAACTCTTTGCTGAAGGATGTGGTAACAGTGGTTAGCATATTTGGGTTTAAGAAAGGTTTGGACAAGTTCTTGGAGGAAAAGTCCATAGTCTGCTATTGAGACATTTATGGGGAAGCAACTATTTGCCCTGGGATCTGTAGCATGAAATCTTGCTACTAGTTGGGTTTCTTCCAGGTACTTGTGACCTGGATGGCCACTGTTGTAAAAATGTCACAAATTGCTGATCTCGGATACTGAAGGAGTGGTCGGAACTGACAGTGTAGACATGTTTGATATAGAGAATGACATAGGATATAGGGTGAAGTTGGAAGGGTTGTGGACCTGATATAAAGCAAGATTGCATTTCGTTGTAAGGTCTAAGGGCAAATGAAGATCACCATCTCTTAAATGGGGGGAGCGGGTACCTAAGCCAGTAAACCATCAGGTGAGATTGGTGATATGGTAAAAGTGAAGTGGAAGAAAGAAATGATTTAGATGTCAACTGATCTGGTGGTTGGACACAGAATGGAGACGGGTGTGAGCTATGGGCAGACTGACAGTGATATGGGCCCCTGGGCTGTAAGAGTCATGGGCCCTTAACCACCTATCAAAAGTGATTAAACTAGATGGAAGCTAGGGGAGAATAGGCCCCCTACTGTTATGGGCCCTCATTCACTGTAACATAGTAACATAGTAGAACACAGCAGAAAAAGACCTGCACGGTCCATCCAGTCTGCCCAACAAGATAACTCATATGTGCTACTTTTTGTGTATACCCTACTTTGATTTGTACCTGTGCTCTTCAGGGAACAGACCGTATAAGTCTGCCCAGCACTATCCCCGCCTCCCAACCACCAGCCTCGCCTCCCACCACCGGCTCTGGCACAGACCGTAAAAGTCTGCCCAGCACTATGCCCGCCTCCCAACCACCAGCCCCGCCTCCCACCACCGGCTCTGGCACAGACCGTATAAGTCTGCCCAGAACTATCCTCGCCTCCCAACCACCACGGCTCCCAACCACCGGCTCTGGCACAGACCGTACAAGTCTGCCCAGCACTATCCCCGCCTCCCAACCACCGGCTCTGGCACAGACCGTATAAGTCTGCCCAGCACTATCCTCGCCTCCCAACCACCACGGCTCCCAACCACCGGCTCTGGCACAGACCGTACAAGTCTGCCCAGCACTATCCCTGCCTTCCAACCACCGGCTCTGGCACAGACCGTATAAGTCTGCCCAGCACTATCTCCACCTCCCAACCACCAGCCCCGCCTCCCACCACCGGCTCTGGCACAGACCGTATAAGTCTGCCCAGCACTATCCCCGCCTCCCAACCACCAACCCCTCTTCCCCCCACCGGCTCCGCCACCCAATTTCGGCTACTGTGCCAGTGGTTAGTCCACTCCTGGTGTGAGCTGCGCATGGATTGTCATGTTACCCTCTACCTCATCCTGACTAGCACCGGACCAAGAGATGACAGTGGAGGGGAAGAAAAGAGGTAGAGAATTTAGGAGTTGCTGGGACCTAAGATGTCCAACATTTGTATAGATAATAAAGCTGAGACTCATTATACCACCAAATAAAATACGCTTCCATCCTCATGGTGCCTGATACACACCTACCTCACTTCGACCACAATATAACCTGCATTTGTTATCAACAAACTGGCGAACACCTGTACAGTACTATGTAAGCCACATTGAGCCTGCAAATAGTAACATAGTAGCATAGTAGATGACGGCAGAAAAAGACCTGCACGGTCCATCCAGTCTGCCCAACAAGATAACTCATATTTGCTGCTTTTTGTGTATACCCTACTTTGATTTGTACCTGTGCTCTTCAGGGAACAGACCGTATAAGTCTGCCCAGCACTATCCTCACCTCCCCACCACCAGCCCTGCCTCCCAACCACCGGCTCTGGCACAGACCGTACAAGTCTGTCCAGCACTATCCTCGCCTCCCAACCACCAGCCCCGCCTCCCGATCTTGACTAAGCTCGTGAGGATCCCTTCCTTCTGCACAGGATTCCTTTATGCTTATCCCACGCATGTTTGAATTCCGTTACCGTTTTCATTTCCACCACCTCCCGCGGGAGGGCATTCCAAGCATCCACTACTCTCTCTGTGAAAAAATACTTCCTGACATTTTTCTTGAGTCTGCCCCCCTTCAATCTCATTTCATGTCCTCTCGTTCTACCACCTTCCCCTCTCCGGAAAAGGTTCGTTTGCGGATTAATACCTTTCAAATATTTGAACGTCTGTATCATATCACCCCTGTTTCTCCTTTCCTCCAGAGTATACATGTTTAGTTCAGCAAGTCTCTCCTCATACGTCTTGTAACGCAAATCCCATACCATTCTCGTAGCTTTTCTTTGCACCGCTTCAATTCTTTTTACATCCTTAACAAGATACGGCCTCCAAAACTGAACACAATACTCCAGGTGGGGCCTCACCAACGACTTATACAGGGGCATCAACACCCCCTTTCTTCTGCTGGTCACACCTCTCTCTATAAAGTCTAACAACCTTCTAGCTACGGCCACCGCCTTGTCACACTGTTTCGTCGCCTTCAAATCCTCAGATACTATCACCTCAAGATCCCTCTCTCCGCCCTTACCTATCAGACTCTCCCCGCCTAACACATACGTCTCCCGTGGATTTCTACTTCCTAAGTGCATCACTTTGCATTTCTTCGCATTGAATTTTAATTGCCAAACCTTAGACCATTCTTCTAGCTTCCGTAGGTCCTTTTTCATATTTTCCACTCCCTCCGGGGTGTCCACTCTGTTACAGATCTTAGTATCATCCGCAAATAGGCAAACTTTACCTTCTAACCCTTCGGCAATGTCACTCACAAATATATTGAACAGAATCGGCCCCAGCACCGATCCTTGAGGCACTCCACTACTTACCTTTCGCTCCTCCGAGCGAATTCCATTCACCACCACCCTCTGGCGTCTGTCCATCAACCAGTTCCTAATCCAGTTCACCACTTCGGGTCCTATCTTCAGCCCATCCAGTTTATTTAAGAGCCTCCTGTGGGGAACCGTGTCAAAAGCTTTGCTGAAATCTAAGTAGATTACGTCCGTAGCTCGTCCCTGATTCAATTCTCCTGTCACCCAATCAAAGAACTCAATGAGGTTCGTTTGGCACGATTTCCCTTTGGTAAATCCATGTTGTCTCGGATCTTGCAACTTATTGGCTTCCAGGAAATTCACTATCCTTTCCTTCAGCATCGCTTCCATTACGTTTCCAATAACCGAAGTGAGGCTTACCGGGAAAATGTGGGGTACAAATATAACAAATAAATAAATGCTTGGGGGAAAGGAGTTGGTCTGAGCCTGAGGGAAGAGTGAATGAAGAGAGTGTCTACAGATGTCTTGAGATAGAGAAAGCCCCTCAGACCATAGTGGCTGAGCAAGTGCCATTCACTTGGCATCATTGTGCCCCCAAGAGGGTTGAACCTTCACCGTGGCCTTTTTCTTCTACTCACTGGTGGATCAAGTTGGCGACTGGCCAACAGGGAAGGTTAAAGGGGGATAAAGCAAGAAAATTGGCCCTCTCTCTCTTTTCTTGCTCCTGCCCATCTACCCCTGTGGTACGCTGGGTGTGGGGAACTGTGTGGTGTTGGCAGGGCTTCTGGTCATTGCTGATTCAGTAGAGGTAGGTACAGTAGACTTCTTGGAAAGAGGTAGGAGGAGGAGATTTAGTATGGAGACATGGAAGAGGTTCAGATAACAGGCATGCTGGCTACAAACATGGCATCTACTAGTTTTCATACTGGAGATCTGTGGAAATGCGTGTGGGATGAATACAGATGGTCCCTCCCCCCATTCCACCTTGGCTTGGCTGGCACTAGATGGTGGGTTGAGCACAGCAGAGTTGGGGAAAATAGATGTAGAGCTTGGGACTGGTTGGGAAGCTAGGATAGGAGGGTGGTAGAACGAGAGGACATGATATGAGAGTGAAGGGGGACAGACAAGAAAAATGTCAGAAAGTATTTTTTCACGGAGACAGTGGTAGATATTTGGAATGCCCTCCCGCGGGAGGTGGTGGAGATGAAAACGGTAGTGGAATTCAAGCATGCGTGGGATAAACATAAAGGAATCCTGTTCCGAGGGAATGGATCCTCAGAAGCTTAGCCGAGATTGGGAGGCGGGGCTGGTGTTTGGGTGGTGGGGCTAGTTCTGGGCAAGACGACTATGGTCTGTGTCCTGAAAATGGCAGATACAAATCAAGGTAAGGTATACACAAGAAGTAGCACATATGAGTTGATCTTGTTGGGCAGACTAGATGGACCGTGCAGGTCGTTTTCTGCCGTCATCTACTATGCTACTATGTTATCTGTTTAGGCAATAAATCTAAGATTCTGTTATACCATCAAAAAAAGTCTGATTAGTTGTGCTTGGGGTAGGACATGGGTTGGGAAGATGCACTGGTTGAGGGAGGGGGGCTTATGGTTGCCCGAGTTATCTGGACACAGACTGCCCCTTGGCCCAACCGAGGGTGGTCATCTCACAGTAGGGAGTCTCACATATTAGATTGGAGAATTAAGCTAAAATTCTCTGCATGTTCTAGTTTTTCTAGGGACAGTTGAAAAGAGAAGTACAGCAGTCCATTACTTTTAGACAGCTTTATTTAACATACTGGCTCCGCGGTGCACGGTCTGTGAAACTTTAAAGTAAAACCATACGGAGGAGAAACTGAAAAAAAAAAAAAAAAAAAAAGCAGCAAAATCATTTATTACATTTTTTTCCCTTCCAACCTCACATCATCTGGTTTACAGCTGCAAAAATTCTGGCTCTTCTATTCGGCCGCATTTTATTTCTCATTTGATTCATGTTGAGCCGGGCCCAGTGCCTGCTGATGTGGCAGATACTCTTGTCTGAAACCCTCCTAACTCCCCTTCAATCTGACTTTTCCTATCCTCTTTTGTTCATGGAGCAAACTCTTGCTGCGATTCGGCGCTTTGCAGGCAGCAGGCGGCTTGTTAGCACCCAGGCTTGCCAGATCACTTTCCTATTCTCCATATTCATGTGCTAGCTGCTGCCTGAGGCAGCTGGTGAGGGGTGAGGGGGGGCTTTTAGTTTTGTACCTTTCTGCTCATCTGATTTTTTTTTTACTCCTGCTCACTCTAAAAAAAAAAAAAAAAAAAAAAAACTTTTTTGCAGCATCATCTTGCTGCAATGAACCTTAGCACCTCTCTTTTATTCCAGTGATGTGTGGCCTTTACATTCACATGCTCTGCAAGACAGCTGTGTTCTTCTGAGCACGGGCAGAGAACCGCAATACGTCTCCATTAAAACCTTATTGCAGGACTGCAGAGAGGGGGGGCAGGGGGACAAACTTCCACTGGCCTGGGCCTCCAAGGGGGGCCCAGCGGCGGGGTCTCTCTCTTCAAAAAAAAGATTGCGTTGGAGGCAAAAACACATAGTAAAACTTTTTTTAGGTATATTAAAAGCAAGAAGTAGGCAAAAGAATCAGTTGGACCGCTAGATGACCGAGGAGTAAAAGGGGAGATCAGGGAAGACAAAGCCGTAGCGGAGAGATTAAATGAATTCTTTGCTTCGGTCTTCACCGAGGAAGATTTGGGTGGGATACCGGTGCCGGAAAGGGTATTTGAAGCTGAATTCTCTGTAAACCTGGAGGATGTAATGGGGCAATTCTACAAACTGAAGAGTAGCAAATCTCCTGGACTGGATGGTATTCATCCCAGAGTACTGATAGAACTGAAAAATGAGCTTGCAGAGCTAGTTAGTAATATGTAATTTATCCTTAAAATCGATTGTGGTACCGGAAGACTGGAGGGTGGCCAATGTAACGCCGATTTTTTAAAAAGAGCATATTCAAAAGCATGGATTAATGAGACAAAGTCAACATGGATTTAGTGAAGGGAAATCTTGCCTCACCAATGTACAACATTTCTTTGAAAGGGTGAACAAATGTGGAAAAAGGGGAGCCGGTTGATATTGTGTATCTGGATTTTCAGAAGGCGTTTGACAAAGTACCTCATGAAAGACTCCAGAGGAAATTGGAGAGTCATGGGATAGGAGGTAGTGTTCTATTGTGGATTAAAAACTGGTTAAAAGATAGAAAACAGAGAGTAGGGTTAAATGGTCATTATTCTCAATGGAGAAGGGTAGTTAGTGGGGTTCACCAGGGGTTTGTGCTGGGACCGCTGATTTTTAACATATTTATAAATGACCTAGAGATGGGAGTAACTAGTGAGGTAATTAAATTTGCTGATGACACAAAGTTATTCAAAGTCGTTAAATTGTGGGAGGATTGTGAAAAATTACAAGAGGACCTTACGAGACTGGGAGACTGGGCGTCTAAATGGCAGATGACGTTTAATGTGAGCAAGTGCAAAGTGATGCATGTGGGAAAGAGGAACCCGAATTATAGTTACGTCATGCAAGGTTTCACGTTAGGAGTCACGGACCAAGAAAGGGATCTAGGTGTCGTCGTTGATGATACATTGTAACCTTCTGCTCAGTGTGCTGCTGCGGCTAGGAAAGCAAATAGAATGTTAGGTATTATTAAGAAAGGCATGGAAAATAAAAATAGTATCGCTCCATGGTGCAACCGCACCTCGAATATTGTGTTCAATTCTGGTTGCCGCATCTGAAAAAAGATATAGTGGAATTAGAAAAGGTGCAGAGAAGGGCGACGAAAATAATAAAGGGGATGGGACGACTTCCCTATGAGGAAAGGCTAAAGTGGCTAGGGCTCTTCAGCTTGGAGAAAAGGCGGCTGAGGGGAGATATGATAGAGGTCTATAAAATAATGAGTGGCGCAGAAAGGGTTGATGTGAATCGTTTGTTTACTCTTTCCAAAAGTACTAGGACTAGGGGGCATGCAATGAAGTTACAAAGTAGTAAATTTAAAACGAATCGGAGAAAATGTTTCTTCACTTAATGTGTAATTCAACTCTGGAATTCGTTGCCAGAGAATGTGGTAAAGGCGGTTAGCTCAGCAGAGTTTTAAAAAGGTTTGGACGGCTTCCTAAAGGAAAAGTCCATAGACCATTATTAAATGGATGGAGAAAATCCACTATTTCTGGGATAAACAGTATAAAATGTTTTGTACTTTTTTGGGATCTTGCTAGGTATTTGTGACCTGGATTGGCCACTGTTGGAAACAGGATGCTGGTCTTGATGGACCTTTGGTCTTTCCCAGTATGGCAATACTTATGTACTTCTGCTCCTGACGGAATCCGAGTGGTCGCGTCCCGACAGGAGCAGGAGAGAGAAAACTCTGGTGCCGGGCCTCCCTTAGAGGCTGGGGAGGACCTGGAGGAGCAGACACTGCTGGTCTTCTGCCCATTGCTTGCTGAGTGGCTGCTTTTCCTCTCAGGCGCGCATGCTCGGTTTTGAAATCGAGCATGCCCTGATAGAAGAAGCAGCCGCAGGGGCAGGCAATCGGCAGAGTGAAAAGTCAGCGCTGGATCCCCGACAGCCTATGTATTTGAAATTTTGAATTGCGGCAGTGATCTGGCGGAGGCCCTGCCCTGGGCCAATCTTTTGGTGGCCCTGCCTCTATGGCTTTCTTTTTCACATTTAGGCTATTCCATTTTAATTCCACTTCACGTCTGGGAGTAGGCATATTCAGAACGATATATTTATTTATTTGGATATAGCTCCTACCTTTTCATTGGTAAGTCAAGGCAAGTTACATTCAGGTATTTCCATGTTCCCAGAGGGTTTGCAGTCTAAGGATTTCATTTGCTATTATGTATTAACCAGTTAACTCAAGCAGGGGCAGAGCAGTTGCTGTGGGCTCCAGAACCTCTGCTAGTAAGGTTTGGGACCCTCCCCCCCTAAATTTCTGCTCTGGGTTCTAGCATGTATAACACTGGTTCCAAACATAAGCCCCTTTATTCCCAATGGGATCTATTTACTAACTATGCACTTAATTGGAATGAACACACATTAGTAAGTGAAATCTTAAGTTTGGACAGGAGCGTGAAGTGACTGTGAGGACTGGCGGTGGGATTTGAGCCCTGGCTTCCTTGGTTCTCAATCAGCCACTGATTTCTTCTGGGCTTAGGCAGCGGACTGCTTCAGCTGATGGGGCTTGGGCATCCCCTCCAGGAAAAATAGGACTCCATGCCACTGCCATTGTTGTTGTCATTGCCACCACTGGGGGGGGGGGGGAGAGAGAAGAAGTCCTGAGAGGAAACGTGTAGCCTAGGGGTGCCGTGAAAAAATGACTTAAACATTAAGGGTGCCGTGAACCGAGAAAGTTTGAGAACAATTGCCAGTCACTGATTTGTGTTCTTGATTTAAGATGGCTACTTCTAGGTTTAGCCATGTCAAAGAGTGACGATGAGAACAAGTGAGCTGTACATACTTTCGAAATACTCTACAGCCTACAAAGGATTTGACACGCCTTCAAATACTCCCTTATCCTAGATCATTCTTGGTTATATGTTACACCGAAATTGCAATTGTGACTGATCTGCTTTGCTAAGAATAAGTTGAGTTTTTTTTCCTTTCTCTAAATAATGATTTTAAAAATTGCATGTTCCCTTTAACGAGTACTGCTTGCTTGCCTTTGATGTGTTCAGGGGCTGAGTGGGAAGGATATTTTCACATTGTTTATCCTGGACCAAAGTCAAAGGCAGAGACTGCAGCAGAGGTGATTCGGGGGCTCTCTCCTCCTCCCCCTAATTCCTTGCTTCTTTCTTTCCTCCTTTCCGCACTATTTTTGTATTCCTTTCATCTTTCTACTTGACGAGGCAACATTCTCCAGATTCTAGCTCTGTCTTACCAGGATGACATTTGACTAATTCTTCTTTCTGGGCCAGTTTACAGGGTATTCTGCTCCACATTAATAAGCTGTAAATTGCTGACGTAGGGGTAAAAGGAGGGAGTGCACACCCAGAGCTGGGGTTTTGAAGATGGGGCTTCGAGCTGTGCCCTTCGATCCACTGCATGTAGGAAACGGACCAATAGTGAAAAAATTGGGTTTGGCCTTTTGCCTTAAGCGTTCCAGATGTTTTAGTGAGTCATCTTAAAATCTCAACTTCTCTTAGATTTAAAGGGACCAAAAAGTCAGCTATGGAACTGCTGTATATGTGTCAGCTTTAATAGGAGCCAGTAAGGTTTGTAGCAATGTAGGAGGCGGTGGAAGAAACAGACCAGTTGGCCCATTCAGCCTGCCTAGTTATTCCTGTCCACCCTACAAAGACGTGTCCCTGATGCCAACCATAGAAGCTCAGGCACTTGTAGATCACTGCTTTCCCAAGTCAGGTTTTACTTTCCTGCAACCACTCTGGGAAGATAAGCAGTGGGAGACCAGTAATGATGGATGGAAGTATATGATGAGTTTTAATGAAATTGCTTTAATTTCTCTTTAGTTGTATTTATTTATTATTTATTTTTGTTACATTTGTACTCCGAGCTTTCCCACTCATGGCAGGCTCAATGCGGCTTACATGGGGCAATGGAGGGTTAAGTGACTTGGCCAGAGTCACAACGAGCTGCCTGTGCCAGGAATCGAATTCAGTTCCTCAGTTCCCCAGGACCAAAGTCCACCAACCTAACCACTAGGCCACTCCTCCAATCCATTCGGATTTTGCTCACACCTTTTCCAGTAGTAGCTCAAGGTGTGTTTCATTCATGTACACTGGGTATTTCTCTGTCCCTGAAGGGTTCACAAACTAAGTTTGTACCTGAGGCAATGGAGGGTTAAGTGACTTGCCCAAGATCACAAGGAGCAGCAGCTGGATTTGAACCGTCCACCTCTGGACATCAAGACCCGGTGCTCTAACCACTAGGCCATTCCTCCATTTATATATGCTTTTATTTCTCTTGTGTGAGACGAGTGATCATTAGTTAGTTCTTTCCTGTCATAATTTTTATTTATTTGTTGCATTTGTATCCCACATTTTCCCACCTATTTGCAGGTTCAATGTGGCTTACATAGTGCAGTAGTGGCAATCGCCAATACCGGCATGAACAAATACAAAGTCAAGTAATGACAGATAATGATCAGAATTGACAGACATATTGGAGGTCAAGGAGAAAGAAGGTTATGTCCAATACGAACATTTATATTGTTGTGTTTGCGTGGTTAAGGCATTTAGGTTAGGTCGTTTGAGTATGCCTTTTCGAACAAGTTAGTCTTTAGGAGTTTCCGGAAGATTAGCAGGTCGTGTGTTGTCTTCACTAAGGTCGGTAGCGCGTTCCATAGTTGTGTGCTTATGTAAGAGAAGCTGGATGCATAGGTTGATTTGTATTTGAGTCCTTTGCAGCTTGGATGGTGGAGATTTAGGTATGTTCGTATTGATTTTGTTGTGTTTCTGGTTGGTAGGTCTATGAGGTCTGTCATGTATCCCGGGGCATTGCCGTAGATGATCTTATGAACCAGGGTGCAGATTTTGAATGCAATACGTTCTTTGATTGGGAGCCAGTGTAGCTTTTCTCGTAAAGGTTTGGTGCTTTCGAATCTTGTTTTTCCGAATATAAGCCTGGCTGCTGTCTTTTGAGCAGTTTGGAGTTTCTTTATGATTTGTTCTTTACATCCCGCACAGATTCTGTTGCAATTTTTGTAAGGGATGTACAATGTGACGTCGTCCGCGTAAATGAAAGGGTTAAGGCCTTGATTGGATAGGGACTTGGCTAGTGGGGTCATTCCTTTCTGTTATTATTGTTTTTTAATGTAAACTGCTTTAATGTGTTCACAACTAAGCAGTATAGCAAATTTAATAAACAATAAGTGATGAGATCCCCTACTTAATCCAGTGTACAGCCTTTTCCCCTTTAGATCTCACCACAGAACTAACACAGTTAGCTTGACGGAGTTTAAAAAGGGGTTAGATAGATTCCTAAAGGACAAGTCCATAGACCGCTATTAAATGGACTTGGAAAAATTCCGCATTTTTAGGTATAACTTGTCTGGAATGTTTTTACGTTTGGGGAGCGTGCCAGGTGCCCTTGACCTGGATTGGCCACTGTCGGTGACAGGATGCTGGGCTAGATGGACCTTTGGTCTTTCCCAGTATGGCACTACTTATGTACTTATGTACAGTAACATAGATGACAGCAGATGAAGACTGAGGGGGGGTGTTATCAAAGGGGCTACTGTTAAGATGTGTCATTGCACAATAAGGTGGTTGGGTTGTAATTGCCATCCCATTGAGGTTACCCCCCACATTAAAGGCTGTAACTGCCACTTCATGCAGGGTGCGCCTTGTCTCTTCCCCTATCCTGGTTTCATAAGAAATGTAAAAGTCATTTCTTAGCTGTTTTGAGCTGAAGTCCTCGATGTTTGGTTTCTATCCTCTGTGTATATCTCGTACCTATCACCATTTTGTCTCTACCACTGTTTGTGGGAGGGCTTTCCAGGTGTCCCTCACCCTTTCCATGAAAAAAGATTTCCTGGCCTTGTTCCTGAATCTAGCTCCATGCAGTTTCCCATCCCATCTCTTCATTCCACAGCTTCCTTCCCTTGGGGACTCCTTGTCACAATGTTGAAGCCTTTTGTGATACAGCTTAGTTAAAACTTTAACACAAGTAATTTGAGTACATTTTTCGGGTGGACTGAAAGCGAACCTGGCTAAATGAATTCTGCACTTTTTTGAAAGCACATTCCTTTTTTAAGCTAAGCAGTTGAAAGGTGGAAAATTGCAGCATTCCTTGGGATACCAGATTTTTAGGTTGGCATACCAGCTAAAGGCCTTTTCTTGTCTCTGGGAAAAAGCCAAATGTAACAATGGAAAGACAGTAGTAACCAGTTAGATTTAATTATTTCAATCTGTGAGTGGCATGGTTGTAGCAGAAGAGAGAAGAAAAACGGAATGGAAGAGTTTGGGAGAATTTATTTCTTCACTTTATAATTTAGGATATATTTTTAGTGAGAAGTTGATGGCTCTTCCGCAGACCAGTTCGGCATAGTTGCCATTTAAGGACATAGTTATCAACATGTTAAGATGTGTTATTTTACCATTAACTTGTGCTATGTTAGCACAGGTCCCACTTTATGTAACGAGACCTAGTTACTAATAACCAGGATTAACAGTAAAATAACACGTCTTAACTGTAGCCCACGTTGATAACTTCCCTCTTTAATTAAAGAAAAAAGAAATGTCTCCAGCAATCACTGCTCTATGTAATAAATAAGCCAAGTACAGGGCAATCATGACATCACTGATGACATTGGCTCTTATTGGTGGAATGAGGCATTATGACATCACAATATTAGAAGTGATCCAGGTATAGGGCAACCAAGCCATTGTGACATCACTGATGAGGTTGGCTTTTATTGGTGGAATGAGGCATTACGACATCACAATATCACCTCTGGTTACCAGAGACTGAAACTCTTCACATTAAGGGGAGAGGTTATCAGCCTGGGCTATCGTTAAGACATTTTACTTTGCCGCTAACTTGCGCTATTTTAACACAGATTCCATTTTATGCAATGAAATCTAGTTACTAATAAATGGGTTTAACAGTAAAATAACATGCCTTAACAGTAGCCCATGTTGATAACTTCCCCCCTTGATTAAAAATAAAGAAGTGTCTAGAAATTGAAATGATTGCTATATGTAATAAAAGTAAGCCAAGTATAGGACAGTCAAGCCATTGTGACATCACTGATGAGATTGGCTCTTATTGGTGGAATGAGGCATTATGACATCACAATATTAGAAGTGATCCAGGTATAGGGCAATCAAGCCATTGTGACATCAGTGATGAGGTTGGCTCTTATTGGTGGAATGAGGCATTATGACATCACAATATTAGAAGTGATCCAGGTATAGGACAATCAAGCCATTGTGACATCAGTGATGAGGTTGTCTCTATTTTTATGTGGCATACACACAGGCATTCCTGGGGGCATGGTTTGGGTGAAGCAGAGGTGGCGTTGCAGTGTACATGTACACTATATAAAATATGTACATCTGCACATGGAGGTAATTTAATAACAGGATACCCGTGGGAAATGTCCAAAATTACACCTATTTTATGACCAATTTTAACAGGCAACATAAGGACCTAGAGCAGCAGCAGTTGGGGCTAGCAGCGGTGGGACAGGAGTGCTGTTATCTCTGCCACCCTTTTTCTCTTCATCCTGCTGCCACCACCCTCCCCCTTCTGGAGCTGAAGAGGAAAGCGGGTTCAGCAGCACTAGCAGAGGACCCTGAAGCACTGGCCTGTGGTCAAGTGCTGTCACATTCTGCTCCACTCCCTCTAAGAGGAAGTCCTGCATCAGAGGGGGGAGGGGGACAGAGCTTAAGTGAAGCCTCTGCTTCAAAGCCCCACACCACAGTTGAATCGGGCAATAACAGCAGGCTCAATACGAGGAAGGAAAAAGGGGGAGATGTTTGTGCTGGATACAAGGGGAGGGGAAATGACATACTGAACAGATGGGGTAGGAAGGGGAAAAGGAGATGCTGGAATGTTCAGAGGTTGAGGAAGGGGAGATGGAAGATGCTAGACTTGTTAGGGGTAGGGAAAGAGATGGGGGATGCTGGGCTGATTGAGGTAGGGAAAAGGAGATGGGAGATGCTGGAATGTTCATAGGTTGGGATGGGCAGATGGGAGATGCTGGAATATTCATAGGTTGGAAAGGGCAGATGGGAGATGCTGAAATATTCATAGGTTGGAAAGGGCAGATGGGAGGTGCTGAAATATTCATAGGTTGGAAAGGGCAGATGGGAGATGCTGGAATATTCATAGGTTGGGATGGGCAGATGGGAGATGCTGGAATATTCATAGGTTGGGATGGGCAGATGGGAGATGCTGGAATATTCATAGGTTGGAAAGGGCAGATAGGAGATGCTGGAATGTTCATAGGTTGGGAAGGGCAGATGGGAGATGGTGGATTGTTGGGGTAGGGAAGGAAACAGGAGAGATGCTTTTGGGGCTAAACACAATTACAGTTCCAAAATTCATCATAAGCCCAAAATAACACTAAAAGAAGAGGACACAAGGCTCAGATATTGTAAGAAAAATAGTAAAGATGATTTGTTAGATATATTGGCAGCAATAAAGCAATGCAAATCAGAGACCCTGCACTTCTGCAGAAACCCAACATGATGGCAAAGTACCTGTCAAGGCAGAGAACACACACACAAGGCACTATGAAAAGAAAGAAAAGGTCAACCTGACAGATGGAGAAGGTTCTCCCATATTCACGAATTCTGAAGACGGAGGCAGTCGAGAACTTCTTTGAAGGAAGCAGGCAATACAGTTGGGATGGCAGATAGTCTCACCTCTCTCTCTCTGGATGGCCAGTCAGCGGGCAGGTGGTCCCACTCTTGGCAGCACCTCAGTCGGTCAACAGGCAGAGATCAAGCAGGTGATACCACTATTAACAAGCTTTCATTATGTGGCTGGCTCGGGCTGAGCTCATAGTATCGCTTGCGTAAACTGCACAAGATAACACCCTGCAGCCCTTACTATGCCTAGGAAAGGCTTCTTATACCCTTTCTTCTAGTTTAGTGCCATACTGACAAGAATAACACGTCAGGGGCTTTTCAGTTTTGACTCCTTACGGGACCAAACAACAAGACCTTGAGGCCTGCTTCAAGCACTAGCCCAGAGTGTCAGGATCACAGTGTTACGTGGAGGGGCACAATCGAACGTCGCCGGCGATCTATTTTGGCGGCGGCGCAACAGCTGGCTGGAACCGTATTTTCGAAAAAGATGGCTGGCCATCTTTTTTTTCGATAATACGGTTTAGCCCAGCCAAATGCCAGAGTTCGCTGGGTTTGAGATGGCCGTTTTTTTTCAGCGATAATGGAAAAAAATGCTGGCCATCTCAAACCCGACGAAATCCAAGGCATTTGGTCATGGGAGGAGCCAGCATTTGTAGTGCACTGGTACCCCTGACATGCCAGGACAGCAACCGGGCACCCTAGGGGGCACTTCTAAAAATGTTTTAAAAATACACAAATAGCTCCCAGGTGCATACCTCCCTTACCTTGGGTGCTGAGCCCCCCAAACCCACTCCCCACAACTCTACACCATTACCATAGCCCTTATGGGTGAAGAGGAGCACCTACATGTGGGTATAGTGAGTTTTGGGGGGTTTGGAGGGCTCAACACTTAGCACCACAAGTGTAACAGGTGGGGGGGGGGGGGGAGGGATGAACCTGGGTCTGCCTGCCTGACTTGCACTGCACCCATTAAAAACTGCTCCAGGGACTTGCATACTGCTGTCAGGGAGCTGGGTATGACATTTGAGGCTGGCATACAGGCTGGTAAAAAAAGGTTTTTATTTTTTTAGTGTGGGAGGGGGTTGGTGACCACTGGGAGACTATGGGGAGGTCATCCCCCATTCCCTCCGGTGGTTATCTGGTCAGTTGGGGCACCTTTTTCAGGCTTGGTCGTGAAAATAAAAGGACCAAGTAAACCCAGCGAAATACTGCTTAACATCACATTTTTTTCCATTATCCGTGAAAGCCGGCCATCTGGTAGCCCCGCCCATGCCCGCCCATGTCCCCCCTTCGCTACGCTGCCGACACACCCCCTTGAACTTTCGCAGGCACGGCGACAGGAAAGCGGCGATGGTGTAAAAAAAAGCCGCTTTCGATTATACGGATTTCGCCGCTTTTGAGAGATCGCCGGCCATCTCCCGATTTATGTCGGAAGATGGCCGGCGATCACTTTCGAAAATAAGCCTAATAGTGCCATAAGCACGGCCTGTTTTGTCCTTACATGCTGGAGGTAGGGATGGAGAGATGGGAGATGCTGGATTGTTGGGAGGTAGGGAAGGAGACAGAGGAGATGCTGGACTGATGGAGGTAGGGAAGGTGAGACGGGAGATGCTGGACTGTTGGGAGGTAGGGTAGGAAACAGGGGAGATGCTGGACTGTTGGGGGGTGCGCACGGCTGAAGTTTAGCCTAGGGCATTGGATATCCCTGGGCCAGCCATGTACCTGAGTGTCCCTTAAAATAGGCATCAAGAACCAGCCCCAGTAGCATGCAAATTCACATGCATGGAATTACATCTAGTCTGAAGAAGAGGGTAATTTTTTAAAGCTTGCACACATGTAAAAAGTCTACACACTGAAAGAGTCCTGTTATAAATTGCCCAAGGTGTGCAGACCCACGTTTTATAAAATACATGAACACATCACAACTCTGGCCCAGCTTTACCCACACTACGCTCTGGAAACACTTACATGTAGATTGTACAAAAGTAGGTGTTATCATTCTGTGTGTCTACTTTTTATTTCACCTGTACACTTTGACAAGAACCATTTTCCGCATGTAAATCGTGCTTTATGTGAAAATAAAGTGCTTTATAAAATTACCCCATTGAGTACATCTGTACATTTACACTTACCTTGGAGCCAGCACTGCTGAGTCTGGTACCGGGAGCTTCCTTTATAGAGGTATCAAGACACTTACGTTGCCTTTAGAGCATACTTCAGCCATAGAATAGCTCCAAAAAAAACTTGCATTATTTATAGAACTAGATTCAGTAAATGGCAGTGAAAAAAACGCCACAAAAAAAAAAAAAAAATCCACGCACAGCCAGGGGTTTTCAACTCAGTCCTCGGGGCACTCCCTGCCAGTCAGGGTTTTCAGGATATCCCCGACTGCTGTGGTGTTCCTCGGGGACTATGTTGAAAATCTCCGCTTTAAACGGTGCTCCGAGTTGCACATCAGTCCATTTCTCAGTGCGCCTTTTTTTTGTGGCCGAAAATGGATGCGCAGCAAAATTAAAACCAGCACGCATCCATTTTCGGCTTGAGACCTTACCGCCACCCATTGACTTAGCAGTAAGGTCTCTCGTGTTAACTGGGCGGTAATCGTCTGCACATATAAACTGCTGATTACGGCCGGGTAAGCGCAACGTGGTAGAAAACAGAAAATATGTGTGTTTTGGACCCATGTTAAAAATGGAATTACCACCTGGGGTATGTGGTAGCCGGGCGGTAGTTCCAATTTGATATGTGTTGGATGTGCCTTAGTGAAAGTGCCCTTAACTGGGCAGCGAGTGGCGCAACCCGATTACTGCCGATTAACCCCCTGTGAAAATATTTTTCCACTCTTTCCGCTAGTGCTGGAAATGCTGTGTGCCAGGAGTGGAACTACCACCGGCACCCATGTTGGACCGGCGGTAGTTCCGGGTCGCCTCATGGCGACCCTTTAGTACAAGGGCCCCTGAAGAAGGGTGCTGTGCTCAGCTCCAAGCAAAATTCCTGCCTTTATCGCTGGCATGTTTCAAAGGATTTTGTGAAATTTAAAGCTTCACTTCCCTTAAGAGGAGAGAGAGATATCTACATGCCTTTAGAAAATAAGCATATTTTAGGGCATTTTTAAAGACCCCCCCCCCCCCCCCCCCAGTTACAAAAATAATCCCTTTAGATAATTTTGGGTGTTTTATAGCGGCTTAACTGTTATTTCAATGTTGTCTCTGATCTTGTTCCTATTTTGGATGGCTTCATTTAGGTAATTATTCAATTTACCACTTGTGAAGAAAGAAGATTTTTTAAATTCTGTGAATAAGGAAGTCTCCTCTGTGCCCATTGATCAAAGTGCCATTTTTGTGTCTTTCCGGACTTCTAATTATGTGCCCTCTGAATATCTCCTTCTTCTTCAGGAAAAGCAGGTGGGCTCCCAGCGCCTGGGCAGTGCCGCCAGACCCCTCTCCGAAGCTGTTTACATGACTAACTGCACTGCTGGGCAGATTTAGAAAGCTTTTCAACCATCTCTGTCCCTATGCGCTGCTGAACGGCTTTGAAGTTGGAGACTAAGTGAAGCCAGGGCTGAAAAACTCTATAATTATCTCGAGGAGAAGGGGATCCTACTCCCTACAAGACTAAACAGTTTGTCTGAAACAGTCACAGGGAGAGAACCCCATCCCCCCACCCCACCCATTTTCTTCCGCAGTGTAGGGAAAAACTTTCTTCTTTTGCTTTCTAAAGGGAGGTTTTTCTGTCACTGAAATGGTGTTTTAGACACAGAAAATTAAAATTGCTTTTCCGACATATGGATAAACTTACGTGTATAAGGTTTTACCAAACCGAGCAGATGTTGTACCATAGAGGGGCATCATCGAACGGGGGTGGCCATCTCCGGGGACGGCCCCGGGAAGGGGCGGAGCCAACCATATTATCGAACAAGATGGGCGGCCAGCTTTTGTTTCGATAATACGGTCGGGACCGGCCAAATCTCAACATTTAGGTCAACCTTAGAGATGGTCGACCTAAATGTTGAGATTGCCGGACTTAGAGATGGCCGGCCTCGGTTTTCGCCGATAATAGAAACCAAGGCATTTATAGTGCACTGGTCCCCCACACGTGCCAGGACACCAACCAGGCACCCTAGGGGGCACTGCAGTGGACTTCATTAATTGCTCCCAGGTACATAGCTCCCTTCCCTTGGGTGCTGAGCCCCCCAAAACCCACTCCCCACAACTGTACATCATTACCATAGCCATTATTTATTTATTTATTTATTTATGGCATTTATACTCCGCTCGATAGCAGGTTCAGTGCAGTTTACAAAGTATGGTACAAAGTATCACAGAGATAATACAGGTATGGAAACAATGTATCACAGAGATGACATAATTACATAGAGTGGGTTCAGTGCGGCTTACAAAGTGGAGGAGTGGCCTAGTGGTTAGGGTGGTGGACTTTGGTCCTGGGGAACTGAGGAACTGAGTTTGATTCCCACTTCAGGCACAGGCAGCTCCTTGTGACTCTGGGCAAGTCACTTAACCCTCCATTGCCCCATGTAAGCCGCATTGAGCCTGCCATGAGTGGGAAAGCGCGGGGTACAAATGTAACAAAAATAAAATAGATACTATTGGAGATTCTACATGGAATGATCCTACTATTGGAGATTCTACATGGAATGTTGCTACTATTGGAGATTCTAGATGGAATGTTGTTACTATTAGAGATTCTACATGGAATGTTGCTATTCCACTAGCAACATTCCATGTAGAAGGCTGCGCAGCCACATTGGTGATCTGCAAGGGCCGACTTTTACATGCAATGTTGCTAGTGGAATAGCAACATTCCATGTAGAATCTCAAATAGTAGCAACAGTGGAGGAGTGGCCTAGTGGTTAGGGTGGTGGACTTTGGTCCTGGGGAACTGAGGAACTGAGTTCGATTCCCACTTCAGGCACAGGCAGCTCCTTGTGACTCTGGGCAAGTCACTTAACCCTCCATTGCTCCATGTAAGCCGCATTGAGCCTGCCATGAGTGGGAAAGCATGGGGTACAAATGTAACAAAAAAAAAAGTATGGTACAAAGTATCACAGAGATGATACAGAGATTATGGGTGAAGGGGGCACCTAGATGTGGGTACAGTGGGTTTCGGGTGGGTTTTGGAGGGCTCCCATTTACCACCAGAAGTGTAACAGGTAGGGGGGGGTATGGGCTTGGGTCCGCCTGCCTGATGTGCACTGCACCCATTAAAAACTGCTCCAGGGACCTGCATACTGCTGTCATGGAGCTGGGTATGACATTTCAGGCTGGCATAGAGGCTGGCAAAAAACTTTTTTAAAAGTTTTATTTTAGGGTGGGAGGGGGTTGGTGACCACTGGGGGAGTACGGGGAGGTCATCCCCGATTCCCTCCAGTGGTCATCTGGTCAGTTTGGGCATCTTTTTGAGGCTTGGTCCTGAAAATAAATGGACCAAGTAAAGTCGGCCAAATGCTCGTCAGGGCTGGCCTTCTTTTTTCCATTATCGGCCGAGGGCGCCCATGTGTTAACCACGCCCCGTCCCGCCTTCGCTACGCCTCTGACACGCTCCCGTAAACTTTGGCTGCTCCTGCGATGGACTGCAGTTGAGGGCAGCCAAAATGGGCTTTCAATTATGCCGACTTGGCCGCACATGAGAGAAGGGCGCCCATCTCCCGATTTGTGTCGGAAGATGGGCGCCCTTCTCTTTCGAAAATAAGAAGGATTGTAACGTAGTAAGTGATGGCAGATAAAGACCTGAATGGTCCATTCAGTCTGCCCAACATTCACACTCATTATCAATTCATGATTAAATCAAAAATGAATGTGATAATAATATATATTTGATCATGGTCTTTCTTTGGTGTTTCTGGAGCATAGACCATAGAAGTCCGCCCGGCTCTGTCCTTATATTCCATCTCAAAAAAACATCACTTGACCCCACCTGTCCTTCCAACTACCGCCCCATCTCTCTTCTACCCTTCCTCTCCAAATTACTCAGGCCGTCCTCGATCCGCTTCAATCCAGCTTTCGCCCACTACACTCGACAGAAACAGCACTCTCTAAAGTCTGCAATGACCTGTTCCTTGCCAAATCCAAAGGTCACTATTCCATCCTCATCCTCCTCGACCTATCTGCCGCCTTTGACACCGTCAATCATAATTTACTTCTTGACACACTGTCCTCATTCAGGTTCCAGGGCTCTGTCCTCTCCTGGTTCTCTTCGTATCTTTCCCAACGCACCTTCAGAGTATTTTCTAATGGCTCTTCTTCCACCCCCGTCCCGCTCTCTGTTGGGGTTCCTCAAGGATCTGTCATTGGACCGCTTCTTTTCTCGATCTACACCTCTTCCCTGGGCTCGCTGATCTCATCACATGGTTTCCAGTACCATCTCTATGCTGATGACACCCAGCTTTACCTCTCCACTCCCGACATCACAGTCGAAACCCAGGCCAAAGTTTCGGCCTGCCTTTCAGACATCACTGCCTGGATGTCCAACCGGCATCTGAAACTGAACATGGCAAAGACTGAGCTCCTTGTCTTTCCACCCAAACCCTCTTCTCCCACTTTCCGTCTCTGTTGACAACGCCCTCATCCTCCCTGTCTCTTCAGCCCACAATCTCGGAGTCATTTTCGACTCCTCCCTCTCCTTCTCTGCCCATATCCAGCAGACAGCTAAGACCTGTCGCTTCTTCCTCTATAATATTAGCAAAATTCGCCCATTCCTCTCTGAACAGACCACCCGAACCCTCGTCCACTCGCTCGTTACCTCTCGTCTTGACTATTGCAACCTTCTTCTCGCTGGCCTCCCGCCGCACGTCTTATCTACTGCGTGAACCAATACTCTCATATCACCCCTCTCCTCAAGTCGCTTCACTGGCTCCCGATCCGTTACCGTATACAGTTCAAGCTTCTCCTATTGACCTTCAAGTGCACTCAATCTGCAGCCCCCCATTACCTCTCTACCCTCCTCTCCCCATATGTTCCCACCCGTAACCTCCGCTCTCAGGACAAATCACTCCTATCTGTACCCTTCTCCACCACCGCTAACTCCAGACTCCGCCCCTTCTGCCTCGCATCACCTTATGCCTGGAACAGACTTCCCGAGCCCATATGCCATGCGCCCTCCCTGCCCATTTTCAAGTCTTTACTCAAAGCCCATCTCTTCTCCCTTGCTTTTGGCGCCTAACCACCTTCCCCATTCATGATACCTACACTGACTACATAGTTTGTAACCTTTTGATTGTAAGCTCTCTTGAGCAGGGACTGTCCTTCCCCATGTTTAAACTTGTACAGCGCTGCGTAACCCTGGCAGCGCTATAGAAATGCTAAGTAGTAGTACCTGTCCTCTTCAGGGCACAGACCGTATAAGTCTGGCCAGAACTATCCCTGCCTCCCACCACCAGCTCTGGCACGGACGGGGAGAGGGATCTTGGGGTGATAGTATCTGAGGACCTGAAGGCGATGAAACAGTGCGACAAGGCGGTGGCCATAGCGAGAAGGTTGCTAGGCTGTATAGAGAGAGGTGTGACCAGCACAAGAAAGGAGGTTTTAATGCCCCTGTATAAGACGTTGGTGAGGCCCCACCTGGAGTATTGTGTTCAGTTTTGGAGGCCGTACCTTGCGAAGGATGTTAAAAAAATGGAAGCGGTGCAAAGAAAAGCTACGAGGATGGTATGGGAGTTGTGTTCCAAGACGTATGAAGAGAGACTTGCTGACCTGAACATGTATACTCTGGAGGAAAGGAGGAACAGGGGTGATATGATACAGACGTTCAAATATTTGAAAGGTATTAATCCGCAAACTAATCTTTTCCGGAGATGGGAAGGCGGTAGAACGAGAGGACATGAAATGAGATTGAAGGGGGGCAGACTCAGGAAAGATGTCAGGAAGTATTTCTTCACAGAGAGGGTGGTGAACGCTTGGAATGCCCTCCCGCGGGAGGTGGTGGAGATGAAAACGGTAACGGAATTCAAACATGCGTGGGATAGGCATAAAGGAATCCTGTGCAGAAGGAATGGATCCACAGAAGCTTAGCTGAAATTGGGTGGCGGGGGGAAGAGGGGTTGGTGGTTGAGAGGCTAGGATAGGGGAGGGCAGACTTATACGGGGTCTGTGCCAGAGCCAGTGATGGGAGGCGGGACTGGTGGTTGGGAGGCGGGAAATACTGCTGGACAGACTTATACGGTCTGTGCCCTGAAAAAGACAGGTATAAATCAAGGTAAGGTATACACATATGAGTTTATCATGGGCAGACTAGATGGACCGTGCAGGTCTTTTTCTGCCGTCATCTACTATGTTACTATGTATAAGTCTGCCCAGCACTATCCCCGCCTCCCAACTACCAGTCTCGCCTCCCACCACCAGCTCTGGCACAGAGTCTGCCCAGCACTAGCCCTGCCTCCCAACACCGGCTCTGGCACAGACCGTATAAGTCTGCCCAGCACTATCCCCACCTAAACTCAGCTAAGCTCCCAAGGATACATTCTTTCTGAACAGGATTCCTTTACGTTTATCCCACGCATGTTTGAATTCTGTTACTGTTTTCATTTCCACCACCTCCCACGGGAGGGCATTCCAAGTATCCACCACTCTCTCCATGAAAATGTACTTCCTGACATTTTTCCTGAGTCTGCCCCCTTCAATCTCATTTCATGTCCTCTTGTTCTACCACCTTCGCATCTCCAGAAAAGATTCGTTTGCGGATTAATACCTTTCAAATATTTGAACGTCTGTATCATATCACCCCTGTTTCTCCTTTCCTCCAGAGTATACCCAGCAATAGCTTTGATCACAACCATTGTTGCCACCAAATCTCCGCTAAGCTTCTGTGGATCCATTCCTTCCGAAAACGATTCCTCCGTGTCCATCCCACACAGTTCTGAACTCTGCCACCGTTCCCATCTCCACCACCTCCCGCGGGAGGACACCCCAAGCATCCACCACTCTCTCCGTGAAAAAACACCTCCCGACACCCTTCCCGAGTCTGCCCCCCCTTCAATCTCACCTCATGTCTCCGCACTTTTCAGATGAACACTTATATCCACCCTCAGTTCCTGAACTGCATCTTTTATCTGAGTATTAACATGCTATTTCCTCCTTCATTTCTACAATCCAAGCCTGTAAATCCACTTAAGCACCATCATTCAGCCTTGCCACCACCTCAGATGCCTCTCGCTCTGGGGTCAGGCTCCTCTCCATGTGTGCACTGGCCCAACTGTCCTCCAATGTGTCTGCACCATATGCAGCTCTGCTCACAACTCAATCTCCTGTCCGAGGAACAATTTACCATCATCAGATCTCCTCGTAGTCGCCATATCACACTACCAAAGCATCCTACAGAATTAGCCAAACGCTGGGAGGTGAGAATCAGTTTTCAACTAATCTCCGAAGGGAGCTCGCTCAGGCTCATGATGAAGCACCTAAGTTAGGCGTCCAGCTTCCATAGTGATATCACTTCCTCTCTTTAACCATATCAAAGTTGAGATAATTTTAACAAATATAGACAATAACTGTGGAATTACTACATGACACTTCTTAAAGACACTGGTTGCTTAAATACGCTAGCTTAGGAGTAAGGTTCATTACTGACATGGTATGTAGAAAACTAACCTATTGTCCCGTTCCCTGGTCCTACCTGCGCTCCGGTTGTGGGGGGCGATGGTCGGCGGCCCTTGCGACGCCTGGGGCTGCGGGGATGGACCTCCGGAGAGGCCGACGCTGCCGCGGGTCGGGCAGAGACCGGCGACCCGCTGGAGCGAGCGCCAGCCTCGGAGAGTGGGGCGTTGCGCCAGCCAAGATGGCGGCGCCGGCCAAGATGGCGGCGCCGGCGTCGACGCCTCCTGGGGCGGACCAGTGCGGAGGCTCCACCCACCTCACGCCGGATTGGCGCGCCGGGCCTAAAACCCCGCCTGGAGGGCGGGCCGGCCAATCCTGAGGCTCCATCGCCTCCTGGGGCCGGGTTGGTTGGTTCCTCTCCCGGGGAGGGGGCGGGACGGCGCGACATTTAAACCAGAGGACAGGGGAACTCAACTGCTTCCGTTTCTATGTATGCTGAAGCCGGCACAGTGGTTTTCCCGGTGCTATTTGCTGGCCGCCCTTGCCAGCCATCGTTCAGAGATTGTGCTACTTGCTAGTCGGCCTTGCTAGCCATCGTTCAGAGACTGTGCTACTTACCCTTTCGGAGTGCTAGCCGCCCTCGCTAGCTGCCCTTTAGAGACTGCGTTACTGACTACCAGCCAGGTCAGCCGTCACCCCGCGGTTCCAGCAGTCCTGCTGGCCGCCTGCAGCTGGGGGCTCAACCCTTGGTGAACGGCGGCCGCCGCGGGTGAAGATTCGGGGTGCTCGGCTGTCCTCTGAGGCCTCGCGGGGCCTTAGGGAACCTAAGGGCTCACCACTAGAAACAGGACACCTATTTAGTAGTAGTACTGGAGTTGCCGTCAAAGCCCACTCCAGCCTATCCGAATCAGTCTCATCAGATGCGGGGCCCAGACTGTCTGCTCAGCACTGTCCTTGGTTTCCAGCTACTGAAATTGCCATTGAAACCATTCCAGTCCATCCTAAACTGGATTATTATTAGCATTTATTTATCACCTTTTTGAAAGAATTCACTCAAGGCAGTGTACAGTAAGAATAAATCAAACATGAGCAATAACCAGTTACAGCAGTAAAAATATTCAAATAACAATTAAAAGTATGGAATAGTTACTACTTACAATGTGCCAGAACCGGTGGTGGGAGGCGGGGCTGGTGGTTGGGAGGCGGGGATAGTGCTGGGCAGACTTATACGGTCTGTGCCAGAGCCGGTGGTGGGAGGCGGGACTGGTGGTTGGGAGATGGGGATAGTGCTGGGCAGACTTATACGGTCTGTGCCAGAGCCGGTGGTGGGAGGCGGGACTGGTGGTTGGGAGGTGGGGATAGTGCTGGGCAGACTTACACGGTCTGTGCCCTGAAAAAGACAGGTACAAATCAAGGTAAGGTATACACAAAAAGTAGCACATGTGAGTTTATCTTGTTGGGCAGACTGGATGGACCATGCAGGTCTTTTTCTGCCATCATCTACTATAATGTCAACACAACACGTAATAGAACATTTTAATTGACAGTGTAGGATATAAGCAAAGATGGAACATATAGCTAGTTAAGAGAGTAAGATGAGTTAGAAAATAAGGTGACTAATTTAAAGAAAGGTGCATATGGATTGCCATATAGAGAACACCGGTCTTAGTTCTTCACAGCCAGTCACCATCCAAGCGTCAATTGTACATCCACAAACATGCAGCCATTTAAAGGTTTTTTTTTTTTTAATACCATCCATTTTCTAAATATGGGTAAAATAATCTAGAAAAGTTGTGTGTAACCAGAGAGGCAAGTTTAGAAGGTTTACAAGTGTAAAAAAAAAAAAGACAATTTAAAACATAGGCAAATTGATACACACACAGCATGGGAGCGGAGTGTCACGAGTGGACCTTAAACATGCATATGGATTCCCTGTTTTGCAATGCCAAGATAGACATGTTTCAAAACGTTTCCCCGCTTGCTTCAAGTCACGCGTAACGGTTGGTTAATTGCTTGTTTAGACTGCAGTAGTGATGGGGAGGGGGAAGAGATTTTGCTTTAAAAAAAACCACCTGTAAAAGCAAAAACATTGAGCTCGTGAGCTTGATTTCTTCATTGGATTCCTTGGACATCTGGTTTTATAAAATTTGCTATCTATACATGTATCTACTTTAATTCCACGTGTGAAGCCCTGAGGCCACTTTTAATTGTAAGGTAGCTGTTCTACTGTTACTGTACAAAGTTGGACTGTTCGTATAAGATTTTGTCCTGTCTCTTTTTCCTCTAGGGTTCCGGTTGCTCCAATCTTTCATCACCGTTTTTCCTACTGAAAATAGAGTGTTTTCATTGATAAGCTGAGAAATTTCACAGTGCAGAGAATCCATAACTGGATAAAGTTTTGATAGACCTTCCATTTATCTCCAGGAACACATCAAAAAAGGGCTCTGCTCTCCCCAATATTCAGCTGGCGGTGAGCACTTTGCTAGTTTGGATGTGTGAAATTGGCCCACACCACTGGCGTAGCTACAGGTGGGCCTGGGTGGGCACTGGCCCACCCAGCTGCAGTGCCACACTGCTCTCTTCCCTCCTCTCCTCCGTGGCATCTCGGCATCCGCGCTCTGGTCTCTGCACCCCTTCCCTCCCTGGTGTCGGTACAGGTTTCTTCGGCACATGCAGCGATTCATTCTTGCTGTTTTCGCTGGCCCCGCAGGCTGCTGCGTTCTGTCAGACAGGAAACGGGTAATGATGTCAGCGAGGGCGGGACACGGCAGATGGAAGCCTGCAGGAGAGGAGCAAGCAACGAGAATGAATCGTGGAGGCACCGAGGACACCTGTACTGGTATCGGGCAGGGATGGAGTTCAGGGACAGGAGTGGAGATGCCGGGATGCTGCAGAGGAGAGGGTGAACATGTGGGGTAGTTGAAAAAACCCCTCTTATGTTCTTATATCTCCGAGAAGGTATTTGTGGTGTGTGTGTGAAGGGGGGGGGGGGGGGGGGGGGAGGAAACGTGTGCATGGAAGGACCCATCCAATTTACCTCTGGGCCCATCCAAAATACTGAGTCTGGCTATGCCGCTGGCCTACACTGGGCCATTTTTTTATTGCAGCGGGTAAAAAGGCCTTTTTTTTTTAACCGAGGCAGTAAATGGCCATGCACTAATGTTAATCCTATTACACATACTTGAATACTTTGGCATTGGAGGAAATGTCCTAAACTGGTTCAAGGGGTTCCTAACCCAACGATCATATCAAGTCACATCAAATTCAACCAAGTCTGCGGCATGGACACCCGAATGTGGAGTACCACAAGGATCACCCCTCTCACCAACCATTTTCAACCTAATGATGATCCCCCTGGCGAAACTCCTATCAAACCACAACCTCAACCCATATATTTACGCCGATGATGTAACAATATACATCCCTTTCAAACAAGACATTAAAGAAATCTTCAATGAAATCAACCAAAGTCTACACATCATGAACACCTGGGCAGATGCTTTTCGCTTGAAACTAAATGCAGAAAAAACTCAATGCCTGATACTCACTTCCCAGTACAACACGAATGAATTCACCTCTTTAAACACACCAAAGCTAAACCTTCCAATCTCAGAAACGTTAAAAATCCTTGGAGTCACTATCGACCGCCACCTAACACTCGAAACTCATGCAAACAACACAACCAAAAAGATGTTCTACTGCATATGGAAACTGAAAAGAATAAGACCATTCTTCCCAAGATCCGTCTTTTGCAGCCTAGTGCAATCCCTCGTTCTCAGCCATCTGGATTACTGCAACTCATTATACGCAGGTTGCAAAGAGCAAATACTGAGAAAACTCCAAACAGCCCAGAATACAGCAGCCAGACTCATCTTCGGAAAACCAAAATATGAAAGTGCAAAACCCTTACGAGAGAAGCTACACTGGCTCCCACTCAAGGAACGCATCACTTTTAAAGTATGCACATTAGTCCACAAAATCATTCACGGTGAAGCCCCAGCCTACATGTCTGATTTAATAGACTTACCACCAAGAAACGCCAAAAGATCATCCCGAACTTTCCTCGACCTCCACTTCCCTAATTGCAAGGGCTTGAAATACAAGACACTGCACGCGTCAACCTTTTCCTACATGAGCACGCAGTTCTGGAATTCACTGCCGCGCAACCTGAAAACGATCTACGAGCAAACCACCTTCCGCAAACTGCTGAAGACCCATCTTTTTGAGAAAATTTACGGAAAGAACCAAAACACAAAGCCGCACTCACTGTTCAATAATGCATCATTACAGCCACTCTGAATTCTCATCCCCCTAACCTCACCTTCTCATCTCCTGTAATCTCACCACACTCATACCTTACTCACAGAAAATGTATACCAAATGCTTTCCTGTTATTACATACTGCCCCTTTTAATTTCCCACTGGTTCCTTCCAATGTATTGCCCCTTTTAGTTTCCCGTTCTTTCCTTTCCAATGTCTCAATGATCTTTTCCATTGTTATATTCCTTAATGTTACTAGACTTTGTCTCGCATAACACCTCATAATGTAATCCATAACTGAGTTGTTACAAACTGTACTTCCAGCTTTCATAACGTATTGTAAGCCACACTGAACCCGCAAAAAGGTGGGAAAATGTGGGATACAAATGCAATAAATAAATAAATAAATAAATAAAAAGTAGGAGGAAAGGCTAAAGCAGCTAGGGCTCTTCAACTTGGAGAAAAGACAGTTTAGGGGAGATATAGTAGAGGTCTATAAAATACTGAGTGGGGTGGAATGGGTGGACGTGAATTGCTTGTTTACTCTTTCCAAAAATACTAGGATTGGGCATGCAATGAAACTACAAAGTAGTAAATTTAAAACGAATCTGAGAAAATATTTCTTCACTCAACATGTAATTAAACTCTGGAATTCTTTGCCAGAGAATGTAGTAAAAGCAGTTAGCTTAGCGGGGTTTAAAAAAGGTTCAGATAGCTTTTTAAACGAAAAGTCCATAAGCCATTATTAAGATGGGGTTGGGAAAACTCCACTGCTTATTTCTAGGATAAGCAGCATAAAATGTATTGTGCCATTTTAGGTCTTGACAGGTACTGGATTAGCCACTGGGCTTGATGGACCTTTGGTCTGTCCCAGTATGGCAATACTTATGTTCTTATGTAGTGTGTGGCTATTTACTGCTACCTATTTACTTGGCAATAAGAGATCACGCTCCACTTGTGCGGCATTCAGGCAGTATGAGGAAATTTGTCCGCACTGCCAATTACCCCCAAGAACGCCTCCCACAGTAAAAAAAAAAACCCCAGAAATTTATTTTCTACTGCGGGAAACAGCACGCGCCAACTTTGGAATTACCACCGGGCACCCAGCTACCCCTATGGTAGTGTTGATTTGGCGCAAGCTACCCGTGTGATTGTCCTACTGTGGCTTAGTAAAAGGGCCCCATAGCTGGTTAAGTCAATATTCAGCCCTTGTCCAGATAAGCCAAACTGCTTACAGATAGGACTGCTGTTTATGTAGCTCAGTGTAAGCAGGTTACTTATTATTTGGTGAGGGGCTGAATATCAGCATTTATCCCAACTCCACCCATGGAAAACCAACAAGTTAGCTGCTTTCGAATATGGTGCTCACCGGTCATTTTCAGTGAAGATAACTGGTTAAGTGCCAGTGAAAATGACAGGATAGCGTGAACAAGCGATTTAATCGGTCGGCAGCCGTTTCCAGCCAGTTAAATCGTTTTGAATATCGGCCGGTAGGGTCTGATACTGATCCAGTCCCCCCCATCCCCCCATTGTATAAAGGTATGCACTGGTGCTAGTGCTCAACTTTATTGGGGTACTTTTATAAGGCTTTGTCTGCATCTTACCACATCACTTTGTATTTGCTCACACCGGAGTCTGCAAACGCCTCTCCGATACTATGTAAGCCACATTGAGCCTACAAATAGGTGGGAAAATGTGGGATACAAATAAATAAACAAATCTTCATGGAAAATGGCTGTTTGGAAATTGAAGGTGGGAATACGTGTGGATAAAGTATGATTATGGTCATGGTTCCTTTTATTTGATATACCACCTTATTAGAATTAATAATTAAGAGAAATTGAAAGGATTGGCAAATATCTGCCAGAAAAGTGAGCCGAGGGAAAAACGGAGAAGAAAGTGACACGGTTGCCTAACTATGGCCGAAGGCATTGCTAAAAAAGTGACTTTTTTTTAGCGTCTTCTTAAATTTTTGCATAGACACATCGCAAGTCTGCCCAGGTTTCTGGTTCTCTGTGCATAGGCTTTCCAGGGAACATGGAGCAGAACTGTGACGTAGATGGGCATTTTTAAAAAATACACGTTCACTCCAAATTCTTTATATGGCGCCTTAAGTTGTGCGTGCTAATTTGGCTGCACGGCCAAATTGCATGCACAACATAATTGATTAACAAGCCTATCAGCCCTGATAATAGGTACTTAACCAATTAGCGGCACTAATTGGCTTTAATTAGAATTTACACGCACAACTTTCTAGGTATATTCTATAGCACGGTGCGTGTAAATTCAAATGTGTGCAGTCAAAAGGGGGGCGCGGTCATGGGCATGAAATTGGCATTTCCAAAAACTTTGCGCACTATTATAGAATACACCCCATTTGCGACTGACTTAGGCGCAGGTACTTAAGCCTGGTTTTAGGTGGCCTAAATGGGTATGCTTACATTTTAGTTGCAAGAACAGCACGCGAGTGTATTCTTTAAACTACACTTAACTTTAGGTGCAGTTTATAGAATCACGCTAACTGCGTGGTTTTACGGCATTGATTTTTAAGGAGCCGTATATAGAATTTGGACCAGAGTACACAATACATCTATATAGTTACAGCTTACAGTTTATTAAAAGCTTGATATACCACCCAGCCTTGTTGGATCAAGGCAGTTTAAAGTAAAAATACAAATGTTTACTCCATAATTGTCGATAGGACACACCTGATACATACATTCCTATATAAAAAAACAGAAGACAGACCCTGTGCTGTAAGGGCACGTGATAGGCGCCTTGTATTTATAAAACAAACCCTAAAATTATGGCTTATAATTTGCTGTGGATTTCCAACCAATGTAACTTATCCAATAAAGATCCACAGTATTTGAAACAGATCAGATGGTCTCAGCAGTGCCACATCCCAGTGTACACACTTTACACTGGAAGATTTATGATGCCCTCAGTGCAACTTACCTGTGCACAAATTTTACACTGGAAGAATTACAGCTCCCACCTCATCATCGACCATTTGATCATAGTAACATAGTAGATGACGGCAGAAAAAGACCTGCACGGTCCATCTAGTCTGCCCATGATAAACTCATATGTGTATACCTTACCTTGATTTGTACCTGTCTTTTTCAGGGCACAGACCGTATAAGTCTGTCCAGCAGTATTTCCCGCCTCCCAACCACCAGTCCCGCCTCCCATCACTGGCTCCGGCACAGACCCCGTATAAGTCTGCCCTCCCCCGTCCTAGCCTCTCAACCACCATCCCCTCTTCCCCCTGCTTCACAAGCTACTACTACTTATTTCTATAGCGCTACTAGACGTACGCAGCGCTGTACACTTAAGCTGCAGTTACTGCTATTTTGCAATAACCGTTCTAGAACGTGTTAAAAATTACTCAATTCATCTAAAGGAAATTGTACTCATCTGAAAAATATACGCTGGAAAATATGTCAGCTTGGGGACCGAAGATCTGACATGTGTTGCATGAAGCTGAATCAAGGATACGTCCCCTGAAGCTTAGACCCAGTCCGGTCCTCGATACAGCTTTATGCGAAATGTGTCAGATCTGCTCCGTCTGTGACACGAAGGCTTTAGAGAGTTTGTGTTATTTAAGAAAGCCATTACTACGTTTCCAGCAATTACCTTTTGAAATATTTGAAGGTAATCAATAGAAATAAAACAAAACAGAAAATAAGATGATACCTTTTTTCTTGGACTTAGTACATTTTTTGATTAGCTTTCGAAGGTAACTCTTCTTCATCAGATCCGAAATAAACAAATGTTGATAAGTGAAAACCTTTGAAGTCAGAATAATTAAATATTTTGACACCCACCAGACAGGACTTAAAGATCTGGGTTTTCTAGCCCTTTATAAACCATAAAATTCCACTGCCTTGTCACCCTCTTATCATGCATATCTCCCTGTCCCTCATCCACCCATTTGACCTAACCCACCCTACCCTCATCCTGTGAGACTGTCACTGAAATGCTTTGATGGTTCACTTATATATACTGTTATTTATCAACATTTGCTTATTTAGGATCTGATGAAGGGCTACCTTCAAGAGCTAATCAAAAAATGTACTAAGTCCAAGAAAAAAGGTATCATCTTATTTTCTGTTTTGTTTTATTTCTATTGATTACCTTTAAAAGTGGACTAATCAAAATATTTGAATATACAAGTGTTATACTTATATGTAGTACTGAAATAGGGTATAATATCATGAACATGTCTAATATGGGTTTTATATAAAAACTAGTAAAAAAAAAAGGCCCGTTTCTGACACAAATGAAACGGGCGCTAGCAAGGTTTTCCTCGGAGTGTGTATGTTTGAGAGAGTGTGTGTGAGAGTGACTGTGTGTGAGAGAGAGAATGTGAATGTGTGAGTGTGTGTGTGTGAGAGAGAGAGCGAGCGAGTCTGGGTGTGAGTGTGTCTGTGAGAGAGAGAGTGTGTGTTTGAGAATCAGAGTGTGTGCAAGTGCGTATGTGAGACACAGTGTGAGAGAGAGAGCGAGAGAGTGTGTTTCACACAGATACAGTGTGTGCGAGAGAGAGAGAGAGAGAGAGAGAGAGAGTGTGTGTGTGACAAATAGAGAGTGAATGTGATACAGTGTGAGACAGAGTGTGTGAGAGACAGTGTGTGAGAGTGAGAGAGAGAAAGACATTGACTGTGAGAGAGAGAGAGTATGTGTGTGACAGAGATACCTCCCCCCCCTCTCTGGTGTCAGCCCCCCCCCCCCCCCTCTCTCTGGTGTCTGAGCGTTACTGTGCAGGACGCTGAGCTCTGGCTGTGCTTCAAGGAACTGACCAATCCTATTTAATAGAATGCACCTTCAACATTCTGAAGCCGAGAAACCTCGTGTGGTTGGTCACTTCTGCTTGTGACGAACCCGGAAGTAGGTGATGTCAATTCAGGAGATGGATACAGAGAGCAGGAATGCCTCAGCCATGCAGTCAGCTTCAGAATATTGGAGGTGCCTTTTATTATATAGGATAGGATGTTTTTGGTGTATTAATAAACAGGTTTTAATGTGGTAATAGTTACCAATATTATTTGAGATAAGTGGAATTAGTCACTATCTTGAAATTGTGATAGCCCTTGGATGGATTGAGGATGCAAATTCATTAGAGATATCCTAAAAATATGGCACGGAAAGACTGGGATTTGGATACCACTAAAGTATGCAATACTCTGCCTTGAGGTTCAGCTGCAAGGTCTTTGCACTGCTCAAAGGCAGGGGGCTCTCAGCCCAGTCCTCAGGACACACCCAGCCAGTCCTGTTTTCAGGATATTCACGAGCCAGATTTGCACACAGTGGGGCAACGGGTTCAAATTCCTTGTGGCTCTGCTGAAAACCCGGCAGGCTGGGTGTGTCCTGAGAACCAAGTCATATAGGTACAGCAACAGCGGAATTCTTCATAGATAAAGATGGAGCCCAAAGGCCACCTCTGAAGATGCAACAGAAAGGAAAGCGTAAACCAGATGAGAATGTCTTTAAGTCTGGGGATTTTTTTTTTTGCCTTTGTTGTTGTAAGAGGTTTTTCTTCCATGATTTGATTTAAATACCAGAGGTTAGGAGGTGAGTCCATATACTGGAAAAACTGAAGGGGGAGGAGGAGAAGCATGCATGGCTCTTCTGCGACTTTTGTAGTCCAGCCAAGCTGCTCACATTTGCTTTTTATTTTGGGAGCTGCCAGCGCAGCACTTCGAGAAAGAATTGGAAAAAAAACATTTTTGGTTCAAAACTCAGCTCCCTTTAACCAGTTCCTGGGATGTGCAGTGCTGGCAGCTGGAATCGGTGCAGCTCGTGCACAATGAACTGTTTAGGATCTGCTATTAACAAAAAAAGGGGACGGGATAGAAACAGAGAGCATAATGGCTGGTTTAGATTGTAAGCTCTTTGAGCAGGGACTGTCTTTCTTCTATGTTTGTGCAGCACTGCGTACGCCTTGTAGCGCTATAGAAATGCTAAATAGTAGTAGTAGTAAAGACCATACAGCCTATCCAGTTTTCCCATTGCCAACTGCTGAGCTCTGTAATCCCTTTCTCTCCCTCAAACATCTCCTGTGCTTGTCCCGTACTCTTTTGATTTGACATTTAATTATTAGGATTTATTTACCGCCTTTTTGAAGAAATTCACCCAAGGCAGTATACAGCAGCAGAAGAAAATATTCAAGTAACAATACACATTACGGCACAGTCTGCTACTTACAACATCAACACAACATCCTTCCCCCACCCCACCCTCATGCATTCGAGGTCTTGGTCTCTGGTTTCTGCTTTCTTCTGTCTTAGTTCTCTTTCCAGAGTCTCCAGTCTACTTTGTCTTCTTTCCCCTTCTGTCCTCCTCACTTCTTCTCCTACATCCATCTTTGACATTCATTTTTACCTTTCACCTTGTTTCCATTTCATTTTTTTTTCTTCTCTCTGTCCACTAAGATTTCACTCCTCCTCCTTACCATCCACTCCTCAATCTCCCATTTTTTTTACTGCATCTACCTAGAGCTTTTCATCTCTTTCCCTACCCTAGCCCCCATTTCCCATCTACCTCTCATTCCTCAGCCTTTAGTAACTTCCCCTTACCCATGTCCAGCATCTCTTTCGCTCTCTCATCTGTCCACAGGGCTGGCCCAAGGCTATCAGATGCCCTAAGCAAACCAGACCTGCATCCCTCCCCACCCATCCCTATTTCCCCAAGTCTCTAGCATTTCCCCTTCTCTACTCCCTCCTCAAGTGTCCAGCATCCTTCCCCCACCCCACCTTCCACAAAGTGTCTAGCATCTCTCTCGTGCCCTTCCCACCCTTTAAAAGCCATTTCAGCATCCCAGCATGTAGACATGCAGCCGCTTCCTGTGTGCTGTTGAATAGGGTGAGATGTGGCAGCATTTGAGCGTGTGTGCATATGCTATCTTTTTCTGCTGTGGTGCCCCCCAAAACCTGCCACCTCAGTTAGATGCCTAGTTGGTCTAATGGTAGGGTGGCTCTGTCTGTCTAGAATTTCCCCCTCATTATCCCTCATCTAGCATCTTCCCTCTCTTGCTCTCTCTCTCTCCAGGATTGGTGCACCTGGCTGCTGAGCGGACCTGACTCGGTATACCCATGGTTATACCTCTTGTACACATGTAGAGTACATGCTTGCTTATATCCCCACTTTGGAGTACATATAAATGTGTGCATTGGCATTTGAACACATCACTCCTGGATGAGCACTCTTTATAGAACAGCGAGTAGTGCGAAAACATGACCAACTGAAACCTGGTGGAAATCCTGCGTGCAAGTTGAGTGCGCATCCCTGGAATTCTCTAACCCTGCACACAACTTTTCAGCATGCCCTTGACCTCCCCATGGCCACGCCCCTTTTGACTTGCATGCTATAGGATTTGGTTGCGCAGCCAGAAGTAAATGCAAATCATGATCGATTTCAATCAATGTCAATAGTTGATTGCTAGCATCCGATTATTGCTCGTTAATGGATCGTTAACTGGTTACGTTGCACGTGCATCTCAGGATTGCTTGCAAATTTCAGCACACAAAATTGAGCGATCTTTAAAGAATCCAGGGGCATGTTTCTAAATCAGGTCATTACTGTTTGATTTGTGATCAAGTAAAATGCTATCATGTGGAGTTCAGATTACAGCAATAAAAGCTTGGAAGGAATCGCTTCTTACAGCTCCCGCCCCCACTGAGAAACCAGCTCTAAGCACAAAGCTCTTCAGCTCGTACGGTTTTCAGTTTTGCAATATTTAAAGTATGTGTTTCCAGAAGCTCTGCCAAAGGCAGCTAATGAGAAACAAATGCAGCATCCCTTAGGCCCAGCCTAGATCCATTTTCCCCAGTTTTGAAACTGGGAGGAAGGAGGGGACGGCTAATTTGTTCCCTCCTTCTTCTAGATACAATTATCAAAGACAGGCCATCACCATATCCTCACAGTGGCAAAACAGTCGAAACCAGAGACTCTGGAACAGAGGACCCATGTCCTACAAATGTCTTCAGCTGCTAAAGTGACTTCACAAAATTTTGGACCACAAAAGCGAGAATACTCTGGCTCTGGCCTAGTAGTTGCATTTTACCTCTGATCTACAGCATCCAATCAAGAAACAGCTGTATATCTAATTATATTTTGACTTGCAAAGCTTTATTGCCATTGGACATAGACCGGCCGATATTCATTCGGTGGTGGTGAGCGTTTTTTTCAGCCACTGCCAGTGTTCTTGCCAGAAATTCAATGCCAGACCAGGTCCGGGCATTGAATATTCAGCTTTATGCAGCCGGCTAGCTCTTATTCGGTTAAGTGTGATATTCAGCACTTTATCACTTAAAGATAGGACTGACGTTTATGTGGTCTGAGGAAAGGCTGAAATGGCTTGGGCTCTTCCGCTTGGAGAAAAGACAGCTGAGGGGAGATTTGATAGAGGTTTATAAAATAATGAGTGGACTGGAATGGGTAGATGCGAATCGCTTGTTTACTGTTTCCAGAAATACTTGAAATAGGGGGCATGCAATGAAGCTAGAAAGTAGTAAATGTAAAACAAATCGGAGAAAATATTTCTTTATTTAATGTGTAAGTAAACTCTGAAACTCCTTGCCAGAGAATGTGGTGAAAGCAGTTAGCTTAGCAGGGTTTAAAAAAGGTTTGGCTGGCTTCCTAAAGGAAAAGTCAATAGACTATTATTAAGATGGACTTGGGGAAAATCCACTGCTTATTTCTAGGATAACCAGCATAAAATGTATTGTACTGTTTTAGGATCTTGCCAGGTACTTGTGACCTGGATTGGCCACTGTTGGAAACAGGGTACTGGGCTTGATGGAGCTTTGGTCTGTCCCAGTATGGCAACACTTATTTACATATGTACTAACTGCTAAACTTAGGCGGTTCAGTGCTGAATATTGACACTTAACCACATAAGTGCCAGCTCCACCCCCAGCCCGTCCACAAAATAGCCGGTTTGAGTTTAGCAGTCTGTAGAGATATTCCGTGGCACTACCGGTTACATGCCACTGAACATCAGCAGATAACCCCAAAGAAGGAGCCGTTTCTGGCCTGTTAAATAGCTTTGAATAATGATAGCAAAGGGATGTTTAAATTCTGGGACCCAGATGAACAAACCTTAATGAGCCAGCAACATGCTTTTTACACTGGTTCTAGAATGTTTAGTGAGCAAAGAGTTCAGTGAGACATGCACAAAGGGGTTCTGCGAGATATTTTCCTGTCACGGAAGCAGCTAACGAAAATTGTATGCAAACTTACTATAATGATCTAATCACTATTCAAATGTGCATTCCGAGTGATGCACGGCCGTTTTCCTAGCGATGCACACAAAGGACTGCCTACCTTAACAATGAAAATTTTATGGGTGGTCAGGAGCTGCCAGTACTGTTGTTTTCTTCCCATTACCACTGAAATAGCAGCTGCCGGTTGGCTGAGGAGAGATGTGGCATTTCTAGGGTCTGCCCCCCCCAACGCTCACCAAGTATGCATGCAGGCAGCCCTTCACCTCACTCTCCCTTGCTTCCCTCCCTGCCTGCACGTCTGCCAAGTGTCTGGCAGTGATTTAAAAAAGTTTGAAAACAAAACAAAGCTACACATTGCTTTCATACACTCAGCTAATGCGTGTATGAAAGACGTCTGTAGAATGCGCAGAGCAGCTACGCTTAGCGATTGGCTGTTCTGCAAATGCTTGGGTGACCAATTGGCTTCCCCCCTGCCAAGCTACTCACTGTTTTTGTGAGCAGGTCATTTGCATCCTGTTTCTTCTGTGCATCCCTCACTATTTCACACACACTTTACTGTCAATAATTGTATTTCAACCCCCTTCCCCTCTCTGTCCAACTTAAAACCCTCTATTCGACTTTCTCTTTGACCTCACTTGTTGATTGCATTATATAAGCTACCTAGATAACATATTTGATGGGTGGGGTAGAAGCCCTGAATAAACTTGGCTATGTCTGAAATATGTCTTAAGTTGAGGTCAGGCTCCAGCACAAAAGATACCAGAAGGGTTGTTTTCCCAAATATAAGTTCCACGGAGCTCTCAAGGAACTCTGCTAAATTCATATCAGGCTGAGGAGTTCCTGATTGCTATTCCCTCCAGAGGCCCTCCTAGTAGGAGCTGCCTGTTAAATATATGGCTCTAGCAATTAAAATCTGTGGAGTACTTATTGACAATCATCTTAGCTTCAAAATTTCACACCTCTTCGATTGTCAAGAAATCATTTGTTGTACTCCGCCAAATACGTCTTGCAAGATCTTTGATAAATCCTCCCTCCATCTTCTCACTCAATCCCTGGTACTTTCATGCCTTGATTATTGCAGTTCCCTCCTTCATGGTCTACCATCATACCAACTAGGTGTGCTACAGTTAGTTCAAAACACATCGTTAAAGTTGATTCACGGTGCCAAAAAGTTGGACCGTGTTTCTTCTTCATGCAGAACACTGGCTGCCCATTCGATACTGAACTCTTTTCAAGATTAGTTTTCAAGTTCTTCATTCTGGTCTCCCACTTTTCTTATTTAAACACCTCTTACCCTACCTCTCCAACATGTACTTTACGTTCCTCCCAACAGCAACCTTTAGTAGTACCTTCGTTCCTTCAGGTGTGCTCACATCTCGCAAGAACCACCTCGGTCTTTTCACCCACTCTATGGAATGATATCCCATTTACAAACTGAACTCTCGCTTTTCAGATTTAAAGCTATTCTTAAAGCTCACCCTTTTGGTAAAGCATTTATCCTGGCTCCACGATGATTATGGATTACAACTCCTTCTTTGACAGCCCTCGCAGCGAGATCTCCCCCTGCACATCTATGTCTAGGTTAGCCTTCATAAATTACAAGACAACTGAGAAAGAGGAAGACAGGCAAAAATACCTGGAAAAGCTGTTAGGAAAACAAAGATGCAAATGGAAGAAGAGATAGGCGATACAGTAAAATTGGGAGGCAAAGCATTTTTTAGATATGTAAGTGATAGGAGGAAGAGCCTTAATAGCAGTGGTATGCTGGAGCAGGCTCTCACAGGCTCGCAAGAGCCGGTTGTTAAGTTTTTAAGAATTTTGGGAGCCGGTTGTTAAAGTAGGGCCCTCCATGGCTACTTTAACAACTGGCTCCCAAAATGTGGGCTTGGGCCCCCTGTTGAATTCTCTTTTACTTTGCTGGTGGGGATGCTGAGCCCTGCCAGCCAAGTAAATAGACTACTGCTGCTCCCCGCTCCTTGTTTCCAGCTCTGGGCAGCAAGCTGGGACTTCTCGAGCATGTGAGAGAAGTTCCAGCATGCTGCTCAGAGCAAGACGTTGGGAGTGGTGGCAGTCCATTTATTGGCTGCCAGCAAAGGTATGCCTAGTGTGCCCACACAAAGGGAGGGAGGAGAGAGAGGCAAGTGTTTCCCCCCCCCCCCCCCCCCCCCCAGCCACCCCTGGCCCTTCCAACTGCAGAACTGTCTACGTCCGGAGAAAGAGCCTGTTGTTAATAATTTACCAGCACACCCCTGCTTAATAGCATTGTGTGGCTCAAGGATGAGGGAGAGGAATATGTAGACGCTAATAAGGATAAAGCTGAACTACTTAATTATTTCTGTTCTGTATTCATGGATGAAAGGCCAGGGGCAGGACCGCAGAAAAAAACTGCTTATGGGGATGGATGGATGGATGGATGATAGACCAGGACCGATTCTCAGAAGACTGTGTTCATGAGGAGCTAGCTAAACTAAAAATAGACAAAATGATGGGGCCTGATGGCATACATCTGAGAGTCCTCAAGGAACTCGGAGATGTTCTGGCAGCCCATTTTCAGACTTCAATGCTTCTTTAGAGTCCGAAGTGGATAAAGATGGTAATAGTCCCTCTGCACAAGAGCAGAAGGAAGGAGAAGGTTGGGAATTACAGACCTACCAGTCTGATCTTGGTGGCGAGTAAACCAATGGAAAGGCTTCTAAAGCAGAGCATTGTGAGGTTTCACAAACCGAATGGATTGCAGGATCTGAGGCAGCATGGTTTCACTATAGGCAGGTTGTGTCAGACAAATCTGATTGATTTCTTTGACTGAGTAGCCAAACAGTTGGACATGGGAGGGGTGCTAGATGTGGTGTACTTGGATTTTAGCAAAGCCTTTAACACGGTTCCGCACAGGCGACTGATAAATGAGCGGAGGAGTGGCCTAGTGGTTAGGGTGGTGGACTTTGGTCCTGGGGAACTGAGTTTGATTCCCACTTCAGGCACAGGCAGCTCCGTGTGACTCTGGGCAAGTCACTTAACCCTCCATTGCCCCATGTAAGCCGCATTGAGCCTGCCATGAGTGGGAAAGTGCGGGATACAAATGTAACAAAAAAAATAAAAAAATAAATAAACTGAGTGCCCTCAGTATGGGCACTAAATTGACTGACTGGGTTAACAACTGGTTAAATGGAAGGAGACAGAGAGTAGTGGTAAATGGAGTTTGCTCTGAGGAAAAGGACATTATCAGTGGTGTACTGCTGGGATTGATCCATGGGCCGGCTCTTTTTAACATCTTTGTGAGTGATATTGCGGATCGACTGTCTGGTAATGTTTGTCTCTTTGCGGATGATACCAAACTCTGTGATATAGTGCACATCCCGGAGGGGTGGATGGTATGAAGAAGGATCTAGTGAAACTTGAAGAATGGCCCAATAATTGGCAACTAATATTTAATGCTAAAAAAATGCAGGGTGATGCACTTGGGTTACAAGAATCCAAGGGAAAGGTACAATATAGGGAGTGAAGTGCTTCTCAGTAGAAAGAAGAGCGGGCCTTGGGGGTGATTGTGTCTGATGATCTTAAGGTGGCCAAACAAATAGAAAATGCGACAGTCAAAGCCAGAAGGATGCTCGGGTACATAGGGAGAGGGATGACCATCAGGAACAAAAGAGGAGATAGTGCTCTTGTATAATAAGTCTCTGGTGAGGCCCCATTTAGAGTACTGTGTGCAGTTCTGGAGACTGCACCTAGGGAAAGATATAAACAGGACGGAGTCTGTCCAGAAGGCAGTTACAAAACTGGTCAGTGGTCTCTGTCAAAAAGCATATAGGAACAGACTTATAGACCTCAACATGTATACTCTGAAAGAAAGGTGGTAGAGAGAGGATATGATATAGACATTTAAATACTACTACTGCTACTATAAATCATTTCTATAGCATTACCAGTCGTACGCAGCGCTTCCCAATTGAAAGACAGTCCCTGCTCAAAAAGAGCTTACAATCTAAATCAGGTCAGACAGACAGGACAAATAAGTGATAAGGGTAGGACAGACAGAGGACACATAGGGAAAGGGACTATTGAAGAGAGGAAGACAAGATAAGGTTACAAGCAGGTGACAAGTTAGGAATTAAAAGCAGCATCAAACAGGTAGGCCTTTAGCCCGGATTTGAAGGCGGCCAAGGATGGAGATTGACGTAATGGCTCAGGAAGTCTATTCCAGGCATAAGGTGCGGCGAGATAAAAGGAACGGAGTCTGGAGTTAGCGATGGAGGAGAAGGGTGCAATTAGGAGAGATTTGCCTAGTGAACGGAGTTCCTGGGAAGGAGTGTAGGGAGAGATGAGGGTGAGGGGCAGCAGAGTGAATGCACTTATAGGTTAATAAGACCAGTGGCATTAATGTACAGGAGGTGAGCCTCTTTCAAATGAAGGAAAACTGTAGAATGAGAGGGCATAGGATGGAGTTAAGAGGAAATCGGCTCAGGAGTAACCTAAGAAAGTACTCTTTGACGAAGGGTAGTGGTTGTGTGGAATGCCCTCCCAATGGAGCTTTTGGAGACAAGGAGTATGTCTGAATTTAAGAAAGCTTGGGACAGGTATATGTGATCTCTTAGAGAAAGGAGGAGTTAATGGTTATTGAGGATGGGCAGGCTAGATGGACCATTTGGCCCTTATCTGCCGTGATATTTCTATGGTTAAATTTTAATTGAACTCTAGTTCTCCGTTAGATTTTATTAAATTCCCCATGTAACTTAATCTCACCTTTTGTCTCTACCCTTAATAATTTTTAATTTGTAAACTGCTTAGATATCTTTTTATTGTTTGTGGTATTTTAAATAAAGCTGAACTGTGAACTGTGGTAAATTATCAGATAATAACCCTAATACCTCTCCTATATATCGCCTCACCATTTCAATTAGAGATATCAATAGTGATTTTGGAAAATTCAGACATCTTAAATTGTTATTTTCCAAATGTTCTGCTCTGAATTAAATCATTTCCCTTATCCTGGGTTATATCACAAGCTTTTAACTCTGCTATTTGAGTCTCCACCCAGTCTAACCTGGAGGTTTGTTACCTCTGTGACTGGGACTGAACTGCTAACTGGGAGATAAGATCTTCAGAAGTCTTAGAAAAATGTGCAGACAATACTTTTGAGGAGATATCAAGACCCTGTAGAAGTTCCCAGATCTTTCCAACTTGAATGACCACCGTTCTTTCCAAGTCCCCTGTTCCTGCCAGACAGCTCTTTGATGGTCTGGCTGCCACAAGGTACAAACTCCTCTGTTCCTGGGCATTTCCTTCTCTTCTCATAGAGGTCAACATTGCCAGTGGATCCCCCTCAGCTCAGCGCTCAATGCAGTACACAGGCTCTCTGGCCCCTGCAGTGCCACATTTCCAATGGAAGAATCCCTTCTGGGTCACAGGAGTGCAGGTTGAAGTTCAGGGCTAAAAGATGCCCCCATCCAAGCTCTGCTCAGTAGTTGTTCCGAAGTCACCCATAGGCCCTGCTGTTACATTTGGCAGTTGAAGCCCACACTCTTCCAGCTTAACTTGCACCAGATGCGAGGTGGAATCCAGAGCCAAGGGGTAGGTTTGCGTCATCTCCCTTTTTCTTCCCCATCCTTGCAAGAGCTGAGATTAGCAGAGCAACTTCATACATGTGTCCCCCTCTCCCCCCAGAGATCCAGATTGATTCAGATTTAAATGGAGCTAACTTTAGTCTATGACTGATCAGCAAGGAGGCAAGAGAATCCAAACAGAAGTTCAGGGCAGATTTATCTTGGGCATTTGGAACAAAAAAGGCCACAATCTGAACATTATCTATATAGCAATATATTCTAAAACCCAGGCTCTGAATATGTAGAACTAGGGAGCAAGTAAAAATAAAACAGCATGGGTACAAGATCTAAATTCTTGGAGACTTGGCAAGTCAAGGGGTGACTCGGAAATGTCAACAACCCTAAAGGATCACTGACTAAGAAAAGAACCAAAACAATTCAAGATAGCTTTATCAAAGCCAGCTATTACTACTACTTATCATTTCTATAGCGTAACTAGACGTGTTTCTAGGCTCCCAAACAGCTAAGAGTGATCAACCTAGTCAAATGTGCTTAGATTAAGCAAATCTATTAAAGTGGCTTTCTCTGCATCCAGTTGAGAACGAATTTCATTAACCAGTAAAGACTCTCCTGCTGTGACCAAGGCTGAACCCAGATTGTCCTGGATGAAGGCACTGATCTTTTCAACAAGAATACAAAGTTGATGGTAGACAGCCTTTCCTAAGATTTTAACAATAACTGGTTAGAAACAGGGTGAAAGTGGTCAATCAAAGATGGATCCAGCTTTGCTCTCTTAAGATGTAGATGCGTAGATGCAATCATTGAAAAGCTTTCCAGAAGCTAAACTAGTGTTAATCATCACCAGAATGAATGGCAAAAGGTCTTGTTTGGAATCTTCCGAGTGACCCGGTATTGGACTAAGCAATGAAGTGGAGGCTTGATGGAGTTAATCGGTTTTGGAAGGGAAGGTGAAGCGACCTTAACAAGGTGAAAGAGATCCAACTCGGAGGGGCTGGGGATAGGCCAGTGGCAGCTTACTTAGGAAAGAGGCTGTTTGGGGTTGAGACTAGCTGGGATGGGATTGGGGGACAGTGTGGAAAGAGTGTGAAGAATGGGAAGAGGGAGTTTTTTTTTTTGGGGGGGGGGAAGAGGTGTTGACACAGACAAGATGGGGGAGGGAAAGAGAGACAGAGTGATTCTGTGGGATCAAAGACTTCATTGCACAGTTGGACAGGCTAAGCCATTGGAGAAGGATGCCCAGGCTCACTGCCAAGGGTGCTGGCTCTCAGGCTGGCCTTTTAGCCAACGGGGCCCTGCTTGAAAAATCATTGGAAACCCTTCTCTTCCACCAGCACAGCACTTAGGACCTAGGGAACAATGATTAGACCTTGAATACAAGCAGCCAAAAGCACTCCTCCAATTTCAATTCCTGCAGTACCATTACTCATCGGGAGTTGTCCGTAAAAGGACATGTTGCCTCCGTACTTATGACAGCAGGATTCCAAGGAGCTGAAAACAAACTGGTCCCTCCCCCCTTACAGCTCCTCTGAATGATAATACAAGTTAAGAATGAGAGGTAGAAAGAAATGAGGATGAAGGTGGGAAAAGTGTGCAGAAGCAGCAAAAGCCATTTGATCTCCAGGGAGAGGAGAGTGTGAGGCATTAGATTAGAGAAAAAAGGGAGAATCTCAAATCCCACTAGTTATGTTTTCAATAAAATTGCAGGAATTTCGCACAGCCAAAATCCTTAACATTTTCCAGTGTGATGCTGTCCTGCTGACATCAAATGTGTTCAGTGAGACCCTTCTGTATAAGAAGCCAAGGGGAGACCTGCATGAAAAGGGAATATTTAGTAAAACATGAAGGACAAAGACCCCCCCCCCCCCCCCCCCCCCGTCACTCTTTCACCTATGGTACCAGTTTCTGTTCCCTGAGGTCACCGAACCAGGCAAATTCTATTGGGATCCCTGAAATAGCTGAGTTGCAACATATCAGCGTCTCCCTATACTCCACCCCCAATGGGCATAATGTTAATTGTCAAAGGGGGAAAAAAGTATTCACATCAGATGGGGGAGGGAACCGTGTCACACCACAAACGCTGGCAAGCAGCCAGTTTTCCAAGTCAGCTTCCCAAAGGCAGCTTGAAATGCAATTAATATATGCTGTATTGTTGCGTCTGTTTCTTCAGAGCCCATCCCCCTCTGCTTTCCTCAGCCATCTTCTCAATCAGGACAGTTGCAAGCAAACCATGCAAGAGTACATTTTAATGCACACACATTGGTTGCATGCACATTCAGTTTTAAGTGACATGACATTAATTTGGCAGACAATTTTTCAGCACGCTCTAACAAAAGAAAAAAAGGCATGGCTAACCGATATCTCAGTGCCTCCTGGAAGCAAAAGATGAAATCCATCTCTGACGAAGTAAAACACTGTATGTTTATTAGTGAATTTGATACACAGTTTAAGGTGGCAATTTTAAAGACCAGGAAGAGCTGCGAGGGCCGGTGTTAATGGATGACACTTTCTCAGTATCCACCTATCAATCTGATAAAGGTGGTGGACATCGTGTTAACGTCATGGGTTCTCACTGCCCTTTCCAGTCTTCTCTCCATGTTATAAGTGCTGGAGGTAGAATTCTTGACTTGATAAAGAAGCACCAAGACCAAACCTGTTCAAAGGAATGGATCCACGGAATCTTAGCGGAGACCTGTCGCTTCTTTCTCTTTAACATCAGCAAAATTCGCCCTTTCCTCTCTGAGCACACCACCCGAACACTCATCCACTCTCTCATTACCTCTCGCCTTGACTACTGCAACCTACTCCTCACTGGCCTCCCACTTTGCCATCTATCCCCCCTTCAGTCTTATCTTCCGCCTGAACCGATATGCTCATATCACCCCTCTCCTCAAGACACTTCACTGGCTTCCGATCAGGTACCGCATACAGTTCAAGCTTCTCCTTCTAACCTACAAATGCACTCAAGTCTGCAGCTCCTCATTACCTCTCTACCCTTACGTTCCCACCCGAAACCTCCGCTCACAGGACAAATCCCTCCTCTCAGTACCCTTCTCCACCACCGCCAACTCCAGGCTCCGCCCTTTCTGCCTCACCTCACCCTATGCCTGGAATAAACTCCCTGAGCCCATACGCCAAGCCCCCTCCCTATCCATCTTCAAATCCTTGCTCAAAGCCCACCTCTTCAATATCGCCTTCGGCACCTAACCTATTCAGGAAATCTAGACTGCCCCAATTTGACTGACTGTACATTTGTCCTTTAGATTGTAAGCTCCTTGAGCAGGGACTGTCCTTCTATGTTAAACTGTACAGCGCTGCGTAACCCTGGTAGCGCTTTAGAAATGTTAAGTAGTAACATAGTAAGTAGTAGTAGATTGCATGGCAACGCTGGTAATTGGGAAGCAAAACCAGTGCTGGGCAGACTTCTACGGTCTATGACCTGATCGTGACTGAATAGATATAGATGGGCTGGAGTGTAAATTTTAAGGGGCTTTGATGTTAGCTTCAGAACTCTTAATACAAAAAGAGTGCTGGGCAGACTTCTACGGTCTGTGCCCTGAGAATGGCAAGAACAAATCAAACTCAGGTATACATATAAAGTATCACATACCATATAAAATGAGTTTATCTTGTTGGGCAGACTGGATAGACCACACAGGTCTTTACCTGCCGTCATTTACTATGTTACCAAAGGGAAATCTGCCTCTAGAACAGGGGCGGACTGACCATTGGGGCAACCAGGCAGTGCCCGAGGGCCCAGAGGCTCTCCTACCGCACACTACAGCCCCCCGAGCCTCAGTGGGCCCTCCACGGTCCCACCTTGAAGGTCCATGGTGGTATAGTGGCCTCTGCGGGGGCAGGAAAGAACACCACTCTTTCCTGCCCGCTGCCGCTATTTTGCCCGGCGCTGACGTGTTTTAGAAATGGCTTCCGAGACTCTTCATTAATTCTACCACCGAAGAATGAGCTAACTTTTTACACCTCCTCAGGTCTTGAGTAAATGCTGTGTGTAGCCTTCTTGTGTTCTGTGCTTTTCTCTGCACCCCTGCTTCGTTTGCATGGACTTAAATGTGCCATGAGCTAATGTCAGCTGGAGGTTTTGCACAGAGTTAGCTCTTGTGCAAAACTCCTTTCTACTTAGGGCAGAGGAGTGAGGTAGCCGTGTTAGTCCACTCTTAAGGTTATCAATAGAAATCAAACAAAATAAAACATGGAAAAGAAAATAAGATGATACCTTTTTTATTGGACATAACTTAATACATTTCTTGATTAGCTTTCGAAGGTTGCCCTTCTTCCTCAGATCGGAAAAGTGTGGCAATTTTCCGATCTGAGGAAGAAGGGCAACCTTCGAAAGCTAATCAAGAAATATATTAAGTTATGTCCAATAAAAAAGGTATCATCTTATTTTCTTTTCCATGTTTTACTTAGGGCAGAAAAGCCAAACTAACCCATGTGCAAAGCCTAGCCGTGTGCAAAGCCTGCATCAGTTCCTGTGTTATCATTTAATTTATTAGCTAGAAAAGACAGTATCCCCTAAATTCTATATACGGTAACTTATGCTGTGGGTGCTAATTTGGCCTCATGGCCAAATTGCACACACAACTTAATTGATTAACAAGCCAATCAGTGCCAATTGGTAATTAGTGGCACTAATCGGCTTTAATTAGAATTTACACGCATAACTTTCGAAGCGTAAATCCTCATGCACACAGTCAAAAAGGGGGCATGGCCATGGGCATGGAATGGATGGGTTGTGGGCAGTTCAAAAAATTATGTGCACCATCATGGAATACACCCAGTCTGCGCCTAACTTAGGCGAAGAAATATAGGCCTGGTTTTAGGTGATCTAAATGGGTGTGCCTAAATTTTAGTTGCGAGAACGGCATGTAAGCATATTCTATAAGCCATGCATAACTTTAGGTGTGGTTTATAGAATCACGCTAACCATGTTGCTTTTCGGTGCCGATTTTTAAGGTGCCGTTTATAGAATTTGTGTGTTTTTCAGAGTAGGTAATTTTATTATGGAGATATATTTGTATATTGTTTGTGGTGTGTGTTAGTTTATGTCTGTTTTATTGGAAGCTGCTTAGTTTTAGGTGGGATACAAGTTTTAAAATAAAAGGAGAAAAATAAAATAAAAAGAAAACAAAATTTCTGTGGCAGGAAATTTAGAAAGTGAAGATTCATTTTTTTTTAATCTTTTGACTATCGATCCTAAAGTGTACAATGTGTTGTTTGGCTCTTGCACTAGGATTAACACCATTGCAATGAATGTCACAGTATCTTCAACATTCACAAAAAAAGTACTGTCAGACGACTTCCAGAGAGGGAGTGAACTTCACTGGTAAGTATTTGCTGGGGAATTGCTTTTAAACTTGGGAAAGGTAAACTTAGGGCTCTGTTTACTCTGGTGCTCTAACGCTAGCGACACCCATATATTCATATGGGTGTCTCTAGCACTCTAGCATTAATGCGTGCTAAAAACGCTAGCATGCCTATAGCACGGCTTAGTAAACAGGGCCCTTGGAGTGGAGGAGTGGCCTAGTGGTTAGGGTGGTGGAGTTTGGTCCTGGGGAACTGAGGAACTGAGTTCAATTCCCACTTCAGGCACAGGCAGCTCCTTGTGACTCTGGGCAAGTCACTTAACCCTCCATTGCCCCATGTAAGCCGCATTGAGCCTGCCATGAGTGGGAAAGCGCAGGGTACAAATGTAACAAAAATAAAATAGATACTATTGGACATTCTACATGGAATGTTGCTACTATTGGAGATTCTACATGGAATGTTGCTACTATTGGAGATTCTAGATGGAATGTTGTTACTATTAGAGATTCTACATGGAATGTTGCTACTGTTGGAGATTCTACATAGAATGTTGCTATTCCACTAGCAACATTCCATGTAGAAGGCTGTGCAGGCTTCTGTTTCTGTGAGTCTGACGTGCAGGACGTCAGACTCACAGAAGCAGAAGCCTGCGCAGTCACATTGGTGATCTGCAAGGGCCGACTTCTACATGGAATGTTGCTAGTGGAACAGCAACATTCCATGTAGAATCTCAAATAGTAGCAATAGTGGAGGAGTGGCTTAGTGGTTAGGGTGATGGATTTTGGTCCTGGGGAACTGAGGAACTTAGTTCGATTCCCACTTCAGGCACAGGCAGCTCCTTGTGACTCTGGGCAAGTCACTTAACCCTCCATTGCCCCATGTAAGCCGCATTGAGCCTGCCATGAGTGGGAAAGCGTGGGGTACAAATGTAACAAAAATAAAATAGATACTATTGGAGATTCTACATGGAATGTTGCTACTATTGGAGATTCTAAGTGGAATGTTGCTACTATTGGAGATTCTACATGGAATGTTGCTATTCCACTAGCAACATTCCATGTAGAAGGCTGTGCAGGCTTCTGTTTCTGTGAGTCTGGCGTTCTGCACGTATGTGCAGGACGTCAGACTCACAGAAGCAGAAGCCTGCGCGGCCACATTGGTGATCTGCAAGGGCCGACTTCTACATGGAATGTTGCTAGTGGAATAGCAACATTCCATGTAGAATCTCAAATAGTAGCAACAGTGGAGGAGTGGCCTAGTGGTTAGGGTGGTGGACTTTGGTCCTGGGGAACTGAGGAACTGAGTTCAATTCCCAGCACAGGCAGCTCCTTGTGACTCTGGGCAAGTCACTTAACCCTCCATTGCTCCACGTAAGCCACATTGAGCCTGCCATGAGTGGCAAAGTGCGGGGTACAAATGTAACAAAAAAAAAAATAGGTGACCTCAGTGACTTTATTTTAAGTTAGTTACTCTGCTCACTTAGCACAGGGAGTTTAAGGAGCGGCTTTTTTTTTTTTTTTTTAAGCAATTAAAGTCTCCGTTATAGCATTTAAAGTTACCATAGTATCAGTATAAGGCACAGCTAATAGGCACAGGAAACCTCAGTTTAGACTAATTCCCTCCCAAGCACCCCTAACCTGATATCCTGATGTGACAATGTCAATAAATCTATGTAAGCCACATTGAGCCTGCAAATAGGTGGGGGAATGTGGGATACAAATGCAATAAATAAACCTGATTTCGGATTTATAGTCCCTTGAACCAATTGGAAGGCTAGAAATTAATTAGGGCATCTCTATCAGCCATTAATTAGCTCTTAGAAATATAGTCTATTTAGGTCCGTAGAGGGGAACCGACTAGTAACATTTAAAAAATAATAAAAATTTGCCAGAAATGGTATTCAGTGCTGATAAGTCAGAGAAACTGAAACACATCTCTGTAAGCCTGGAAGATGTAAGGTGGCAATTTGATAAATTAAAGAGTAGTAAGTCGCCTGGACCAGATGGTATACATCTCAAGAGTACTGATAGAATTAAAAATGAACTTGCTAGGCTATTGTTAGTAATATGTCATTTATTTTTAAAATTGAGCATGGTATCGGAAGATTGGAGGGTGGCCGGTTAAATCGCATTGAATATCGACCCCCTATGTATATGACTGTCTGTCCTGCCCTTGGTCTGCCCATATGTATGCCCACTTTCAAACTATACACTATTCCATTTAGGCACAGTTATATAGAATAGTACTTAACTGGAATTTTAGCATTTACTCATGTGTGAACACATAGTCATGTACATGCCAGTATTCTAGTAAATTACGTATGTGCTCGGTGCCTAAATGTTGGCAACAGCTATATAGAATTAACCCCTGGTGTGCTGTACATGTTGGTATTCCAATCTGGCTTTTCAGGCTAGGACACTTATTAATAGTGGGCTCCACTATCATTTATCTGGTTCACAAAACTATCAGATGAGAGTTTCCCCAGTAAGGGGTCCTTTTACTAAGATGTGCTAATTGATTTAGTGCATGCTAATAATTGGTTTGTGCTAAGGGGTGAATTCTATATATGGTGCACTTAAAGTTAGGTGCAGCTTATAGAATAGTGCTTATGCCCAGGAATCGCGCCTAACTTTAGGTGCAGTCAACATGTTGCAAATGTACACACCTAAATTGGGTGCATAATTCCCTTTATTCTATAACAATGCACATAAATGCTAGGAATGCCCTCATTCTGCCCATGACCCTCCCATTTCCGCACCCCTTATTATTCATGTGGAAAATTTACATGTGCAAATTCCAATTTAATGCCAATAATTGCTTGTTAAAAAGTCAACTATTGGTACTAATGAGTTCATTATTCAATTAAATTGCAGACACAAATTGGGTCCACACAGTTTTTGGCAACTTTTATTGAATTAGGGGTTAAAGCTAAGAAGCCTATTTTAACCTATGGGCTTCTTAGCATTTAGTGTGCGCTAATCATTAGCATGCGCTAAATCCATTAGCGCACCTTCGTAAAATGACCCCTCAGGAGGGGGCAAGGGGGAATCTGTCCTGAAATAGCACAGTTCTAAGTGATTGATCTGCTTTGGGCTTTGTGTTTCTGTGCATCAATGACTTCTGGTTTTTTATGCTTTTTTGGGTGGGGTATGGATGTGGATTATAGGAGTGGCAAATATTGGAGCTTCCTGAGTTGCTTTATTTATTGGGATTTATTTAACCGCCTTTATGAAGCGATTCACCCAGCGGTGTACAGCAGGTATAGTTTAACATAAAAAGATATAGCGAAATTAGAAAAGATTCAAAGAAGAGCGACCAAAATGATAGAGGGGATGGAACTCCTCTTGTATGAGGAAAGGCTAAAGAGGTTTGGGCTCGTCAGCTTAGAAAAGAGACGGATGAGGGGAGATACGATTGAGGTCTACAAAATCCTGAGTGGTATAGAACCAGTAGAAGTAAATCGATTTTTTACTCAATCCAAAAGTACAAAGACTAGGAAGTTCAAGGAAGTTACATGGAAATACTTTTAAAACAAATAGGAGGAAATATTTTTTCAGTCAACGAATAGTTAAGCTCTGGAACTCTTTGCCAGAGAAGGTGGCAATGTGATGCACAGAAACAACACATGCTGTTACAATTATGTCAGCAGAATAACAATCCTATATAATAATTATCACCTCCAACGTTCTAATGTGCCTGGGACTGTGGCTCCCTCGGAGGTGGTCTGCTAGGTATTTTAGATGAACTGACGTCAGTGATATCACTGACAGCTGATTCCAAGGCAAGGGGAGGAGTAGGGAAACACGTACTCCTCCCCCTGCCTGGGAAACAGCTGTCAATGCCCCCCCCCTCGGCGCAACACCCAAGCCCCTGCCCTGCAAAACCGCGAGCCAGGCAGGGGGAGGAGTACTCCTCCCCCTGCCTACCAATCAGCTCTCAGTGCCCCCCCTCGGCGCAACACCCAAGCCCCTCTGCCCCGGCGCAGCACCCAAGCCCCTACCCAACCCTCGACGCATCACCCAAGACCCTCCCCCCGGCGCATCACCAAAGCCCCTACCCCCCCCCCCTCAGGCACATCAACTCCCTCGCCACCCGCAGCCACCAATACTAACGCTGTCTGGCTGCTGCTGCGTCTCCTGTGGAGCAGTAGTGGCCGGTACAAAAAGAAAAAAGCCAAAAAAAGATTTTTAACCTGAAACGCGGCTCCGTAGACAGCCATCTGGCATTGGCTGTCGTCACTGCAGCTGCTCCTCCTCTCCCCTCCACGTCACTGCCCCTGCAGGAAGACCCCGGAGGAGTGCAGCGACGTCAGAGGGGAGAGGAGGAGCGACTGCAGAGATGACAGCCAATGCCAGATGGCTGTCTACGGAGCCGCGTTTCAGGTTTAAAATCTTTTTTTGGCTTTTTTCTTTTTGTACCAGCCGCTGCTGCTCAACAGGAGACGCAGCAGCAGCCGCACAGCGTTAGTATTGGCGGCTGCGGGTGGCGAGGGGGTTGATGTGCCCGAGGGGGGGGTAGGGGCTTGGGTGATGCGCTGGCTGGAGGGGGCAGGGAGAAAGAAGAGGAGGGTCACTGGACATGGGTGGCTGGAGGGGAGCAGGGGAGACAGGAAGGACGCTGCAGGGGGGGTTACCTTGCTAGCGCCCGTTTCATTGCCTACCGAAACGGGCCTTTTATACTAGTAGTAAAATAACCAAGAATAAGTACATAAATATAATAAATGAGGTAAACTTGAAGACAGTAAATTGAAACCTAATAATAGAAGTACCGTGAAACAGTATCAAAAATATACACATTTAACAACACTGGATTTCAAATACCAGAGATATAATATAATGTTAGCATAATACCAATGATACACCTAATAAGCATTAGAACATTCAACTAATGTAGATATGATGCTAGAGATTTTCTACAATATTTCCCAATCGGGATAGGTCTTTCGCTGCCCTAAAGTAAATGTTGGGTTTTTTTGTAGCATTTAGGATGTCTGCCAAGCTAGATGAACCCTGCGGGTCATTTGAGTCGGTGGAGATCCATATGGTTTTTTACAATATCTGTGAGAGGCTGTGAAGGCCAGACGTCAAACCTCTCCCAGCGCTGGAAAAGTTCCTCTTTCCACTAACTTCTCCGCCTACGCAAAATGTGCAGACGTTTTCCTGCAGCAGGTTGGAGAAAGCAGAATGAAAGGCAAAACTTAGTTTGTCACTTATTTAGAGTAAGTCGGGCTTACCATTAACTAGGGGGTCCTTTTACAAAGGCACGCTGAAAAATGGCTTGCAGTAGTGTAGGCGCGGGTTTCGGGCATGCGCTAATCCATTTTTTAGCACGCCTGTAAAAAAGGCCTCTTTTGTGCCATAAATGGACATGCCGCAAAATCAAAATTGCTGCGCGTCCATTTTGGGTCCGGGACCTTACCGCCAGCCATTGACCTAGCGGTAAAGACCTACTCGTGTCAAATAACATAAAAAATATTTTTCAGACGCGCGTATCGGATATGCGCCAAAAATAAAATTACTGCAAGAGCCACGCTGTAGTCGGGCGGTAACTCCATTTTGGCACACGTTGTGTGCCTGTAGATGCTTACGCAGCTTCATAAAAGGGCCCCTAAGAGATGTGCATCCTGCAAAAGCTTCCAATCCCCCCAGGCTCCAATTCTCATCATCAGTAAGGGGTAAATTCAATAAATGGTTTTGAAATGTTGACGCTGGGATGATGCACGGTGACTGCAGATTCTATAATGGTAATTCTATGTAGAACTGCCATTATGAAATACTAGTGTAAGATCACAATTTCACGTTTTACGCACGAGCGTTTATGCCATGTCAAAGGCTGGTGCAAGAGCTCACGCCTAGAGGTGAATAACTCCTAGTATTCTATAACCAGCGCATATAACTTCTAGGCAAGCCCCTGACCCGCCACTGCATCTCCCATGACCCCGCTTTTAGAAGTTCCACACGACAGAACAGCGACTAAGGTCAGTTGTACATGCCAGTTGATGCAAATTACTGCCAATTAACATCAATTTAAGCCAATAATTAACTGATAACTCCAATTAACAGACATTTATTAAATTTAGCTCTGCACGCAGTTGACCTTGCTCAATACATTGGGCACCCAACCTTGGGGCCCTTTTACTAAGTGGCAGTAAGGCCGCAGTGAGCTTACCATATGCAAATCCGGAACTACAACCGGCCCAACGTGGGCACCAGCGGTAGTTCCGCCCCCAGTGCACAGCATTTCCGGTGCTAGGGAAAATAGATCCCTATTTTTTTATTACCGGGTTAGCGCAGGATCCCTTACAGCCACTTCAGTGGGTGGCGGTAAGTGCTGTCCCCAACGCATGGCCATGCGGCAAGATCAATCTTAACACAAGGCCATTTCTTTTTTCGGCCTTTTTACCCACTGCAGTGAAAAGGGTCTCAGCGTGTGGGGAAAATGGCAACCACCGCTAGAACAAGGTCCCTTTATGCGCTAAGGATCAGGTCGGATCCTTTTGCTCAATCAACTGATAAAGAGTTTTGTAGCACCAGCTCCAGCACCGAATTCGTCCTTTGGTCAGTCTCTACTCCTGTTCGATTACCAAATTTGGGTGCCATTGGCTCCCTGTGCAAGCCAGAATTTTGTTTACATTTCCTTGTTTTGTGTATAAAATTATATATGGTGTATATACCTTTTCAGGAGATGGGAAGATGGTAGAACGAGAGGACATGAAATGAGATTGAAGGGGGGCAGACTCGAAAAATGTCAGGAAGTATTTTTTCACGGAGAGAGTAGTGGATGCTTGGAATGCCTTCCCGCGGGAGGTGGTGGAAATGAAAACGGTAACAGAATTCAAACACGTGTGGGATAAACATAAAGGAATCCTGTGCAGAAGGAATGGATCCTCAGGAGCTTAGTCGAGATCGGGTGGCAGAGCCAGTGGTGGGAGGCGGAGCTGGTGGTTGGGAGGCAGGGATAGTGCTGGGCAGACTTATACGGTCTGTGCCAGAGCCGGTGGTTGGGAGGCGGGGCTAGTGCTGGGCAGACTTATACGGTCTGTGCCCTGACAATGGCAGATACAAATCAAGGTAAGGTATACATAAAAAGTAGCACATATGAGTTAACTTGTTGGGCAGACTGGGTGGACCGTGCAGGTCTTTTTCTGCCGTCAACTACTATGTTACTATATGGTTTATCCCCACTTATTGAATCATCTTGTTTTTGTTAACAAAACGAGTCACCAGGATTTCAGAACGTTTCACCTTTCCTTCTCTAAAAAAATATGGAAGAACTAGAATAATTGCTATTCTTTTTTCATATCAAGCAGTTTGTTTGGATAAGGCTATCAAGGATATCTTGATGTCTGACATCTCTTATAGCCAATTCCGCCAACAAATTATAACTTACCTCTTTTAAACATTTGTGCTAAATAATGTTAAATAGAATATGTAGAACATAAGAATAGCCATACTGGGCCAGGCCAATGGTCCATCTAGCCCAGTATCCTGTTTTCCAAACAGTGGCCAAGCCAGGTCACAAGTACCTGGAAGAAACCCAAATAGTTGCAACATTCCAAGTAGAATCTCGAATAACAGAAACATTCCAGAATCCCAAACAACAAGATTCCGGAATTCCAAAGAGTAGCAACATTCCAGAATCCCAAACAACAACAAGATTCCGGAATCCCAAAGAGTAGCAACATTCCAAGCTACCAATCCCAGGGCAAGCAGTTGCTTCCCATGTCCGTCTCAGTAGCTCAGGGATATTTTGTTTTTGTTAGGTTTATCTTTTGTTATTCCTGGAAATGTTCCGTCTTCTTTAAGGCGTGATCCGCATTGAACCAAAAGGTATAGGGCAGAATATACATTTATTGTTAATGTTTTATAGAATTTGGGGGTAAATGTTTACAAACGGAATGGTCTGAAAAGCCCATTTACAGGAAAAATTAAAAATGCAAAAGTGAAAGTCTGTGGTAATCGTCACATTCTCTATTCTCTGGCCTTCCTTCAAAATATGAACTTTGGTAAGGTTTCAGGGTAACTGGAGGTCTGTTTGCATTATAGGTTGCTGTTCTGTTTCACCCGCTGCTGTTAGGAATGCCTGGGGTATTAGAAGAATGCACGTAAGGGATGGATTCAGCCATTACTCATTATGGAGACTTAACTGAACAGAGACATGGCAAGTTGCCAAAGCATTTTCATGGATAAAACAGTATTTCTCCCACGGAAATAGCCTCTTATATACTCTGAGGGGAAACACTTATTTGTTTGTTCTTATATCCCACAATTATCCGAAAGCTAGTTTCGCTTCAATGTGGCTTACATTTAAACTATAATACAAAGTTACAATTGCATTATGTAGTCAATTGAATAATAACAGCAGCAGGTATTGAATCACTGGTTATGAAATTTATTGAAGAGATAGTCTTTCCGAAAATGAAGGTAATTTGTAACTCTTCTTATTTCTATGGGGATTGAATTCCACCATTTTGGATCCCAAATAACTGAATCCAGCAGATAAACAGACGTTTTTACAGTTAGGTAGATGCAGAAGTAAATAACCTCACATTAATATTCCCTTATCTCTTGTTTGTCCTGTTTGTCTGTCCTAATTAGATTGTAAGCTCTGCCGAGCATGGACTGTCTCTTCATGTTCAAGTGTACAGCGCTGCATACGTCTAGTAGCGCTATAGAAATGATAAGTAGTAGTAGTCTTTGGGATTCCGGAATGGTGCTACTCTTTGGGATTCCGCACGGAATCTTACTACTCTTTGGGGTTCTGGAATCTTGCTACTCTTTGTCCTTATCCTTTATTTGTCCTGTTTGTCTGTCCTAATTAGATTGTAAGCTCTGTCGAGCAGGGACTGTCTCTTCTTGTTCAAGTGTACAGCGCTGCGTACGTCTAGTAGCGCTATAGAAATGATAAGTAGTAGTAGTTGTGTTTCTGGTTGATAACCCAGTCAGGTCTAACATATATTCAGGTGACATTCTTGAAGATTATAGCGCTAGATTTGAAAATTAATCTGGCCCTTTCATATTTTGATTTCCTGTATATCAAGCGAGCTGACATGTTTTGAGCGGTTTTCCCCAATCATGAACCCCCCCCCCCCAACAAACCCCCCACTCCCCCAAAAGAAACCTCCATCTAGAACATAAGAGTAGCCATACTGGGTCCGACCAATATACCATCTAGCCCAGTTTCCCCATATCATGGCAACATTCCATGCTATAAATCCAATTTGCTTCCCCATGTCTGTCTTGATAGCAGACTATGGACTTTTCCTCCAGGAGCTTGGCCAAACCTTTTTTAAACCCAGATATGCTAACTGCCGTTACCACATCCTCTGGCAAAGAGTTCCAGAGCTTAACTGTTTGTTGAGTGAAAAAATATTTCCTCCTGTTTGTTTTAAAAGTATTTCCATGTAACTTCCTCGAGTGTCCCCTAGTCTTTGTACTTTTAGAACAAGTAAAAAATCGATTTACTTCTACTGATTCTACACCACTCAGGATTTTGAAGACCTCAGTCATATCTCCCCTCATATGTCTCTTTTCCAAGTTGAAGAGCCATAACCTCTTTAGCCTTTCCTCATACGAGAGAAGTTCCATCCCCTTTATCATTTTGGTCACTCTTCTTTGAACCTTTTCTAATTCCGCTATATCTTTTTTGAGATATGGCGACCAGACCTGAACATAATACTCAAGGTGAGGTTGCACCACGGAGCGATACAGAGGAATTGTAGTATTTTCAGTCTTATTCACCATCTCTTTCCCAATAATTCTTAGCATCCTGTTTGCTTTTTTGGCCGTCTCCGCACACTGAGCAGAAGATTTCAGTGTAATATCTACAATGACACCCAGATCTTTTTCTTGAGCACCGACCCCAAAGGTAACTGTGATTCGGATTATTCTTTTCAATGTACATCACCTTGCACTTGTCCACATTAAATTTCATCTGCCATTTGGATGCCCAGTCTTCCAATTTCCCAAGGTCTTCTTGCAATATTTCACAGTGTTTTAACAACCTTGAATATTTTTGTATCATCTGCAAATTTAATCACCTCACTCATCTTTCCAATTTCCATATCATTTATAAATATGTTAAATAGCACCAGTCCCAGAACAGATCCCTGCGGCACTCCACTGTTCACCCTCCTCCATTGAGAAAAATGACCATTGAACCCTACCCTCTGTTTTCTTTCCAATAACCAATTCCTAATCCACAACAGAACATTGCCTCCTATCCCATGACTCTTTTTTAATCAGGAGTCTCTCCTGACTTTGTCAAAAGCTTTCTGAAAATCTAGATGCACTACATCTACTGTCTCACCTATATCAACATGTTTGTTCACGCCCTTAAAGAAATGAAGCAAATTGCTGAGGCAAGATTTCCCTTGGCTGAATATTTATCTATGGATTCTGTAATTTAATTCTTTATAATAGTTTCCATTATTTTGCCCGACACTGATGTCAAGCTTTCCAGTCTGTAATTTCCCGGATCAATACTGGAACCCTTTTTAGAAATCGGTGTTACATTGGCCACCTTCCAATCTTAAGGTACTATTGATGATTTTAATGGCAGGTTACAGATCACTAACAGTAGATCAGCAATTTCATGTTGGAGTTCTTTCAGTACCCTAGGGTGCATGCCATCTGGTTCAGGTGATTTACTACTCTTTAATTTGTTGATTTGGATTTAAGTTCCACAGCATCATCATCATCCTTGAAAACCATTTCTGGTACAGGTAGATCTCTTACATCTTCTTCCGTAAAGTCCGAAGCAAAGAATTCATTTAGTCATTCTGGCAGTTGTGTGAATCTATGCTGGCCAAACATTTAGGTGTCACAATAAATGCCCAATATGTTTTGGCATATTAGTGCCAGCATCAGGGGCAAACTAAATGCTGCTTCAAAGACACAGGTCATACCTAAAACAATATAAACAAATAAATACATATACACACCCCCACAGGGTTTTACAGTAGCTCAGATTTTTAAAGAAGTCATTTGCCTTAATCAACCGCTACTTATATCAGCCCCCAAAAGAAAGCTAAATGAGCTGGCCAAATATCCTAATGGGTAATGCAGCAACTTGAGAACCAGGGGAACTGGGTTCAATTTCCACTAGAGGACCGTATGATTCTGAGTAAATAACTTTCCATTGTCCCAGGTACAGAAAAACAATAGCAACAACAAAATTAGATTGTGACCTCATTGTAACATAGTAAATGATGGCAGATAAAGACATGTACAGTCTATCCAGTCTGCCCAACAAGCTGAACTCATTTTACATGGTATGCGATACTTTATATGTATACCCCAGTTTGATTTGTTCCTGCCATTCTCAGGGCACAGACCGTAGAAGTCTGCCCAGCACTGTTCTTGTACTAAAAGTTCCGAAAATTCTGGAATCCTAAAGCGTTACAAGATTCCGGAATCCCAATTAGTAGCAACATTCCATGTAGAACCCCAAAGAGTAACGTAGTAACATAGTAAATGACGGCAGATAAAGACCTGTACGGCCCATCCAGTCTGCCCAACAAGATAAACTCAATTTTACATGGTATGTGTTACGCACGGTTTACAGAAAAGCGCTTTTTTTCTGCGCTGATTTTTTCAGTGTATTACATAGAATTCACCCCTCTTAAGTCCACTGCTTGCAGAGCATCACTGGCCTTCTGATAAATAAGAGATTCAAGTTAAGATCTTGAAGCCGTGTCTAGAGTTCTGCTAAACAGCTGACATTTTATTCCAAATGCTCTGGTGCATTCGTTAAGGTCCCAAGAACGATACCGGTTTATCCCATCACCACACAAATATGGCTGCAATCTAAGAGGCACAGCTTTCAGTTACCAGGCCCGTTACTCTGGATTTCCATTCTAACAAGCTATGAACACTGGCACAGCCATGTTTAGAATGACTGCTCAAAACACGGCAGCTAGGCTCATATCTTGTAAAACTCGATTTGAAAGCGCAAAACCCCTCCGCGAAAAACTACACTGGCTCCCAATCAAAGAACGCATCGCCTTCAAAATCTGCACCCTGGTTCACAAAATCATCTACGAAGAAGCCCCAAGTTACATGACAGACTTGATCAACTTACCAATCAGAAATACATCCGAATCAACACCATCTTATATAAATCTGCACTACCCAAAGCTGAAATCAGGGGTGTAACCAACAGTTTCCATTGGGGGGCCCAGGGGTGAACTGGGGGGGGGACCATGCTTTTTCGTCTTTGCTCTTCCCTCTCCCCCCCAACTGTGTTAAAATTCATATCTTTGTTGGCAAGGATGCCCAAGCCCCACCAGCCAAAGATCCAAAAATGGCTGCTCCCACTGTACATGCCCCAATCCAAAAGCACTCCTGCAAGTATTGTAGAAAGGCTCTTCCTTCCCTGCGTGTACACTATGTAAAATGCCACTGGCACTGATGCATCCCGACCCGGATGTCTCATTTCTGATTTCTACATCTTTACATCTTTTAAAGCCATATGCAGGTTTCAACCTGCCTGAAATGTGCAAGCCTGCTGCAAGGCGATTTTTGATGTCTACAGTCAACTCAAGCAGAGATCCAGGGTCCTCCTGCAAGCAGCTAAGTTTCGATGTCTTGCAAAGAAAAATGATACAAGAAATCATTCTCCGGGGTTGCTAATCCTATATCCCTTGAAGCTTTCCTACAGAAAGGAATAAGGTAGCAGCAGCCGTTGCATAGACTTTCAGGGTGGGTATTTTTTTTTTTTGTATTTATGCATTATTGAAATTTCAATAACAAAATATCAAACAGTGAATTGAATTGACCCACCAAAACCTGGCTAATTGCCTAATGTAATTCAGGAAAAGACCTCAGAAGTCTGTTTTATTCAGGCAAAATCAGCTGCTGTTACCCCAGACACAAGCTCAATTATTTATTTATTTTATTTATTTATTGCATTTCTATCCCACATTTTCCCACCATATGGTAGGTTCAATGTGGCTTACATATTGCTAAAATGCGCTTACAAAAGAAATTTAGATGTTTTGCGTATAATACCTCAGGTACCAAAACTTAGATTGTGAGCCCTCTAAGGACAGAGAAAGTACCTGCGTATAATGTGTACAGTGCTGCCCTCTAGGGACAGAGAAAGTACCTGCGTATAATGTGTACAGTGCTGCCCTCTAAGGACAGAGAAAGTACCTGCGTATAAATGTGTACAGTGCTGCCCTCTAGGGACAGAGAAAGTACCTGCATATAATGTGTACAGTGCTGCGTATGTCTAGTAGCGCTATAGAAATGATTAGTAGTAGTAATACAGATGTACAATGATCGCTTAGTAAGATTGGCATTTTGCAAGAGAGGGTTAGTGTCATTTTTTTTCTATTTCTTAGCATTTCGTGATGTTTGGAGGTGTATGATTTGGCAGATTCTAGGGGAAGGACTTCTTGAAAAGATATGTTTTTAGGTTTTTCCTGAATTGTAAGTAGTTTTCAGTGAGTTTTGTCTTTCGGTAGTGAGTTCCAAAGTTGTATGCCTATAAATGAGAAGCTGGTGTATTTTATACCCTTGCAGTTGGGATAGTGAAGGGTTAGGTAAGATCTTGCTGTTCTTATCACGTTTCTTAATGGAAGATTGATTAAATCAGTCATGTATTGGTCAAAAACCTCAATTTTTCTAACAAACTCTTCAAATTGTTACATTTCAAACTTTTCAACTTGTTGTATTTCAAGAATAATTTAACGCGGGATAAAGACCAGCACAACAATGAAGACAGGGAGAACTGTAAACTATGCCCTATTGAAGATATGAGCGTAGTTAAAGAGCAGCGTTCGCACAAGTATCCAGCATGTACAACTGAATGTATGCCCTGCACGTGTACTGTATGTGCTAGTATTCTAAAATTATATCAATTTCAATCAATCCCAGCGCTATTTTACATCTTTCTTAACTGTCGCAAAACTATAGAAATTGTAACTCACTCTCCATGAGGCACTTGTTTCACATGAGCTTAAGCTAGAATGCATCCGCCCATGAGTTCATTATTTGGAAGCTGTTATTAATTTTGTCTGCAATTTCTGATAAGTTGTTCTTAAACGAAATATATATCGTAATGTCATCAGCGTAAATGTATGGGTTTAGGCCTTGATTGGATAGTGATATGGCCAATGGTAGCATCATTAATTTAAAGAGAAATCGGTAAAAGCGGCGATCCCTGAGGCACTCCACATCCAGGTCTCCATGGTAATGATATGATCGATTTAGATATCATCTGATATGTTCTTGCGTTTAGGAAGCTGTGAAACCAATTCAATACATTTCCGCCAATTCCAAAGTATTCTAGGATGTTTAAAAGAACACCATGGTTAACCATGTCAAACACGCTGGACATATCGAACTGGAGGAGAACATTATTGCCAGTTGCAATAATTTGTTTGAATTTAGTCAGGAGTGTTATAAGAACTGTTTCAGTACTATGATTAGCACGGAATCCAGATTGGGATGCATGTAATACTGAGAATTTGCTTAAGTAATCAGTAAGTTGTTTAGTTACTAGGCTTTCCATTAACTTAACTACAAGAGGGATGGATGCAACTGGGCGATAATTAGTTATATCATTTAATTTTTTTCTTCTGATCTTTGGGAATTGGTGTAAGTAGTATATTACCCTTATCCATAGGAAAGAATCCATGTTGGAGCATGTGGTTTAGGTAGGATGTGAGGTCTATTAGGAAACGTTGAGGGGCAGATTTTATTAAGTGACTGGGGCATGTGTCTAGTTTGCAATGGGATTTGGTGAATCTATTGATTGCTTGGATGACTGTGTCCTCCATTAGAGAATTGAAATTTGTCCATAAACGGTCTACTGGATATTCATCGGTGGTTGACTCCAGGCAATCAATGAATATTTCATAGTTAAAGGAATTAGTTGGTGAGGTGGATCTTAGTTTAATGATTTTTTTCTTTGAAGTACGTGGCTAGATCATTTGCTGATGGGGTATCTGAATTAGTTGAGGTGACCGGTGTAGTATCTAGGAGGTTATGAACAGATTGGAATAACATGTGTAAATCTTTATAATCTGGTCCAATTTTGGATTTGTAATATGACCTTTTAGTCTGTCTGATAGTATATTTGTATGAGTGAACTAGCCCAAAGAAACATATAAAAATTATTATGTGATAGTGGAAACTCATCAGTAAGGGCTCACCCAATCCCAAGAGCTAAACGTGAATTTGCCACAATCACAGGCCACTCAATGTGTTCTCCCTACATAACGGAAGTTTCCACTTAACTAGAGTGTCAATGAAAAATGTGTGTAATTCAAAAACAGTTCACAATCCTTATAAATTATTTCAAATAATAGCAAAAGATAACTATAACAGCTGACAGAATGAGTAGAAAAAGACGCCAAAAAATTGGCTTCTGGGAATTTACCGCCAGCTGATTTCTGTTTATCACCCTCCTCTCACCTACCCACGCCCATCCTATTAGAATATCAATAAATGCTTTGATGTCCCCATGCATACCCCCACCCTCCCACTCTGTCAGACAGTCAAAGTAATGCTTTGATGTTTCTCTCATATATACTATCTGCTACCTCATTTGCTTATTTCCGATCTGAGGAAGAAGGGCAACCTTCGAAAGCTAATCAAGAAATGTATTAAGTTATGTCCAATAAAAAAGGTATCATCTTATTTTCTTTTCCATGTTTTATTTTGTTTGATTTCTATTGATAACCTTAAGAGTGGACTAACACGGCTACCACACCTCTCTACCGTGAGCTAAAAGTGCTACCAAGGCCTAGTAAAAGACCCCTTTATTCGATAACCCATAGCTGGTTAAATGATGAATATCACACTTAACCAGCTATGGTGTAGCCAGTTCCAGAAACCCAGAAATTGAATTCAGGAGCCCAGACAGAGCCCAGCATTGAATTTCCAGGAATAACACCGGTGATGGTCAGCAAAACGCTGAGTGATGCCAGCTGAATATTGACCCCTGAGTGTTTAGGGTTGAACTGCTGCAGTTTGCAGGTTAACTCACAACTCTTTAGAGGACCAAAAGAGTTCTGTCTTGCTTTGGAGCAGAAGTGCCGTCTGCTTGATTTCCGTTCTCATACCATTCGGGAATTGCCTATGTAAGTGGTTCCCAAACCTGGTCCTGGAGGCACCTCAGCCAGTCAGGTTTTCAGGATACCCACAATGAATATTCACCAGAGAGATTTGCATGCACTGCCTCCACTGCATGCAAATCTCTCTCATGAATGCCTCCAGGACCAGGTTTGGGAACGTCTGTCCTATGTATATTCCTCTCCTTTTCGAACTCTGCATTCCTCCAGACGATATTCTGGCCTGCATTACCTTTTCCATAAAAACATATTTTATTTGCGCATTTATAATCCACTTAACCATCAAGTTCAAGATGAGAACAATTACACATTATCTGCAGGTACTTTCTCTGTACCTAGATGGCTCACAACCTAAGTTTTGCACCTAAGGCAACGGAGGGTTAAGGGGGTCTTTACTAAAGATTAGCTTGAGTTATTTTATTTTATTTATTTGTTGCATTTGTATCCCACATTTTCCCACCAATTTGCAGGCTCAATGTGGCTTACATTATGCCGTAATGGCGATCGCCAGTTCCGGAAAGAGAATTACAAGTGGTATTGCTTTAAGACGCATAAATGGTACAGTAGAATACAAAGTGGTATTACATTGAAGTTCTTGACTGGTAGCGTGAATTTTAAAATAAGTTAGATAATCAACTATAGAAAGTTCATTTCCGGCATGAGAAGTCAAGTGGTAGTGCGTATTGCAGCGAGGTTATCAGTCTAAAGAGTTCGGTTTTGTGACGTTCATATAGAGTCTAGTTGTCTAGTACTTAGGATGGGTCATTATGATATGCCTTCTTGAACAGGTTGGTTGTCAGTAGTCTTCGGAAGATTGTTAGGTCGTGCATTGTTTTTATGGCCTTTGGTAGTGTGTTCCATAGTTGCGCGCTTATGTAGGAGAAGCTGGATGCATATGTAGATTTATATTTAAGTCCTTTGCAGCTGGGGAAGTGGAGGTTCAAGAATGTGTGTGCTGATCTTTTTGTGTTCCTAGTTGGCAGATCTATGAGGTCTGACATATAGATCGGGGCATCACCGTGAACAATTTTGTGGCCCAGGGTACAAACTTTGAATGCAATTCATCCTTTTAGTGGGAGCCAGTGTAGTTTTTCTCTTAGGGGTTTAGCACTTTCATATTTCGTTTTTCCAAATACGAGTCTGGCTGCTGTGTTTTGGGCTGTTTGGAGTTTCTTAATGATTTGTTCTTTGCATCCGGTGTAGATGGCATTGCAGTAATCTAGGTGGCTTAGTACCATTGATTGTACCAGACAGCGTAATATGTCCCTTGGGAAGAAAGGTTTTATTCTTTTGAGTTTCCACATTGAGTGGAATATTTTCTTTGCTGTATTTTTCGCATGGCTTTCGAGTGTGAGATTTCAGTCGATTGTAACTCCAAGAATTTTCAGACTGTCTGAAACAGGAAGGGTGTAGTCTGGGGTGTTTATGGTGTTTTCAACTCCTCAGAGGCTCGGATGATCTCCCTGGGAGCTCTTGTGTGTTGCCGTGCTTCCCTACTATGATGCGGTCCGCAGGCACGGCTCCCTTACCTAATATGCCGTCTGATGTGAGATCAGGTGACTGGCTGTTTGCGGCTGCAGCGCACGGGATCGGATGGCCCTGGTGAGGAGTTTGCCTCTGTTTTGCTGGGAGGTAGATGGTGGAGACAGGGGTAAGCATGCCGAATGGTCTCTGTTCAGGTCCCTGTGGGGTGAGGTTCGATTGCCTCTCCCTGCACAGAGGGTGGCCTCTATTCGGCTGGGCTCGATCGTCTTCTGGGCTCTGGCGGGTGCAAGGCCGGATTGGACTTGCAACGGACCCCGTGTGAGCCCTCGTGGGGTGAGGTTCACTTGCCTCTCCCTTCTCAGAGGGCTCGCCGGCGGACGCCGATCGTGTGTGGGCCTCTCCCTTGATGATTGCTCGCAATCGGGCAACGTTCTCTGCAGCAGGGCTCATTTTATTCCTATGGACTATTCTGCAGATAACTTGAGCTACTTTTTAGTAAGAGATCCCCTAAGTGACTTGCCCAAGGTCAAAAAGAGGTCCTTTTACTACGCTGTGGGAAAAAGGGTCCTGCACTGGCGGCAGGGGCCATTTTTCCTGCACGCCAGGGCCCTTGTTCCTGCAGCCAGTAAAACCCCCCCACCATGCGGCCATGTGGCGGGGGGACCTTACCACCACCGCTTGAAGTGGTGATAAGGACTCTTGTGCTAACCCAGTGGTAACCAGGCGGCGCACGGCGATGCCCGATTACCACCAAGTTACTGCCACGCTAGCCATTTCCGGGGTTTTCTTTTTCCCCAGAAATGGCGCACGCTTGGTGCAGGACTACTGCTGGCAGCTATGTTGGGCCAGTGGTAGACCCGAAAGAGCAAGCGGTAAGTCCCGCGCTTTCCCACTCATGGCAGGCTCAATGCGGCTTACATGGGGCAATGGAGGGTTAAGTGACTTGCCCAGAGTCACAAGAAGCTGCCTGTGCCTGAAGTGGGAATCGAACTCAGTTCCTCAGTTCCCCAGGACCAAAGTCCACCACCCTAACCACTAGGCCACTCCTCCACTCATCATATTGATTGTGTTGACCACATCCTCTATCAACAGATTCCCCAACTTTATTATGTGCTGCATGAAAAACAGTCTATAATTCATTTTCAATCTGCTGGTCATTCATGTCAAGGCGCATTCTCTTGTTCTTGTATTTTTTATTTAGGAATTATTTACCGCCTTTTTGAAGGAATTCACTCAAGGCAGTGCACAGTAAGAATAGATCAAACATGAGCAATAGGTAATTACAGCAGTAAAAATATTCAAAAACAATACAAAGTATGGCATGGTATACTAGCAATGTCAACACAGTACGTAATAGAACATTATAATTGGTAGTGAAGGGTAAAGCAAAGATGTAACATATAGAAGGGTAAGAAAGTAGGAAGAATTAGAAACTAAGGTGACTGATTTGAAGAAAGTTGCACATGAGGTCAGAGAGATGGTTAAATATCATCTCAGCTAGGGTAGGAGTGGATAAACATGTCCCGCTGCAGTATGTGCAGCCCGAGTCAATCCTTGTGTGTGTGAGACTAACAAGTTAGTTACTTCTTCCATTAAAGGCTTGGTTGAACAGCCAAGCTTTCACCTGCTTCCTGAAGTAGAGGTAGTCTTGTGTTAAGCAGAGCCTTTCAGGCAATGCATTCCAGAGTGTGAGGGCTACTCCGGAGAAGGCTTGCTTGCGGGTATCACATTGTGTAATGTCTTTTGGAGAGGGTGTAGTTAGTGAAAGTCCTTGGGAGGACCTTAGTGTCCTTGGCGGTATGTGGAGGATCATCCTATTCTTTAGATACTCAGGGCCATTTCCTTTCAGGGCCTTGAAGATCAGACAGAGTTTTAAATTTAGCCCTTTATTGTACTGGTAGCCAATGAAGTTTTTGCAAAAATGGTGAGATGTGGTCACGTCGCTTGCAACCTTCTATGAGTCTTGCTGCTGCATTCTGAATCAACTGGAGCTGGTGCAGGCCCTTTGTAGTCAGACCATTGTATAGTGAATTGCAGTAATCCAGTCTTGATGTTATCATGGCATGCACAACAGAGATAAGATTTACCTTCTCGATGTAAGGAGAGAGGCAGCGTAGCTGTTGCAAATAGTAGAAGCAGCTCTTGAAGGTTGCTTGGATTTGGGGAATCGGAGTAAGTGTTGAATCTAACTGTATTCCAAGGTTATTGATTTGACTTGTGATTTGAGGGAGAGTTCATATTTCCCAAAAGGGATTTTGATGTCAGGTATGTATCCATTTATGTTAGGGACCCAGAGAAGCTCGGTTTTACTTGGGTTCAGGCAAAGTTTGTTGTGTTTAGCCCATTCTTGAATTGATGTTAGACAAGTGATCAGTTTATTCAAGGCTGTAGGTAAGTCAGGTTCAATGAGTAGCTGCACATCATCCGCATAGATGTAGAACTGAGTGTCCATTGACCAAATCAGCTCAGCTAGTGGCTTGAGGTAGATATTGAACAGAATAGGTATTGATCCTTGTGGTACCCAGTGCATTTTTACTAGCAAAAAAGGTGCTGGTACTCAAATGCTAGGCCACCCTTCAGGGGTGAGGTGATCACTGAGGAACCCACCCCACAATAGCCAGGCCCCCTGCAACCAGTCACATAATCTATGACAAGGCAGAATTGGGGTGTAGAGCCTGAGCTCTTTCATTAAAACTTGGGCTCCATGGGTCAATTTTAGCAGACAACGGAAAAGGTGCCGGTACTCAGTACCCCCAAGTACCCCCTCAAAAAAAGCCCTGGCGGAACCCCACGGGTCAGTGTCCATGGTGGTGATGAGTTGCTGCCAAACATTATGGATTGTTGCCTGTCTGATAGGTAGGGTCAAAGGTTAAACAATCATTCCTTATTTAACTGCTCCTTCCCTCTCGGTCATTTTTCTCTCTTCATCAGGGAGTTTTCCATCCCCTTTAACATTTTTGTCACTCTTCTCTGAACCTTTTCTAGTTGATCAGAACTGTACGCAATGCACAGCTGCACCAGGGACCTAAACGGGGACATAATGATATTTGCAGTTTTTCTGTCCCTAACATTCCATTTGCCTTTTTGGAAGCCACATGATATAGGGCTAAAACTTCCCACAACAATGTTTTCTTAGGCAGGGACTCCTAACTTAGGGGCCCTTTTACTAAAGGGTTGCCTCGTGGCAACGGGCTTGCTGTATGGAAGCCTGGAACTACTGCTGGCCCAATGTGGCCACCAGTGGTATTTCTACCTCGAGCATGAGCTATTTCCAGCAGCAAGGAAAATAATTCCTTAATTTCTAGCATGGCGCTAACCCAGTGGTAATTGGGGTTCTTGAGCGCCCTTACCGCCCCCCCCCCAAAGAGTGGCAGTGTTTCCCCCCCCCCCCCCAATGGCCATGTCTTTTTTTCTACTACTACTATTTAGCATTTCTATAGCGCTACAAGGCGTACGCAGCGCTGCACAAACATAGAAGAAAGACAGTCCCTGCTCAAAGAGCTTACAATCTAATAGACAAAAAAATAAAGTAAGCAAATCAAATCAATTAAGGTGTACAGGAAGAAGGAGAGGAGGGTAGGTGGAGGCGAGTGGTTACAAGTGGTTACGAGTCAAAAGCAATGTTAAAGAGGTGGGCTTTCAATCTAGATTTAAAGATGGTCAAGGATGGGGCAAGACGTAGGGGCTCAGGAAGTCTATTCCAGGCATAGGGCGCAGTGAGACAGAAGGAGCGAAGTCTGGAGTTGGCAGTAGCGGAGAAGGGAACAGATAAGAAGGATTTATCCATGGAGCGGAGTGCACGGGAAGGGGGGTAGGGAAGGACGAGTGTGGAGAGATACTGGGGAGCAGCAGAGTGAGTACATTTATAGGTTAGTAGAAGAAGTTTGAACAGGATGCGAAAATGGATAGGGAGCCAGTGAAGGGTCTTGAGGAGAGGGGTAGTATGAGTAAAGTGACCCTGGTGGAAGACGAGACGGGCAGCAGAGTTTTGAACCGATTGGAGAGGGGAGAGGTGACTAAGTGGGAGGCCAACAAGAAGCAGATTGCAGTAGTCTAAACCAGAGGTGAGAAGGGTGTGGATGAGGGTTTTGGTAGAGTGCTCGGAAAGAAAGGGGCGGATTTTAGGGAGTTTTGGCTGCTGCTGTGTGGTAAGAAGAGCCATGGCACATGGCGCATGGCAAAAACAGCCGCAGGTCCCTTTTAAACACAGCTTGGTAAAAGGACCCCTTAGAACCTAACATTTAATTGGGATATTTTCCCTACGTGCATCAGTTTGCATTTTTCTGAATTACACTCTATCTACCATTTTGATGCCCAGTCTCCTGTTCTCACAAGATCCTTCTGCAAAGCCTTACAATCTGCCATTTTAACAAGTCTGAATAATTTGGTGTTATCTGCACATTTGACCACCCTATTCATCACTCCTATCACAGGTCCCAGAACAGACCCTTGAGGCACTCAACTAGTGACCCTTTTCCATATGGATAGCTGACCTACTGTCTATTTCCTGGGCTTTTGCCAGTTTGCAACCCACATAAGGATGTCTGTTTCCTACTCCACAATTCTTTCCTATTCTAAGGAGTTTATCTTGATGGAATTTGTCAAACGCCTTCTGAAAATCCAAATACTGTACCCTATCACATCGACTGGCTCACGGTTAGCTATCTGTTTGTTTACCGTCTCGTAGCTTCATTTTATGTCCACTTGTGTCTCATTTAAAAAAAAAATACATTTCAGGTATGTAAACCTGTGGAGGAGTGGCCTAGTGGTTAGGGTGGTGGACTTTGATCCTGGGGAACTGAGTTCAATTCCCACTGCAGCTCCTTCTGACTCTGGGCAAGTCACTTAACCCTCCATTGCCTCATGTAAGCCGCATTGAGCCTGCCATGAGTGGGAAAGCACAGGGTACAAATGTAACAAAAATAAAATAGATACTATTGGAGATTCTACATGGAATGTTGCAACTATTGGAGATTCTTTATGGAATGTTGCTACTATTGGAGATTCTACATGGAATGTTGCTACTATTGGAGATTCTATATGGAATGTTGCTATTTCACTAGCAACATTCCATGTAGAAGGCTGCGCAGGCTTCTGTTTCTGTGAGTCTGACGTCAGACTCACAGAAGCAGAAGCCTGCGCGGCCACATTGGTGATCTGCAAGGGCCGACTTCTACATGGAATGTTGCTAGTGGAATAGTAGCAACAGTGGAGGAGTGGCCTAGTGATTAGGGTGGTGGACTTTGGTCCTGAGGAACTGAGTTGGATTCCCACTTCAGGCACAGGCAGCTCCTTGTGACTCTGGGCAAGTCACTTAACCCTCCATTGCCGCATGTAAGCCGCATTGAGCCTGCCATGAGTGGGAAAGCGCAAGGTACAAATCTAACAAAAATAAAATAGATTCTATTGGAGATTCTACATGGAATGTTGCTACTATTGGAGATTCTACATGGAATGTTGCTATTCCACTAGCAACATTCCATGTAGAAGGCTGCGCAGGCTTCTGTTTCTGCGAGTCTGACGTCCTGCAGGACGTCAGACTCACAGAAGCAGAAGCCTGCGCGGCCACGTTGGTGATCTGCAAGGGCCGACTTCTACATGGACTGTTGCTAGTGGAATAGCAACAGTCCATGTAGAATCTCAAATAGTAGCAACAGTGGAGGAGTGGCCTAGTGGTTAGTGTGGTGGACTTTGGTCCTGGGGAACTGAAGAACTGAGTTCGATTCCCACTTCAGGCACAGGCAGCTCCTTGTGACTCTGGGCAAGTCACTTAACCCTCCATTGCCCCATGTAAGCCACATTGAGCCTGCCATGAGTGGGAAAGCGCAAGGTACAAATGTAACAAAACAAAAAAAAACCATAAATATATCTCTGCTATTATTGCACAAAACATTACAGATCCTGAATTTTAGCTCACTTTGAAAAGGTAAATACTTAAATCCAAACTAAAAATTTTGTTTAAATAATAAAAAAAAGTAACATTTTTCTTTTGTTCCTCTCTGACAATTTTAATTCCCAGGTGGAGCTTGATAAGTCATTTTCAGTGTCTCTAGTGGGGTGGAGATCCTACTTCATTGTCGGTTCCTTATTTAGCTGGTCTTCTTGCCAGAGGGCTAGCATATCATGCTGTGACCAATACCTGCTCCCCAGATCTGGGGCAAACAAAAGAAGTTCTATAGACTAAGAAAAGCACATCAGCCTTCAAAATTATCAAAGTGCTTCATTACCTATAGATGCCCCCAGCCTGATGACCTCATTCTAACCTCATCAATTGCACGGCTATGGCAAGTAGTGAATGAGCTGCTCATTTGTTATATTGGGTGCCAAAGGGCTGTATAACCCATACCTGCATCTCACACATGAAGTACCTTTGCTTTAATTGCCCTTTAGACATTGTGATCATTACTGATGGGTGTGATTGGCTCTGTCAATGACATCATCAGCGGGAGCCTAGAAGAAACGTTGTACTGCTTAGGCTGTTAACTGGTTCTTTTTTTTAATAAGCACGTTGCACGTTACCTGAGCTTCAGACAGTGATTGGGACTATTGAAAAGCTGTTTAAGAATTGTGATCATTATTGATGGTGATGGGTGAGCTTGGTTCTGCCTCTATCAATGATATAAGCGGGGTTCTTGAAGAGATGCCATACTGCAGAGGCATCACGTCTCAAGTGACGCACCAAAGGAGCTTGCCAAAGGGGCACAACCCTTAGCGTGCCTCTTTGTGGAGATATCTTGAAGTGCAAATTGGTGCAGATTTTGTTGGAGTAGCATATTTGATGGTTCCCCATAGAACCCATCTGGGGTTATAGGTGGCGTTTAAGACAAGGAGTTATGAGTAGGGACAATTGAATGTGTGGAGGAAGAGGTCAACTGGAGACGGTCATTGAGTAGTTCCTCCCAGATTAAAGTGGAATCTATGGGTTTGGGTAAAAGAACTGATAGGGTGAATACTGTTATATAATTTGGGAACATTAATGCATGTTTGGTTGTGAATAAGGTACCCCTGCTTCAGGAACTGATTGCAGTAATAATTTAGATATTCTGTTTATTACTGAAACTTGGTTGCCCAATTTGGAGGGTTCTTATGCGCATTGTTTAACACCCATACACTATGATATTTTACATCAGCCTAAAACAGGCCTTAAACAGAGAGGTGGAGTGAATCTGAACTGGGATTTTCACATCTGATTAATAATTAGGAAGATGGATATGAAAAGTATATTATTAAGGGCTGAACAGCCTCGTAATTATCATGTGTTCCTCTGCTAAGGTGTCATGTCATTTATTTATTACATTTGTATCCCGCACTTTCCCACTCAAAGCAGGCTCAATGCGGCTTACATAGTTAATAGGACAACAGAATATTGTTAGAAAGGGTAAAAATTAAGTATAGCAGAATAATAGGAGAGATGAGTAGGTAGGGATAGGCAATGGAGGGGAGCAGAGTGGGAGATATAGTCTGGATCAATGTCGTTATCGTATGGGTATGTGATAGGTAGGTCATGACACTGTCGTTGAATTTTTGGCAAGTGCTCTTTAAGATTTTAGAATATTATTATTCTGAGACTTTATTTGTCATATGGATGACTTAACATCTCCAATTTCTAATGATTTGATGTTAATTTAGATTAATAGATTTTCTAACAAATAACAAGGGAAACACATTAGATTTCCTATTGGTTCGGGTCATCTTTGTAGACTCTTTTAGCATCTCTGATATTTATTCCTATTAATTTGAAAAGATTGGGCCCAATATTGAGAAAATGTTGAGCTGCTAAATTTAGGCACCTAAATTTGTGCCCTATTTTCAGTCAAATTTAGGAGTATAACTTTTCAAAGGATTCCTAAGCACAAGATCATACCAAGTAATAACGAACGAGAATAGATCACCACAATGGATACCTGAGTGTGGAGTCCCCCCAAGGATCCCCTCTCTCACCAACATTATTCAACCTAATGATGATACCTCTAGCCAAGCTACTAGCCAATCAAAACCTCAACCCCTACATTTATGCAGATGACGTCACATAAATCCGAGGGATTGGAGAATGGCGGAGGTGGTCCCTCTTCACAAAAGTGGTGATAGGGAAGTAGCTGGAAACTACAGGCCGGTAAGCCTCACTTCGGTTATTGGAAAAGTAATGGAAGCGATGCTGAAGGAAAGGATAGTGAATTTCCTGGAAGCCAATAAGTTGCAAGATCCGAGACAACATGGTTTTACCAAAGGGAAATCGTGCCAAACGAATCTCATTGAGTTTTTTGATTGGGTGACAGGAGAATTGAATCAGGGACGAGCTATGGACGTAATCTACTTAGATTTCAGCAAAGCTTTTGACACGGTTCCCCACAGGAGGCTCGTAAATAAACTGGATGGGCTGAAGATAGGACCCGAAGTGGTGAACTGGATTAGGAACTGGTTGACGGACAGACGCCAGAGGGTGGTGGTGAATGGAGTTAGCTCGGAGGAGGGAAAGGTGAGTAGTGGAGTGCCTCAAGGATCGGTGCTGGGGCCGATTCTGTTCAATATATTTGTGAGTGACCTTGCCGAAGGGTTAGAAGGTAAAGTTTGCCTATTTGCGGATGATACTAAGATCTGTAACAGAGTGGAAAACATGAAAAAGGATTTGAAGAAGCTAGAACAATGGTCTAAGGTCTGGCAATTAAAATTCAATGCGAAGAAATGCAAAGTGATGCACTTAGGGAATAGAAATCCACGGGAGACGTATGTGTTAGGTGGCGAGAGTCTGATAGGTTCAGACAGGGAGAGGGACCTTGGGGTGATAGTATCTGAGGATTTGAAGGTGACGAAACAGTGTGACAAGGCGGTGGCTGTATCTAGAAGGTTGTTGGGCTGTATAGAGAGAGGTGTGACCAGCAGAAGAAAGGGGGTGTTGATGCCTCTGTATAAGTCGTTGGTGAGGCCCCATCTAGAGTATTGTGTTCAGTTTTGGAGGCCGTATCTTGCTAAGGATGTAAAAAGAATCGAAGCGGTGCAAAGAAAAGCTACGAGAATGGTATGGGATTTGCGTAACAAGACGTATGAGGAGAGACTTGCTGACCTGAACATGTATACCCTGGAGGAAAGGAGAAACAGGGGTGATATGATACAGACGTTCAAATATTTGAAAGGTATTAATCCGCAAACGAACCTTTTCCGGAGATACGAAGGCGGTAGAACGAGAGGACATGAAATGAGATTGAAGGGGGGCAGACTCAAGAAAAATGTCAGGAAGTATTTCTTCACGGAGAGAGTGGTGGATGCTTGGAATGCCCTCCAGCGGGAGGTGGTGGAGAGGAAAACAGTAACTGAATTCAAACATGCGTGGGATAAACATAAAGGAATCCTGTTCAGAAGGAAAGGATCCTCAGGAGCTTAACCTAGATTGGATAGCAGAGCCGGTAGTGGGAGGCGGGGCTGGAGGTTGTGAGGCGGGGATAGTGCGGGGCAGACTTATACGGTCTGTGCCAGAGCCAGTGGTGGGAGGCAGGACTGGAGGTTGGGAGGCAGGGATAGCGCTGGGCAGACTTATACGGTCTATGCCAGAGCCGGTGGTTGGGAGGCGGGGCTAGTGCTGGGCAGACTTATACGGTCTGTGTCCTGAAGAGCACAGGTACAAATCAAAGTAGAGTATACACAAAAGTAGCACACATGAGTTGTCTTGTTGGGCAGACTGGATGGACCGTGCAGGTCTTTTTCTGCTGTCATCTACTATGTTACTATGTTACTACTATTCAAACATGATCAAAATGAAATCACCAACAAAATCAACCAAAGCCTCCAAATAATGCACACTTGGGCAGATGCATTCCAACTAAAACTTAACGCAGAAAAACACAATGCCTTGTACTCACCTCACAACACAAAAAACTTCAATACCATAACCACACCATACTGTTCCCTTCCGGTCTCACAAAACTTGAAAATACTTGTAGTCATCATTGATCGAAACCTCACTCTCGACACCCACGTGAAAAACACGACCAAAAAGATGTTCTACACCATGTGGAAACTTAAAAGAGTAAAACCTTTCTTCCCGAGATACATCTTCCGTACTCTGGTACAGTCAATGGTAATAAGTCATCTGGACTACTGTAATGCACTATACGTCGGATGCAAAGAACAGACAATCAAAAAACTCCAAACTGCCCAGAATACGGCCGCCAGACTCATATTTGGAAAGACTAAATATGAAAGCACAAAACCACTAAGAGAGAAACTTCACTGGCTCCCACTGAAGGAACGTATTGCGTTCAAGATCTGTACAATTGTACACAAAATCATTCATGCAGATGCCCCAATCTACATGCTAAATCTCGTGGACCTACCGCCCAGAAACGCCACAAGATCATCTCGCAAATTTCTCAACCTGCACTACCCCAGCTGCAAAGGACTGAAGTACAAATTGATGCATGCTACTACCTTCTCGTACATGAGCACGCGGCTATGGAATGCATTACCCACAGACTTGAAAGCAATCAACGAAACAACTATCTTTCGAAAATTGCTGAAAAGATTCCTCTTCAACAAGGCCCAAAAAGAACACCTAAAACCTCACTAAGTCACCTCACCAACCCATTCAAACATGAAAGATCACCTTATACAACAATCTTAAGCACTACCCTCCTTCTTCCCTTCCTTGATCGCTACACATTACTAACTGTATCTGATATCCTGCTATGACATGACAATATTAACAAATCTATGTAAGCCACATTGAGCCAGCAAATAGGTGGGGGAATGTGGGATACAAATGCAATAAATAAAATAAAATGCATCTTAATTTAGGAGCTTAAAAGTTGTGCTCATAAATTTAGACCTGCCATTCGTTTGCCTAGATTTGTCAGCCTAATAATGAACATTTATTTTATTTGTTGCATTTGTATCCCACATTTTCCCACCTATTTGCAGGCTCAATGTGGCTTACATTATGCATAATGGCGATCGCCATATCCAGGATGAGAAATACAACGTGATATTGCTTTAGAGTTCATAAGTGACAGAGTAGAATAAGCATTGAAGTATAAAGAGTTCAATTCCGGAATCAGAAATAAAGTGGAATTGCGTTAAGGTTCCTTGGTGACAGAGTAAGTGAAGCAGTCAAGTGTAGAGAGTTCGGTCTAGTCCAGTTCCGGTGTAGTTTCATTGTCTGGTATTTAGGTGGGGTCAGTGTGGTATGCCTTTTTGTACAGGTCGGTTTTTAGTGATTTTCGGAAGTTTGTTAGGTCGTGTATTGTTTTTATTGCGTTTGGTAGTGTATTCCATAGTTGGGTGCTTATGTATGAGAAGCTGGATGCATATGTTCATACATTAGTGATACCCCACCCAAAATCCACCCGTTACCACCCACTTTTTATGATCCTAAATTTAAGACTTTGGTGAAATTTTCTGGTCGATATTCATCCGGCTGGTTAAATCAGCTCCTGATATTTCGTGTTGTGTGGGCTCCAGCACTGAATAACTGCAGCTAAACGGTGCGGGATCCAGCCAATATACTACTACTACTACTTGACATTTCTATAGCGCTACTAGGTTTACGCAGCGCTGTACAGTTTAACAAAAAGGACAGTCCCTGCTCAAAGGAGCTTACAATCTAAAGGATGAAATGACAAGTTGGGGCAGTCTAGATTTCTTGAATAGTGGTTAGGTGCCAAAGGCGACATTGAAGAGATGGGCTTTGAGGAAGGATTTGAAGATGGGCAGGGAGGGGGCCTGGCAGAAAGGGCGGAGCCTGGAGTTGGCGGCGGTGGAGAAGGGTACTGAAAGGAGGGATTTAAGACTACACACATATCAGTAGGTCCCCTATACCTAACTTCAATCCCTGGTAGTCTAGTGGGGGTGTTAAGGGCAAGAGCGAACCCGCTTCCCTCCCACCCCTAGCAGCAGCTTCCTCAATATGTCTGTGGCAACCTCTTGTATTACTGCCATACTGCAAGGCTGTCTCCAGAGGTCACTGTAGCCATTTCCAGATTCTGCCGCCAAGGACAGGAGCAACGGGGTACACTCCTGGCCTCATTACTCCCACTAGGTCACCAGGGATTAAAGGTAGGTCTGGGGTGGGGGGTCTACCAAGACAGGGGGGTAGGAAGGAGGTACTTAAAGTCATGGAGGGAGTATTGCCATTCTGGGGGGGTGGGTGGGAGGGGGGGGTGGGTGGGAGGGGGGGGGGTCAGCTGGAGCCGCTATAGCCTTTTTGTCTGTCCTAACTTTGTGCGGTTGTTCAGCCAGTTAGCAGATTGAAAATCTCTTCTAATTGGCTACCTATCTACTCCATCCTGTCTCTGCCCTAACTATCTCTATATGGGTGGTCAGAGGGGATTTTCAGCATCACTTAAGTGCTCCTAAATATCCTTGCCGCTGAATATCTCCGGTTAGCCTCGGGCAGGCGGTTTAAGCGGGCAGGAGCCTTATGCTATGAGTTTATCTTGTTTGGCAGATTGGATGGACATTACGGGTCGTTATCTGCCGTCATCTACTATGCATGTTACTTTGTAAATCGCTTTGAATGTGGACCTCTATTCAATTACAGGATTATGAGAAGGAAGTGTGAGGCCTGCACAATGGTTTTCACTCTACCTTCAGTACAGAAACAGTGCTGGTAGTGTCGTTAGATAATAAATAGACGTGCGGGGGGTGGGGGAGGATGTGGAATTTTGGTTCAATGAGACCTTTCACCCTCTTTTGATACTATCAGCTATGAGATATTGCTGCAGAGGATGAGAGCACTGGAGGTTACGGAGGAGGCCTTAAACTGGTTTGAGTCTTTTTTCTGTGATAACCTTTTATGGAGTGTGGACGGAGTGAGAGTTTTGCATCCCACATACTTGTCTCAAGATTTCTTGACTTCAGGTACTGTTTTCGTCTCCACCACTTCCACCGGGAGGCCCTTGCACGAATTCACCACCCTTTCCATGAAGAAGTATTTCTTCAAGTTACTTCTGAGCAGTAGCGTACCAAGGGGGGGCGGTGGGGGCGGTCTGCCCCGGGTGCACGCCGCTGGGGGGGGTGCCGCGCGCCTGTCGGCTCTTCGTTTTCATGCTCCCTTTGCCCTGGAACAGGTTACTTCCTGTTCCGGGGCAGAGGATGCATGAAAACGAAGAGCCGGCAGGCGCGTGGCACCCCCCCCCCCAGCGGCGTGCACCCTGGGGGGGGGGTTCTTTTGCAGGGGGATCGGGGGTTCTTTCGCTGGGGGGGGGGCGTCGCGCTGTTCCGGGGGGGGGGGCACTGCACCCGGGGGGCGGGGCGCATCGGCGATCCGCCCCGGGTGCCAGCCCCCCTAGGAACGCCACTGCTTCTGAGTCTGTTTCCTGTCACCCTGTTCCAGAGCTTTCTTTCAATTGAAAAGAGACTTGCCTCCTGTGCTTTTATACTGCATAGGTATTTAAATGTCGCTATCAAATCTCCCCTCTCCTGCCTTTCTTCCAAAGTCTACATATTGAGATCTTTAAATCTGTCCACATACGAATTATGGCAATGACCGCTGACCATTTTAGTATACAATATGCACACAATTTCCATAATGTGTTGCTGCAAGAGGGGGGTGGAACTGGGAGAGGCATGGGTGGGTCGGGGTTCGCCTGGTACCTATGTGTACATCTTATAGAACAATTGCAGTTATGCACCTAACTTAGGTGCATGCATTTACACCAGCCATTTAGCTAAGAACATAAGAATAGCCATTCTGGGTCAGACCAGTGGTCCATCTAGCCCAGTATCCGGCTTCCAACAGTGGTCAAGCCAGGTCACAAGTACCTGGCAGAAACTCAGTTAGGAGCAAGATTCATGCTACTGATCCCAGGGACAAACAGTGGCTTCCCCCATGTCTAGCTCAAAAAGAGACTATGGACTTTTCCTCCAGGAACTTCTCCAAACCTTTTTTAAACCCAGATACACTAACCGCTGATACCACATCTTCTGGCAATGAATTCCAGAGCGTAATTATTTGTTGAGTGAAAAAAAAACTTTCCTCCTGTTCGTTTTAAAAGTATGACCATGCAGCTTCCTTGAGTGTCCCCTATTCTTTGTACTTTTTGAAAATGTAAAAAAAAATTGATGTTTACCCATTCTACACCACTCAGATTTTTGTAGACCTCAATCATAACCCCCCTCAGCCGTCTCTTTTTCAAGCTGAAGACTCCTAACCTCTTAAGCCTTTTCTCATAAGAGAGAAGTTCCATTCCCTTAACCATTTTCGTTACCCATCTTTGAACCTTTTCTAATTCCGCTATATCTTTTTTAAGATACGGAGACCAGAATTGCACACAATACTCAAGGTGAGGTCTACTACTACTACTATTTAGCATTTCTATAAGCGCTACAAGGCGTACGCAGCGCTGCACAAACATAGAAGAAAGACAGTCCCTGCTCAAAGAGCTTACAATCTAATAGACAAAAAATAAATAAAGTAAGCAAATCAAATCAATTAATGTGAACGGGAAGGAGGAGAGGAGGGTAGGTGGAGGCGAGTGGTTACGAGTCAAAAGCAATGTTAAAGAGGTGGGCTTTCAGTCTAGATTTAAAGGTGGCCAAGGATGGGGCAAGACGTAGGGGCTCAGGAAGTTTATTCCAGGCGTAGGGTGCAGCAAGACAGAAGGCGCGAAGTCTGGAGTTGGCAGTAGTGGAGAAGGGAACAGATAAGAAGGATTTATCCAGGGAACGGAGTGCACGGGAAGGGGGGTAGGGAAGGACGAGTGTGGAGAGATACTGGGGAGCAGCAGAGTGAGTACATTTATAGGTTAGTAGAAGAAGTTTGAACAGGATGCGAAAACGGATAGGGAGCCAGTGAAGGGTCTTGAGGAGAGGGGTAGTATGAGTCACATCATGGCGCAATACAGAGGCATTTAATATTCTTTATCTTATTTTCTCTCCATTTCTTAATAATTCCTAGCATCCTGTTTGCTTTTTTGGCCACCGCCACATACTGGGCAGAAGATTTCAGCATATTATCCATGATGACATCTAGATCTTTTTCTTGAGTGCTGATTCCTAGGGTGGAACCTGGCATCAAATAACTATGATTTATTCTTCCCAGGGCCGATCAAACCCGGTAAGTGGGGTAAGCACCGCAGGGGGGCGCCTGCTTTCAAGGGCGCCGCTGCGGCGCCATACCGCGCCGCTCTTGGTGCTTTAAATCTTTAATTTACCTCCGTTCCAGCAGCCGCGTCATTTGAAAGCCCTGCGCGGTCTCTAGCCTTCCCTCCCTTCGTGAGTTTATTCCGCAGTCCCGCCTTCTGATGTCATTTCCTCAAGGGCGGGACTTCAGAACGAACTCACGAAGGGAGGGAAGGCTAGAGACCGGGCAGGGTTTTCAAATGACGCGGCTGCTGGAATGGAGGTAAATTAAAGATTTAAAGCACCAAGGGCGGCGCGGTATGGCGGGGGATGGGGGCGGAGAATCGCTGGACAGGGGCAGGGTGGGAGAAGAGAGAAAGGAGATGCTGGTGGGGGCGTGCGCAGGAGCCAACTCAGTCTGCAGGGGGGCGCCAGAGACCCTAGGACCGGCCCTGATTCTTCCCAATCTGCATCACTTTGCGCTTGTCCACATTATTTATTTATTGCATTTGTATCCCACGTTTTCCCACCTCTTTGCAGGCTCAATGTGGCTTACAATATATCATGGATAATGGAAATGGAAAAGGATATACATTTGGTTTTACAGAAGGATTTTGGGTTACATCTGCCATTTGGATGCCCAGTCTTCCAACTTACTAAGGTCTTCCAGCAATTTTTTGCAATCCACATGCGTTTTAACAACTTTGAATAGCTTGTGTCATCTGTAAATTTAATCACCTCACTTGTCGTTCCCATTTCCAGATAATTAATAAATACGTTAAATAGCACCAGTCCCATTACAGATCCCTGTGGCACCCTCCTCCATTGAGAGAATTGGCCATTTATCCCTACCGTCTATTTTCGATTCATCAACCAGTTCCTAATCCACAACAGAACATAGCCTCCTATCCCATGGGTTTTTCATTTTCTCAGGAGTCTCTCATGAGGGACTTTGTCAAACACTTTCTGAAAATCTAGATACACTATATTAACTAGCTTACCTTTATCTACAAGTTTATTCATGCATTCAAAGAAATGAAGCAATTTGGTGAGGCAAGACTTCCCTTGGCTGAATTCATGCTGACTCTATCCCATTAACCATGTTTGTCTACGTGTTCAGTGATTTTATTCTTTATAATAGTTTCCACTATTTTGCCTAGAACTGACATCAGACTTACTGGTCTGTAATTTCCTTGCTCACCCCTGGATTCCGTTTTAAAAATTGGCGTTACATTGGCCACCCTCCAATCTTCAGGTACTACTGACGATTTTATCGACAAGTTACAGATCACTAACAGCAAATATGAAATTTCATATTTGAGTTATTTCAGTATCCTGGGGTGTATACCATCCGGTTCAGGTGATTTACTACTCTTTAATTTGTCGATTTGGCTCAGTACATCTTTCAGGTTCACCAAGATTCCTTTCCGTTCCTCTATATCATCACCCTTCAAAACCAATCTTTAATATAAGTAGATCTCTTCCATCTTCAGTAAAGACCGAGGCAAAGAATTCATTCAGCCTCTCTACTATGGCCCTGTCCCGCCCCCCCCCCCCCCCCCCCCCCCCGAGTGCACATTGTACTCCTTGATGATCTAGCGGTCCCATGGCTTCCAAAATGGTATTTTTAAATGATATCAGTGCATGATTTAAAGTCCTAACCTTTGCTGCTTTCAGCTTTTTTTTTTAACCATTTTCCTCATTTTATCATAGTTACTCTTTCAAAAATTAAATGCCACTACAGTAGATTTCCTTAGTGACTGCACTCCAGTTACTAAGTCAAATCTAATCATGTTATGATCACTGCCTTCCACTAAGGACTAGATCTAAAATATCTCCCCCCTTTGTCAGTTCCTGGTCCAATTGCTCCATGAAACAGTCATTTATTATGTGTAGGAATTTTACCTCCCTAGCACTCCCTGATGTGACATTTTACCAGTCAATATTGGAGTAATTAAAATCACCCATTATTATACTGTCGCCAAATTTGCTGGCTTTTCTAATTTCTGTTAACATATCTTCATCTGTCTGACTGTACTAGCCTGGCGGATGGTAATATATCCTTTTCCCTTCAAACATGGCATTTCTATGCATAAGGATCCCATGCTGCTGTCTGTTTCAATACAGAATTTTTATTTTGTTTGACTTAATTCGCTCCTTAACATACAGCTCAACCCACAACCCCTCCAATTTGATCCACCCTATCATTGTGATATAATTTATATTCTGGTAACAGTGTCCCATTGGTTGTCCTCCTTCCACCAGGTCTCTGAGATACCTATCTTATCTACCTCTCTCCATTTAGTGCAATATGCTCTAACACTCCTATCTTATTTTTTAGGCTTCTAGTATTTTTATACAGACACTTCCAAGTTTGTTTATTCCTTGCATCTACAAGCTGCTTAGAAGTTGGCAGGGATAATTTGCAACCTTTGCTCTTAGCTACCCTTAAACACTCCTGGCTTTCTTTCACCTTTGTTGAAACCTCTCTATTGGGATACCCTAAATGTCCTGATATAATAGTATCCTTCAAGGATACCTCAATCTGAACCATGCGCTACTACAACTGCCGGATCCCCTCCTCCCCCGTTCTAATTTTAAAGCCGCTCTGTCTCCATTTTAAATGGGGTGTTGGTGTCGGAGGTTCTGAAGGTGAAGAAACAATGCGACAAGGTGACGGCCGTGGCCAGAAGGATGCTAGGCTGCGTAGAGAGGGGCATAACCAGCAGAAGAAAGGAGGTGTTGATGCCCCTCTACAAGTCGTTGGTGAGGCCCCACTTGGAGTATTGTGTTCAGTTTTGGAGGCCGTATCTTGCTAAAGATGTAAAAAGACTGGAAGCGGTGCAAAGAAAAGCTACAAAAATGGTATGGGATTTGCGTTGCAAACTGTACGAGAGACTTGCTGACCTGAACATGTATACCCTGGAGGAAAGGAGAAACAGGGGTGACATGATACAGATGTTCAAATATTTGAAAGGTATTAATCCGCAAATGAACCTTTTCCAGAGACGGGAAGGCGGCAGAACTAGAGGACATGAATTGAGGTTGAAGGGGGGCAGACTAATGTCAGGAAGTATTTTTTCACGGAGAGGGTGGTGGATATGTGGAATGCCCTCCCGCAGGAGGTGGTAGAGATGAAAACGGTCACGGAATTCAAACCTGCGTGGGATAAACACAAAGGAATCCTGTTTAGAAGGAACGGTTCTGTGGAATCTTAGCGGGGATTGGGTGGCGACGCAGGTAACTGGAAACAAAACAGGAGCTGGGCAAACTTCTACGGTCTATGCCCTGATCGTGACTGAATAGATAGGGATGGGCTGGAGTGTAAATTTTAAGACGCTTCGATATTAGTTTCAGAACTTAGTACAAGAACAGTACTGGGCAGACTTCTATGGCCTGTGCCCCGAGAAAGGCAAGGACAAATCAAACTTGGGTATACATATAAAGTATCACATACCATGTAAAATGAGTTTATCTTGTTGGGAAGACTGGATGGACCATACAGGTCTTTATCTGCCGTCATTTACTATGTGACTATGTTAATGCCAGCAACCTTGTTCCATCCGGTTAAGGTGGAGTCCATCATTTTGGTACAGTCTCCCCCTTCTCCAAAATGTTGCCCAGTTCCTAACAATTCTAAATCCCTCCCCCCTTGCATCATCATCTCATCCATACATTGAGACTTCGGAGCTCTGCCTGCCTCTTGGGTCCTGCGTGTGGAATGGGGAGCACTTCTGAAAATGCTTCTCTGGAGGGGTAAATGCTCACACCTAAATTTAAGCATGTAATTGCAGACTTGTGTTGACATGGAATTCATACTCACCACACAACATCCAAGTGGCCAAGTTTAGATGAGCTAGGGAGAATTTACCCCTCCCCCCCCCTTATGTATGCAGGAGTTCTGCAATTTAGGTCATAGGAACCGGCTCTGTGGGTGCTTGAGCACCCCCAATATTGAAAGAATTTGTTTTGTGTGTCCAGGGAGGGGTTATTTCCATTGGGCTTAGCACCCCCAATAATTGTGAAAGGTCAGCTCATATGGTTTAGGTGTATTGTTGGAGTCACGGTTGACACAAGACTCAGGTTATTGTTGTTGCTAGCAGAGCTTGGCATAAATTAAAAGTGGCCCGGCAAAGTAGGTTTTTAAGAGCCCAGGATTTTCACACAATTGTACATAGTAACATAGTAGATGACGGCAGAAAAAAGACCTGCACGGTCCATCCAGTCTGCCCAACAAGACAACTCATGTGTGCTACTTTTTGTGTATACCCTATTTTGATTTGTACCTGTCCTCTTCAGGGCACAGACCGTATAAGTCTGCCCAGCACTATCCCTGCCTCCCACCACCGGCTCTGGCACAGACCGTATAAGTCTGCCCAGCACTATCCCCGCCTCCCAACCACCAGCCCCGGCACAGACCATATATGTCTGCCCAGCACTATCCCCGCCTGCCACCACCAGCTCTGGCACAGACCGTATAAGTCTGCCCAGCACTATCCCTGCCTCCCAACCACCAGTCCCGCCTCCCACCACTGGCTGTGGCACAGACCGTATAAGTCTGCCCAGCACTAGTCCCCGCCTCCCAACCATCAGTCCTGCCTCCCACCACCGGCTCTGGCACAGACCGTATAAGTCTGCCCAGCACTATCCCCGCCTCCCAACCACCAGCCCTGCCTCCCACCACCGGCTCTGGCACAGACCGTATAAGTCTGCCCAGCACTATCCCCGCCTCCCAACCACCAGTCCCGCCTCCCACCACCGGCTCTGGCACACAATTGTACAGATAACAGTATTAAATCATCTGGACTGCTGTAATGTGATTCAAGGCCTCTGCAAACTCAGGACACAATTAAATGTGTTCAGTCAACGCCTAGTCAAAAGTCTTCTGGTGAAAAGGTGTAAGTTCCAAGGGGAGGTGAGTCTATCCTCCTTGTCGCCTGAACTTTCTTAAAAGCATCTTGGAGCTGCGAGAGACATTTCAAAAGCGATCCTCCCCAAATCCTTTGATCCAGAGCCTTTATTCAAGAGAGGTACTGCAGTAATTTTGCAGTCTGTTTCTATTTAGCTGCGAAGTATATAACAGAACATTACCCGAGAATACCCATGATCCTTTATGTCAAGTCGGCTGGTGGAAGCTATGGCTGTATTCCTTTCTCTCTTTTTTTTCCTATAAAAAATGATGTGTTTATCAAAGTATTTTGAGTTCCAGTTGGCTTCCATCACTGCAGCACATTATCTGCAGCTGAAGAGAGAAGGAATACCATCAGTTTTTCCACTGCTCGACTGTTTTTCTTCTAAGTGCAGTCTGGGGCTCTAAAAGAGAGGAGTGTAAATGGAATGCCACTGCTCAGACTGGGTGTGCAAGAGAGATACAAATCTTAAGTGCTTCCTATGTGCTGTTTTAAAGAGATCAAGACGGCACACATTTGATAGCTTTTGCTGGTGGTCACCTTATCCCTAGACTAGGGGCATAGCCAGACCTTGAGGTGGGAGGGTCCCCCAGGTGCCCCCAAGGTGGGGGGCACATTTTGGTCGCCGCATCCTCCTCTTCCATCCACTGCCGCTGCAAGTACCTTGACTGGTGGGGGTCCCCAACCCCCGCCAGCTGAAGACTTCGTCCAGCACTGGTCTCCGGCGCCGCCGCATTGCCTACCCTGCTCTCGTTTCCCCTCACCATTGGGCACGCGCCTTTTAGTGAAACTGACAATTTCACTAAAAAGGAGCGTGCCCAACGGTGAGGGGGAGAAGGGCAGGCAATGCGGCGGCGCCGGAGACCAGTGCTGGACTGCCCTAGACACAAAGCCCTAAGGGCTTAACCCCAGCACACAAATGCACACTCACACCTAATGGAGATTACAAATTCGTATCCTCACAGTAGTGGCTGAGGTTGTGAATCACTTCTCCGTTAAGAGGACTGAAGTGTGATGCTAGGAGCGTCCAGAGCTGGAATCACCATGCCCCCTAGCAGCCCTACCCCCATTGCGCTGCAGCCACTGCAGGGGAGGCAATGGACAAGGAAGGATTTTTTGCACGTTTCTTCACAGGTAGCACTTCACAGGTCTTAGCCGATGTATAAAAAGTCCACTTTATTGGGCGAGTCCAGAACAATATGGTAACTCGAGGTGACTCGACACGGCCGTGTTTCAGCCAACTGGCCTGCCTCACATTGGCCGAAACATGGCCGTGTCAAGTCACCTCGAGTACTCCTGAGGCAGGCCGGTTGGCCGAAACACAGCCGTGTCGAGTCACCTCGAGTTACCATATTGTTCTGGACTCATCTTCGCTTGTTCCTTGTTGCTTTGAGCTTGCAAAGACTGTGTTTACATCGTCTTCACAGGTAGCCCCATACCATACTTGAATGACATGGTGGGCATGACCCATGCACCAGAATCTTCCCTATCCTTCCTGTCGTGCTAGAGTACTGTAATGTATTTAATAGACAGCCCCAGATATGTGTTACAGGATCTGGAGTTTTAGATTTAATAAAGGGACCAGTGACGATCTGTCTTGGTATTAATCAGGTTGATAGGGATCCCATTGGAATGCAATATACTAGGTCTGATGGTACATAGTGTGGCTGTCTGCGATAACGGCCAAGTTTTATCTGAGAACTGAACATACGTCTTAGGATATGAACTATTCAAACCCCTTTGAAGATGCTGCTGGGGCCATGGGCTGCTGACAGGGCCCGGTCTCTTCTCTAAATCTATACTGTGTCTTACCGAGATGATTTTCCTAGGATTGGGTGCATTCTTTTCTGTGACTTTCAGCTGGACCTCACTTCCCCTGTTGGATAACATGAAATGTGACCCGCTGAGCAAAAATGTACCAAAAGTGGGGTTAGAAATAGCAGAGATAAAGGCTGTACAAGTTTGAAAGTTTTGTGTACTATAGGGTCACTAGAATCAGGCCCGTGCCAAGGGTCTATGCCGCCCCCCCCCCCGCAGACGAACTGTTGGCGCCCCTCTCCCCCCCCCCCCCCCGTGAAGATGATCGCTGCGCGCCCTGGGGGCCTTTAAATCTGTGAAATCGGGGCGCTGCCGACTTCTCCCTTCCCTTCGCGCTCTTGGTTCCCTCAGTGTCCGCCTTCTTCTGACGTCAGAAGGCGGCGGGACACTGAGGGAACCAACGAGTGCAAGGGAAGGGAGAAGTCGGCAGCGCCCCGATTTCACAGACGCTGCTGCGACTGCAAGTAAAAGATTTAAAGGCCTCGGCGGCGCAGGGCGAGGGTAAGCACTGCGGCGGCGCCCTCCAGAGATGGGCGCCCTCCTGCGGTGCTTACCCCGCTTACCGCATCGGCACGGCCCTGACTAGAATGGGACTATGCCAGTGGTTCCCAAACCAGGTCCTGGAGAGAGATTTGCATGCATTGCCTCCACTGCATGCAAATCTCTCTCATGAATATTCATGGTGGATGTCCCAAAAACCTGACTGGCTGGGGTGCCTCCAGGATCAGGTTTGGGAACCAAATGGACTATGCAAATTTTTCAAAACGTTGATGTTTTTCATGTTCTGCAGTCTAAAAACTGCACATATCTATAGTGGGGTAGGCGGCAGAACTAGAGGACATGAAATGAGATTGAAGGGGGGCAGACTCAAAAAAATGTCAGGAACTATTTTTTCACGGAGAGAGTGGTGGATACATGGAATGCCCTCCCACGGGAGGTGGTGGAGATGAAAACGGTAACGGAATTCAAACATGCGTGGGATAAACATAATGGAATCCTGTTTGGAAGGAAGGAATCCTCAGGAGCTTAACCGAGATTGGATAGCAGAGCCGGTAGTGGGAGGCGGGGCAGATTTATACGGTCTGTGCCAGAGCCGGTGGTGGGAGGCGGGGATAGTGCTGGGCAGACTTATACGGTCTGTGCCAGAGCCGGTGGTGGGAGGTGGGACTGGAGGTTGGGAGGCAGGGATAGTGCTGGGCAGATTTATAGGGTCTGTGCCAGAGCCGGTGGTGGGAGGTGGGACGGCAAGGATAGTGCTGGGCAGATTTATAGGGTCTGTGCCAGAGCCAGTGGTGGGAGGTGGGACTGGAGATTGGGAGGCGGGGATAGTGCTGGGCAGACTTATACGGTCTGTGCCAGAGCCAGTGGTGGGAGGTGGGACTGGAGGTTGGGAGGCGGGGATAGTGCTGGGCAGATTTATACGGTCTGTGCCAGAGCCGGTGGTGCGAGGCGGGGATAGTGCTGGGCAGACTTATACAGTCTGTGCCAGAGCCGGTGGTTGGGAGACGGGGATAGTGCTGGGCAGACTTATACGGTCTGTGCCAGAGCCGGTGGTTGGGAGACGGGGATAGTGCTGGGCAGACTTATACGGTCTGTGCCCTGAAAATAACAGTTACAAATCAAGGTAAGGTATACACAAAAACTAGCACATATGAGTTTGTCTTGTTGGGCAGACTAGATGGACTGTGCAGGTCTTTTTCTGCCATCATCTACTATGTTACATTTTTTTAAAGACATAATTAGTCCTTAACTGGGGCTGAAATTTGGCAGGATTATGCACTCGATATCCCTCTATTTTGTGGTATAAGTAAGTCACAGAGCCCACTTTTGGTACTTTTTCACTCAGTGGGTCACAAATGCTTGTTTAAACTGCCCTTTTTGTGAAAGAAAGAGAGCAATAAGCTGATAGATTACCTTTTCCTTTTTATTTTAGGCCATTTTGCTACCGCTTTTCTCTCATATTCCCAGGTCAGACCAAGGTCCATGAATTGAAGTTGAAAGGGGGTAGACTCAGGAAAAATGTCAGCAAGTATTTTTTCACTGAGAGGGTGGTAGATACCTGGAATGCCCTCCCGTGGGAGATGGTGAAGATGAAAACGGTAACGGAACTCAAAAACGCGTGCGACAAATGCAAAGAATCCTGTTGAGAGGGACTGGATCCAAAGAAGCTTAGAGGAGATTAGACAGGAAAGCCAATGCTCGGCTGACTTCTATAGTCTGTGCCCTGATGGAGGCCGAATTAGATTTGGATGAGCTGGAGTGGACCTTTTCGGGGGCTTTGACAACAACTTCAGAAATTTCAGAACAAGGCTAAGGCCGGGCAGACGACTTCGGTCTAGGTCCTAAAAATGGCAAAGATAAATCAAGAACAGGTATACATACCATAAGCATTGAGTTCATCTTATTGGGCAGACTGGATGGACCGTACAGGTCTTTATCTGCCGACATGTATTGTGTTAGTACATTACTATCCTGTCTCCAGCAGTGGCTTGTCTGGATTGCAAATACTTGGTAGATCCTAAAAAGTAGATCTATTTCCCATAGTTCATTGCCAGATATTAGTAACAGATTTCCCCAATCTTCCTGGCTGATAATTTATGGACTTTCCCTCCAGGAACTTGTCCAATTTTCTTTTGAATCTCTCTATGTGGGTCAATTCTGGAATGCACTGCCGCGCAACCTGAGAACGATCCACGAGCAAACCTCCTTCCACAAACTATTGAAGACCCATCTTTTTGAAAAAAATCTACGGAAAGAAGCAAAACACATAAAGCTCACACTCACTGTTCACTAATGCATCAATACATCCACTTCTGAACTCTCATCCCCCGTAGTCTCACCTCGCTCATACCCTTACTCACAGAAATATGTATACCATACATAATGCCCTTTTAACCTCCCGCTGTCTCCTTCCAGTGTTTATATTCCTTAACAACACTTTGATTGTCTTGTATAACTCTTCACAATGTAATCCATAACCAAGTTGTAACAAATTGTATTTCCATCATTCATATCGTATTGTAAGCCACACTGAGCCCGCAAAGAGGTGGGAAAATGTGGGATACAAATGCAATAAATAAATAAAAAACTCGATCCTATTCCACAGCTTAATTATGGACTGCATGAAAAAACACCATTTTACAATTCATTTTCAAGGAGGTATAGTTATATTTTTGCGATGGCATCTGAATTAACAAAACCTCATTTAAATGAGTGGGACAAACACAAAGGAATCCTGTTTGGAAGGACTGGATCCAAAGAAGCTTAGCAGAGATTAGGTTACAACCAGTGGCATAGCCAGAAGACAATTTTTGGGTGGGCCAACGGGTTGGATGGGTGGGCACTACAACCCCCCCACACACACGCACACGCGTCTGTCCAGCACATTTAAAGTTATCGGCACTGCCTCCACTCACCTTCTCCCACCCCCACTGTGGCGCTGCCTCCTCTCCTGCACTTCATGGTCTCCGTCTCCCACCCCCACGGCAGCGCTCTATCGGCACGACAACGTCCTGCTCCGGGACCTTTCCTCTGCCGCGTGCAATCCGCCCTGCGTAAACAGGAAGTTGAATCAACACGGCAGAGGGAAGGCCCCGGAGCAGGAGGACGTCGCGCCGCGTCTGTCAGCTGTCAGGCAGGCAGCGCCGATAGCAAATTGCAAGCGCTGCCACGAGGGTGGGAGACACAGACCGTGAAGTGCAGGAGAGGAGGCAGCGCTATGGCAGGGGTGAGAGAAGGTGAGGATGGGCCTGAGACAAAACTGGGTGGGCCTGGGCCCATCCAGGCCCACCCGTAGCTACGCCCCTGGTTACAACATCGTTAATTAGGATGCCCTGAAAATGGCAAGGACAAATCAAGATCAGGTATACATATGAGGTATCACATCATTCCTATGTAATGAGTTTATGTTGTTGGGCAGACTGGATGGACCTTACAGGCCTTTATCTGCCGTCATCTACTATGTTACTATGTAATCGCCTTGCCGTACAAGCACACAGTGGAGTCACTGCACCACAGTTATTTAAAGATTCAGACACGCAATAAGTAACATACAAAAAATTTAAGAAAAATTAAATTTGGTAGGAGGGGGGTCTAGTCAAGGATTATGCGGGGCACCATTGGGCAATACCCTAATATTGGGTTGTAAAAAGTTACATGGAAGCCCGGGTGATTTTATGAGACCTTTTCTCCCCCTCAGATCAAATTAAAGTTTCAATTGTGAACTCCTGACTACCACTGTTATCCTAGAAATAAGCAGTGACTTCTTAGCCTCCCAAATCCTCTCCTCTTGTCAGGTATAGGATACAAATTAGTGATGGTGGGGAAGATCCCAGCTCCTAGGGGTCCTTTTACCAAGCTGAAGAAAAAATGGCCCTGCGCTAGCAACGAGGTCTGTTTTTCCTGTGCATCAGGGACGTTTTCTCCGCAGCCAGTAAAAGTCCTCCGCCGCCCCCCCCCCCCCCCCCCCCCCCAGGAAAATAGCCACTGAGGTGACGATATGGGCTCCCACACTAACCTAGTGCTTTTCTTTTTCCCACGGAAATGGCGCGCATTTGGGGTGGGACTATCACCGGTAGCCGCAACGGGCCGGCTGTAGTCCCGGAAGAGCAAAGAGCGAGTGGTAAGCCTGTGAAAGGGCCTCTTAGTGCCTGTCTCTTACAGGAGCATGTAAGGAAGCTCCTCACTCATTGGGAGCAGAGATGACACATTACAGCACCTCCCACTGGGGAATTCCTGCAAGTGATGGCAAAGCGATTGAAGGTCATTTCTGTTTTTTCACCCTATGCGTTCGTGGTATACGGTCTTTGTAATCTACTTTCTTTGGCAAAATATAAGCATTAGCTTTGAAAAAATGTCTGTGTTTTGATCAAAAACTGAGATAAGGACATCAAAGAGCCATGTGTGAAAATTATTAAACGCTGGTTATTTTAACTTCAGTTTGGTTCAGCCTGGCTTTTATATTCCCACCTTTTTTTGTTTTTACTTTTATAGTTACATTTCTGCCGTGGTTTAGCGTTCTTTTATTTTCTCCCCTACATTTAATCTTAAATTAAAGCAGTTCTAGTTTAACTGAATCAGCCCTTGATTTTAGGTCCTGGAGGTATATTTAAGTGGTTTGCGGTTTTCACATTTTTCCTCACCTGTATTGCTCATAACTGCAGGGCTTTGTGTGCTCACGTATGATCCTTCTGGCCAGCTGCCAAGCTTGAGGAACCAGTTCCAACATGGCAGTAACATCTGCTTTCTTTTCATCGGGGATGAACCAGAGGGCAACGAATAAGAAAAAGTGTCATTCCTGTGACTTGTGGGGGCAGGGGGATGGGAGGAACAAAATCAAAGGTGGTAAAATGGGTGGGCTGTGGCAAACGTGTATATCGCACTTGTAAGAAATTTATTTATTTGGATTTAACTCAGTGCTCTTTCAGTAGTAACTCCAGGTGTGTTACATTCAGCTGGAAGGCATACAGTCTACGGAGAATGTTTATTAAATTTGAAGTTAACATGGATTTTACTGCATGTTAACTGCTAATCTAATGCTTTTTTTTAAGGGTATTTTTTCATGTACATCATGCACTAATGGTCTGTCCCAGTACTGCCACGCTGGGACAGACCAAAGCCCATAATATATTTATAAATGATTTAGAGATGGGAGTAAATAGCGAGGTGATTAAATTTGCTGATGACACAAAGTTATTCAAAGTCGTTAACTTGCGACAGGATTGTGAAAAATTACAGAAGGACCTTAGGAGACTGGGAGGCTAAATGGCAGATGACGTTTAATGTGAGCAAGTGCAAGGTGATGCATGTGGGGAAAAAAGAACCCGAATTATAGCTACGTCATGCAAGGTTCCACGTTAGGAGTTACGGACCAAGAAAGGGATCTGGGTGTTGTCGTCGATAACACACTGAAACCTTCTGCTCAGTGTGCTGCTGCGGCTAGGAAAGCGAATACAATGTTGGGTATTATTAGGAAAGGTATGGAAAACAGGTGTGAGGATGTTATAATGCCGTTGTATCGCTCCATGGTGCGACCGCACCTTGAGTATTGTGTTCAATTCTGGTCGCCGCATCTCAAGAAAGATATAGTGGAATTGGAAAAGGTGCAGCAAAGGGCGACTAAAATGATAGTGGGGATGGGACGACTTCCCTATGAAGAAAGACTAAGGAGGCTAGGGCTTTTCAGCTTGGAGAAGAGACGGCTGAGGGGAGACATGATAGAGGTATATAAAATAATGAGTGGAGTGGAACAGGTGGATGTGAAGCGACTGTTCACACTTTCCAAAAATACTAGGACTAGGGGGCATGCGATGAAACTACAGTGTAGTAAATTTAAAACAAATCGGAGAAACTTTTTCTTCACCCAACGCGTAATTAAACTCTGGAATTTGTTGCTGGAGAACGTGGTGAAGGCGGTTAGCTTGGCAGAGTTTAAAAAGGGGTTCGACGGTTTCCTAAAGGACAAGTTCATAAACCGCTACTAAATGGACTTGGGAAAAATCCAGAATTCCAGGAATAACATGTATAGAATGTTTGTACATTTGGGAAGCTTGCCAGGTGCCCTTGGCCTTGATTGGCTGCTGTTGTGGATAGGATACTGGGCTCGATGCACCCTTGGTCTTTTCCCAGTGTGGCATTACTTATGTACTTATGTCTCCAACAGTGGCCAATCCAGGTCACAAATACTTGGCAAGATCCCGCAAAAGTTCAATACATTTTATGCTGCTTATCCCAGAAATAAGCAGTGGATTTTCCCAAAGTCTATTTAATAATGGTCTATGGATTTTTATTTTATTTTTTTATTACATTTATACCCCGCGCTTTCCCACTCATGGCAGGCTCAATGTGGCTTACATGGGGCAATGGAGGGTTAGGTGACTTGCCCAAAGTCACAAGGAGCTGCCTGTGCCTGAAGTGGGAATCGAACTCAGTTCCTCAGTTCCCCAGGACCAAAGTCCACCACCCTAACCACTAGGCCACTCCTCCACTGTTGCTACTATTTGAGATTCTACATGGAATGTTGCTATTCCACTAGCAACATTCCATGTAGAAGTCGGCCCTTGCAGATCACCAATCTGGCCGCGCAGGCTTCTGCTTCTGCGAGTCTGACGTCCTGCACGTACGTGCAGGACATCAGACTCACAGAAACAGAAGCCTGCGCAGCCTTCTACATGGAATGTTGCTACTGGAATAGCAACATTCCATGTAGAATCTCCAATAGTAGCAACATTCCATGTAGAATCTCCAATAGTATCTATTTTATTTTTGTTACATTTGTACCCTGCTCTTTCCCACTCATGGCAGGCTCAATGCGGCTTACATGGGGCAATGGAGGGTTAAGTGACTGAAGTGGGAATCGAACTCAGTTCCAGAGTTTAATTACACGTTGAGTGAAGAAAATTTAGGCGCACAACTCGCTAAGCATATTCTGTAATGATGTGCACCGAACTTCTAATGTCCACAGGCAAAGAGGGCAGGGAAATGGGCATTTTGTGGGCGTTCTGAAATTTACACACCTAGTTATAGAATATGGCCTAGTGCGCCTAAATCTACGTGCTGGGATTTACGCCACGTTTTCACTATGTGCGTAGATTTAGGCACTCAAATATCAACTAAGCGTATTCTATAATCGGCACCTAAATCTAGATTATAGAATACACTGATTTATTTTAGGCACCATATATAGAATTTCCCCCTCTTAGTGCCGTTCAGCAAACATGCCCCAATTAAGGGTTAGGCTACTCTTGTGATCACTACTAGCTGTGATTTGAATAACCGAATGTAAACAAAACAAAGACCAGCCGCGAAATGCTATAGCCAGTTCCTAGACATAATTTTATTCAAAGATACGTGGTAATATAGTAGCACCACTGATGGTATCTCTCCAGAAGAAAGAAAGGATGTCGCTGACATGAGGACTGGATAAAAGATAACCTAGCAGGGTTTCACCACGATCCAGAGGGTGTTAGGGTACTTTGGGACTGAAAGAAGACTAAGCGAAAGATATATGTATAAGGAAGCTCATCACACTCAGAGTCTATGGATTTCTCACCAATGGTCTTTTTATCACCCTTCTGTGACCAATTGATGGTTTTATGTATTTTACATAAAGACTCCTGAAGCAGGCTTACAGCCGAAACATGGTACTGTGTCAAGTCTTCATCAATAAATTATTTATCAGCGTTTGAAATCTCCTCGTTTGATTCTGGTTTACGTGGTCTATTTCCCACTGCCTTTTGTGCTGTCACCATTACATTGTGGAATCTTGGTCCCGCACCGAAAAAAAAAGTTCAAAATGCTTGCAATTCAGAATTTTAAAATCATGCTTTTTTTCCCCACTACTTTTTAATTTCTTGCAACGTTAGGAATGGAAAAGAATCCAGGAAGAAAACTGTGCAAACCAAACGTACTGCAGAAAAGTACTATTGATGTTTTGTTTGAAAGTGCACATTTTAAGACATTACTTCATGCACAAGACTTTGTTTGCACTGCATTTTTGTCAACTTTCCTTTTTCACAGTTGCAAGACATATAGGGGCCCTTTTACAAAGGCGTGGTAGGCTCTACGCATGAGACTACCGCCAGGCTAGCGTGCCCCCCCCCCCCCCCCCGATGGTAATTTTGGATTTGGCACCTACCATGTGCAGCGTTTCCGGTGTTAATCAGCAGTTGGTGCAGGCTGACTGGTTACCACGAATGTAGCGTGCGAGCGCTTACAACTAGATCAATGGGTGGCATTACAGGCTCAGGCTGTAACTAGGCATACAATGGTTTCAATTTTACCACAGGCCCTTTTCCCAGCCCATTGAAAAAAAAAAAAAAGGTCCTTTTCCCAGACATGGTAAAAACTAATCCGGCATGTGCCAAAAACACACGCCTACACTACTGTAGACCACTTTTTGCCACGGCTTAGTAAAAGGATCCCATAAATCCTTGGATGAAAAGTGCACCATGCAGCAGACATGAATTCAGTGGCCACCTCCATCTTCTGCAAATTGGGCCAGCAGAGTTTTGAGAGAGCTGCGGAGGGGACTGCCAATTTGGAGATACCACCAGCCCAACGTGGGCACTGGTGGTAGTTCCAGCTTTAATATGCGCCATTTCCCATGCTAGGGAAAATCTGCCATGATTTTTTGGCGTGGCAGTTATCCAGTGGTAATCAGGCAGCGTCGCGTGCTACCCTGTTACTTCCGGGTTAGCATGGGAGCCCTTACTGCTACCTCAGTGGGTGATAGTAGGTGCTCCCCCCTCCCACACATGGCCACGTGAGAAGTGCAATCTTACCGCATAGCCATGTATTTTTTTCAGCTTTTTTCCCTCGCTGTGGTAAAAAGGGCCTCAGCACGCAGGAAAAATGGCCCCAGCTGCTAGCGCAGGTCCCTTTTTACCGTAGCTTAGTAATTTCATGGGAAAACTGCCATGTTTCGCAGTCTGCTTCTTTAGGAGACCCAATAATAACGTTCAAATGCTCTTGCAAAAGGTCCCGTTCTCTTCAAAAGTACAGCACTAATGTAAATTGGCATCAGTGCACTTTACAGTTACACCAGTCACAAACCTTCCATAACTAAGCACATGGGTAAGTTCAAGTATTCTGTAAATGGTGTGCATAACTGGGAGGCACACCCACGTCCTACCCATACTCTGCCCACAAGTATGACCCCATTGAGGGCCCCTTTTACTAAGCCCCGCGTAGGCACCGACACGTGCCCAACGTGCGCCAAAATGGACTTACCGCCCGACTACTGTGTGGCTCTTGCAGTAATTTCATTTTTGGCACATGTACGATACGCGCATCTGAAAAATATTTTTTATTTTCTGGCACGTGTAGCAGATGCGCGCCATGTGGCATCTGACACGCGTAGGTCATTACCGCCCAAATTCTTTACCACTAGGTCTATGGCTGGTCAGAGACCCAAAATGGACGTGCGGCAATTTTGATATTCTGCGCCAGGGGTGTAGCCAGACTTCAGCAGTATGGGGCTCCAGAGCCCGAGGGGAGGGGGCACATTTTAATCCCCCCCACCATCATTTTTGACCCCCCACCGCCGCCATCACCAACTTTGACCACCCCCCTGGCGCCAACCCTTTTGACCCCCTGTTCCTGCCGCTGCCAACCCTCCCCCGCCGTCGGGTACCTTTGGTGGCAGGGGTCCCCAACCCCCGCCATCCAAAGTCCTCTTCTCCAGTGCGGCTGCATTGCTGATCTGCAAGGGCAGGCTTCTGTTTCTGTGAGTCTGACGTCCTGCAGATCAGCAATGCGGCCACGCCGGAGAAGAGGACTTTGGCTGGTGGGGGAGGGTAGGTGGCGGGGGGGGGGGCAGGGCCAAATCTACGGAGGCCCATGCCCCCACGTAGCTATGCCCCTGTTCTGCACGTGTCCAAAACCCGCACCTACACTACCAAAGAATTGCGCACAGCGATATAGAATTTGGGAGATGCACGAACAATTTGCGCATCAGGAATTATACCAGGTTTCAGCTGGCGCAAGTCCTCATGCTCAAAGTTAGGCATAAGAGTTCCTGCTAGAACAAGCGTTGATCCTGGAACATCCTTTATGGAATAGTGCTGATTTTTCAGCGCCATGTACTGAATCTGTCTTATTATGCCTCAGTGGGGAACTGAAAATTTGCTGCTGTACATAACAACATAAAACAAAGCCAACATGGATTTAGTGAAGGAAAATCTTGCCTCACCAATCTATTACATTTCCTTGAAGAGGACACGTGGATAAAGGTGAGCCGGTTGATATTGTGTATCTGGATTTATTTATTTGTTGCTTTGCATCCCACATAACCCGACCTATTTGCAGGCTCAATGTCGCTTACAATATTACATCATTTCAGGCATAATTCAAGAGTAGATATACAATTACATATCAAACAAGTGTAACATAATGGATATAAACAACTCAGTGAACAAGAAAACAATCAGAATATCAAGTAGCTGGTGATGTGTTATAAATCCTATTATTGATTATTATGGTAAGTCTTTAATGATTTTCGAAAGTTAATCAGGTCGTGAATAAATCTTCAGATCAGGTGGCAATGCGTTCCACATCTGTGCGCCAATGTAGGAAAAGCTAGACACATGTACTAGCTTCTATTTTAGACCTTTACAACTTGGGAAGTGAAGTCCTAAGAATATGCGTGCTGATCTTTTAGCGTTCCTAGGTGGGAGATCAATAAGGTCTGACATGTAGGCTGGAGCATTTCCATGAATAATCCTATGAACCAGAGTGCATACCTTGAATACAGTACATTCCTTAACTGGTAGCCAATGCAGCCTCTCTCTCAGGAGTTTAGCACTTTCGTATTTTGTCTTTCCGAATATCAGTCTGGTTGCGGTGTTCTGGCTGTCTGAAGTTTCTTGATGATATGCTCTTTACAACCAGTATATAGCGCATTGCAGTAGTCTAGATGACTTAGCACCATCGATTGTACCAGGGAGCGAAAGATACCCCTTGGGAAGAAAGGCTTCAACCTCTTGAGTTTCCACATTGACTGAAACATCTTCTTAGTTATATTTTTTATATGGTTTTCAAGTGTTAGATTTCATTCAATGGTAGCTCCAAGAATCTTCAGGGTGTCTGAAATAGGAAGGGAAAAGTTTGGTGTGGCAATGGAGGAGAATCTATTTGTGTTATGTTGTGATGTGATATAAGTATAAGACATTGTGTTTTTTCAGCGTTAAGCTTTAATTGAAAAGCATCCACCCATGAATGCATAATTTGGAAGCTGTGATTGATGCCGTCCATAATTTCCATTGGATGATATTTCAAAAGGCGTTTGACAAAGTACCTCATGAAAGACTCCAGAAGAAATTGGAGCGTCATGGGATAGGAGGTAGTGTCCTATTGTGGATTAAAAACTGGTTAAAGGATAGAAAACATGCCGAAGTCTCACCACTCCTTAAAAAAACCTTCATTGGACCCTACCTGTCCTTCCAACTATCGCCCCTTCTCCCTCCTCCCTTTCCTATCCAAGATACTTGAATGCACCACTATTGTCTTGACTTTCTTTCATCTCAATCTATTCTTGATCCACTTCAATCTGGTTTTTGCCCCCTTCATTCAACTGAAACAGTGCTTGCTAAAGTCTCCAATGATCTGTTCCTTGTCAGATCCAAAGGTCTCTATTCTATCCTCATCCTTCTCGATCTATCTGCTGCTTTTGACACTGTTGATCACAGCCTACTCCTTGATACGCTGTCCTCACTTGGATTTCAGGGCTCTGTTCTTTCCTAGTTTTCTTCTTATCTCTCCCAGCGTACCTTTAGTGTATACTCTAGTGGATCCTCCTCTACTTCTATCCCACTGTCAGTTGGTGTACCTCAGGGATCTATCCTGGGACCTCTTCTTTTCTCTGATCTCATCCCATGGTTTTCAGTATCATATTTACGCTGATGACTCCCAGATCTACCTCTCCACACCAGAAATCTCAGGCAAAATCCAGGCCAAAGTATCAGCCTGCCTGTCTGACATTGCTGCCTGGATGTCTCAGTGCCATTTGACACTAAACATGACCAAGACTGAGCTTCTCATCTTTCCCCCAAAACCAACCTCTCCTCTTCCCCCATTCTCTATTTCTGTGGATAACACTCTCATCCTTCCTATCTCATCAGCTCGTAACCTTGGGGTCATCTTCGACTCCTCCCTCTCCTTCTCTGCACAACATATTCAGCAGCCTGCTAAAACCTGTAGTTTCTTTCTCTATCACCAAAATTCGCCCTTTCCTTTCTGAGCACACTACCAGAACCCTCATCACCTCTCGCTTAGACTATTGCAACTTGCTTCTCACAGGTCTCCCACTTAGCCATCTCTCTCCTCTTCAATCTGTTCAAAATTCTGCTGCACGACTAATATTCCGCCAGTGTCATTATGCTCATATTAGCCCTCTCCTCAAGTCACTTCACTGGCTTCCTATCTGTTTCCGCATACAGTTCAAACTCCTCTTATTGACCTATAAGTGCATTCACTCTGCAGCTCCTCAGTACCTCTCCACTCTCATCTCTCCCTACATTCCTCCCCTGGGGAAATCTCTCTTATCTGCACCCTTCTCCTCCACTACTACTAACTCCAGACTCCGTTCCTTTTATCTTGCTGCACCAAATGCCTGGAATAGATTCCCTGAGCCGGTACGTCAAGCTCCATGTCTGGCCGTCTTCAAATGTAGGCTAAAAGCCCACCTTTTTGATGCTGCTTTTAACTCCTAACCCTTGTTCACTTGTTCAGAACCCTTATTTTATCATCCTCACTTTAATATTCCCTTATTTCTTGTTTGTCCTGTTTGTCTGTCCTAATTAGATTGTAAGCTCTGTCGAGCAGGGACTGTCTCTTCATGTTCAAGTTTACAGTGCTACGTACGTCTAGTAGCTCTATAGAAATGATAAGTAGTAGTAGTCTTTGGGATTCCGGAATCTTGCTATCTTTGTCCTTTTCCCTTATTTGTCCTGTTTGTCTGTCCTAATTAGATTGTAAGCTCTGTCGAGCAGGGACTGTCTCTTCATGTTCAAGTTTACAGTGCTACGTACGTCTAGTAGCTCTATAGAAATGATAAGTAGTAGTAGTCTTTGGGATTCCGGAATCTTGCTATCTTTGGGATTCCGGAATCTTGCTACTCTTTGTCCTTTTCCCTTATTTGTCCTGTTTGTCTGTCCTAATTAGATTGTAAGCTCTGTCGAGCAGGGACCGTCTCTTCATGTTCAAGTAGTAGCACTATAGAAATAAGTAGTAGTAGAAAACAGAGAGTAGGGTTAAATGGTCAGTATTCTCAATGGAGAAGGGTAGTTAGTGGGGTTCCCCAGGGCTCTGTGCTGGGACCGCTGCTTTTTAACATATTTATAAATGATCTAGAGATGGGAGTAACTAGTGAGGTAATTAAATTTGCTGACGACACAAAGTTATTCAAAGTTGTTAAATCGCGAGAGGACTGTGAAAAATTACAAGAGGACCTTGCGAGACTGGGCGTCTAAATGGCAGATGACGTTTAATGTGAGCAAGTGCAAAGTAATGCATGTGGGAAAGAGGAACCCGAATTATAGCTACATCGTGCAAGGTTCCACGTTAGGAGTCACAGACCAAGAAAGGGATCTGGGTGTCATCGTTGATGATACGTTGAAACCTTCTGCTCAGTGTGCTATGGCGGCTAAGAAAGCAAATAGAATGTTAGGTATTATTAGGAAAGGAATGGAAAACAAAAATGAGGGCGTTATAATGCCTTTGTATCGCTCCATGGTGCAACCACACCTCAAATATTGTATTCAATTCTGGTCACCGCATCTCAAAAAATATGTAGTAGATTTAGAAAAGGTACTGAGAAGGGTGACGAAAATGATAAAGGGGATGGGACGACTTCCCTATGAGGAAAGGCTAAAGCGGCTAGGGCTCTTCAGCTTGGAGAAAATATGGTTCAGGGGAGATATGATAGACGTCTATAAAATAATGAGTGGGGTGGAACTGTTAGACATGAATCACTTGTTTACTCTTTCCAAAAATACTAGGACTAACACACAATGAAGCTACAAAGTAGTAAATTTAAAACAAATCGGAGAAAATATTTCAACTCTGGCATTTGTTGCCAGAGAATGAAGTAAAAGAAGTTAGCTTAGCAGGGTTTAAAAAAGGTTTGGCTAGATTCCTAAAAAGAAAGTCCATAAGCCAAATCCACTACTTATTTCTAGGATACGCAGCTTAAAATGTATTGTACTGTTTTGGGATATAACCTGGATTGGCCACTGTTGGAAACGAGATGCTGGGTTTGAGGGACCTTTGGTCTGTCCCAGTATGGCAATACTTATGTACTTAGTCAAACTGGGTCAGATCAATGGTCCATCTAGCCCAGTATCCTGATTCCAGCAGTGGCCAATCCAGGTCACAAGTACCTGGCAGAACCCCAAAGGGTAGCAACATTCCATGCTACCAATCCCAGGACAAGCAGTGGCTTCCTCCATGTCCATCTCAATAGCAGACTACAGACTTTTCCTCCAGGAATTTGTCCAAACCTTTTTTAACCCCAGATATGCTAACCGATGTTACTACATCCTCTGGCAAACAGTTCCAGAGCGTAACTATTCGTTGAGTGAAAAAATATTTCTTCCTGTTTTTAAAAGCATTTCCATGTAACTTCCTTGAGTGTCCCCTAATCTTTGTACTTTTGGAACGAGTAAAAAAAAAATGATTTACTTCTATTCATTCTACACTACTCAGGATTTTGCAGACCTCAATCATATCCTCTCAGCCGTCTTCTTTTCCAAGGTGAAGAGCCCTAACCTCTTTAGCCTTTCCTCATATGTATTGTACAGGCCATCACTCCATAAACTGGTCTCTACCGTGTTGAAAAATTTATTGCAACTGGATATGTTCAGGCTCCCTCAGAACTTATCACTGTTTTCACATGTGGAACAAGCAGAGACTTGACAGGTCGGCAGGTGCTGAGAGTTTGCCTCATAAATTTCACTTGGTAGAAGGCGGAGGAGAGAAGGGCTCTTATATTTCCACCTTTACATAAAGCAGGTAAATATTAAGCATAGCTTTCCTCTTCTCCCCAAGTGCTTACAAGAAATGGATTCAAACTAATTCTTAGTAGTACAAAATGCAAATATTTTTTTTCTTTTTAGAGTTATGCTGAGTTTTGTAAAATGTGTGTCTATTTTAAACTGCTCTCTCTACAGCTTAAATTTAATTTCTGGTAACAGAGAAGTAAAGCCAGTATAATGGACATAAATTAGACACAGAGTTTGATACTGGACTGCTTCATTTTAATATCTTTCATAGATGTTAAAATCTCAATAGAAGACTATAGACTTTTCCTCCAGGAATTTGTCCAAACCTTTTTTTAAACCCAGATACGCTAACCGCTGTTACCACATCCTCCGGCAAAGAGTTCCAGAGCTTAACTATTCTGCGAGTAAAAAAATAATATTTCCACCTATTTGTTTTAAAAGTATTTCCATGCAACTTCTTTGAGTGTCCCCTAGTCTTTGTACTTTTGGAACGAGTAAAAAAAATTGATTCACTTCTACCTGTTCTACACCACTCAGGACTTCAATCATATCCCTCAGCCGTCTCTTTTCCAAGCTGAAGAGCCCTAACCTCTTTAACCTTTCCCCATACGAGAAGAGTTCCATCCCCTTTACCATTTCGTTCGCTCTTTTTTCAACCTTTTCTAATTTCGCTGTATCTTTATTGAGATACCGCGACCAGAATTGAACCCAATACTCAAGGTGAGGTTGCCCGGTGGAGTGAGAGAGAGACATAATAGTATTCTTGGTCTTACTTACCATTCTTTCCCTAATAAATCTTAGCATTCTGTTTGTTTGCTTTTTTTTTTTAGATGCCGCCACACACTGGGCAGACGATCTCAGCGTATTGTCTACAATGACACCTAGATCTTTTTCTAGGGTGCCGACTCCCAAGGTGGACTCTAGCATCAGGTATCTATGATTCGGATTATTCTTATCAACGTGCATCAACTTTGCATTTGTCCACATGAAATGTCGTCAGTCATTTGGATGCCCAGTCTTCCGATTTCCTAAATCCTTTCTGCATGGCTCGGTGTGTACAACCGGCGTTCAACCCTCGGTAGCCCTGTGGCTAAGTCCGCAGTTGCTTTCTGCATTGGCCTCAGAGCAAGTGTTTACAAGGGGTGAATACACAAGGGAGCAGCAAAGGTGGAACATAAGCAGGGCTCCCACTTAGGTGCATAACTTACAGAATAGGCACTTTATGGCTGGTGTAATTGTGAACGCTCGTTGATACCTGGCTACGTTAGTATTGCGTACCAGTACTGCTACTTCTACTTAACATTTCTAGAGCGCTACTAGGGTTACGCAGCACTGTACAGTTTAACAAAAAAGGACAGTCCCTGCTCAAAAGAGCTTACAATCTAAAGGACGAAATGTCAAGTTGGGGCAGTCTAGATTTCCTGAATAGAGGTGTAGTGGTTAGGTGCCGAAGGCGACATTGAAGAGGTGGGCTTTGAGCAAGGATTTGAAGATGGGCTGGGAGGGGGGCCTGGCGTATGGGCTCAGGGAGTTTATTCCAGGCATGGGGTGAGGCGAGGCAGTACTTAGGTGTCGGAGCCCTGTTCTGTACCTGAACCTTCTTAAAAGGTGCCACTGGGTTCTGTCTTTGTGGACGAAAGTTTGAAAAACCACTTTGAACTTTCCAAAGAGTTTCTTCAAAGACATCCCAGTGCCATCTTCTATGAAGTGTCAAGTAACAATGGCACTGGTATTCTTCCAAGACCAGTCCCTTTCTAGGCCACTATGGGACACCTGCATCAAAGGTCCCTGTGCCCAAAAGTCACTTCCCAAGAAGAGCAACATCTGGAGGTGGTAGATCTGATTGGATCAGTCCAGAACAAGAGATTTTCAACCCAATGATGATAGTTGAAACCCTCTGCCCAGTGTGTGGCGGCAGCTAAGAAAGCAAATAGAATGTTAGGTATTATTAGGAAAAGAATGGAGTGGAGGAGTGGCCTAGTGGTTAGAGTGGTGGACTTTGGTCCTGGGGAACTGAGGAACTGAGTTCGATTCCCACTGCAGGCACAGGCAGCTCCTTGTGACTCTGGGCAAGTCACTTAACCCTCCATTGCCCCATGTAAGCCACATAGATACTATTGGAGATTCTACATGGAATGTTGCTACTGTTGGAGATTCTACATGGGATGTTGCTGCTATTGGAGATTCTACATGGAATGTTGCGATTCCACTAGCAACATTCCATGTAGAAGGCTGCGCAGGCTTCTGTTTCTGTGAGTCTGACATCCTGCACGTACGTGCAGAAGCCTGCGTGGCCACATTGGTGATCTGCAAGAGCCGACTTCTACATGGAATGTTGCTAGTGGAATAGCAACATTCCATGTAGAATCTCAAATACTAGCAACAGTGGAGGAGTGGCCTAGTGGTTAGAGTGGTGGACTTTGGTCCTGAGGAACTGAGTTTGATTCCCACTTCAGGCACAGGCAGCTCCTTGTGACTCTGGGCAAGTCACTTAACCCTCCATTGCCCCATGTAAGCCGCATTGAGCCTGCCATGAGTGGGAAAGCGCAGGGTACAAATGTAACAAAAATAAAACAGATACTATTGGAGATTCTACATGGAATGTTGCTACTATTGGAGATTCTACATGGAATGTTGTTACTATTGGAGATTCTACATGGAATGTTGCTACTCCACTAGCAACATTCAATGTAGAAGGCTGCGCAGGCTTCTGTTTCTGTGAGTCTGACGTCCTGCACGCACGTGCAGGACATCAGACTCACAGAAGCAGAAGCCTGTGCGGCCACATTGGTGATCTGCAAGGGCCGACTTCTAGTGGAATTGCAACATTCCGTGTAGAATCTCAAATAGTAGCAACAGTGGAGGAGTGGCCTAGTGGTTAGGGTGGTGGACTTTGGTCCTGAGGAACTGAGTTCGATTCCCACTTCAGGCACAGGCAGCTCCTTGTGACTCTGGGCAAGTCACTTAACCCTCCATTGCCCCATGTAAGCCGCATTGAGCCTGCCATGAGTGGGAAAGCGCAGAGTACAAATGTAACAAAAATAAAATAGATACTATTGGAGATTCTACATGGAATGTTGCTACTATTGGACGTTCTACATAGAATGTTGCTACTATTGGAGGTTCTAGATGGAATGTTGCTACTATTGGAGGTTCTACATGGAATGTTGCTACTATTGGAGATTCTACATGGAATGTTGCTATTCCACTAGCAACATTCCATGTAGAAGGCTGCGCAGGCTTCTGTTTCTGTGAGTCTGACGTCCTGCACGTACGTGCAGGCCGTCAGACTCACAGAAGCAGAAGCCTGCGCGGCCACATTGGTGATCTGCAAGGGCCGACTTCTACATGGAATGTTGCTAGTGGAATAGCAACATTCCATGTAGAATCTCCAATAGTAGCAACAGTGGAGGAGTGGCCTAGTGGTTAGGGTGGTGGACTTTGGTCCTGAGGAACTGAGTTCGATTCCCACTTCAGGCACAGGCAGCTCCTTGTGACTCTGGGCAAGTCACTTAACCCTCCATTGCCCCATGTAAGCCGCATTGAGCCTGCCATGAGTGGGAAAGCGCGAGGTACAAATGGAACAAAAATAAAATAGATACTATTGGAGATTCTACATGGAATGTTGCTACTATTGGAGATTCTACACGGAATGTTGCTATTCCACTAGCAACATTCCATGTAGAAGGCTGCGCAGGCTTCTGTTTCTGTGAGTCTGACGTCCTGCACGTACGTGCAGGACGTCAGACTCACAGAAGCAGAAGCCTGCACGGCCACATTGGTGATCTGCAAGGGCCGACTTCTACATGGAATGTTGCTAGTGGAATAGCAACATTCCGTGTAGAATCTCCAATAGTAGCAACATTCCATGTAGAATCTCAAATAGTAGCAACAGTGGAGGAGTGGCCTAGTGGTTAGGGTGGTGGACTTTGGTCCTGGGGAACTGAGTTCAATTCCCACCTCAGGCACAGGCAGCTCCTTGTGACTCTGGGCAAGTCACTTAACCCTCCATTGCCCCATGTAAGCCGCATTGAGCCTGCCATGAGTGGGAAAGCGCAGGGTACAAATGTAACAAAAAAATTGAGGGCGTTATAATAGTTATAATCACTCCATGGTGCAACCGCACCTCAAACATTGTGCACAATTCTGGTCTCCACATCTAAAAAAAGATAATAGTAGAATTAGAAAAAGGTACAGAGAATGGTGATGAAAATGATAAAGAGGGTGGGATGACTTTCCTAAGGCTACAGCTGCTAGGGCTCTTCAGCTCTAAGAAAAGATGGCTGAGAGGAGATACGATAGAGGTCTATAAAATAATGAGTGGAGTGGAACGGGTAGACGTGAATCAATTATTTACTCTTTTCAAAAATACAATGAACCTACAAAGTAGTAAATTTAAAATGAATTTTGAAAAAATATTTCTTCACTCATCGTGTAATTAAACTCTGGAATTTGTTGTCAGCGAATTTAGTAAAAGCAGTTAGCTTAGCGGGTTTAAAAAAAAGGTTTGGCTAGCTTCTTTTTAAAAAGTTCATAGGCCATTATTAAGATGGGCTCGGTAAAATCCACTTTGCTTATTTCTAGGATAAGCGGCATAAAATGTATTGCACTGTTTTGGGATCTTCCCAGGTACTGGTAACCTGGATTGCCCACCGTTGGAAACAGGATGCTGGGCTTGATGGACCTTTGGTCTGTCCCAGTATGGCTATACTTATGTTCTTATGTAGCGTGTGGCTATTCAAATCTCTCTCATTCATTTCATTATAGATAACCTGAAAACCATACTAGCCGAGTGTGTCCGAGGACAGGGTTGAGATCTCCTGGTCCAGACAGAGGGTAGCCTTTTCCTGCCAAAAGTTACTGGACGGACTTTTTTAACACCCCCATGTCAGTACTGATGTCTGATACGGTATATGCTAATAATCTTTGTATTAAATAAGTCTTTACATTTTACTTTCTTTTTTTAATACTGACAGACCAAAGCTCAGATCTGTGGCATGCGGGACAGGAGGAATAAACTCAGCGGTGGAAACACCGAAGCTGCCATCGTCTTTACAAAAGCTCAGGCATCTGAACCTCCGAAATAATGGAGAAACAGTGTTCAGAACGAAAAGGCACTGAGAAGATGAGCTGGAGCTTGGAGAATGAAAAATGGGAAAGGAAACAGACAGGACAAACCCAAAAGAATGTACTGGGCATGGTGACGACTACACATTCCTTGCTCTGTGTTTCCCTCAGTGCTTTGAAGCGCCGGGGCTGGTTTTAATAAGGAGGGAGTATTTCTCTGCAGCATTGGAAATGTGCTGCACAGTGTAATCAGTCCCGTGTGAGTCAGAGCTGAGTGGGCTTGGACTGGAAACAAAAATACACCCCACCTTTGAAATGTGTCTTTTTGTCTTAAATCTTCACAGACTGCTATCAACAGAGTGGAGATTTTAGAAGTAGAAGAGACTGGCAAGGCTCAGAATTGTGTATTCCTGTGTCTAACTTTTAAGATGGTTGGGTTTTTGAATATATGGCTGCATTTCTCTTTAGTCTGAGGGACATTCTGGACTTAAAAAAGAACTTTGGATTTCTGGTACATTTATATTGATCCAGACCTGAGGGGCAGTTCCTTAAAACTCTCTGTTTAAGGAGGCAGTACCCTTCTACTAAACATTTCTAAAGCGCTACTAGGGTTACGTAGCGCTGTACAGTTTAACAAAGAAGGACAGTCCCTGCTCAAAGGAGCTTACAATCTAAAGGACAAAAAAGTGCAGTCAATCAAATTGGGGCAGTCTAGATTTCTTGAATAGGGGTATAATGTTTAGGTGCCGAAAGCGACATTGAAGAGGTGGGCTTTGAGCAAGGATTTGAAGATGGGCAGGGAGGGGGCCTGGTGTATGAGCTCAAGGAGTTTATTCCAAGCATAGGGTGAGGCGAGGCAGAAAGGGCAGAGCCTGGAGTTGGCGGTGGTGGAGAAGGGTACTGAGAGGAGGGATTTGTCCTGTGAGCAGAGGTTTCGGGTAGGGGCATAAGGGGAGATGAGGGTAGAGAGGTCATGAGGTTTTGCAGATTGAGTGCATTTGTAGGTTAGTAGGAGAAGCTTGAACTGAATGCGGTACCTGATCGGAAGCCAGTGAAGTGACTTGAGGAGAGGGGTGATATGGGTATATCGGTCAAGGTGGAAGATAAGACGTGCAGCAGAGTTCTGAACGGACTGAAGGGGGGATAGATGGCTAAGTGGGAGGCCAGCGAGGAGTAGGTTGCAGTAGTCAAGGCGAGAGGTAATGAGAGAGTGGATGAGAGTTCGGGTGGTGTGCTCAGAGTGGAAAGGGCGAATCTTGCTGATGTTATAGAGGAAGAAGCGACAGGTCTTGGCTACTGGATATGCGCAGAGAAGGAGAGGGAGAAGTCGAAGATGACTCCGAGGTTGCGGGCAGATGTTACACTTCAGCTATAGACGTACTCCATTGCAAAACCGATTAGAAGCCAATCAGGGCTAAGGCATCTGACAGAAAGAGGGTCAATTTAGAACCAGTTACCTAGGTTGGATTTATTAGGAAAGGGATGGTAAATAAGACCAAGAATACTATAATGCCTCTGTATCGCTCCATGGTACGACCTCACCTTGAGTATTGCATTGTTCTGGTTGCCGTATCTCAAAAAAGATATAAGAATATAACATAAGAACGGAATTAGAAAAGGTAATTTTTCACTCTTCCTAAAAAGTAAAAAGACCAGGTGACACATGGAAATACTGTTAAAACAAATAGGAGGAAATATTTTTTTTACTCAAAGAATTAGTTAAGCTCTGGAACTCACTGTCGGAGGATGTGGTAACTGTAGTTACGCGTATCTGGGTTAATAAAGGTTGTGATAAGTTCCTGGATGAAAGGTCCATGGTCTGTTATTGAGATGGACATGGGGGGGGGGGGGGGGGGGAAGCCACTGCTTGCCATGGGAATGCTCTACCAAAACCCTCATCCACACCCTTGTCACCTCTCGTTTAGACTACTGCAATCTACTTCTTGCTGGCCTCCCACTTAGTCACCTCTCCCCTCTCCAGTCGGTTCAAAACTCTGCTGCTCGTCTCATCTTCCGCCAGGGTCGCTTTACTCATACTACCCCTCTCCTCAAGACTCTTCACTGACTCCCTATCCGTTTTCGCATCCTGTTCAAACTTCTTCTACTAACCTATAAATGTACTCACTCTGCTGCTCCCCAGTATCTCTCCACACTCGTCCTTCCCTACACCCCTTCCCGTGCACTCCGCTCCATGGATAAATCCTTCTTATCTGTTCCCTTCTCCACTACTGCCAACTCCAGACTTCGCGCCTTCTGTCTCGCTGCACCCTACGCCTGGAATAAACTTCCTGAGCCCCTACGTCTTGCCCCATCCTTGGCCACCTTTAAATCTAGACTGAAAGCCCACCTCTTTAACATTGCTTTTGACTCGTAACCACTTGTAACCACTCACCTCCACCTACCCTCCTCTCTTCCTTCCCATTCACATTAATTGATTTGATTTGCTTACTTTATTTATTTTTTGTCTATTAGATTGTAAGCTCTTTGAGCAGGGACTGTCTTACTTCTATGTTTGTGCAGCGCTGCGTATGCCTTGTAGCGCTATAGAAATGCTAAATAGTAGTAGTAGTAGTAGTAATTGGGTTTCTGCCAGGATTGACCACTGTTGGAAGAAGGATACTGAGCTAGACGGACCATTGGTCTCACCCAGGATGGCTATTCCTAGATTCTCAGCTGAATTAATCCTTGATAATCAGTGTCATCCCCTATGTGAACACCAGCATTAAACAGCCAGGACTGGGGCAACCGCTAGGAGTAACCTGGCGACACCGGGACAGCTGTCTGGATACCACCGCTGAATAGGGGCAGTGCCTGTGTACCTGCTGGGTCTGCCCCTGGGCATAGGATCCTGGCCATCAGAGCAGATTTTCAGCAGCCCTCTTGTTAAGGGCTGATAATATCTGTTCCTGGCCCAGTCAGTGTGTTTTCGCCAGGGCAAATCGCAGTGAATCTCAATCCCACTGCCTCAAAAAAACCTGCAGAATCTCAGCTAAAAGGCAGCCAGGCTCAGAAGCAGGCACCACTATACATGGCTGAAGTCCACATGTAGCTGCATGTTTTATAACCTATGCAAATAATTTTTGACTCCGCCCATACTCCTCCTAAAGCTTCGCCTTGGGGTCCTATAAAAGTACTCACTGTCTTGTTACTCTGCATACTTTTTACACCTTGGATAAGTTTGTAAGAGGTCTTTCACGTGTGTATAACAGGCTTTGGTTGCAAAAAAAAATCTATATTATGTTTAACAGGAAATCATACAAAGAATCCTGTAGAATGAAAGTATGTAGTTTTACCAGCAACCTGATATTTCACCCCCTCTTTGAACATTTCCCCCCCCCCTGTTCTTTGTGCGCTTTTTCTTTTTTCCTATCGTTGAACTTCTCTGCCAGACAGCTGACCCAAGGGGTTCTGAGGAACCCTTACTAGACTATAATTATTATGTACCCCACATTATCCCACCTATTTGCAGGCTCAATGTGGCTTACAGAGTGTTGTTATGACATCGTCATGACAGGATCTAGATACAATCAATATTAAGCAGAAGATGGAAGAGGGATAAGAGAAGGAAGGGTTATGTAGGGTGTGTTTTAATTCATAGGTGGGTTGGGTGGTGATAGTGTCATTAAGGGGTCATTTTGTAGGCTTTGTTGAAGAGATGTGTCTTCAAGGATTTACGAAAGTTGATTAGATTGTCCATGGCTTTCAAGGCTGCGGGCAGTGCGTTCCATAGCTGTGTACTCCTGTACGAGAAGGTAGTGGCATATGCCTGCTTATATTTAATTCCTTTACAGAAGTTCAAATTGAGGAATCTGCGGGCTGATCTTTTGGCGTTTCTGGGTGGTAGGTCCACTAGGTTTAACATGTAGAGTGGGGCATCTGCGTGAATGATTTTGTGTACGGTCGTGCAGATCTTAAACTCAATGCGTTCCTTAAGAGGGAGCCAGTGCAGTTTCTCTCTTAAGGGTCTCGCACTTTCGTATTTTGTTTTTCCAAATATGAGTCTGGCTGCGGTATTCTGGGCTGTTTGGAGTTTCTTAATAGTCTGCTCTTTGCAGCCCGCATACAGTGTGTTACAATAGTCCAGATGGCTTATTACCATTGACTGACTGGAAAGGCTCTCTGGGGGGGGGGGGGGGGGGGGGGGGGGGGCCTTTTCACTGTCATTTATTGATTCACGTGTTTTTTTTCTTCCTCAGCCCTGAGCATACCACTTCTAAGGTGGACCCAGGCCTAGATGTCATCAGTAGACGAGGGATCCTACAGATCCATAACACATCACTGCTACAACCTGAGCCATGGGACAAGCCCCTTTCATGACCATTTTGATCACATGATTTCAAAGAATGTTGGTCTTGAATTCTACAATCCAGAGAAGCAGAACATACGTCTTCTGATAGTTAAAAAGGCTTTTATTCTTGCCACTTTAAAACACAACCTGACATGGCCACGTACGTTTCACTGGAGGTTGTGTCAGGGATTATCAACCACACATTTAAAAATAAATAATAACTAAATCACAAAATAAAATACTGTCTCAAAATTAACATACACTAAAACCAAGATTATCAACTTCCAATAGAGACATACTAATCATTGATATAATTCAAAAATGTTAAAATATATATAATTAATATTAAGCATAAACTCTCAACACTTTTAAATTTAAAAGGCACAAGATAAATACAATGCACAAAAAATATGGTAATTAAATCATAGACATCTGAACATTAAAATACAAATGGTATCTAAATAAAACTCAAAGTCAGTTTGTAGAGTCAAAACTACTACTACTACTTAACATTTCTAAAGCGCTACCAGGGTTACGCAGTGCTGCACAATTTAACATAGAAGGACAGTCCCTGCTCAAAGAGCTTACAATCTAAAGGACACGTTAAAAGGAACTGTCTTGTCTGTCTGTATTATTTAGATTGTAAGCTCTTTTGAGCAGGGACTGTCTCTTTGCATCAGGTGTTCAGCGCTGTGTGCGTCTGGTAGCGCTATACAAATGCTAATAATAATAATAACATATATCTATTAGGGTCCCAAAGGGCATAAACACCTAATAGTTGGTAGATATAACAATGAAAACAGCTCAGCCTAAGAACAGCAAAACAATGTAAGAAATGAAATAAGAGCCATTTCAAAAGACAAACGTGGAAGCACAAAATACTCACAGCTAGCAGCAGCATAAAGAGAGTGTCTCCTCCTTTCTCAATAGTGCAGCTGTGCCAAGAGGCCGAGTTTAACTTCCTGCTGCAGGTCAGAGTTCACTCACAAACTCCCTTAAAAAACTTCTAAAAGAAGGGTAAAAAAAAAACTTCTACAAACTAAAAGAAGGGTAAACATAAAAAAACCCCTCCAAAACCTAAAACAACAGCTAGACAAACTTAAAAACGTAAGCTTGAAAAACCAAAAGTCATCAAAACTACAGCATCTGGAAAAACACAGAGCTGCCAAATTACACCAGGAGGGAGACTTTTTTTGGCCGGTCCTGGATTTCTGCCAACTTCATCTTGGTGCATGATGGGACCTGCAGCACTGATTTCAATGGATAGAATCATGGACTACAAGTCCCACACTGCTTTGGGATGTAAGTTTACAATCAAGACTGGCCAAAAAGTCTCCCTCCTGGAATGGGTAACTTTGGCAGCTCTGAAAACATGCGTATTTAATTATATGATGTCATCTCTTTAAAAAAAACCATCTAAAACAAGCCTCTAACAAAAGGTTAAAATGCACTAGAATCTAAAAAAAAAACACCAGCTGGACAGAGCATCTAGGTGCATGACCTGAAAATTAAATTTGCACCTTGCATCATCCCATGCACTCTTTCATTTCAGATCATGACCTTTCACCTCATTGTCATTTCAAATAAATGCATTTTCTTCATGATTCCCATGTATCTTGGCTGTATCTCCTAGAGTCAGTGGAGCTTGAACTGATGATGTTAGACAGGGAAACAACCACGGAAGACACAGAAACCAGGAAAGCTCAGGTGATATGTACCTTCCAGGTGCCAGGGTTAGATCCCTTCCCTTTCAGGGTCTCCCCTTGAGGCTCACTGTGATTGGTCAGTTCTTAAGGAGAGCGGCACAGACTCTCTACTGGCACAACAGAATACTGGGATATATAAGAGAAGCCCTACTGGGTCAGGTCAATGGTCCATCATGACTAGTACCCTGATTCCAACAATGGCCAATCCAGGTCACAAGTATCTGACAGAATCCCAAATAGTGGCAACATTCCATGTAGAATCTCAAATAACAGCAGCATTCCAGAATCCCAAACAATAACAAGATTAGATTGTAAGCTCTTCCGAGCAGGGACCGTCCTTAATTGTTAATTTGTACAGCGCTGCGTAACCCTAGTAGCGCTCTAGAAATGTTAAGTAGTAGTAGTATTCCAGAATCCCAAATAGTAGCAATGCTCCATGCTACCAATCCCAGGGCAAGCAGCGGCTTCCTTCAATGTCCATCTCAAAAACAGGAACTAATCCAAACCCGCATACGCTAACCGCCGTTACCACATCCTCCGGCAAAGAGTTGAGTGGAAAAAATATTTGGTCCTTGAACATCTGCTTGTCTAGTCCCCGTTCTTGTGCTTCTTCCCTGTGGTGGCACTCTCTACTGGGGATATAGACCTTCACCCTTTGATCTTCTGCCTGCCTCATCTGTCTGAAACTCCATCACACCCATGCTGGCTTGAGTCCTGACTCACACAGCCCTTCAAGAAGAGCAACACAGGAGTAGAGGATGACAAAACAACTTCCAAATGCTACCGCTGCCATATTGGTGTACCCCAAACAAACCAAAACCTCCTTGAAACAAACGATCAGCTACAAACCTTGGACAAAGTGTTTATTCCAAATGAGGACTGGAGATTCGTTGTAATTACAGTAATCATGCCCACACACTAAAGAGATCACCGATTCCCTCCCATCCCATGTACCAATCTGCTAGAACAACATAGTAACATAGTAGATGATGGCAGAAAAAGACCTGCACGGTCCATCCAGTCTGCCCAACAAGATAAACTCATATGTGCTACTTTTTGTGTATACCTTACCTTGATTTGTATCTGTCATTTTCAGGGCACAGACCGTGTAAGTCTGCCCAGCACTATCCCCGCCTCCCAACCACCAGCCCCACCTCCCACCACCGGCTCTGCCACCCAATCTCAGCTAAGCTTCTGAGGATCCTTTCCCTCGGAACAACGTAGTAGCATGATATATCCACCACATATCCCTACGAGATGGGCGACAGTCCAGCACCGATCTGAGGGGCTCACACTCTCTTGCTGCTAGTTTGAAAACTGTTCCATCACTGATTAGTCAGACTTTCTTTAAATTAGTCACCTTACTTTCTAACTCCTCTTACTCTCTTACTTATCTATATGTTCCATCTTTGCTTATACCCTACGCTGTCTATTAAAATGTTCTATTACGTACTGTGTTGACATTGTAAGTAATATACTATGCCATACTTTGTATTGTTATTTGAATAGTTTTACTACTGTAATTGTCTATTGGCTACAGACCATTATTAAATGGAGAAAATCCACTATTTCTAGGATAAGCAGTATAAAATGTTTTGTACTTTTTTGGGATCTTGCCAGGTATTTGTGACCTGGATTGGCCACTGTTGGAAACAGGATGCCCGCACATCTGGCTGTGTGCTATTCTATAAGACATGGTACCTCACTCTAATAGTGCTAAGAGGACACGGCCATGGAAGTGGCATTCTCAAGAGTTGTGTGCTGTGTTATAGAAAATGGAGAAGCCACATCCAACTTGCACACCAGTATTTATAACGGATTCAGTTGGTGTAAGTCATCGCACACAATGTTGAGCGTGGGGATGTCGGCTGGGCATTATTCTATAAGGGCTTTACAACTACTACAAATTAACATTTCTAGAGTGCTACTAGGGTTACGCAGCGCTGTACAGTTTAACAAAGGCTCGAAGGAGCTTACAATCTAAAGGACGAAATGTCAAGTTGGGGCTTTCATCCCGGAACTTCCTTCATAGAATAGTGCTGAGTGCTGATTTTTCCCGGTGCCTATTTTATTGAATCTGACCCTATATGGATAGTGCTGGACCGTGCCTGGGTGGTGCGAGGATGGAGTGGCGACTTATCCAAAAAGCAATGATATTCAGACCACTATACGAATAGGATATTGTGACAAATTGCCGACTGTCCTATTGGAGGTACCAGTATTCAATCACCTTCTTAGGCACACTGGATGGACCATATGGGTCTTTATCTGCTGTCATTTACTATCCAGCCGACATTCAAAATGATCGAGTCAACTGGAAATTGCTTGTTCGAGGCTATACAGTCATTTTCAGTGGCACTTAACTAGTTATCTTCGCTGAAAATGGCTGGTTAGCACCGAATTCAAAAGTGACGAACGTGGGCATTCCAGGGGTGGAGTCGGGGTCAGTGTCAATATTCAACCCCTCACCGCATAACAACTATCGAAGAACAATCTCAACGGAAATAGTTTTTCACTCAACAAATAGTTAAGCTCTGGAACTCTTTGCCGAATGATGTGATAATGGTGGTTAGCATATGTGGGTTTTAGAAAAGGTTTGGACAAATTCCTGGAGGAAAAGTCCATAGTCTGCTATTGAGACAGACATGGGAAGCAACTGTACTATGGAATGTTGCTACTCTGAGATTCTGAATGGAATCTTGTCACACTTTAGGATTCCAGAATCTTGCTATTCTTTGGGGTTCTACATGGAATGTTGCTACTCTGAGATTAGTACATAAGTATTGTCATACTGGGACAGACCAAAGGTCCATCAAGCCCGGCATCCTGTTTCCAACAGTGGCCAATCCAGGTCACAAATAGCTGGCAAGATCCCCCCAAAAAGTACAAAACATTTTATGCTGCTTTCTCCAGAAATAGTGGATTTTCCCAAGTCCAATTTAATAATGGTCTATGGACTTTTCCTTTAGGAAGCCATCCAAACCTTTTTAAAACTCTGCTAAGCTAACTGCCTTAACCACATTCTCTGGCAACGAATTCCAGAGTTGAATTATACGTTGAGTGAAGAAACATTTTCTCCGATTTGTTTTAAATTTCCTACTTTGTAGCTTCATCGCATGCCCCCTAGTCCTAGTATTTTTGGAAGGAGTAAACAAACAATTCATATCTACCCTTTCCACTCCACTCATTATTTTGTAGACGTCTATCATATCTCCCCTCAGCCGTCTTTTCTCCAAGCTGAAGAGCCCCAGCCGCTTTAGCCTTTCCTCATAGGGAAGTCATCCCATCCCCTTTATCATTTTCGTCACCCTTCTCTGTGCTTTTTCTAATTCCAATATATCTTTTTTGAAATGCGGCGACCAGAATTGAACACAATATTCGAGGTGCGGTCGCAAAGGCATTATAACGTCCTCATTTTTGTTTTCCATTCCTTTCCTAATAATACCCAACATTCTATTTGCTTTCTTAGCCGCAGCAGCACACTGAGCAGAAGGTTTCAACGTATCATCAACGATGACACCTAGATCCCTTTCTTGGTCTGTGACTTCTAACGTGGAACCTTGCATGACGAACCTATAATTCGGGTTTCTTTTTCCCACATGCATCACCTTGCCCTTGCTCACATTAAACCTCATCTGCCATTTAGACGCCCAGTCTCCCAGTCTCGTAAGGTCCGCTTGTAATTTTTCACAATCCTCCCTCAATTTAACTACTTTGAATAACTTTGTGTCGTCAGCAAATTTAATTACCTCACTAGTTACTCCCATCTCTAGGTCATTTATAAATATGTTAAAAAGCAGCGGTCCCAGCACAGACCCATGGGGAACCCCACTAACTACCCTTCTCCATTGAGAATACTGACCATTTAACCCTACTCTCTGTTTTCTATCTTTTAAACAGTTTTTAATCCACAATAGAACACTACCTCCTAACCCATGATTCTCCAATAATGCATGAAATCTTGTCATTCTTTAGGATTCCAGAATCTTGCTATTCTTTGGGGTTCTACATGGAATGTTGCTATTCTTTGAGGTTCTGAATGGAATCTTGTCACTCTTTAGGATTCCAGAATCTTGCTATTCTTTGGGGTTCTACGTGGAATGTTGCCACAATTTGGGTTTCTGCCAGGTACTTGTGACCTGGCTTGGCCACTGTTTGGAAAACAGGATACTGGGCTAGATGGACCATTGGTCTGACCCAGTATGGCTACTCTTATGTTCTAAACTGCTTAAATCGAGCTGTATAAATAGCAGTCCTATCTTTAAGCGGGTTGACTGAATATTGACTTAACCAGCTATGTGTTAGCCAGCTAAAAAAAAAAAGAGAGAGAGAAGGATATTCAATGCTGAAGCCCAGACAGGGCCCAGCATTGCATATCCAGTAATACCACCGGCGGTGGGCAGGTAACCGCTCACCACCACCAGCTGAATATCGGAGGTACGTTACTACGTTACCAAGCAGATAAAGTAAGAGCAGCAGCCCACTCTATCCAGATAACCAGCACTACTTACTATCTGGATAGTGGCACAGATTATCTGTGATTTATTTAAATACCACATCCAGTGTTTAAAAAACATCCCCAGCCGCAGAGTTTAAATATCAACCCACATGTTTTCAGGCTTTTCTTTAACTTCTTAAGTGAGACCTGAGTTTTTTCTGGAGGGTATTCGGTACACGTGGAACTGTCACAGAGAAAGCTTTGTTCCCAGCGCTGATCAGACAGTGCCGCAGGAACAGACTGCAGAGCCTCAAACACGAGGACATCTGCGACTGGAATCTGTCTTGCAAATAATCAGCTGTTAAGCCTTGCTGAATTCTAAATGCTAAAAGAAGTTTAAGTTTACAGTTAAGTTTGACAAGAAGCCATAGCAACTCTTTGAGCGCCGAGGTCATTTCCTACTGCCACATCGAATAGGCTGCAATCGCATAATACTTCCCATTGAAGTGATTACAATAGTCAGCCGCAGACAATGACCAAAGTTTGAACCGGCATGAAGTGCAGTAGTTCGAGCAATAGAACTGAAACTAAAACAAAGTCTTTTCGATGGAAAATTCATGGAAGCAATCAAAAGCGTTTTTTTTTCCACCATGGCAGAAATCTGATCTTTGCTTATCCAAAGAAACCCCCAAGTCTTTATCATAAGTACATTAGTGTTGCCATACTGGGACAGACCATAGGTCCATCAAGCCCAGCATGCTGTTTCCAACAGTGGCCAATCCAGGTCACAAGTACCTGGCAGAAACCCAAATAGTAGGAACATTCCATGTAGAACCCCAAAGAATAGCAAGATTCTAGAATTCTAAAGAATAACAAGATTCCATACAGAATTTCAAAGTGAAGCAACATTCCATGTAGAACCCCAAAGAGTAGCAAGATTCCATTCAGAATCCTAAGTACATAAGTGTTGCCACACTGGGACAGACCGAAGGTCCATCAAGCCCAGCATCCTGTTTCCAACAGTGGCCAATCCAGGTCACAAGTACCTGGCAGAAACCCAAATAGTAGGAACATTCCATGTAGAACCCCAAAGAATAGCAAGATTCTAGAATTCTAAAGAATAACAAGATTCCATACAGAATTTCAAAGTGAAGCAACATTCCATGTAGAACCCCAAAGAGTAGCAAGATTCCATTCAGAATCCTAAGTACATAAGTGTTGCCACACTGGGACAGACCGAAGGTCCATCAAGCCCAGCATCCTGTTTCCAACAGAGGCCAATCCAGGTCACAAGAACCTGGGAAGATCCCCCCAAAAAGTACAATACATTTTATGTTGTTTATCCTAGAAATAAACAGTAGATTTTCCCAAGTCCGTTTTAATAATGGCTTATGGACTTTTCTTTTAGGAATCTATCCAAACCTTTTTTAAACCCTGCTAAGCTAACGGCTTTTACTACATTCTCTGGCAATGAATTCCAGAGTTTAATTACGTGTTGAGTGAAGAAAACCTTTCTCTGATTCGTTCTAAATGTACTACTTTGTAGCGTCATTGTATTTTTGAAAAGAGTAAACAAGCGATTCACATCTACCCAATCCAGTCCACTTATTATTTTATAGATCTCTATCATATCTCCCCTTGGCCATCTTTTCTCCAAGCCGAAGAGCCCTAGCCGCTTCAGTCTTTCCTCTTAGGGAAGTCGTCCCATCCCCTTTATCATTTTTGTCACCCCAAATAGTACCAGAATCCCAAAGAGCAGCAAGATTCCAGTATACCAAAGAGTAGCAAACCTTCAGAATCCCAAATAGTACCAGAATTCTGGAATCCCCAAAAGTAGCAAGACTCCAGAATCCAATAGAACAGCAAGAGTCTGGACTTCCAAAGAGCAGCAAGATTCTTTGGAATCTTGGACTTCCAAAGAGCAGCAAGATTCAGATTCTGGAATCTGAAAGAGTAGCAGGATTCCGTAATCCCAAAAGTACCAGGATTCCTGAATCCCAAAGAGTAGCAAGATTCCAGAATCTCAAAGAATACCAGATTCTGAAATCCCAAAGAGTAGAAAGATACTGGAATCCCAAAGAATGGGAAAACTCCAAAATCCTAAAGAGTAGCATACACTGGAATCCCACAAAGTAGCAAGATTCCAGAATCCATTAGAATGGCAAGATTCTGTAATCCGAAAGAGTAGCAAGACTTTGGTATCCCAAAGAGTAGCAGGGCTCCAGAATTCCAAAGAGTAGCAAGATTCCAGAATCCAAGATTCCAGAATTCCAAACAGTAGCAAAATTCCATGGGATAGCAGTGGCTTCCCCCATTCTATAACTGCACCATTCTATAAATATGTGATAGGCAGAGATGGGTAGTAACGAAGTACAGTTACTTTGTTACCGTACTTTTACTTGTAACTCGTTACATTTTTACTTGTAATTTATTACACTTAAGCTGTGCTTTAATTAGTACAAATTTGGAAAGTAGTTTTTAATAAAAAGCGTTTTTCATACCTCTGGTTCTCTCCCTCTATAGGCATTTGATAAATAAGGACTAAAATAATTATGTGTCCAATTTGTTCAATAACGTCAACAGACATCACACTCGGGGGGGAGGGGGAAGGGAAACAGATTTTTGCCCAGTCCTGGCTTTCAATTTAGATCTCCAATGGACAATGGTAGTTGTAGTCCCTGATTCTGATTGTACTTGTCATGTTGAGATGAAGATGTGAATTTTTCCTTAGGTAAAGGTAAACAAGGGATCATTCTGGTATGAATGCAGATTAGTCTTAGAAACAGTGGTTTCTTGTTTTCTCCGCACTTCAACATGAGTTTCGGGGAAGGAGACTATTCCACCAAAATAGTTTCAGCATAGACTCACAAATAAATTTAACTTTCTTAAAAATGTATTCATTTAAATATATACTTTTATTTATTCTGGTTCTGTTTCATTGTACCCAATAAAGTACTGTTTGTAAGCACACTAGATTCTGTGGTCCAACTGGGTTTCTGCCATGTACTTGTGACCTGGATTTGCCAGTGTTGGAAGCAGGATACTGGGCTAGATCAGTGACGTTCCTAGGGTGGCTGACACCCGGGGCAGATCGCCAATGCGCCCCCCCCCCCCGGGTGCAGCGCAACCCCCACCCACCCCCGGCGAAAGGACACCCCCCCCGGGTGCATTTTTACCTGCTGGGGGGGTGCCGCACGCCTGTCGGCTTCGCTCGTTCCATGCTCCCTCTGCCCCGGAACAGGAAGTAACCTGTTCCGGGGCAGAGGGAGCACGGAATGAGCGGAGCAGACAGGCGCGTGGCATGCCCCCGGGGCAGACCGCACCCACCGCCCCCCGCCTTGATACGCCACTGGGCTAGATGACCCACTGGTCTGACCCAGTGTGGCTATTATATGCACACCTTACGGAATACTAATATGACAGTGTTTCTAGTCAGTTGAAGGAATTATGGGGTCCTTGTAATAAGCCACGGTAAAAAGTGGCCTGCAGCAGTGTAGAAGCGGGTTTTGGGAGAGTGCTGGGCCAGTTTTTCCAAAGGGCTTTTTTTTAACGGGACAGGAAAAAGGCATGCGATAAAACTAAAACCAGCCTGAGCCCTTAACACCACCCACTGATCTAGCGGTAACCAATGACGTGTGCACCAACTGCTGATTGCCACTGGAAATGGAGCGCATAGAAGGAAATAAATAAATAATCCAGGTGCTATGGGCATGCGCCAAATCTGAAATTACCACGGTAGCCTGGCGGTAGCTCACTTGGGCGTACACTGCAAGCGTTTACAGCCTAACGCGCCTTTGCAAAAGGGCCCCTATATTGGCTGTGTTTGTGCACAAATTATTTTAAAAATTGTATGTATAGTTTTTCAGATATTATATGGGAATATATCAGAGTTATTAATTCAATTTTTCTCTTACTGGGTTTTTTTTTTTTTAAATCTGGCCCTATGCATGTAACCAGGGGTGTGCTGGTAAATTTTTAACAACTGACTCTCTCTCTCTGGGCATAGCCGGCCCTGAAATTTTGGGGTGGGGTGGGGTGTGGGAATACATGCCTCTCTCTCCCCTCCCTTGTGCGGGCACGCTAGGCATACCTTTGCCGAGCCCCACCAGCCAATAAATGGCCTGCCACCATTCTCTGCTGCTTGTTTCTGGCTCTCAGCAACATGATGGAACCTTCTTGCGCTTGCATGAAAAGTCCCAGCCTGATGCTCAGAGCCAGAAACAAGGAGCAGGGAGCAGCAGCAGTCTATTTACTCACTGCCATCAAAGTAAAAGAGAATTCAGGAGGGGGCCCAAGCCCACATTTTGGGAGTCAGTTGTTAAAGTAGCCATGGGGAGGCCTACTTTAACAACCGGCTCCCAAAATTCTTAAAAACTTAACAAACGGCTCTCGCGAGCCCGTGAGAGCCCGCTCCAGCACACCACTGCATGCAACTTTGGAACATAGGTACAAGCATTCATCCAGCTCTATGGCTGGCATAATTGCTCACATTTAAACAGATAAGCACATATATCCCCGGTATGCTAGTATTCTATAAAGGACTATGTGCCAATCAGGTGGGCACCTATATATATAGGTGCAGAATTATAGAACTGCCCTGCACGTGTCTACCTCTAACATAAATATTTGAAAGGTATTAATCCGCAAACAAATCTTTTCCAGAGATGGGAAGGCGGTAGAACGAGAGGACATGAAATGAGATTGAAGGGGGGCAGACTCAAAAAAGATGTCAGGAAGTATTTTTTCACGGAGATGGTGGTGGACGCTTGGAATGCCCTCCCGCGGGAGGTGGTGGAGATGAAAACGGTAACGGAATTCAAACATGCGTGGGATATGCATAAAGGAATCCTGTGCAGTAGGAATTGATCCTCAGAAGCTTAGCCGAAATTGGGTGGCGGAGCAGGTGGGGGAAGAGAGGTTGGTGGTTGGGAGGCGAGGATAGTGGAGGGCACATTTATACGGTCTGTGCCAGAGCCGGTGATGGGAGGCGGGACTGGTGGTTGGGAGGCGGGAAATACTGCTGGGCAGACTTATATGGTCTGTGCCCTGAAAAGGACAGGTACAAATTCAAGGTAAGGTATACACATATGAGTTTGTCTTGGGCAGACTGGATGGACCATGCAGGTCTTTTTCTGCCGTCATCTACTATGTTACTATGTTAACCACCATGGTGATCTGTGAATGGTGGACAGTCAGCACCGATGGTGGGAGGCGGGGCTGGTGGTTGGGAGGCGGGGATAGTGCTGGGCAGACTTATAAGGTCTGTGCCAGAGCCGGTGGTGGGAGGCAGGGATAGTGCTGGGCAGACTTATACGGTGTGTGCCAGAGCCGGTGGTGGGAGGCGGGGCTGGTGGTTGTGGGCGGGGATAGTGCTGGGCAGACTTATACGGTCTGTGCCAGAGCCGGTGGTGGGAGGCGGGACTGGTGGTTGGGAGGCGGAAAATACTGCTGGGCAGACTTACACGGTCTGTGCCCTGAAAAGGACAGGTACAAATTCAAGGTAAGCTATACACATATGAGTTTGTCTTGGGCAGACTGGATGGACCATGCAGGTCTTTTTCTGCCGTCATCTACTATGTTACTATGTTATATGTGGCAGTAGGATATGCGTCTTTCTCCTCCTGTTCTCGCTGTTAATCGCTGTATTCCATTGGACTGAAAGCGCAAACCCCCTGTGCGGGTCTCTCTTCTTAAAGCCCTGTAGCTTCTTACGGGTTAGAGATCGAGTGTAGCTTTTAAACACCAATCTTGACCCAGCTGAAACAAATCAGAGCTGGCATCTCTGCCAGAAATATGTTTTTTTCTGCTCTCCCTCCCCCTTTCTTTTAACGGGCATTAATCCATTTCTCTTCCCAGCTCTGCGTATGTGTAGTGTGGCAATGATTAGTACAGTCATATGGAAAAGAGAGAATCTTACCCGTACGTATTTTATTTATTTATCAGGATTTATTTACCGCCTTTTTGAAGGAATTCACTCAAGGCAGTGTTCAGTAAGACTAAATCAAACATGAGCTTAGCCTTCCTTAGGAAGTTTCAGCAGTCGCTTCACTGGCTCCCGATCCGCTACCGTATACAGTTCAAGCTTCTCCTATTGACCTTCAAGTGCACTCAATCTGCAGCCCCCCATTACCTCTCTACCCTCCTCTCCCCGTATGTTCCCACCCGTAACCTCCGCTCTCAGGACAAATCACTCCTATCTGTACCCTTCTCCACCACCGCTAACTCCAGACTCCGCCCCTTCTGCCTCGCATCACCTTATGCCTGGAACAGACTTCCCGAGCCCATACGCCATGCGCCCTCCCTGACCATTTTCAAGTCCTTACTCAAAGCCCATCTCTTCTCCCTTGCTTTTGGCGCCTAACCACCTTCCCCATTCATGATACCTACACTGACTACATAGTTTGTAACCTTTAGATTGTAAGCTCTCTTGAGCAGGGACTGTCCTTCCCCTTGTCTAAACTTCTACAGCGCTGCCTAACCCTGGCAGCACTATAGAAATGCTAAGTAGTAGTAGTAGTAGCAGTTTGTTTCACCCTCGGACTTAATTTTTGCATGATGCCGGAAACTATTGTGATAACAAATTCTATACAAAAGGCTGAATGTAGTGATAAATGTCTCCAACCAAATAATTTACATAAGTACATAAGTAATGCCACACTGGGAAAAGACCAAGGGTCCATGGAGCCCAGCATCCTGTCCACGACAGCGGCCAATTCAGGCCAAGGGCACCTGGCAAGCTTCCCAAACGTACAAACATTCTATACATCTTATTCCTGGAATTGTGGATTTTTCCAAGTCCGTTTAGTAGTGGTTTATGGACTTGTCCTTTAGGAAACCGTCCAACCCCTTTTTTTAAACTCTGCCAATCTAACCGCCTTCACCACTTTCTCCGGCAACAAATTCCAGAGTTTAATTACACGTTGGGTGAAGAAAAATTTTCTCCGATTTGTTTTAAATTTACTACACTGTAGTTTCATCGCATGCCCCCTAGTATTTTTGGAAAGCGTGAACAGACGCTTCACATCCACCTGTTCCACACCACTCATTATTTTATATACCTCTATCAATGTTTTATTCATTGCCTTTATCTTCAGGTCTATTATCCTGCTGTGTATTTATTTATTCATGGCATTTATACCCCATATTATCCCGACAACCTGAGTTCAATGTGGCTAACAATACAGTTAATCAAGACTAAATTACAAAAAACCAAGTGAATACAACTACATCATATAAAATTACAGAGAATAAAGAACACTTCAATGCCTGGATCAGAGAAGGAGACAGAAAGGTAAGGTGATCAGATCAGCCTAAACAGGAAGATCAGGGACAACTTCCAGAAATCTACTAAAATGGAAGGTCTTTAGCATTTTTCGAAATGTCATATAATCACATTGACCACAGACAGATTTAAGTAAGGCGTTCCAACATTTAATGCCCTGATAACCAAATCTCGCTTCAAGAACTGACTTCTATGCAATTTTCTTACTGCTCTTACTGCTTCTTCCTCTTTATCAGCAGCAAAATTCGCCCTTTCCTCTCTGAACACACCACCCATACTCTCGTCCACGCTCTCATTACCTCTCGCCTTGACTACTGCAACTTACTCCTCACCGGCCTCCCACTTAGCTATCTATCCCCCCTTCAATCTGTTCAGAACTCTGCTGCACGTCTTATATTCTGCCAGAACCGATATACTCATATCACCCCTCTTCTCAGGTCACTTCACTGGCTTCCAATCCGATACCGCATTCAGTTCAAGCTTCTCCTTCTTACCTATAAATGTACTCAGTCTGCTGCCCCTCACTACCTCTCTACCCTCATCTCCCCTTACGTTCCCGCCCGAAACCTCCGTTCACAGGACAAATCCCTCCTCTCATTACCCTTCTCCACCACCGCCAACTCCAGGATCCGCTCATTCTGCCTCGCCTCACCCTATGCTTGGAACAACCTTCCCGAGCCCTTACGCCAAGCCCCCTCCCTGCCCATCTTCGAGTCTTTGCTTAAAGCCCACCTCTTCAATGCTGCGTTCGGCACCTAACGCTTACCTCTCAGGAAATCCAGACTGCCCCAATTTGACTGCCCCTATCGGACTGACTGTTCACGTGTCCTTTAGATTGTAAGCTCTTTGAGCAGGGACTGTCCTCCTATGTTAATTGTACAGCGCTGCGTAACCCTAGTAGCACTTTAGAAATGTTAAGTAGTAGTAGTAGTAGTAAGTATTCCCTAGTCCCTAGAACAGCATTATGGGGTGGAAGATCAACATGAGGTTGCGTATAGTCATGGGACATACCAAACAAACTCTGGTCGATAAAAACATAACGTTTGAAAGTGACCCAAGCTTTAATTGAGAGACAATGCAGTTTAGATAACAATGGTGATGCCTTATCAAAATGAGAAACTTTACAGACATAAGTACATAAGTATTGCCATACTGGGAAAGACCAAAGATCCATCAAGCCCAGCATCCTGTTTCCAACAGTGGCCAATCCAGGTCACAAATACCTGGCAAGATCCCCAAAAAGTACAAAACATTTTATACTGCTTATCCCAGAAATAGTGGATTTTCCTCAAGTCCATTTAATTATGGTCTATGGCCTTTTCCTTTAGGAAGCCGTCCAAACCTTTTTAAAACTCTGCTAAGCTAACCGCCTTTACCACATTCAACGAATTCCAGAGTTGAATTACACGTTAAGTGAAGAAACATTTTCTCCGATTCATTTTAAATTTACTACTTTGTAGCTTCATTGCATGCCCTCTAGTCCTAGTATTTTTGGAAAGAGTAAACAAACGATTCACATCAACCCTTTCTGCTCCACTCATTATTTTGTAGACTTCTATTATATCTCCCCTCAGCCATCTTTTCTCCAAGCTGAAGAGCCCCAGCCGCTTTAGCCTTTCCTCATAGGGAAGTCGTCCCATCCCTATATCATTTTCGTCACCCTTCTCTGTACCTTTTCTAATTCCACTATATCTTTTTTGAGATGCGGCAACCAGAATTGAATACAATATTCGAGGTGTGGTCGCAAAGGCATTATAACGTCCTCATTTTTGTTTTCCATTCCTTTCCTAAGAAAACTCAACATTCTATTTGCTTTCTTAGCCACAGCAGCACACTGAGCAGAAGGTTTTAAAGTATCATCAACGATGACACCTAGATCCCTTTCTTGGTCTGTGACTCCTAACGTGGAACCTTCCATGACGTACCTATAATTCGGGTTCCTCTTTCCCAAATGCATCACTTTGCACTTGCTCACATTAAACATCATCTGCCATTTAGACGCCCAGTCTCCCAGTCTCGTAAGGTCCTCTTGTAATTTTTCACAATCCTCCTGCGATTTAACGACTTTGAATAACTTTGTGTCATCAGCAAATTTAATTACCTCACTAGTTACTCCCATCTCTAGGTCATTTATAAATATGTTAAAAAGCAGCGGTCCCAGCACAGACACCTGGTGAACCCCACTAACTACCCTTCTCCATTGAGAATACTGACCATTTAACCCTACTCTCTGTTTTCTATCTTTTAACCAGTTTTGAATCCACAATAGAACACTACCTCCTATCCCATGACTCTCCAATTTCCTCTGGAGTCTTTCATGAGGTACTTTGTCAAACGCCTTCTGAAAATCCAGATACACAATATCAACCGGCTCCCCTTTATCCACATTTGTTCACCCTTTCAAAGAAATGTAGTAGATTGGTGAGGCAAGATTTCCCTTCACTAAATCCATGTTGACTTTGTCTCATTAATCCATGCTTTTGAATATGCTCTGTAATTTTGTTCTTAATAATAGTCTCTAGCATTTTGCCCGGCACCAACGTCAGACTCACCAGTCTATAATTTCCCGGATCTCCTCTGGAACCTTTTCTAAAAATCGGCATTACATTGGCCACCCTCCAATCTTACGGTACCACACTCAATTTTAAGGATAAATTACATATTACTGACAATAGCTCCGCAATTCTATCTATACTCTGGGATGAATACCATCCGGTCCAAGAGATTTGCTACTCTTCAGTTTGTAGAACTGCCCCATTACATCCTCCAGGTTTACAGAGAATTCATTAAGTTTCTCCGACTTGTCAGCTTCGAATACCATTTCCGGCACCAGTATCCCACCCAAATCTTCCTCGGTGAAGACCGAAGCAAAGAACTCATTTAATCTCTCTGCTACGACTTTGTCTTCCCCGATCGCCCCTTTTACTCCTCAGTCATCTAGTGGTCCAACCGATTCTTTTGCTGGCTTCCTGGTTTTAATATATGTAAAACAATTTTTACTATCTAGCTATTTTTTCTATCTATTTTACTATCTAGCTATTTTTCACGGAGAGAGTGGTGGATGCTTGGAATGCCCTCCCGCAGGAGGTGGTGGAGGGGTCTGGGGGGCTCAGCACTCAAGATAAGGGAGTTATGCACCTGGGAGCAATTTGTGAAGTCCACTGCAGTGCCCCCTAGGGTGCCCGGTTGGTGTCCTGGCATGTAAGGAGGACCAGTGCAGTACAAATGCTGGCTCCTCACACGACCAAAGGGCTTGGATTTGGTCATTTTTGAGATGGGTGTCTCGGTTTCCATTATGGCCGAAAACGGGGGACGGCCATATCTAAGTTCAACCTAAATGTTGAGATTTGGGTGACCCCCCAACCTTATTATCGATACGAAAGATGGACATGCATCTTGTTTCGATAATACGGGTTTCCCTGCCCCTTCGCCAGAACGTTCTTAGAGATGGACGCCCTTAGAGATGGTCATCCCCGTTCGATTATACCCCTTCACGTGCTTTTGCCTCCAACGCAATCTTTTTTTTGAAGTCCCTCAGCCTTCCTTATCAGCACTTTGCATTCGATTTGACATTCCTTTTGCTGTTTCTTATTATTTTCAGTCGGTTCCTTCTTCCATTTTCTGAAGGATTTTCTTTTAGCTCTAATAGCTTCCTTAACCTCACTTTTTAACCACGCCGGCTGTCGTTTGGTCTTCCGTACTCCTGTTTTAATACGCAGAATATATTTGGCCTGGGCTTCCAGGATGGTGGTGTTCTTGAACAGCATCCATGCCTGATGTAAATTTTTGACCCTCGCAGTCGCTCCTCTAAGTTTTCTTTTCACCGTTCTTCTCATTTTATCATAGTCTCCTTTTTTAAAGTTAAACGCCTACGTATTTTATTTCCTATGTATACTTACTCCAAATCTAATATAAAATCTGATCATATTATGATCACTGTTATCAAGCGGCCCCAGCACCATTACCTCCCGCACCAGATCATGTGCTCCACTAAGGACTAGGTCTGGAATTTTTCCTTCTCTCGTCGGCTCCTGTACCAGCTGCTCCATAACGCATCAAGGAATTTTACCCTCCTAGCGTGCACCGATGTTACATTTACCCAATATCTGGGTAATTGAAATCACCCATAATTATTGTGTTGCCCAGTTTGTTTGCGTCCCTAATTTTCTTTAACATTTCTGCATCTGTCTGTTCATCCTGGCCAGGTGGACGGTAGTACACTCCTATCATTATCCTTTTCCCCTTTACACTAGGAATTTCAATCCACAGTGATTCCAAGACGTGTTTTATTTCCTGCAGAATTTTCAGGCTTTCGTTAATATACAATGCTACCCCTCCACCAATTCGATCCATCCTATCACTATGATATAATTTATACCCCGGTATGACAGTGTCCCACTGGTTAGCCTCCTTCCACCAGGTCTCAGAGATGCCTATTATATCTAATTTTTCATTTAGTGCAATATATTCTAACTCTCCCCTCTTATTTCTTAGGCTCCTGGCATTCGCATATAGACATTTCAATCTGTGTTTGTTGCTCCTATTTACATCATGTTTAGTGTTTGACAGTATTAATTTGCAATCTTTTGTCTGATTTTTAGTTTTATTTAGGGACACCTGGAGGGGCATAATCGAACGCGAATGCCCATGTGTAAGGACGTCTATCTCCGAGAACGGATATGTGAAGGGGTGGGCCAAACTGTATTTTTGAAAAAGATAGACGTCTATCTTTAGTTTCGAAAATACGGTTTGTGCCAGGCAAATGCATTGGATGTGGGCGTTTTTTGAGCTGGGCGTTTTCGTTTTTCAGCAATAATCGAAACCGAAGCGGCCCAGCTCAAAAACGAACAAATCCAAGGCTTTGGGTCATGGGAGGGGCCAGGATTCGTAGTGCACTGGTCCCCCTCACATGCCAGGACACCAACCGGGCACCCTAGGGGGCACTTTTAAAAAAGAGAAAAAAACATTAAATTATCTCCCAGGTGCATAGCTCCCTTCCCTTGGGTGCTGAGCCCCCCAAATCCCCCCAAAACCCACGCCCCACAACTCTACACCATTACCATAGCACTTAATAGTGAAGGGGGGCACCTAGATGTGAGTACAGTGGGCTTTGGGGGGGGGGGGTTAGAGGGCTCCCATTTACCAGCAGAAGTGTAACAGGTAGGGGGGAATGGGCCTGGGTCCACCTGCCTGAAGTCCACTGCACCCACTAAAAACTGCTCCAGGGACCTGCATACTGCTATGATGGAGCTGGGGATGATACTTGAGGCTGGCATACAGGCTGGCAAAAAAATGTTCTAAAGTTCTTGTTTTTTTGGTGGGAGGGGGTTAGTGACCACTGGGGGAGTCAGGGGAGATCATCCCCGATTCCCTCCGGTAGTCATCTGGTCATTTAGGGCACTTTTTGGGGACCTGGTTGTGATAAAAAAGGGTCAAAAAAAGTGACCTAAATTCTCGCTTAAAACGCCTTTCTTTTTTCGATTATCGGCCGAGCGCGCCCATTTCTGTTTGGCCGATAACCATGCCCCAGTCCCGCCTTCACCACGCCTCGACACGCCCCCATCAACTTTATTCATTCCCGCGACGGAGTGCAGTTGAAGACGCCCAAAATCGGCTTTCGATTATACCGATTTGGGCACCCATGCGAGAAAAACGCCCATCTCCCGATTTGGGTCGAAATATGGGCGTCTTTCACTTTCGATTATGAGGTGGCTGATCTACTATTCTATAAGCGACACCTAAATGTAGGCACGGTATATGGAATGCGCTGAGTTGATATCCCAGTGCTACGACTACTGCCTCCATTTACACCGAAGAAAGCATGGCGCAAATACTGGCACGTAGATTTAGGCACAGAGGGGCATGTTCTATAACAGTGTGTGTAAATTTTGGAATGCCCACGTGTTTCACTCTATTTTAAACTCAGATACAACCATCTGCCTCAAGGGTCTGACACAATAAAAACTACCAAAAGGTTGGTACAGGAACAAATGAAACATAAAGGACAGAAAGCACCAAAAATAGGATTATACATAGGGTTCTTTACTTCTGCCTTTGGGTTTCGAGTGGAGGAGTAGCCTAGTGGTTAGTGCAGTGGACTTTAAGCCATTGTGACATCACTGATGAGGTTGGCTCTTATTGGTGGAATGAGTGGAGGAGTAGCCTAGTGGTTAGTGCAGTGGAGTTTGATCCTGGGGAACTGTATTGGGCAATCAAGCCATTGTGACATCACTGATGAGGTTGGCTCTTATTGGTGGAATGAGTGGAGGAGTAGCCTAGTGGTTAGTGCAGTGGACTTTGATCCTGGGGAACTGGGTTCAATTCCCACTGCAGCTCCTTGTGACTCTGGGCAAGTCACTTAACCCTCCATTGCCCCTGCTACAAAATAAGTACCTGAATATATGTAAACGACCTTGAATGTAGTTGCAAAATACCACAGAAAGGTGGTATATCAAGTCCCATCCCCCCCCCCCCCCCCCCCCCCCCAATATTAGGCACCGAGTGAGTGTATTCCATAATAATGCTGTAGCAGGCTAGTTGCCACCTGGATAATTCCTGCCTGGACTGTCCCCCCACCCACTGGCTAGTTCTTACTGGCATGTAGCTTTTGTTGTTTTTTCTTATGTTGGTGTTCTGTTGCGGTTTTTTTCTTCTGCATTGTATTATTTTTATGAGAAGTGTTATTGTATGGCGTGGATCTGTTGGAAATAATTTGTGTACATTTTTACGTATATATGATCTTTTATGCTCTTTATTATTTTGGATTTTGGTTTATTTTAATTTCTTTTTTTTTTTTGGTGTGGTGTGGTGTGATGTGTTAAAGGTAATGTTTGGGGGGGGGTGTTATGTTTGGGGGCGTGGGATAAGCATAAAGGAATCCTGTGCTGAAGGAATGGATCCTCAGGAGCTTAGTCAAAATCGGGAGGCGGGACTGGTGGTTGGGAGGCGGGGATAGTGCTGGGCAGACTTATACGGTCTGTGCCAGAGCCGGTGGTTGGGAGGAGGGGCTGGTGGTTGGGAGGCGGGGATAGTGCTGGGCAGACTTATACGGTCTGTGCCAGAGCCAGTGGTTGGGAGGCGAAGCTGGTGGTTGGGAGGCGGAGATAGTGCTGGGCAGACTTGTACGGTCTGTGCCAGAGCCGGTGGTTGGGAGGCAGGGCTGGTGGTTGGGAGGTGAGGATAGTGCTGGGCAGACTTATACGGTCTGTGCCAGAGCCGGTGGTTGGGAGGAGGGGCTGGTGGTTGGGAGGTGAGGATAGTGCTGGGCAGACTTATACGGTCTGTGCCAGAGCCGGTGGTTGGGAGGAGGGGCTGGTGGTTGGGAGGTGGGGATAGTGCTGGGCAGACTTATACGGTCTGTGCCAGAGCCAGTGGTTGGGAGGCGAAGCTGGTGGTTGGGAGGCGGGGATAGTGGTGGGCAGACTTATACGGTCTGTGCCCTGAAGAGCACAGGTACAAATCAAAGTAGGGTATACACAGAAAGCAGCAAATATGAGTTATCTTGTTGGGCAGACTGGATGGACCGTCATCTACTATGTTACTATGTGTTGGGGAGGAAATTGCTTCCCCTCCAAAAGATCTGGAAGGGGAAAAGGAAGGAGATGCTTCATGATTATTAAGGGTGGGAATTATCCTCCCTGGAGCCGTGGGAATTGGCTAGGTGGCAATTTTCCAGATGGGAACTGTCCGGTGAGAGCTGTCCATGTGGAAACTGGCCTAGATCCAATAATGTGCATAGATTTTAGAAACGCCCATAACCCGCCCATAATCACACCCCCATTTCAAATATGCTAAGGAATTTAGCGAGTTGTGTGCATAAATTGTAATTAATGCCGATAATTTCTTGTTAAAATCCAATTGACAGCACTAATTAGCTAGTTAACCAATTAGGTGGGGAAATGTGGGATAGAAATGTAACAAATAAATAAATAAATAATAAATATGTTACGTACATTGTTATAGAATACGCTTCAATATCTGCATGGAAATTAAGGCATGAATTTCGGGGATAGTGACAATCTTCAGCACAGTACCAGCTTCATATGGCTAGCATATCCATATAAAGTTAAGACTGCTTATTCAGTGAAACTTCACTTGCATGGAGTGGAACAGGTAGACCTAGGAGGCATGCAACGAAGCTGCTAAGCAGTACATTTAAAATGAATTGCAGACAATGTGGTAAAAGCAGTTAGCTTAGCAGGGTTTAAAAAAGGTTTGGCTAATTTCCTAAATGAAAAATCCATAAGCCATTCTTAAGATGGACTTGGGAAATCCACTGCATATTCTGGGATAAACAGCATAAAATACATTGTTCTGTTCTAAGATCTTGCCAGGTGGTACTTGTGACCTGGATTGGCCACTGTTGGAAACAGGATACTGGGCTTGATGGACCTTTGGTCTGTCCCAGTAGGGCAATACTTATGTACTTATACACATAAAGATATATGGATGATTTGTCCTATATCTTTATTAAGCCACTGTCTTGCTGGATATATGGCCCTGTAAGTAAAGTGGTTGCTGACTAATCTTCTGGATGGAATGTCTTTTCTGTCTGCTGTATTACTTCTGAAAACCTTTCGAGTTTGCTAAATTATTGGCATTAGAGGCTTTAGGCTGAAAAAAAAAAGAAACAAAGTGGAAAATATGATTTTGGGCTGTGTCTGCCTTTAATTCTTTCCAGTTGAATCGGGAGCAGAACTGAAATGGAAGCAGATCCTGTCACCTGAAAACCTGAACTATGCAAACAGGGTAAAGAATGAAGAATTGAGATAACCCTCTTGAATCTGTGAAGACCAGGCTTTCATGCTCTCCCATAATGTTCACAAAAGAAGTTTAGAAGCTTTGAGCACCATTTACAGGCATAAAAAAAAGAAATGTGTGTATGTAAATTAGCATAAAAGGAGATGACGACAGTCCATCTGGTCTGCCCAACAAGATAAACTCATAACATATTACTACTACTACTACTTAACATTTCTAAAGCGCTACTAGGGTTACGCAGCGCTGTACAGTTTAACAAAGAAGGACAGTCCCTGCTCAAAGGAGCTTACAATCTAATGGACAAAATGTGCAGTCAACAAATTGGGGCAGTCTAGATTTCCTGAATAGGGGTATAATGGTTAGGTGCCAAAGGCGACATTGAAGAGGTGGGCTTTGAGCAAGGATTTGAAGATGGGCAGAGAGGGGGCTTGGCGTATGGGCTCGGGGAGTTTCTTCTAAGCATAGGGTGAGGCGAGGCAGAAAGGGCGGAGCCTGGAGTTGGCAGAGAAGGGTACAGAGAGGCGGGATTTGTCCTGTGAGCGGAGGTTTCGGGTAGGAGCGTAAGGGGAGATAAGTATGTAGTATCACATCATAACATAAGGTATGATGTGATACTACATAGGTGTACTTAATTTTAATTTGTCATAGAAGTCTACCCGGCACTGCCTTGTTCTCCGACTTCTGAAATTGTCATTGCAGCCCCACTGCAGCCTATCCAAATCTGTGCAGCCATGATCAGAAAAGAGATGTAGGGGTCCTTTTACCAAGCTGCCCTAGTGGAAGGGGTCATTTTTCCTGCGTGCCAGGGCCCTTTTTACTGCAGCAGATAAAAAAGCCCCTAGACACACATGGTCATGTGGTAAGAGAACTCTTATCGCATGGCCATGTGACGGGGAGCCCTTACTGCCACCCACTGAGGTGGCGATATGGGCTCCCACGCTAATCCAGCGATGCCCGATTTCTGCTGGGATATTGCCATGCAAGCTGTTTCGGGGGGGGGGGGGGTTCTTTTTCCCCCGGAAATGGCGCACGCTTGGGTTGGAACTACTGTCATGGCCGTATTGGGCCGGCGGTAGACCCAAAACAGCGAGTGATAAGCCTGAGTTGGGTTTACTGCTGCTCTGTAAAAGGGCCCCATAGAGAGGTTGTGTTCTGGATGGTCCTTTCCAGTATGGGAGCAATTCTGTGAGTATGCTTTTTTAAAAATATTACATTACAAACAGCTTATAAACCTGTAACTCTCCATCTAGGATTCAAGGCAGGATACAACAACAACAAAAAAATAAAAACAACTGATAAAATTACAAATAGAAATCAAAAATTTACCATAACAAAAAACGATTGTTAATTACATGAGCAGACCTCTAGAATGTTACTGTATCATAAATACAAATTCTTCAAGTATGGGAACAAAACCGGGAAAATGTTAGCTCAGATCACAAAGACTTGGAGTCGGTTTCGTTATGTTCCAGCTTTACAATCCCCCAACGGGACCGTTACCTCTAAACTGGAAGAGATAGCGGAGATTTTTAAGCCCTTTTTCAGCAGCTTTATACTGCCAATACTGATATTTCGGGGGAAGCCTTTGCCATTGCAGCTTATTTGGAGAGTTTGGGCCTGCTGCGCCTTCCTGTGGAGGCACTGAATCGGCCTTTAACTGCTAAAGAGGTGCACTTAGTCATCTGGGCCCTTACTACTACTACTACTATTTAGCATTTCTATAGCGCTACAAGGCGTACGCAGCGCTGCACAAACATAGAAGAAAGACAGTCCCTGCTCAAAGAGCTTACAATCTAATAGACAAAAAATAAAGTAAGCAAATCAAATCAATTATTGTGTACAGGAAGGAGGAGAGGAGGGTAGGTGGAGGCGAGTGGTTATGAGTCAAAAGCAATTTTAAAGAGGTGGGCTTTCAGTCTAGATTTAAAGGTGGCCAAGGATGGGGCAAGACGTAGGGGCTCAGGAAGTTTATTCCAGGCGTAGGGTGCAGCGAGACAGAAGGCGCGAAGTCTGGAGTTGGCAGTAGTGGAGAAGGGAACAGATAAGAAGGATTTATCCATGGAGCGGAGTGCACGGGAAGGGGTGTAGGGAAGGACGAGTGTGGAGAGATACTGGGGAGCAGCAGAGTGAGTACATTTATAGGTTAGTAGAAGAAGTTTGAACAGGATGTGAAAAAAGGATAGGGAGCCAGTGAAGCGACTTGAGGAGAGGGGTAGTATGAGTAAAGCGACCTTGGCGGAAGACGAGACGGGCAGCAGAGTTTGAACTGATTGGAGAGGGGAGAGATAATTCAGCCCCAGGTCCAGATGGCTTCAACTGGGAATTTTATAAAGTTCTTCAAGCACAATTGGTTGGTCCCCTATTGGATTATTTTGAGCAGGTCACTTACCTACGCTGCCAGGGGCCTGCCACCCGATTTCCTTCATCAATATCGATACTAAAATTCTTTCCAGGATTCCGGCCACTAGACTGGCAAGTTATTTGCATGTGGGTAAGAGGAACCCGAATTATAGCTACGTCTTGCAAGGTTCCGCGTTAGGAGTTACGGATCAAGAAAGGGATCTGGGTGTCGTCGTCGATGATACGCTGAAACCTTCTGCTCAGTGTGCTGCTGCGGCTAGGAAAGCGAATAGAATGTTGGGTGTTATTAGGAAGGGTATGGAGTCCAGGTGTGCGGATGTTATAATGCCGTTGTATCGCTCCATGGTGCGACCGCACCTGGAGTATTGTGTTCAGTACTGGTCTCCGTATCTCAAAAAAGATATAGTAGAATTGGAAAAGGTACAGCGAAGGGCGACGAAAATGATAGTGGGGATGGGACGACTTTCCTATGAAGAGAGGCTGAGAAGGCTAGGGCTTTTCAGCTTGGAGAAGAGACGGCTGAGGGGAGATATGATAGAAGTGTATAAAATAATGAGTGGAATGGATCGGGTGGATGTGAAGCGACTGTTCACGCTATCCAAAAATACTAGGACTAGAGGGCATGAGTTGAAGCTACAGTGTGGTAAATTTAAAACGAATCGGAGAAAAGTTTTCTTCACCCAACGTGTAATTAGACTCTGGAATTCGTTGCCGGAGAACGTGGTACGGGCGGTTAGCTTGACGGAGTTTAAAAAGGGGTTAGATAGATTCCTAAAGGACAAGTCCATAGACCGCTATTAAATGGACTTGGAAAAATTCCGCATTTTTAGGTATAACTTGTCTGGAATGTTTTTACGTTTGGGGAGCGTGCCAGGTGCCCTTGACCTGGATTGGCCACTGTCGGTGACAGGATGCTGGGCTAGATGGACCTTTGGTCTTTCCCAGTATGGCACTACTTATGTACTTATGTACTTATGTACCAGTGCTGATACATGAGGATCAGATTGGTTTTGTCAAAAACCGCCAGTCGGTGGTCAACGTTAGGAAATTGTTACTAGCCATGACAGCTGCTCATCAAGCCCAGGACCCCCCTCTTAGTGGCCACTTTAGACGCTGAGCGGGCTTTTGATCAGGTATACTGGCCCTTTTTGTTCCAAACTCTGGCTTATGTGGGAATTGAAGGATGGTTCTGCCAGGCTGTGGCGGTGTTTATACCGCGCCAAAAGTCTCTCTACTGGTCAATGGAATGCACACACCACCTTTTTCTATAGCTCATTTTAACCTTACAGCCCCTTTTTTTACATGCTTGGTAATTCCCCAGAGGTAGCAGGGGTCCAGTTGTGTGATGCTCTCATAAAAGTGTTAGCCTATGCTGATGATTTCTTGCTTATTCTGCGAGACCCACAGTGTTCGGTGCCAGCGATGCTTGACTGGGTGTTGTGGTATGGCCGATTGGCTGGTTTCCGACTTAATTTGGACAAATCTGTAGCATTTCTGCTGGACCCTAAGATCCGTGCTGGTTGGGTGGGAGAATTTCTGCTCAGCTGAGGTGAGAGACAATTTAAGTATTTAGGTGTTCAAATATCCTCAGACCTTTATTTACTAAATAAATGTAATTTACCTCCTTTAATGAGAGAGATGAAGAGGCTGCTGGGCGCCTGGTAAGGGTATCTCATCTTTCTTCTTGGGACAATTGGTTTATTTAACATGATGCTGGCGGGGTTGGTATGCCAGGTTGCCCATAGCGGTCCTTCAGAAACCTAGGGACCATCGGGGGCTGGGTTTGTTAAGTGTATGTTACCTCACAGTGGCTTGCTCCATGCGACATAATAACGACTGGTATCGAGGATCGCTGGACTTTTCAGTGACTCCTCTGGAGACTTCCATCTTTTCCACTGAACATTTTAGTTGGCAGGTTCATATCATTCCAGGGATGTTCCCCGGCCTCCAAGGGGGGGCCTACCCAGCCCCATCATGGCTGAGATTGGTCTCATGAGTCCTTCTCCTCCTGTGTGCTGCAGTGCAGGGTTATCGCATTATGGCGTTAACTCTGCTCTGCTAGCTCCAGGTCCTTCTTCCTGCCTCATCCCTCTTCCTGTGTGAAGTACTTCCTGTTTCCACAAACATGGGAGGGGACACAGCAGGAAGAAAGACCTGTGTGGCAGACAGTGTTGCCAGGTGGGCGGTTTTACTGCCCAATTGGGCGGTTTTCCGCGACCCGCCGCGGGAAATTTTTGCCCGCGGCGGGTTGCGGTTTTTTGGGCGGCTTTTTGGGTTTCTGTGCAGTTTTTCGGGCGGCTTTTTGCCTTTTTCGGCCGCGGGGGGGGCGGGGTTAGTGACGTTTTTTGGGCGGGGTTAGTGACGTTTTGGGCGGGCCGATGACGTGGGAGGCGGGGCCGATGACGTAGGAGGCGGGGCCGATGACGTAGGAGGCGGGGCCGATGACGTGGGAGGCGGGGCCGATGACGGGGAGGCGGGGCTGATGACGGGGAGGCGGGGCCGATGACGGGGGAGGCGGGGCTGGTGACGTGGGAGGCGGGGCCGGTGACGGCGGGGGCGGGGCCGGTGACGGCGGGGGCGGGGGTGATGACGCGGGGGTGGGGGTGTCAGGGGCGGGGTTTGTGTTTGGGCGGGTTTTGGGCTGGTTTTTGGGCTGGATTGGGCTAGAAAAAAATTTTCCACCTGGCAACCCTGGTGGCAGAGCAGAGTTAACATCCCAGCACACAGGACAAGCAAGTAAGCAGGCCCGAGGCGGTGGGGGCCAGCGCCCCCTCCGCTGTCACCGCTGTTTCCGATCGGGGGGGTCGGGGGCTGTGTTTGACCGCTGGAGAGTTCTCTGCATTCTTTATTTGTACCAGCTTTTAACCGATGACAGGAAATGGAAGCCTGTTACAGAGTTTCAAGCCACTTATTCTTTACCTTCTTCAAACCATTTTGCTTATATGCAGCTAAATCATTATGTGCACAGTCTGGGCTGGGTGAGGATGTACAGGACACGCTTAACTTGGCACTCATGCTTGGCTCCCAGAACAAAGTTCCCCTGATGTATTATCATAGCTATCTGCAGGATACAATGGTCCTGGAGGACTTGGATTTTGTTAAATTAGCTCTCTAGTGGTCGACGGAGCTGGCGGAGACGATCACTGCAACCCAAATCATAGCTTGCATTCTGGGTACCCAACGTCATTACAGCACTGCTCAGTTGTGGGAGTTACAGTCTAGATTTGCTCCTGGCTCTGCATAGGCCCCAGCAGGGCTTTTAAGGCAGCTTGTCCCAAATGTCATTACTCACCAGCTACTCTCAGTCATATGTTCTGGCAGTGTCGGAGCGTTCAACCCTTTTGAACCTAAATTTTTCATTATACGTCACTCCAACTGTCTTGGCAGGTGCCTTTGAGGCTGCTAGTACTACATATAGTAGATGACGGCAGAAAAAGACCTGCACGGTCCATCCAGTCTGCCCAACAAGATAAACTCATATGTGCTACTTTTTGTGTATATCTTACCTTGATTTGTACCTGTCCTTTTCAGGGCACAGACCGTAGAAGTCTGCCCAGCACTATCCCCGCCTCCCAACCACCAGCCCCGCCTCCCACCACCGGCTCTGGCACAGACCATATAAGTCTGTCCAGCACTATCCCCGCCTCCCAACCACCAGTCCCGCCTCCCACCACCGGCTCTGGCACAGACTGTATAAGTCTGCCCAGCACTATCCCCGCCTCCCAACCACCGGTTCTGGCACAGACCGTATAAGTCTGCCCAGCACTATCCCCGCCTCCCAACCACCAGCCCCGCCTCCCACCACCGGCTCTGGCACAGACCATATAAGTCTGTCCAGCACTATCCCCGCCTCCCAACCACCAGTCCCGCCTCCCACCACCGGCTCTGGCACAGACTGTATAAGTCTGCCCAGCACTATCCCCGCCTCCCAACCACCGGTTCTGGCACAGACTGTATAAGTCTGCCCAGCACTATCCCCGCCTCCCAACCACCAGCCCCGCCTCCCACCACCGGCTCTGGCACAGACCATATAAGTCTGCCCAGCACCATCCCCGCCTCCCGCCACCGGCTCTGCCACCCAATCTCGGCTAAGCTCCTTAGGATCCATTCCTTCTGAACAGGATTCCTTTATGTTTATCCCATCCTTGTACTATTTGATGTTTATGATGTGCCTCGCTTCGGCGAGTTATACAAATGGGTAAAAAAAAATCTATTCTATTGTACTGGCAGGAACCGGAGATGCCCACCTATGAGACTTGGCGAATAGAAGTGGTTTCTTTATTGGCGCTGGAGTGCTTGAACACTCAGGAGTTTTCTTCTGTATGTGGAGAGAGGTTTCAGCGGCTGTGGGAGACATTCTGGGCCACTTTGCAGTTGCTGGCCAGCAGCTGAATTCTTAATTAGTGATTAGAGGGGGCTTTGTTGCCCCAGCTCCGACTTGGCTCCCTGGAGTGCTGGGTGGGATTGAGGGGGGGGGGGGGAGTGTGTGTGGGGGGTGGTTATAGTTCATCTAGAAATGCTTGATGTGGTTTTATAGTCTGTTCTCCTTGCCTTCTGTTCAGGTGATATTTTATTTCTCTTATTCCATACTGCATGTTGTATTTCTAATAAAAAATATTTAAACATAAAAAGGCCTTTTTTTTTTTTGTTACATTTGTACCCCACGCTTCACAGAAACAGAAGCCTGCGCAGCCTTCTACATGGAATGTTGCTAGAGGAATAGCAACATTCCATGTAGAATCTCCAATAGTAGCAACATTCCATGTAGAATCTCCAATAGTAGGAACATTCCATGTAGAATCTCCAATAGTATCTATTTTATTTTTGTTACATTTGTACCCCGCACTTTCCCACTCATGGCAGGCTCAATGCGGCTTACATGGGGCAATGGAGGGTTAAGTGACTTGCCCAGAGTCACAAGGAGCTGCCTGTGCCTGCAGTGGGAATCGAACCCAGTTCCCCAGGACCAAAGTCCACCACCCTAACCACTAGGCCACTCCTCCACTCATACATTAGACTGAAGTGGCTGTTTCCTGTTTCCCTTTGTGATTTGTTCCTTTCTCCTTTCCTTGCCCCTTTTCCCTGTTTACTCTTAGATATGTATGAGTCCGCACCTTGAGTATTGCGTTCAGTTCTGGTCACCGTATCTCAAAAAAGATATAGCGGAATTAGAAAAGTTTCAAAGAACAGCAACCAAAATGATAAAGGGGATGGAACTCGTCTCGTATGATGAAAGGCTAAAGAGGTCAGGGCTCTTCTATTTGGAGAAGAGACGGATGAGAGGAAATATGATTGAGGCCTACAAAATCCTGAGTGGTGTAGAATGGGTAAAAGTGAATCGATTTTTCATTCTTTCAAAGTACAAAGTCCAGGCGACATTCAATGAAATTACATGGAAACACTTTTAAAACAAATAGGAGGAAATATTTTTCACTCAATGAATAGTTAAGCTCTGGAACTCATTGCCAGAGGATGTGGTAACAGTGGTTAGTGTATCTTGGTTTAAAAAAGATTTGGACAAATTCCTGGAGAAAAAGTCCATTGTCTGCTATTTGAGACAGACATGGGAAGCAACTGCTTGCCCTGAGATTTGTAGCAGGGGCATAGCCAGACAACAGATTTTAGGTGGGCCTAGACAAGAAGTGGGTGGGCACCAAGTGTTCTCCCTCCCCCCAACCACCACCCAAAAAAATATCTCAGTTGGCGGGAAAATGCTTCTTCCTACCTTGGGGGTCTGCAGCAGGCGTGCGCTGAAAACGGAGAATGCACAGATGCTGGTATCGTAGAGAGTAGTGTCTTCATTACCATCAGGGGGAAGTGTTCAGCTGGCCAAGCTTGGGATCCCCACCAGCTACCGCTTAACGTGTACTACTGTTGGATGGGCCTGAGCCCTAAATGGGTGGGCCCTGGCCCACCCAGGCCCACCTGTGGCTACGCCACTGATTTGTATTATTGAATGTTGCTACTCTGAGATTCTGCATGGAATCTTGCCACTCTTTAGGATTCCAGAACCTTGTTATTTTTGGGGGGTTATAATGGAATGTTGATACTCTTTGAAATTGTGACTGGAATCTTGTTACTCTTTAGGATTTCAGAATCTTGCTATTCTTTGGGGTTCTATATGGAATGTTGCTACTCCTTGAGATTCTGCATGGAATCTTGTCACTTTTAGGATTCCAGAATCTTGTTATTCTTTGGGGTTATAATAGAATGTTGATACTCTTTGAAATTCTGAATGGAATCTGGTTACTCTTTAGGATTCCAGAATCTAGCTATTCTACGTGAAATGTTGCCATGATTTGTGTTTCTGCCAGTTACTTGTGACCTGGCTTGGCCACTGTTTGGAAAACAGAATATTGGGCTAGATGGACCATTGGTCTGACCCAGTATGGCTACTCTTATGTTCTTATGACTGTGTATTCTTTCCTGTCACAATTTGTATTTCCTTTCTGATTATCTCTTTGTATTTATAATTTTTGTAAACCACTGTGATCTATCAATTAGGTATGGCAGTATATCAAGAACAAATAAACCATAACCATCACCAGAAACATAGAAACATGATGGCAGCTAAGGGCCAAAAGGCCCAACCAATCGGCCCATCCTCAGTACCCACTAACTCCTCCTTTTCCTAAGGGATCCAACATGTGTGTCCCACACCTTCTTAAACTCTTAAACTAGAAGAATGTGGGTAGATTTCTTGAATCCATATTAGTGGATTTTCATTCAGCTGAAACTACACATGTCCACTGAATTGTTTTTTTAATGTAGGCCCACCACAATTTGTTGCCAGAGAATGTGGTAAAGGTGATTAGCTTAGCAGAGTTTAAAAAAGGTTTGGATGGCTTCCTAAAGGAAAAGTCCATAGACCATTATTAAATTGGACTTGGGGAAAATCCACTGTTTCTGGGAAAAGCAGTATAAAAAGTTTTGTACTTTTTTGGGATGTTGCCAGGTAGTTGTGACCTGGATTGGCCACTGTTGGAAACAGGATGCTGGGCTTGATGGACCTTTGGTCTGTCCCAGAATGGCAATACTTATGTACTTATACAATTGTTTAACACCAGGCAATCATAGGCCTCTACTTTAAGTCGCATAGCAAATTAATATTGACATAAGCGCTCTACTGAAAAATTGCCCAGAACTGTTTAGCTCTCTGGTCATCCAGGATCCCAGAACACCTGCCTGAAAGCAAGTTTTTGAGATCTGCCGGGTACTTGTCACCGGGACTGGTCACTGTCAGAGACAGGATGCTGGCTGGATGGACCTTGGTCTGCCTTAGCAAGGCTCTTTTGCATTCTGAAGTGGTGCAGAACCTCGGAATTCAGTTCTTCCTTGAGCTGAGGGAAGATTTGAACTGAGAACACCACCTTTTAAGCAGATGACTGGTTCATAGGCCTCTACTTTAAGTCGCATAGCAAATTAATATTGACATAAGCGCTCTACTGAAAAATTGCCCAGAACTGTTTAGCTCTCTGGTCATCCAGGATCCCAGAACACCTGCCTGAAAGCAAGTTTTTGAGATCTGCCGGGTACTTGTCACCGGGACTGGTCACTGTCAGAGACAGGATGCTGGCTGGATGGACCTTGGTCTGCCTTAGCAAGGCTCTTTTGCATTCTGAAGTGGTGCAGAACCTCGGAATTCAGTTCTTCCTTGAGCTGAGGGAAGATTTGAACTGAGAACACCACCTTTTAAGCAGATGACTGGTTTCTCATACACTGAGAGAGCGTCACCAGATCCCAGCATCATCTTTGCTGAGCTTTGCCTTCAGGACTCTGGTCAGTGGCACCAGCAGGACAGGTATGTAAGCGTAAAACGATGCCTGTGAGACAGACGTGTTTAGCACGTCTGGGAGGAAATGGACCACAGGAGCAGTTATTTAGAATTCCCCTTCTCTTAAGAAGCATGGGAAGAACCTAGTAAAATAAGCAATCTCAACAAACAGAACCACAATCTCATATAAATACAATACAAAGACAGACGTCCGAAGACAAGAGCATAAGATAACCAGATATGATGAAGGACAAACCAAAAGAAAACATTAAACATAAATGTAACAGCAATATTAATAACATGGAGGGGCATTTTCGAAAGAAACGTCCAAGTTGAGATTTGGACGTCTTTGTAAAATGTCCAAATCCAGGGGCGGGGAAAACCATATTTTCGAAAAAAGATGGACGTCCATCTTTCGTTTCGAAAATACTATGGACGTCCTTGGATTTGGCCGTCCCTAGACATGGATGTCTTTGACTTTCGGTGATTTTCGAAACCAAAGACGTCCATGTCAAAAACGTCCAAATGCAAGCCATTTGGACGTGGGAGGAGCCAGCATTTGTAGTGCACTGGTCCCCTTGACATGCCAGGACACCAACTGGGCACCCTAGGGGGTACTGCAGTGGACTTCATAAGATGCTCCCAGGAACACAGCTCCCTTACTTTGTGTGCTGAGCCCCCCAAAATCCACTACCCCCAACTGTACACCACTACGGGTGAAGGGGGCACCTATATGTGGGTTCAATGGGTTTGTGGTGGGTTTTGGAAGGCTCACAGATTCCTGCACAAGTGTAACAGGTAGTGGGGGGATGGGCCTGGGTCCACCTCTCTGAATTGCACTAAAATACTCCAGGGACCTGCATACTGCTGTCATGGACCTGAGTATGACATCTGAGGCTGGCATGAAATATTTTTAAAGATGTTTTTTGAGGGTGGGAGGAGGTTAGTGACCACTGTGGAAGTAACGGGAGGTCATCCCCGATTCCCTCCGGTGGTCATCTGGTCATTTCGGGCAACTTTTTGTGACTTTTTCGTTATAAAAACACGTCCGGGTGAAAACGTCCATGTTAAGTCCCTGCTTTTTTCGATTATGGCTCAAAGACGTCCAAGTCTTAGGCACGCCCAAGTCCCGCCTTCACCATGCCTCCGATATGCCTCCTTGAGATTTGGACGTCCTTGCAATGGACTGCAGTTGGAGACATCCAAAATCAGGTTTCGATTATACTGATTTGGACGTCTCTGGACGTCCATGTTCTGATTTATGTCGAAAGATGGACGTCCATCTCTTTCGAAAATGAGCCTGATAGTAACATAGCAGATGACAGTAACATAGCAGATGACAGCAGATAAAGATCTGCACAGTCTATCCAGTCTGCCCTGCATGGTCCTTGTCCTAAAATTTCTGAAAGCGTCGAAACCCCTAAACCCTAAAAAGCTCCACTGCAGCCCATCCAAATCTATTCAGCCACGATCAGGGCACAGACCATAGAGGTCTGCCCAGCACTGGCCTTGTTCTCCAGTTTCTGAAGCTGAACTAGAGGAGTGTGGTAGCCTTGTTAGTCCACTAACTGAATACACACCAGACCAAACCTCTAAAATACTACCGGTACATCGATGTCATTTTTATGATTTGGACGGAGGGTGAAGAAACTCTGAAACAATTTTATTCTGCCTTCAATACATACCATCCTACAATCAGATTCAAAATTGACTACTCCCCAGAAAAAGTCAATTTTTTGGACACCATGGTCTCAATCAGTGATGGCTGTATACAAACATCTATATACATGAAACCCACAGACAGATGCAGCTACCTCCACAACTCCAGCTTCCATCCTTCACATACAAAAAGATCTATCATTTACAGCCAAGCCACAAGATACCACCGTATCTGCTCTGACCCAGGGGACAGAGACAGACGCCTTAAAAGCCTGACTGAATCTTTCAAACAGAAGGGCTACAACCCCAAAATAATCTCCAAGAATATTGCCTCCTCCCTCAAAACACCCAGAGAGAATCTGCTACAGTACAAGGAGAAAAAAATCCACAGATAGAATCCCTCTTGTAGTGACATACAATCCAGAGCTGGAAAAACTGAGGAAAATCATAAGAGATCTACAACCTATACTCCAGGAGGATGAATTACTGAAAGAGATATTCCCATCCCCACCAGTACTGGCCTTCCGACAGCCACCCAACTTAAAACACAAGCTAATCAGAAGTAAACTTCCATCACAGACTGAAAAGGAACAGAAGGGCACACTTCCCTGTAATTTATCCAGTTGCAAACTATGCCAAAATATTTCACAGGACCCCAAAGTCATCCACAAAGGAAAGATATTCAACATAAAGGGATCTTTCACTTGCTCATCTTCCAATGTGGTATATATCATTCAGTGTAAAAAATGTAACGAAGGATGCTATATTGGAGAAACAGGCCAGATGCTTAAGACAAGATTCAATTTACATAGACATCACATGAACAATACAGCCAGTAGGGCCCCCACCCCGGTGGGACAGCACTTCACAGAACCAGGACACTGTACCAGTGACTTCACAGTGAGAATACTGAAAGGTAACTTTAAAACCATACAAGAACGTAAGACCTTTGAAGTCAGAATGATTGAATATTTTAACACCCAACAGAAAGGACTTAACAAGGATCTGGGGTTCCTAGCCCATTATAAACCATAAAGCTGTATTTCTCTCCACCCCTCACCTATCCACACCCATCCTGTTAGAATATCAATGATATGCTTTGATGTCCCCATGCATACCTCTGACCCACCCCCATCCTCCCACCCTGTCAGACTGTCATAGTAATGCTTGAATGTTTTCACTTATATATACTATCTGCTACCACATTTGCTTATTTCCGATCTGAGGAAGAAGGGCAACCTTCGAAAGCTAATCAAGAAATGTATTAAGTTATGTCCAATAAAAAAGGTATCATCTTATTTTCTTTTCCATGTTTTATTTTGTTTGATTTCTATTGATAACCTGAAGCTGAATTGAATGATGTCAGAGTCTTGAAAACTGAATAAAACTGACAGAGGTAGATGGCACCTCATAGGCTAACCAATTTATTGAGTCTTGATCTTTCAAGGATCACAGTCCACTTCATCAGATGTGCCACAGTAGTCAGAGGGGATATTTGGTGGCAGTACCCAGGTCAGTGCCAGTGAATCTCCCTCTTAATGCTCTCAGCGTGATTTAACCTGGCAGTAGCCACATCTACCTGATTAACTCATAAGAACATAAGAACATATCAGTAGCCATACTGGGCCAGACCAATGGTTCATCTAGCCCAGTATCCTGTTTTCCAAACAGTGGTCACAAGTACCTGGCAGAAACCCAATTGTGGCAACATTCCACGTAGAGCCCCAAAGAATAGCAAGATTCTGGAATCCTAAAGAGTGACAAGATTCCATTCAGAATCTCAAAGAATAGCAACATTCCATGTAGAACCCCAAAGAATAGCAAGATTCTGGAATCCTAAAGAGTGACAAGATTCGATGCAGAATCTCAAAAAGTAGCAACATTCCATACTACAAATCCCAGGGCAAGCAGTTGCTTCCCATATCTGTCTCAATAGCAGACTATGGACTTTTCCTCCAAGAATTTGTCCAAACATTTTAACCTTCTCCGGCAAAGACTTCCGTTTCAGAGCTTAGTTATTCGTTGAGTGAAAAAATATTTCTTCCTATCTGTTTTTAAAGTATTTCCATGTAACTTCCTCGAGTGTCCCTAATCGATTTACTTCTACTCGTTCTCCACCACTTAGAATTTTGTAGACGTCAATCGTACCTCCCCTTATCCGTCTCTTTTGAAAGTCTGTACTAGTGGAGGTTAGGGTTTTCACAAAGTCTGTGATGGTTAATGTATGGTAGGCAACTAGTTGTTACTCTTCCAAGCAAAAAATGTTAGACACTTAAGAAGCCATCTTGAGTTCTTTTACAGTTCTGCCAACGTATTCATAATTGTTCTTTTTGCAACTCACAGAGGTACACCCACTACGAATGCTCATACATTGCAAACCTGTAACTAACATTTCCTCCAGCTTTGGCTGCCTAACGCCCTTTTTAAGGGATTCTCTAATGATCCTCCTAACGTTTTGGCAAGCAAAAGTTTAATTAAGAAATTGCTCCAGATCCTTTGATAGGATCTTTAAATAACTCCTAAACTTTCTCTAAATGATTGTTGGGTTCTACCAAGTGAGCCACAATTAAGGCTGAAAACAGAGCATTTTACAGACCCGGTGGTTGGACCAGAATAGACTGGGTGTTGACAGATTGTGGCTTTCAACCTCAGCCTCCTGCAGCAGGCCCCGGTTAGGAAACCAAGACTCAGCATGTAAGGAAAGACGGAACCCTCTCCACGGTGCCCTTGGGTACAGATAGCAGCTCTGACACACAGACACACACACACTGTCAAGTCAGGACAAAGAGAACTCCGTTAACCCAAGTCACAGCCCTACTGTCCAAACGTCAACCTAGAACAGTCGTGTAGGTTTAAAGAAAATGTTAAGTTCGGTGCCTTTCCATCCTGTTATGGATAATATAATAATTGTTGTTGTTTTTTTTCCAAATCCAGAATGAAGAAGATATAAAGGATTAGATTTAACAGGAAGTCTTTTTTGAGAATGAAAATAATACTTACAGCACAAGGTAGTACTAGAAAGGCAAAACACAATTGAAAAAGAAAACAGCAAGATCCAAACAAAAGCACATAGGGAACTGCACCCTTTATAAATTTTAACAACCCCCCTATGACCAAACAGCAAATCTCCTTCCCCCCCCTCCAGCCCAGCAGGAAGAGTGAGTAGAATCTGTATTCGCCAAACAACAGAGAATGAGAGAGAGAGAGAACTCGAATTTCTCAAATGTCCCCCAGCTGGGTTCGGCCTTCCTACGAGTAGCAGTCAGCTCCGTCATCTGATAAATATAATGACGTTTACTTCTCCACGAATTGAGTTCAAGATCTGCACGACTGTACACAAAATCATTCACGCAGATGCCCCACTCTATATGTTAAACCTAGTGGACTTACCGCCCAGGAATGCCAAAAGAGCGGCCCGCAAATTCCTCAACCTGAACTTCCCCAGCTGTAAAGGAATGAAATACAAACAGGCTTATGCTACTACCTTTGCGTACAAAAGTACACAGTCTTGGAACGCACTACCCATGGCCCTGAAAGCATGACCAATCTAACCAGCTTTCGCAAAGCTTTGAAAACACATCTCTTCAACAGAGCCTACAAAAGTCACCCTCAATGAAACAAATCATTCCATAAACCACCCAAGTACACCAAAAACACCTCTCACACGACCTTACCTAACACCTTTCCATCTAAATTCCTCTTTCACCTCAGCTTATGATCGACTGTTTTCTTAAATCATGTAACGACGTTCTCATTTCCATACTCAGCCACATTGAGCCTGCAAAAAGGTGGGAAAATATGGGGTACAAATACAATAAATAAATAAAGAGGGCACTTGCAAGTTATTCCAGTTTAGCAGCGTTGATAAAGTGTCTGACCAAGGCGACCTCTCGCTTATGAAATCCAGGGATAACCCGATTGAGCAAGAAGATCCCAGGATCTGACGGAAACGGCAAGCCAGTAATCAACAGAATCTGAAACTGAACAGACTTCCAAAAGGCACGAACCTTAGCACAAGACCACCAAGCATGTCCCAAGGTCCCACGGTGGTCACAAAGATGCCACCAATCTGGGTTGGCCCGGGGGTACCACCTACTGAGCCTGTCTGGGATCAAGTACCAACATTATAAAAGCTCCTTGTGACGTTGGGCAAGTCACTTAACCCTCCATTGCCCCATGTAAGCCACATTGAGCCTGCCATGAGTGGGAAAGCGCGGGGTACAAATGTAACAAAAATAAAATAAAAATAAAAAACATTAGACACAACAGCGATTTTCACTAAGGAATGCTCCAGTTTATCCCAACATCATCGGATAAGTATGTCACATTCAGTTCCTGCCCCCGCTGCTGTGTATGCAGCACAGGGGCAGGAAGTGAATCCCAAAGGTAACCATAGAGTGTAGCCACCAAATGTCTGGTATGCCGAAAGTCTTCAGAAACATCCTCCAAAAAGGATTAGATTCTATACAGCACCTGAAAAATCAGCGCTGAAAATATTTCCACCTAGGCGTATTCTGTAAACCGTACCTAATTTAGGGGCAGTTTATAGAGTGCACCTAGCTGGTTTATAGAATATGCCTAGCGGCCATGCCTGCGTGTAAATCTAGATGCATGCATTTACACCAAGTACATACCAGCGCCTAAGTTAGGTGCGGAGCAGGTGTACTCTATAACTATGCACATGGGAGTAACTAGTGAGGTAATTAAATTTGCTGATGACACAAAGTTATTCAAAGTCGTTAAATCACGGGAAGATTGTGAAAAATTACAAGAGGACCTTATGAGACTGGGAGACTGGGCATCTAAATGGCAGATGACGTTTAATGTGAGCAAGTGCAAAGTGATGCATGTGGGAAAGAGGAACCCGAATTATAGCTATGTCATGCATGGTTCCACGTTAGGAGTCACGGACCAAGAAAGGGATCTAGGTGTCGTCGTTGATGATACGATGAAACCTTCTGCTCAGTGTGCTGCTGCGGCTAAGAAAGCAAATAGAATGTTAGGTATTATTAGGAAAGGAATGGAAAACAAAAATGAGGATGTTATAATGCCTTTGTATCGCTCCATTGTGCGACCGCACCTCGAATATTGTGCTCAATTCTGGTCGCCGCATCTCAAAAAAGATATCGTGGAATTAGAAAAGGTGCAGAGAAGGGCGACGAAAATGATAAAGGGGGTGGGACGACTTCCCTATGAGGAAAGGCTAAAGCGGCTAGGGCTCTTCAGCTTGGATTAAAAGTGGCTGAGGGGAGATATAGAGGTCTATAAAATAATGAGTGGAGTTGAACGGGTAGATGTGAAGCGTCTGTTCACACTTTCCAAAAATACTAGGACTAGGGGGCATGCGATGAAGCTACAATGTAGTAAATTTAAAACGAATCGGGGAAACTTTTTGTTCACTCAACGTGTAATTAAACTCTGGAATTCGTTGCCAGAGAATGTGGTAAAGGCGGTTAGCTTAGCGGAGTTTAAGAAAGGTTTGGACGGCTTCCTAAAGGAAAAGTCCATAGACCGTTATTAAATGGACGGGGAAAATCCACTATTTCTGAGATAAGCAGTATAAAATGTTTTGTACATTTTTGGGATCTTGCCGGGTATCTGTGACCTGGATTGGCCACTGTTGGAAACAGGTTGCTGGGCTCGATGGACCTTTGGTCTTTCCCAGTATTGCAATACTTATCTACTTATGTAGATTATCGGAACAGCCATGGGACGCCCATTCCACACCCATGACCACGCCCTCTTTTTGGCAATGCACATTAGAATTTACGCGCACCACTTTACAGAATATGTCTAGCAAGTTGTGCATGTAAATTCTAATTAATGCCAATTAGTATCAATAATTACTTATGTGGCAATTATCAGCGCCAATTGGCATGTTAAATAATTAAATTGTGTGTGCAAACCCAGAATGACCAGATTTGCATGCGCAATTTAGGTTGCGCTATATAGAAACTGGGGGAAAATGCCTTAGTCTTACAGTCTCAGTGGATTCTACCAACTAATCTCTCATTGGAATATGGAGTCTGCTTTGGGCTAACTGAATACACTGTACAGCTGCATCTTTGTAGGGAGGCAAACTGGGAGGAATTTCTCGGTACATCTGTCCTGGCATCCTCTGGAGTGCACGCTTATGGCAGTGCTGTCTTCTCTTTCCCCTGATTTTAAGACCTCCTTAGTTTCCAACATCTGGAGAACTGTGGCTTAAATAGGATTTTCCTTGTAAAAAAAAAAAGGATTAGTATCATATCAATGTTATTTTGAATGTTCTAATTGGGTGCTTATTAGATATTCCATCGCTATTACGCTTAGATTGTATTATATCTGTTATTTGAATTTCAGTGCTGTTAAAGTGGAGGAATAGCTTAGTGGTTAGTGCAGTGGACTTTGATCCTGGGGAACTGAGTTCGATTCCCACTGCAGCTTCTTGTGACTCTGGGCAAGTCACTTAACCCTCCATTGCCCCTGGTACAAAATAAGTATTTGAATATATGTAAACTGCTTTGAATGTAGTTGCAAAAACCTCAGAAAGGCGGTATGTCAAGTCCCAGTTCCCTTTCCCTATTGGAGATTCTACATGGAATGTTGCTATTCCACTAGCAACATTCCATGTAGAAGCCTGCCATTGCAGATCACCAATGCGCCGTACGTGCAGGACGTCAGACTCACAGAAACAGAAGTCTGCGCGGCCGCATTGGTGATCTGCAAGGGCCGACTTCTACATGGAATGTTGCTAGTGGAGGAGTAGCCTAGTGGTTAGTGCAGCGGACTCTGATCCTGGGGAACTGGGTTTGATTCCCACTGCAGCTCCTTGTGACTCTAGGCAAGTCACTTAACCCTCCATTGCCCCATGTAAGCCGCATTGAGCCTGCCATGAGTGGGAAAGCGCATGGTACAAATGTAACAAAAATAAAATAGATACTATTGGAGATTCTACATGGAATGTTGCTACTACATGGAATGTTGCTACTATTGGAGATTCTACATGGAATGTTGCTACTATTGGAGATTCTACATGGAATGTTGCTTCTACGTGGAATGTTGCTACTATTGGAGATTCTACATGGAATGTTGCTACTACATGGAATGTTGCTACTATTGGAGATTCTACATGGAATGTTGCTACTATTGGAGATTCTACATGGAATGTTGCTATTCCACTAGCAACATCCCATGTAGAAGGCTGCGCGGCCACATTGGTGATCTGCAAGGGCCGACTTCTACATGGAATGTTGCTAGTGGAATAGCAACATTCCATGTAGAATCTCAAATAGTAGCAACAGTGGAGGAGTGGCCTAGTGGTTAGGGTGGTGGACTCTGGTCCTGGGGAACTGAGGAACTGAGTTCAATTCCCACTTCAGGCACAGGCAGCTCCTTGTGACTCTGGGCAAGTCACTTAACCCTCCATTGCCCCATGTAAGCCGCATTGAGCCTGCCATGAGTGGGAAAGCGCAGGGTACAAATGTAACAAAAGAAACAAACTTGCTAAGCGTATTCTGTAACGTGGTGCACGTAAATTCTATGTTGCCTAGTTGAAAAGGGGGTGGGGCCATGGATGGAGTGTCTGCATTTCTAAAATCTATGTGCATTGAATGTGGGATACAAATGCTACAAATAAATAAATAAATTGTTATAAAATACACCTGCTCTTTACCTAATTTAGGTGTCAGAATTTACGCCAAGTAAAACATGGCATAAATGGCTGCGACTAAATTTGATCATGTGGAGAGGCGCTTGGCGTAGTCTATATACTGCATGAAGAATTAAGCCTATTCTATAAAATAGGCATGTTTTTTTTCCACATGGAATTTTCAGGCACCATATATAGAATCTAGTGCATTTCTAATTAAATCTAATCAGTGCCAATAATTGCTTATTATAAGTAGTAAATCTAAAACAAATCGGAGAAAAGTTTTCTTCACCCAACGTGTAATTAAACTCTGGAATTCATTGCCGGAGAACGTGGTGAAGGCGGTTAGCTTGGCAGAGTTTAAAAAGCGGTTAGACGGTTTCCTAAAGGACAAGTCCACAAACCGCTACTAAATGGACTTGGGAAAAATCCACAATTCCGGGAATAACATGTATAGAATGTTTGTACGTTTGGGAAACTTGCCAGGTGCCGTTGGCCTGGATTGGCCGCTGTCGTGGACAGGATACTGGGCTTGATGGACCCTTGATCTTTTCCCAGTGTGGCATTACTTATGTACTTATGTAAGTACAATTCCATATATGGTTGCCTAAAGAGGTATGCACATAAGTTACAGAATACTAGTTCTTATGCTCATCATTGGCACCACTAATTGGAAATTGCGTGTATAAGTGCTAGGCGGTATTCTATAACATACACAGCAACATCCCTTAGCACGTAAGTGCAATTTAAGGGGCAACAACATGAGTGGGGCATGTCACGGTCGTGTCTCAGAATATTTTACAGGCCGACCAAAACTGAAATTGCAGCCAAAATTCCTCACCTGGTTTCGGCCGAAACCAAAAGTGAAAATTCCAGTTTGGTTGTGAAAAATGTGCACCAGCATCCCTCATGCTAAACACACAGGGGCCGAAATCCAGGCCACGGGAGACAGCTTCGCTAACTCCTGCAGTGAGGCACTGAATTCCTGGGAGTTTTGGCCACTACGAACATAGCCGGTTAAGCCGAAATTCATCGGCTGACTGGCTAAATTATAGTGGTCAAAGATGGATCTGATATTTATGTGGATCTATCTGGCTGCTAAACTTAGCAGGTCAGCCGATGAATATTGGTGCTAACCGGCTACGTCGCGTGACATAGCTGGTGACCAGGATAGCCGCTATATGCTAATGTTCAGCCAAGATAGGTGGCTATTTAACCAGTCAGGAGCCGTTTCTGCCAGTTAAATAGCACTGAATATTGGGGGTGGGGGGGGGGGGGGGGGGGACAGTATCCAAGCCGGAACATAATAATTTAAATTATGAAAGACTGTATTTTTACCTCCAAGCAAAATAACCACCCCACACATGGACCACAGCTAATAAAATCTGAAAGTTAAAGCCACAGCGCTTTTATGACTGACTGACTTTGTGCCACACTCGAATGACAGCGAACACCATAACTCCACAAAGATTCCTAAGGAACTTATCATCCCAAATGTACAGATTTAAATTCCTGCTAAAATATTGTAGCACGTCTTATATTCCGCCAGAACCGATATACTCATATCACCCCTCTCCTCAGGTCACTTCATTGGCTTCCAATCAGATACCGCATTCAGTTCAAGCTTCTCCTTCTTACCTACAAATGCATTCAGTCTGCTGCCCCTCACTACCTCTCTACCCTCATCTCCCCTTATGTTCCCACCCAAAACCTCCGTTCACAGGACAAATCCCTCCTCTCAGTACCCTTCTCCACCACTGCCAACTCCAGGCTCCGCCCATTCTGCCTCGCCTCACCCTATGCCTGGAACAACCTTCCTGAGCCCCTTCCCTGCCCATCTTCAAGTCTTTGCTTAAAGCCCACCTCTTCAATGCTGCGTTCGGCACCTAACTCTTACCGTTCAGTAAATCCAGACTGCCCCAATTTGACAGCCCCTCTCGGACTGACTGTTCACTTGTCTTTTAGATTGTAAGCTCATTGAGCAGGGACTGTCCCTATATGTTAAATTGTACAGCGCTGCGTAACCCTAGTAGCACTTTAGAAATGTTAAGTAGCAGTAGTAGTATATAAATTATTGTGAAAGATCATAACTGCATTACTTTCAATCACAGTAGAAAAGGAATACGAAGAGAAGGCCACCCCTCTCCTGGGGCGACCTTACATTCCCTGGTGGTCTAGTGGTGCAATCAGGGCAGGAGCGATGCCCCAGTCATGGCAGCCATTTTGAGAGCAGAGCCCGAGTGGGCAGGAGTAACTGGAGATCACTCCTTGCTCCTGACCACTCGGGCTCTGCTCTCAAAATGGCTGCCATGACTGGGGCATCGCTCCTGCCCTGATTGCACCACTAGACCACCCAGGACTGTAAGATAGGTCGGGGGGAGGGGAGAGGGAGACAAACAGGACTAAGCACAAATATTTGGCTTCCACCGAAAACACATGGTTATTTTTGGCAAAAACATGGCCGAAAATCAAAATAACCTTTTGGCCAAAAATGGAACCAGGCAGAAACAGGATTTGGGGCCGGTTTCGATGCTGTAACCGACACTCAAACCGAAACTCAGTCAGCCTCTAGTGCACTTCAGGGCAAGATTAGGTGTCAACAGTGGCAACTGCCATTAACTTGACCTAACTGTTGGCATCTAACTTCAGTCTTGCCAATGCCCACTTACAGTAGTATTTTATAATGGAATCTTGGCACCATGAAGCCATTATACATTGTCACTAAGTGCATGGCATTAGGGCACCTAAATCTTGGTGCCAATTTATAGAATTGCCACTTATGTGCAATATATGCACGTAAAACACCTTTGATAAAATAAACTCAGGGACTCAGACACAACTTTAGTACAGACTTGTTTTGGGTGCAGTTTCAGTGAAGCATGGACAGAGTTATGATTTATGCATATATATTATAAAATACCCATGCTCACATGTGCTTTACACTTACTCCTGAGAAGGGGTCAATCTCTGCAGCTTCATTATAGGCATAAATTCCAGCAGGATTTGTGCTCTGTATTTTCCAAAAAGATGGCCGGCCATCTTTTTTTTGATAATACGGTTGGGGCCGTCCAAATGTCAGAGATGGCCGGGTTTGAGATGGCCGGCCTCGGTTTTTGCCATAATGGAAACCGAAGCCGGCCATCTCAAACCCAGCCAAATCCAAAGCATTTGGTCATGGGAGGGGCCAGGATTCGTAGAGCACTGGTCCCCCTGACATGCCAGGACAGCAACCGGGCACCCTAGGGGGCACTTCTAAAAATGTTTTAAAAATACACAAATAGCTCCCAGGTGCATAGCTCCCTTACCTTGGGTGCTGAGCCCCCCAAACCCACTCCCCACAACTATATACCACTACCATAGCCCTAAGGGGTGAAGGGGGGCACCTACATGTAGGTACAGTGGGTTTTGGAAGGCTCCCATTTACCACCACAAGTGTAACAGGTAGGGGGGATGGGCCTGGGTCCGCCTGCCTGAAGTCCACTGCACCCACTAACAAGTGCTCCAGGGACCTGTATACTGCTGCGATGGACCTGAGTATGACATTTGAGGCTGGCATAGAGGCTGGCAAAAAAAGTTTTAAAGTTGTTTTTTTGAGGGTGGGAGGGGGTTAATGACCACTGGGGAAGACAGAGGAGGTGATCCCCGATTCTCTCCGGTGGTCATCTGGTCAGTTCGGGCACTTTTTTGGGACTTGGACCTGAAAAAAAAGGGACCAAGTGAAGCCGGCGAAATGCTCGTCAAGGCTGGCTTTCGGGCGAAGCTGACCATCTCAACGCATGCCCCCGTCCCGCCTTCGCTACCGTGCCGACACGCCCCCTTGAACTTTCACCGGCCCCACGATGGAACGCAGTTGAAGCCGGCCAAAATCGGCTTTCGATTATGCCGATTTGGCCGACTTCAGATCGCCGGCCATCTCCCAATTTGTGTCGGAAGATGGCCGGCGATCTCTTTCAGAAATAAGCTGGATAGACTTCAAAGCGAAGGAATGCCTTGATGGTTAGAACAATGGGCTGAGATCCGGGACACACCTGAATGTAGACCACTTCAATAGCCTTCAGGCTTGGTACAGTAGGTATTTTCTTGTCCCTGGAAAGCTCACAGTTTAAAAAAAGAATCACAAACAGCTAAAGTGGGATTTGAACCTGGTGCTAAATCATTAACCACTAACTCTTCAGATCCAGTGTAAGTCTGTTAGAAATGTTCATTGTTACTGAAGCTGACATAGAGCCTGGTATCCATTCTCAATTTCACTTTCAGGGGAAAGAGAGGGAATTGCCTAGTCCTTCCGGTGGTGCTCAATCAGAGCACCTTTCTGTAACCTGGATGTACCAAGCACCAGGTCTAAATAACAGCATTCATCTTTTCAGACATGGGCACCTCATCCCCTTATAAGATAAGAGATGGACATCCATATTTTGGCTTCTCCCTAGTCCCATACCAAGCATGCCCAGACCAAGTCCCTTTGTTATATGGGCGTAATGCAGTTTTGCACATCCATATCATTGCTTTTTAAAAGCAGAAATTGGACATTTAAATGTCGGGATTTAGACATCCATAACAAGAATAACGTTTCTAAAATGACCACCGTGGAGGAGCATAATCGAACGAAAACGTCTATCTCCATGGGCGTTTATCTCCGAGAACGGGTCCGTGAAGGGGCGGACCGAACCGTATTTTCGAAAAAAAAAATAGATGTCCATGTTTTATTCGACAATTTGTGAGCTGGGCGTTTTTGTTTTTCAGTGATAATGGAAAATGAAAGCGCCCAGCTCAAAAATGAATAAATCCAAGGCATTTGTTCGTGAGAGGGGCCAGGATTCGTAGTGCACTGGTCCCCCTCACATGCCAGGACACCAACCAGGCACCCTAGGGGGCACTTTTACAAAAACAAAAAAAAAAAGGTAAAAGAGCTCCCAGGTGCATAGCACCCTTCCCTTGTGTGTTGAGCCCCCCAAATCCCCCTCAAAACCCACTGCCCACAAGTCTACACCATTACTATAGCCCTAAAGGGTGAAGGGGGGCACCTACATGTGGGTACAGTGGGTTTGGGGGGTGGTTTGGAGGGCTCCCATTTACCAGCACAAGTGTAACAGGTGGGGGGGGGGGGGGGATGGGCCTGGGTCTACCTGCCTGAAGTCCACTGCACCCCCTAACAACTGCTCCAGGGATTCTGCATACTGCTGCCAGGGAGGTGGGTATGACATTTGAGGGTGAAAATAAAAAGCTGTGAAACATCATTTTTTGTGGTGGGAGGGGGTTAATGACCACTGGGAGAGTCAGGGGAGGTCATCCCCGATTCCCTCTGGTGGTAATCTGGTCATTTAGGGCACTTTTTGGGGCCTTATTCGTGAAAAAACAGAGTCCAGGAAAAGTGCCCTAAATTCTAGCTACAAACGCATACTTTTTTTCCATTATCGGCGAAAGGCGCCCATCTCTGTTCGGGTGATAACCATGCCCCAGTCCCGCCTTCACCATGCCTCCGACACGCCCCCATCAACTTTGTACGCTTCCGCGATGGAGTGCAGTTGAAAACGTCCAAGTTCGGCTTTCGATTATACCGCATTATTCGTTTTTGTGAGATAAACGTCCATCGCCCGATTTAGGTCGGAACTTGGGCGTTTTTCTCGTTCGATTATAAGCAGGATAGGCACCTATATGGATCTTTATAAAATACGTATCCTGTTGTAAAATTATTCTCTGTGTATCTGTGCACCTCTTTCTCATGCATCTGTATCCCCAGAAAATTTTATAAGCGTATCTATCTATCGATCCAGTGGTGTAGTGAGGGAGGATGGAACCCAGGGGTGGAAGGACAATGGCACACCCCCTACCCCCAGCGATGGAAGAGTCTCTTAACTCTACTCCCCCCCCCCCCCCCCCCACACCCGTACCTTTTAAATCTTATTCTTCACTGGCAGCAAGCAAGCAGTGGCGTTCCTAGGCTGCTTGACACCCGAGGCGGATCGCCGATGCGCCCCCCCCCCGGGTGCAGTGCGGCCCCCTCCGGTGAAATTCCCCCCCCCCCACCAATGAAATTACCCCCCCCCCCCCCCACCGGTGAAATTACACCCTCCCCCCCGGGGTGCATTTTTACCAGCTGGGGGGGTGCCGCGCGCTTGTTGGCCGAGTCTGCTCGTTCCCTCCCTGCTGCTCCCTCTGCCCCGGAACAGGAAGTAACCTGTTCCACGCAGAGGGAGCAGCAGGGAGGGAACGAGCGGACTCGGCCAACAGGCGTGCGGCACCCCCCCAGCGGCGTGCACCCAGGGCGGACCGCCCCCCTCCCTTGGTACGCCACTGCAAGCAAGGACTCCTTACCTGCTGTTTGCACTGGCTCGAGCCTTCCCTCTGACATAAATAGCAGCTCCTGTGAACAGGAACTTACATCAGAGAGAGGGCTTAGGGCAACACAAGCAACGGGTAGGAGTCCCTGCTCATTGCCGGTGAAGAATAGGATTTAAAAGGTAACGGGGGGTTACTGCCCAATTGGTACCTATCTCTCTGTCTAAATATCCTTCTGTTCTGAAAGGACGGACTCCACCTTAATCGGGATGGAACCAGGCTGCTGACACTAATATTTAAAAAGGAGATAGATAAGCTTTTAAACTAAAATGGAGCGGGAGAAACAGAGGCATAGCCAGACACCCAATTTTGGGTGGGCCTGGGCCCAAGATGGGTGGGCAGAAGAACTCCGCCTTGTCCCACAAGTGACTTGGTCTCTCCCTCTCTCGCCTGCATACCATATGGAGGGGCATAATGGAACAGAAACGCCTATCTCCATGGGCGTTAATCTCCGAGAACGGGTCCGTGAAGGGGCGGACCGAACCGTATTATCGATAAAAAATAGACGCCCATGTTTTATTCGCCAATGTGTGAGCTGGGCGTTTTTGCTTTTCAGCGATAATGGAAAAGGAAAGTGCCCAGCTCAAAAACGAATAAATCCAAGGCATTTGTTCGTGGGAGGGGCCAGGATTCGTAGTGCACTGGTCCCCCTCACATGCCAGGACACCAACCGGGCACCCTAGGGGGCACTTTTACAAAAACAAAAAAACAGGTAAAAGAGCTCCCAGGTGCATAGCACCCTTCCATTGTGTGTTGAGCCCCCCAAATCCCCCTCAAAACCCACTGCCCACAAGTCTACACCATTACTATAGCCCTAAGGGGTGAAGAGGGGCACCTACATGTGGGTACAGTGGGTTTGGGGGGGTTGGACGACTAATAAGCATTAAGCAGCACAATTGTAACAGGTAGGGGGGATGGGCCTGGGTCCACCTGCCTGACGTCCACTGCACCCCCTAACAACTGCTCCAGGGACCTGCATACTGCTGCCTGGGAGGAGGGTATGACATTTGAGGGTGAAAATAAAAAGTTGTGAAACATCATTTTTTTGTGGTGGGAGGGGGTTAGTGACCACTGGGGGAGTCAGGGGAGGTCATCCCCGATTCCCTCTGGGGGTAATCTGGTCATTTAGGGCACTTTTTGGGGCCTTATTCGTGAAAAAACAGGGTCCAGGAAAAGTGCCCTAAATTCTAGCTACAAACGCTTCCATTATCGGCGAAGGGCGCCCATCTCTGTTCGGGTGATAACCACGCCCCAGTTCCGCCTTCGACACGCCTTCGACACGCCCCCGTCCACTTTGTCCGCATCCGCGACGGAGTGCAGTTGAAAGCGTCCCAAATTCGGCTTTTGATTATACCGCGTTATTCGTTTTTGTGAGATAAACGCCCATCTCCCGATTTAGGTCGGAACTTGGGCGTTTTTCTCGTTCGATTATAAGCTGGATGGTCTCTCAAACATCCTCCCCCCCCCCTCGCATACCTTTTAAATAGATTTTCACCGGCAGCGAGCAGCAACTAATACACACTACTCATGTTGGCCTTACAGCATGTATCAGTCATTACTTGCTGCAGGTGAAGATCTATTTACAAGGTATGCAGGAGGGACAGTTGTTGGAAGTTTTCGACTGGTGGGGCTTGGGAAGAATGTCTGCCAGCCACATCATAAGTGTACTGCTACTGAATGGGCCTGAGCTCACCTGGGCCCACCCTTGGCTACGCCACTGGGGAGAAAGCTGACAGTCGCCCAGGGGCATGGCTCAGTGTGGATTATCCTTGAAGGATACTACTGAAACAGGACATTTAGGGAATCCCAATAGAGAGGTTTCAACAATGGTGACAGAAAGCCAGGAGTGTTTAAGGAGAGAGCAAAGTAAAGGATGCAAATTATCCCCATCAGCTTCTAAGCAGCTTGTAAATGCAAGGAAAAACCACAATTTGAAGTCTGTATACAAATGCTAGAAGCCTAAAAAATAAGATGGGAGAGGTACTATTACTACTACTATTACTACTCATCATTTCTATAGCGCTACTAGACGTACGCAGCGCTGTACACTTGAACATGAAGAGACAGTCCCTGCTTGACAGAGCTTAAAATCTAATTAGGACAGACAAACAGGACAAATAAAGGATAAGGACAAAGAGTAGCAAGATTCCAGAACCCCAAAGAGTAGTAACATTCCGGAATCCCAAAGACTACTACTGCTACTACTTATCATTTCTAAAGCGCTACTAGACGTATGCAGCACTGTACACTTGAACATGAAGAGACAGTCCCTGCTCGACAGAGCTTACAATCTAATTAGGACAGACAAACAGGTCAAACAAGAGATAAGGGAATATTAAAGTGAGGATGATAAAATAAGGGTTCTGAACAAGTGAATAAGGGTTAGGAGTTAAAAGCAGCATCAAAAAGGTGGGATTTTAGCTTAGATTTGAAGACGGCCAGAGATGGAGCTTGACGTACCGGCTCAGGAAGTCTATTCCAGGCATATCATGCAGCAAGATAAAAGGAACGGAGTCTGGAGTTAGCGGTGGAGGAGAAGGGTGCAGATAAGAGAGATTTACCCAGTGAATTGAGTTCCCGGGGATGAATGTAGGGAGAGATGAGAGTGGAGAGATACTGAGGAGCTGCAGAGTGAATGCACTTATAGGTCAATAAGAGGAGTTTGAACTGTATGCGGAAACGGATAGGAAGCCAGTGAAGTGACTTGAGGAGAGGGCTAATATGAGCATAATGACACTGGCGGAATATTAGTCGTGCAGCAGAATTTTGAACAGATTGAAGAGGAGAGAGATGGCTAAGTGGGAGACCTGTGAGAAGCAAGTTGCAATAGTCTAAGTGAGAGATGATAAGAGTGTGGATGAGGGTTCTGGTAGTGTGCTCAGAAAGGAAAGGGCGAATTTTGCTGATATTATAGAGAAAGAAACAACAGGTTTTAGCAGTCTGCTGAATATGTGCAGAGAAGGAGAGGGAGGAGTCGAAGATGACCCCAAGGTCAGGGCCGTGCCGATGCGGTAAGCGGGGTAAGCACCACAGGAGGGCGCCCACCTCTGGAGGGCGCCGCCGCAGTGCTTACCCTCGCCCCGCGCCACCGAGGCCTTTAAATCTTTTACTTGCAGTCGCAGCAGCGTCAGAAGAAGGCGGACACTGAGGGAACCAAGAGCGCGAAGGGAAGGGAGACGTCGGCAGCGCTCCACTTTCACAGACGCTACTGCGACAGCAAGTAAAAGATTTAAAGGCCCCCAGGGCACGCAGCGATCATCTTCACGGGGGGGAGAGGGGCGCCAACAGTTCGTCTGCGGGGGGGGGGGCAGCATAGACCCTTGGCACGGGCCTGGCCAAGGTTACGAGCTGATGAGACAGGAAGGATGAGAGTGTTATCCACAGAAATAGAGAATGGGGGAGGAGGAAAGGTTGGTTTAGGGGGAAAGATAAGAAGCTCAGTCTTGGTCATGTTTAGTTTCAGATGGCGCTGAGACATCCAAGCAGCAATGTCAGACAGGCAGGCTGATACTTTGGCCTGGATTCCTGCTGAGATTTCTGGTGTGGTGAGGTAGATCTGGGAGTCATCAGCGTAAAGATGATACTGAAAACCATGGGATGAGAACAGAGTATCAAGGGAAGAAGTATAGATGGAGAAAAGAAGAGGTCCCAGGACAGATGCCTGAGGACCACCAACTGACAGTGGGATAGAAGTAGAGGAGGATCCACCAGAGTATACACTAAAAGTACACTGGGAGAGATAAGATGAAAACCAGGAAAGAACAGAGCCCTGAAATTCAAGTGAGGACAGCGTATCAAGGCTGTGATCAACAGTGTCAAAAGCAACAGATAGATCGAGAAGGATGAGGATAGAATAGAGACCTTTGGATCTGGCCAGGAACAGGTCATTGGAGACTTTAGCAAGCGCTGTTTCAGTTCAATGAAGGGGATGAAAGCCAGATTGAAGTGGATCAAGAATAGCTTGAGATGAAAGAAAGTCAAGGCAACGGAACAGCACATTCAAGTATCTTGGATAGGAAAGGGAGGAGGGAGGAGGGAGATGGGGCAATAGTTGGAAGGACAGGTAGGGTCCAATGAAGGTTTTTTAAGGAGTGGTGTGACTATGGCATGTTTGAAGGCATCAGGAACAGTCTAAGTGGAAAGTGAAAGATTGAGGATATGACAGATAAAAGGGATGACAGTAGCAGAGATAGTGTTAAGTAGATGGGTGGGAAGGCACTTTGAGGAGAGAGTTCAGTGTGGCAAAGGGACGTTGAGGGTTTGAGCCAAGAGAATTTGTCAACTGGATGTAATAGTCCTGTTTGGCAAGTAAAAGAGCAGACTGGAAGGAGGTCAGCAATAATTTGAAATGTATGAAGTCAGCATGGGCACGAGATTTTAGCCAGAGGCATTCGGCAGAGCGGGCACAGGAATGTAGGTAGTGGATTCTAGAGGTCAGCCAAGGCTGGGGTTTGGTTCGTTTCACAGGATGGGGAATGGGAGGAGCGAGAGTATCCAGAGCAGTATTATAGGAAGAGACAGCCTCATTGACAGTCTTGGATAACATAGTGGTAGAGAAGAGATTTGAAACACTGGAGGACAGAGTAGAAGGGTCAATAGCCTGAAGATTCCTAAATGTATTGGTTAAGATTGGACGGGACTTGGGAGGAGGGTATTTAAGTGTGAAAGTTATCAGATGATGGTCAGAGAGGGGAAGGGTTGAGGCACAGAAACTGGAGAGTGAGCATTTTGAAGTAGATATAATAGGCACCTAAGAGACCTAGTGGAAGAACAAATGGCTAGAAATGTAAGAAGGGGAGACAAAAACTTCTTCAGGTATATTAGTGAAAGGAGAAAGACAAAAAAGGGAATTGTAAGACTAAAAGATACAGCGAAACGCTATGTAGATAATGATGAAGAAAAAGCCAATTTGCTAAATAGATACTTTTGTTCTGTTTTCACTGAAGAAAATCCTGGAGAAGGACCGCGAGGGACTGGCAAAAGTACACCTGAGAATGGAGTGGATAAAGCACCGATCACAGAAGAAAGTGTGTATCAACAACTTGGAAAGCTAAAGGTGGACAAAGCCATGGGACCGGACGGGATCCACCCCAGAATACTGAGGGAGCTCAGAGAGGTTCTGGCGGGTCCTCTTAAAGATTTGTTTAATAAATCCTTGGAGACGGGAGAGGTTCCGAGGAATTGGAGAATGGCGGAGGTGGTCCCTCTTCACAAAAGTGGTGATAGGGAAGAAGCTGGAAACTACAGGCCGGTAAGCCTCACTTCGGTTATTGGAAAAGTAATGGAAGCCATGCTGAAGGAAAGGATAGTGAATTTCCTGGAAGCCAATAAGTTGCAAGATCCGAGACAACATGGTTTCACCAAAGGGAAATCGTGCCAAACAAATCTCATTGATTTCTTTGACTGGGTGACAGGAGAATTAAATCAAGGACGTGCTATGGACGTAATCTACTTAGATTTCAGCAAGGCTTTTGACACAGTTCCCCACAGGAGGCTCTTGAATAAACTAGATGGGCTGAAGATAGGACCCGAAGTGGTAAACTGGATTAGGAACTGGTTGACGGGCAGACGCCAGAGGGTGGTGGTGAATGGAGTTCGCTCGGAGGAGGGAAAGGTGAGTAGTGGAGTGCCTCAGGGATCGGTGCTGGGGCCGATTCTGTTCAATATATTTGTGAGTGACATTACCGAAGGGTTACAAGGTAAAGTTTGCCTTTTTGCGGATGACACCAAGATTTGCAACAGAGTGGACACCCTGGAGGGAGTGGAAAACATGAAAAAAGATCTGAAGAAGCTGGAAGAATGGTCTAACGTTTGGCAATTAAAATTCAATGCGAAGAAATGCAAAGTGATGCACTTAGGGAGTAGAAATCCAAGGGAGACGTATGTGTTAGGCAGGGAGAGTCTGATAGGCACGGACGGGGAGAGGGATCTTGGGTTGATAGTATCTGAGGACCTGAAGGCGACGAAACAGTGCGACAAGGCGGTGGCCGTAGCTAGAAGATTGCTAGGCTGTATAGAGAGAGGTGTGACCAGCAGAAAAAAGGAGGTTTTAATGCCCTGTATAAGATGTTGGTGAGGCCCCACCTGGAGTATTGTGTTCAGTTTTGGAGGCCGTACCTTGCGAAGGATGTTAAAAAAATGGAAGTGGTGCAAAGAAAAGCTACGAGAATGGTATGGGATTTGCGTTCCAAGACGTATGAAGAGAGACTTGCTGACCTGAACATGTATACCCTGGAGGAAAGGAGGAACAGGGATGATATGATACAGACGTTCAAATATTTGAAAGGTATTAATCCGCAAACGAATCTTTTCCGGAGATGGGAAGGCGGTAAAATGAGAGGACATGAAATGAGATTGAAGGGGGGCAGACTCAGGAAAGATGTCAGGAAGTATTTTTTCACGGAGACGGTGGTGGATGCTTGGAATGCCCTCCCGCGGGAGGTGGAGGAGATGAAAACGGTAACAGAATTCAAACATGCGTGGGATATGGATAAAGGAATCCTGTGCCGAAGGAATGGATCCTCAGAACCTTAGCTAAAATTGGGTGCCAGAGCTGGTGATGGGAGACGGGACTGGTGGTTGGGAGGCGGGGAATACTGCTGGGCAGACTTCTACGGTCTGTGCCCTGAAAAAGACAGGTACAAATCAAGGTAAGGTTTACACATATGAGTTTATCTTGTTGGGCAGACTGGATGGACCGTGTAGGTCTTTTTCTGCCGTCATCTACTATGTTACTATGTATCAGGGTACAAATTACATCACAATGTTAGAGAGACTCGAACTGGAGGGAGATTGCACTATATGTTAAAGAGGGAATTGAGTCAAACAAATAAACATTCTACATGAAACAGATGTGAAATTCCACGTATGAAGGGGAGAAAGAATAGACAGATGGAGAAATTAGGAAAGTTGGTAAATAGGGCAACACTGTCGTAACGGAGGATTTCAATTACCCCAATATTGACTGGATGAATGTTGCATCAGATAGCACTAGGGAGATAAAATTCATAGGCATAATAAATTACTACTTCTTGGAGCAACTAACAAGTGGAGGAACTAATTTAGATCCAGTCCTTAGTGGAATGCAGGACATAGTATGAGAGGTAACGATGATGGATCTTCTGGGAAACAGTGATCATAACATGATCAAGTTTGAGCTAATATCTGAAGTGAAATCACTAAAGAAACCTACTGTAGCAGCATTCAATTTTCAACAAAATAGTTTTCTTTCAAATGCAATAGTTAATTCCATAATAAATTCAGCAACTTATCTTATCTTCCCTATCCCAATACAGCATTTTGTACTTATCCTGTACCGGAATTGGCGAATGCCTTCACAGTAATATGTAAGCCACATTGAGCCTGCAAATATGTGGGAAAATGTGGGATACAAACGTAACAAATGAAATAAATAAAAGGGCGACTATTATAAAATTAAGAAAATGGTTAACAAGAAGCTAAAACGATCAGATGCAAAGGTTAGGAATTTAAATCAGGCATGGACATTGTTTAAAAACACCATTGTGGAAGCCCAGACCAGATGTATTCCATGTGTTAACAAAGGTGGAAAGAAGGGCAAACGACAGTCAGTGTGGTTAAAAGGTGAAGTGAAAGAGGCTATTAGAGCCAAAAGAACATCCTTCAAAGAATGGAAAAAGGATCTGAATGAAGAGAATAAGAAGCACTGGCAAGTTAAAAGCAAAGCATTGGTAAAGAAGTTGAAAAAAGAATATGAAAAGAAATTTTCTACAGAGGCAAAAACTCATAGTAACAACTTTTTCAGGTATATCAGAAGCAGAAAGCCTGTGAGGGAATCCATGGGACCATTAGATCATGAAGAAGAAAAAAGGACACTCGGGGATGACAAGACATAGTGGAGATAGCTGAATGAATTCTTTGCTTTGGTCTTTATGGATGAAGCTGTAAGAGAAATGGTTTTCAAGGCTGACGATGTGGAGGAAGAAAGAAATCTTGATGAACCTGGAAGACGTGGAGGGGCATAATCGAACGTGAACGCCTATCTCCATGGTCTTCTATGTCCGAAAACGGGTACGTGAAGAGGCAGGACAGACCGTATTTTCGAAAAAATGGACGTTTTTCAGCTGGGCGTTTGTTTTTTTTAGCGATAATGGAAACTAAAAACGCCCAGCTCAAAAACGTCCTAATCCGAGCCATTTGGTCATGGGAGGGGCCACAATTCGTAGTACACTCGCCCCCCTGACATGCCAGGACACCAACTGGGCACCCTAGAGGTCAGTGCGGTGGACTTCAGACAAAGCTCCCACATGCATAGCTCCCTTACCACGGGTGCTGAGCACCCAACCCCCCTCCCCCAAAACCCACTACTCACAAATGTACAACACTACCATAGCTTTTAGGGGTGAAGGGGGCACCTACATGTGGGTACAGTGGGTTTTGCAGGCCTCCCATTTACCAGCACAAGGGAATGGGCCTGGGTCCGCCTGGCTGAAGTGTACTGCGGTACCCACTAAAAGTGCTCCAGGGACCTGCATACACGCAGGCCTCTAGGACTAGTTGCTGCTATATAACATTGGCACAGCAGTTGACACCTGAAGACTAATCTCTCCGAAAACGTCCTTTATTGGAATAAGCATGCTTACTCACTGTTAACTGCAGATCAGAGGTTGTGCCCCACTGGCAACGAGTCTCCCTGGTACTGAGATGAGCAGTAGGTCAGAGCTGGCAGAATGCTGTACAATGCCCTCTTTCAGCCACATTCAAGGTAAGAACTAAGTTCTGTAACTTGGCTAACACGTGAAAGGGATCTAAAACTGGCTTACAAAAATGGCCACTACCTCATGGACTACTGGAAACAAAACAGGGCACACTTTGACCCAGTAAGCAGGGGGAAAAGCACCATGGGAGTAGAGCCTACCAACTACCAACATCGTGAGCATTTGCCACAAGCTAGTGGAATCACGGAGACCAATACCCTACACCCACCACAATGCATTGCTGATGTGACTCTTCAGTGCTCATAACAGAAAAGGTGTCACACTCACCCGAGAGCCACATCAGAACCAGGGAAAGGCTGTCACAGGATAGAACACATTCTGCTGTCATAGAGGTGGGTACGGCATTTGAGGCTGGCATAGAGGCTGGAAAAAAAGTTTGTAAAGTGCGTATTTTTTGGTTAGTGACCACTGGGGGAGTCCGGGGAGGTCATCCCCGATTCCCTCCAGTGGTCATCTGGTCAGTTAGGGCACTTTTTTGGGACCTGTTCGTGGAAAAAAAAGGGTCCAAAAAAAGTGACCCAAAATCGCGGTATAAACGCCCATCTCTCCTCAGCCGATAACCATGCCCCAGTTCTGCCTTCACCACGCCTCCAACACGTCCCCATCAACTTTACCCATTTCTGCGACGGATTGCAGTTGGAAACGCCCATAATCGGCTTTCGATTATACCGATTTGGGCGCCCACGGGAGAAAGACGCCCATCTCCCGATTTGGGTCGCAATATAGGCGTTTTTCTCTTTCGATTATATGCTGGATACTGAGCCAAATCGACAAATTAAAAAGTAGCAAATCATCTGAACCAGATGGTATGCACACTCATGAAATTGCTGATCTGCTGTTAATGATCTGTAATCTGTAGTACATGAAGATTGGAGTGCGTCCAATGTAACGATGTTTTTAAAGGGTTCTAGGAGTGATCTAGGAAATTACAGTAAGCCTGACTTGCGTGCTGGGCAAAATAGTGGAAACTATTATAAAGAATAAAATTAGGGAACACATAGACAAACATGGTTTAATGGGAGAGTCAGTATGAGTTCAGCCAAGGGAAGTCTTGCCTCACCAATTTGCTTCATTTCTTTGAAGGTGTGAATAAACACGTGGATAAAAGTGAGCCGATCGATGTAGTTTATCTATATTTTCAGAAAACATTTGAAAAAGTTCATCAAGAGAGTCTCCTGAGAAAATTAAAAGTCATGGGATAGGAGGCAATGTTCTGCTGTGGATTAGAAATTATTTATTAGACAGAAAACAGAGGGTAGGGTTAAATGGCCATTTTTCTAAATGGAGGAGGGTGAATAGTGGAGTGCCACAGGAATCTGTACTGGGAATGGTGTTAGTTAACATATTTGTAAATGATCTGGAAATTGGAACAATGAGTAAGGTGATTAAACTTGCAGATGACACAAAACTATTCAAAGCTGCTAAAACACATGCGGATTGTGATAAGTTGCAGGAAGACCTTAGGAAATTGGAAGCACCCAAGAAAATACGTCGGAAGCATTGTAGAAAATACATTGGAATCTTCTGCCCAGTGTACGATGACGATCAAAAAAGCAAGCAAGATGTTAGGAATTATTAGGAAAGGGTTGATAAATAAGACCAAGAATATTATAATGCTTCTGTATCACTTTGTGGTGTGACCACACCTTGAGTACTGCATTCAGTTCTGGTCACTGTATCTCAAAAAAGATATAGCGGAATTAGAAAAGGTTCAAAGAAGAGCGACCAAAGTGGCAAAGGGGATGGAACTGCTCTCGTATGAGGAAAAGCTAAAGAGTTTAGGCCTCTTCTCTTCAGTTTAGAAAAGGGACAACTGGGAATATGACTGAGGTCTACAAAATCCTGAGTGTTGTAGAATGGGTAAAAGTGAATTAATCTTTTACTATTTCAAAAAGTACAAAGACTAGGGGGACGCTCAATGAAATTACGTGAAAATATTTTAAAACAAATAGAAGGAAATATTTTTTCACTCAAAGAATAGTTAAACCCTCGAACTCACTGATGGAGGATGTGGTATCAGCGGTTAGCAAATCTGGATTTTAAAAAGGTTTGGACACGTTCCTGCAGGAATGGTCCATAGTCTTTTATTGAGATAGACACAGGGGAAGCCATTGCTTGCCATGGGATTGGTAGCACGGAATGTTGCTACTAATTGGGATTCTGGAATGTTTCTCCCAGGTACTTGTGACCTGGATTGGCCACTGCTAGAAGCAGGATACTGGGCTAGATGGGCCATTGGATTGAGCCAGTATGGCTATTCTTATGCTCTTATTTATCTATCTATCTATCTATCTATCTATCTATCTATCTATCTATCTATCTATCTTTTGTCATCATGCCTCCCTTCTCTGGGGCAGGTGAGATATCGGTCAGCGCTGGGCGGTCCCAAGACACGACTCCACTCCTTCTATCTTGGTGAGGTTCATTTATTAACTCAAAATCAGGTCCATTCATAAACTCAAGTATTTTACATTTATGCCTGGGTGTAGTCTTTCAAAGCCCTGAGCATTCAGTCACTAAGTTCATATAGGCCCCGCCTAGGGCAGCCTTAGCAAAATGGCTTAATTCAGCCTCCTTTTGTCCTGGTTGCTTAATCCACCCCAAAAAGTTATAGAATTCTTGGAGGGAAATTGATTCATAGGTACAAAGCAGGATCCTGTATTGGCCCCCCCGCAGTCATTAGTATGGTGAAATAAATCCCTACGCAGCCAAAGTTCAGTTATCCCTCAGAATATAGTCCTTCTGGAGATGAAGTTCATTCATAACCAACAGTTCATCGCTTTCAGCTCAAATCCCTTTTCCTTCACCCCCTATATGAGTAGAGGTTGAAGGGACCCCCCCTTACTATACCAGCACAAACGCCCGGCATCCACCCACCTGGGTCAGATTTGAACCATTCAGTGTGTGTCTTTCCCTCAGGAACAGTTCTCTCAATGAGCCCAGCACTGGCTCTAACCTTTCAAATTCCAAATCTTACACTTCTGAGCCAGGTTAAAAAGCAGGGCTGCTGTAAACCCTCTCAGTTTTTCCCCTTTTACCTTGGCTAGTGCAGGTATATCTATAAGCTCAGGCTCAGCCGCTTCACCTCCCTAAGGGCTGCCAGTCCACGGGTTCTTCCCTTTGTGTCTCCTCCAGCTGCCTCAAATCCCCCTGATTAGCCCTCATGAACCAGCCAGCACTCTCCCCACCAGGAGTCTGGGAATATCTCTCCTGGCAGGGTCAGGTGTTCTATCCCGGGGCATCTGGGAACTGTAGTCTTCCTCCCTCTCAAGGGAAATGGGAGTTCTATTCCTCTGGTGAGGGGCGGGTAATCTACCTCAGGGAAGCTGGGATTTGTAGTAAACCTTGCCCTTCTGTCTCCTCTCCCTAGCCATTTTCCTGCCTATTTCCCTAGGCTCCTCACATTATCTATCTCACATTATACATGGGCAAATATTCAGCGAATGGCAGTCATCAATTTTTTAACTACTACTGGCTTTATGTGGATATTCGATGCCAAGTGATGTCTGGGTCTGGGCACAGGCACTGAATATCTGGGTATGTGGGGATAGATGGCACTTTTTCAGTTAAGGGCCAATATTTAGCCCTTAAGCAGAAGTGAAACTAGACAAAGATAGGACTGTGTTTTATGTGGTCCAATTTGTCTGGTTATCTTATCCGCTTAAGTGCTGAATATTGCCACTTAACCTCATAACTGCTAACTCTGCTCTGATTCTGTCCCCGGACCACCCACAATATGGCCCTTTTCAGTTTATTTATTTATCAAATTTATATCCCACTCCATCCACAGTTCTGGGATTAGGTGGTTAGAGGAGATAGTCAGCGATAGTATTCAGTTAGGTGCCACTGAATATCCCCAGATGGGCTCCCACCCCCACTTTCCTGTATAGAATCTAGCAGAACTGGGATTATGTGCAATTGGACACAAGCCACAGAACTGGTGTAAACTCCAGAGATAGGCATGCAAGTTTATTTATTTATTTAGATTTTGCTCACACCTTTCTCAGTAGTAGCTCAAGGTGAGTTACATTCAGGTACACTGGATATTTCTCTGTCCCAGGAGGGCTCACAATCTAAGTTTGTACCTGAGGCAATGGAGGGTTAAATGACTTACTACTACTTAACATTTCTAGAGCGCTACTAGGGTTATGCAGCGCTGTACAGTTTAACAAAGAAGGACAGTCCCTGCTCGAAGGAGTTTACAATCTAAAGGACAAAATGTCAAGTTGGGGCAGTCAAGATTTCCTGAATAGAGGTGTAGTGGTTAGGTGCCGAAGGTGACATTGAAGAGGTGGGCTTTGAGCAAGGATTTGAAGATGGGCAGGGAGGGGGCTTGGCGTATGGGCTTAGGGAGTTTATTCCAAGCATGGGGTGAGGCGAGGCAGAAAGGGCCGAGCCTGGAGTTGGCGGTGGTGGAAAAGGGTACTAAAAGGAGGGATTTGTCTTGAGAGCAGAGGTTACAGGTAGGAACGTAAGGGGAGATGAGGTTAGAGAGGAACAGCAGTGGGATTTGAACCAGCCACCTCTGGATTGCAAGACCAGTGCTCTAACCACTAGGCTACTCCTCCACTCCAAGTTACCATATTCTATAAGTTACACATGGAAGTTTGGGTCCTGCCCTTGCCCCACCTAGACATCCATCTGTCAAATATATGCAGATATTTATGGAATCACTTTTTTAGTCCTTCATAAGTCTAACATTTGTGGGGGTCCATGAAATATACAATGTAAAATCCAACACTAATGACGTGTCCTGAATAACAACAGCTCACTCGTTGATACTATAGTTGACCTCAGCGGTAGCTCATTTCACACTGATCACTCAATCTGTTAACTTTTTACTTTTACTAGCAGTGTTTATGAAAAATTATATTTACTCTGTTTCCAATTCTGTTTCGTTTCATGTGGCTCCCCAACAATCATTTATCAAACATTAGATTAATATCGGGACCCAACGCCAACATGGGCCATGTTTTGCCGGTGGCTGCATCAGGGTGCGGTCCCCTCAAGTTTGGGTCCAAAACATCTAGTTCGTGTGTTAAAAAAATCAATAAGGAGGCAAGTGAATGTGTATACACCGGCATTCCATGAGTGCTACTACTACTACTACTATTTAGCATTTCTATAGCGCTACAAAGCATACGCAGCGCTGCACAAACATAGAAGAAAGACAGTCCCTGCTCAAGGAGCTTACAATCTAGTAGACAAAAAATAAAGCAAACAAATCAATTAATGTGTAGAGGAAAGAGGAGAGGAGGGTAGGTGGAGGCGTGTGGATATGCATGTGTATATACCGGTATTCTATAAGCACAAGTGCACATATGAATGCGGGAGGTGGTGGAGATGAAAACGGTAACGGAATTCAAACATGCGTGGGATATGCATAAAGGAATCCTGTGCAGAAGGAATGGATCCTCAGAAGCTTAGCCGAAATTGGGTGGCGGAGCAGGTGGGGGGAAGAGGGGTTGGTGGTTGGGAGGCGAAGATAGTGGAGGGCAGACTTATACGGTCTGTGCCAGAGCCGGTGATGGGAGGCGGGACTGGTGGTTGGGAGGCGGGAAATACTGCTGGGCAGACTTGTACGGTCTGTGCCCTGAACAAGGCAGGTACAAATCAAGGTAAGGTATACACATATGTTTGTCTTGTTGGGCAGACTGGATGGACCATGCAGGTCTTTTTCTGCCGTCATTCTAATCATTTTGTACAGTATGGGTATTTTGCTGGTGCCTCAATGTTAGTACCTTCTGAATAGAGTTTACTCTGTCTTAGCTAAAGCTATGAACTGGCGTGTGAAAAGCTTGCAGCTGTAGCTTTAATCTGGTTTTACTTCACATGCATTGTATAAAACTAAATCTTACAAAAAAGGTAGGTACAATAAATCATTACATCCTCAGGCAATAATGTAACCTTTTTCATCCTTTAATATAGATAAAGTTTAGCTACACTTTCCTTCCAGGCAGCAGTCAATGTCTGGGTCAGAAAGGGATTTTCCCCTTCAATGTTACAAGGGATTTTCCTAGTGATGTGGCCTTGAATGGATTTGAATAAAAGATACATGTACATAAGTACATAAGTAATGCCATACTGGGAAAAGACCAAGGGTCCATCGAGCTCAGCATCCTGTCTACGACAGGTGCCCTTGGCCTGGATTGGCCGCTGTCGTGGACAGGATGCTGGGCTCGATGGACCCTTGGTCTTTTCCCAGTATGGCATTACTTATGTACTTATGTACATGTATCTTTTATTCAAATCCATGCTCTGGCTCCAGGTGAATCTGGGAAAAGCTAATTCAGATAACTAAATACCATTTTTCTTTTTGTTTGACCTAAAACAGTTTGGGAAGGAAGTGTGAGTCGGAAAGTTTTTTTTTTTCCCCTAACATCAGTAAGATGTGTTGAGCTTGTTCGGTTTCTGCTCCATATTCAGAAAGAAAAACACAAATGTAAGATTTCATAATAGGGACCCAGTTTTTTCAAAGAACTGCCTCCTTCCCTCCGCAAAAATGCAGCATCAGCTTTTCCAAATAGTCTGAAACAAGAATTCCCCTCTAGGTTTTATAATACATGTATAAAATGGGGGGGGGGGGGGGGGGGGGGGGGGGGAGGGGGAGAAGAGGGTGCTTGCACTGTCATGTCAATTCTGATTTTAAGAAAATATAGTTTAGAAGGGGAAAAGGAACTCCAGTTTTCAGAAGTATTGCTGTCATGGAGTTTTCTTTCAATAAGATTCCTCAATTATCTTCTCCAAAATGTCTAAAATCTGTATATTCAGCTCAGGAAGTTCTTTATTCATTCTTTGCTTTTTTTTTTTTCTTTTTTTTAAAGGGAGCTGATGGTTTTACCAGTTTTTCTGTCTTTCCCTGGCCTTCTTAATCAATTACTTAAGAAATAAAAAAGCATTCCTGACATGGTCTCAGTGCAAATCTGAAAATGGTGAGGTGGCAGGCTTTTATGCATGCATATGGATGTCTAAAATTACATTCTTTTCTTTGCTGTCATACAGAAAAAGTTGAAGAGGCATCTTTAAATTGGCTAGCTCCCAGCTTTTTCGAGTCAGAAGGGAAAGCCACGATTGGATCGCTTCCTCTTGCAACGTGTCTCGGGCTCATAGATACAGTTTTGAGCTGTGGCCAAATCTAGATTTTTTTTTCCTGAAGAGCAGACCTGTACTTTGGCGGAGCTGCCTTTTTACGTTTAATTACAGCCCCGTGCAAAGCAGAGGTCAGAATCCGATTTCTTTCTGCCCTCCTCTCCAACGTGTCCTGGTCTCCCCCTCCCCCCCCTCCAAAAATAAAAAATAAAGACTTTCAAAGAAAATTAAATTAATACCTTTTGTTGGGACTCTTTTTTTTCTCTAGAGAGACAGAAAGAAAAAATGTCTTTGTGGTACCTGAGTGATGAGAATGCAAGTTCTTGGGACACTGTTTGTGTGTGTGTGTGTGTGTGTGTGTGTGTGTGTGTGTGTGTGTGTGTGTGTGTGTGTGTGTGTGTGTGTGTGTGTGTTTTAAAGGCACTTCAAAATTTTAAGCTACAGAAGAGGTGGAAATTATGCTCAAGGAAAATGTTGCATTTCTGCTTATCTGTAATGGTTAGAACCTTCAGTTCTAAGAAACAATACATATAGATAGATAGATACACTGAATTCTTTATTGTAAAAAAAAATAATTGTAAATTCTGCATTGTATGGATACTCTAAAAATGCACTGTACCATTTTTTTCCTTTACAAAAGAACCAGCAGTCTGCCATTGTCTGGTAAATATGTATTACTGGTTGTAATTATAGACTCCATAAATTGCATAGTATATGTGTATTATTGTCACTGCTTCCCCCCCCCCCCCCCCCCCCTTTCCAACGTGGCTCTTTTTTTTATATAGAGAACTAGGGACTGTTGCCAAATTTGGGGAAAATTGCAAGAATGAAAATGGATTGTTATAGCCCCCCCCCCCCCCAAGTTTCAATCAAACTCTGCAGGTTTAATATGCATTGTTATGGGATTTATTTGACAAAGATTCCATTCTATTTATTTTCCTTTTTGGATGAACGATAGAGTATTTTTTATATAGATTAGCTATCCCAGTTTTTATATATTGAAAATAATTCGGTTATAAGGGTAGGTTCCCAATGTTCCCGAATTTTGTAAGGTAGGATACAACCTGCAGAATTTCTAAAGAATCAAATGATAAAACATTGGGGATTTCATAACAGAAAAATCGGATGCCCTCAGTCGCAAAACGTTTAGCAACGAACGTTCGTTTGTTTCACACATAAATGCAATTGTTGTAATGCCGCATTCAAAGGTACAGATTGCAATCTAATCACTTTATATATATATATTTTTTTTTTTGCTACACAAAACAAAGATTTAGAGTGACGCACTAAAATTAAAATATTACACTTAACACATTAGACATTCTGGAGTTCCTTAAAAGCAACATTCAGCATTAAAAATATACATTACGCGCCTAAAATAACGTTTATTTCACATTTATTCCAGATTTAGGCGGCGCTGGAATTCAACCTGTTGTATATGCGTCCATAGATACGCTCGGTCTCTCAGCTATACGTATAGAAGATTTACTCCCGCAATCGAGACCTCGACCTTAAACTTCATAGAAGTAACCCCCCGAGTCCCTTTCTGTGACTTTAAAACATCGTGCTGTGTCTTTCAATGAATTCTAAGCCATTCTGCATACTTTCCTGCAGCACCATCAGAGAGGTTCAAGTCGTAGACTGGTCCTCTCTCCATGTGACTTGACAGGAGTTTAGATGAAAGGGGGGGGGGGCTGACTTTTCCCTCCAACTCTCTGCATAGGACTTTGCAGCTGGGGTTACCTGATTGGCTGAGGGGATGGTCCAGCTCCCTTCCACTCTGAGAAGCAGGCTGGTGTGGTCCCCACCTCTCTGGGGTGCAGGATCGTATAAAAGAGCTGCCCAGACGGTGCAGAGTCAGTAGGAAGTTTCTGCTGGGGTCTGGATTGAAAGTACACCGCTGGATGATCCCGTGCATGACTGGACTCTAAGAGAACCAAGGGGCCCAAAGAGTCTACATGCCTAGTAACTAGACATGTTCAGCTTTGTGGATACTCGGTTTCTGCTCTTGCTAGCAGCCACAGTCCTACTGGTTAGAGGTCAAGAGGAGGAGGAAGGTAAGACCAAGCTGTTTTCTTCACCTTTCAAGCCTGCTATATTAACCATTATCTGTGATTTAAAGTAATAACAACAACACACAGCCTGAAGGTGCCTGGGACGTTCATATATATTAAGGTGCATATTTTAGGATGGTCTAAGAAAAAACCAGCAAAGTTTCTGGGGAGTTGTCTTTGCAAAGCTTATAGCCTCAGATTTATGCAAGGGAGTCAGGTTTACATACTTGCAGAAGGACGTAAGTGTGTGTGAAAAGTGGCAATAGAGGAGGGTGGGGGGGAAGGAAACCTTACTTGCCAAAATGTATTTGGAGTGAGAATTTGCAACTCAACTTTGATGACGGTTGTAAGATGAAAAAAAAATATCATTTTCTCTTTAAGCAAACCATAGTTAGTAACTGCAAAACAATGGGAAAAGGGGGGGGGGGGACGATTAGAAAGACAGTTAGCCAACAGCAAAGAAAAATGGGTGTGTTGCTCTCTTCAACGTGCCCCCTTGGGGCTTCCAACAAGTTACATCAACTAGAAACTCTCAGATATCTTTGCCGGATTCTGGAGGGGCGGGGATTAGAAGAGGGGGCGGGGAGATGAAGGGGGGGGGGGGGTGCTGGGAGCCAGAAATGAATGCCAGGATGACACACGCATGTATCATTACAAAAAAACACTAGGGGGGGGGAGTAAGATATTGCTATAGACTCTTCAAGATAATAAAAGCCAAGAAAAGGGGGGCAGCAGGGGGTCAGGGGCTGAGGCTTCCTTCTTCTATTGGAAGACATCTGCTAAAGCCATTAGAAAAGAAAAAGAAGAGTCTCAGATGATTTGCTGGAAAAACACGAAGTAATACAGTTTAATAGACTATAAAGTACAAGAGTCTAGACTTCACCAGACACGATGGTTGCTAAAAAGCTTCATTGGCGTTTATGCCTAGTATTTGTGATTAGTTAGACAATAGCGCCACCTAGAGGAGAAAAGGGAGACGGCGCTGATTTGTTCTTTTTAATCCTCTGATGACCTCATGCGCAATTTAAATCCTGTTTCAAGATACTTTGTTTAAAGTATGATTTATTTTTTGAAACTGCTGATGGTTCCAAGCCTTCTAAAGCCATAAGGCAATGTTTTAAAAAGTTTCCTTTGACTAAATTCATTGCGCTGTTTATAATACTTTTTCACTTTACTGAAAACTAGAAGTTATTTCTACTCCTCAATTATAATTAAATATTTTTACCAGGTGGTGGCATCTTTTTGCTTTGATAATCTGAGTAGCAATATAGAAAAGGACATTTGTGCTTTTTAACATTTATGATAACAGAATTCAATCCATCATTATAAAATGGGCTTCAATCACGCAGTTAAATATTTTTTCTCTACTGTATTCTAAAAATAATGTTTCTATATTTTGAGTTATAGGGGCATTTTAAATACTAGGTATATGTTTCTAGTGTACATGTGCTCAGAAAACGTTGATACATTTTTTCCTGTGCAACATTGCTTAAAGAGGATAGATTAAATGGATTCTGGACCATCCCACCTAAGCTGGTCCCATCCTGGACAACCTTGGGTCCCTACCATGCCACTTTTATCTGTTCTGTAGGGCTCCCTTTGGTTTCCCTGAGAATTCCTCCTACCCACTAGCTCATACATGGACTTCAGCTCACAACTATAAATCTCAAATTCCTTTCCAAATCAGAGCACTGCAGCAAAACCCCTCCTTCCACCCTGTCCCCTTCACCTATATGCATTCCATCTGTAAAGGCTGTAGGATTTATTGAGCTTTATTATGGCTTGTGCTTACTAATGACAACTGGCTGGAAGTCTTGTCTAAATTCCAAGTCACTGGAGAGATTGGTAGTGGAGCTTGCTGGCAACTTTTCCTCTGTCCGAGATCTTTGTTGATTAGAAACAGATTGACCGCAGAGATTCTGGGAATTATTCTGGCTGCTTTTTAAAGCGGAGGCGGAAAAAGCAGCTCTGAGGCTTGGATATGGGAAAAAATCCGCTGCTCCCCTTCAGCACATCATTCATGTTTTGCCTCTGCAGCTAGGGAGCAGTGTTTTACAGGTGGGGCAACGTGTCAGGGGAGCTCACAGCCTGCACATCTGCTCCTCACCTTCTCTTCTTCTCTAGTTGAAATAGGAGACGAATGCAACTATAACGGCCAGATCCACCCTCATAGGGACGTATGGAAAGCTGATCTCTGTCAGGTCTGTGTGTGCGACAATGGCAAAGTCATCTGCGATGAGTTGATCTGTGAGGAAAACCTGGACTGCCCCAATCCTGAACTACCTGATGGAGAATGCTGCCCCTCCTGCCCAAGCTCTGGTACTGTAACAGTCTGGGGTTGAGGGATGGGGGGGGGGGGGGAGGAATGCAGAAGATGTGGAAGCTAGCGCTGCATCAGGGGCCCAGGGCACTTGTTTTTTTCAAGTGCACTGGGGCGACTAGATGCCTTTCTGTAGGAGATACAGATCCTATTAATTGGTTAAAAATTGTATCTTTGGTTTCTCTTTTAAGAGGTTTATAAATGTTGATGTCCTGCCATTGCATAGTGGTTTACAATCGATAGATAACGTAATAAATAATGCAAATTCAAGCAACTCAACCACAGCTAGCGCTGGGCATTTCAGGACTAAGGTCCAGGCTTGCCCTCTCTTATCCCCACAAATTCTCTGCCTCATATCTGTGCACCAGAGTCTCTTTGGTGTTCACCAATACTGTAAGGCTACTGCCCTCTACCAGACAGACTGACTCAAGATCCAGCCCTTCCAGCATCTAAGAAGTCTCCCCTTGAAGAAACATCTGGATATTTTTATTAAGGGGCCCTTTTACTAAAATGTACTGCATAATAACAGAATTAGCTCACGCTAATGGCTAATGTCCGTTAGCACACACTCTTAGCTTTTAAATTTCTGTTCTGTGAGCTTTGTTTTAAACTACTCTAGGTCCCTATAGACACAGAACATGATGGCAGATATGACCATAAGACCCTTCGAGTTGGCCTAATTAGTGTGCCCAGTGGAAAAAAATCCAGTTATGTAATTTCCTCATTTCTAGTTTTGATCCTTTAAAATATATTTTCTGCCTTTCAAACTATGCAGATGGTTCAGTGGTACTGTCTTTGTCACACCAGCAGGGGGCGGGTGAGACATGTTGCATGATGGTTTTGGTGAAGATATGGGATAAAGACAAATGCTAGATTTTTCAATGCCTTTTCCTATTTGGAAGCCAAGCACAAGACAAGTTTATCATTAGAAAAGTCTGATAAAGGCTAATCTTAAATGTTTACTTATTTTGTCCACAGATGCTCAATTTTCAGAAGCAACTGGAGTTCAGGTACATGAACTAATGTATTTTGAAGTCCGTTCTTTAGTTTAATGTTCCTTTAGAAATATTTGTATTTTGAAAGTGGCATTTTAATTCATTATTTTCCATCTGTCTACAGGGTCCCAAGGGAGAGACTGGCCCCAGGGGAGAAAGGGTAGGTATCTGTTCAGACCTGTTCCCATCAAGCCATGTCTGGGTCAACTGCTGCTCCGTTAATAATATTCCTTGTGAGGCCTGGTGTTTGATAGGCATGTGCTGTCTTCTCCTTTTCAGGGACCAGCTGGCCCACCTGGTAGAGATGGCAACCCTGGATTGCCTGGCCCCCCTGGCCCTTCCGGCTTTGGCGGAGTGAGTTCTGTTTTACAATCATCTTCAAACAAACAGAAAGCAGACTCTTTTCTTCTGTCTTGTCTGGTCGATCAGAAATTCTCCATTGTAACCAAAGTTTTTTCTGTGCTCTACAGAACTTCGCTCCTCAATATGGCTTTGACGGTGAAAAATCTGGTGGCGTCTCCATTCCTGGCCCTATGGTAAGCTTTTCTGCCCTCTTCAGAGGTAGCATAGGAACTGGTGTGGGAAAGAGTCTGATAAAATGGAGAGGAAGGAAGTAGATTTGCACCCGGGAGAGCTGGAGGGAAGACATTCCATCTTGATCTTAGTGGTCTTGACATCACCAGCCACAGGAACTTCAATGATTTTAATCATTTAATAAATTAAGCTTTTCCTGGACATGACAAGACAAAATGTTTTCAGAAATCTCTGTACCAATGCGTTGTAAACTCAAGAGATCACTGAAGGCAAAGGAGGAGGCTTTGTGCAAACCCTAGGCCTTGGTGAAGAAGCAAGCAAGAGCATAGCTGAGGAAAAGTATCATAGAGTTCTTTGCAAGCTTTGTGCTTTCACCCACTCAGTAGTAATTAAGTCCTCAGGACCTTGGTACTGAATGGTAAGGTCATATGAAAGTATATATTGTATATATAGTTAGGCTTTCAGAGGAAGCAAAGTGGCTGTTACATGATAGATAGACCTGGAGAGTAAGCAAGATGCCAGCTGCCTAGTAGTTAAGCTTTCAGAGGAAACTAAGTGGCTGCTCTCTGGTAGCAAAGGAAATGGCTTCTGTGCAGTAACTAGGCCTTCAGAGGAGATGAGGTGGTTACTTTCTGACAGCTAGGCCTGAATACTAAACAAGATGGCTGCTGCTCAGTCCCAGAGAAGAAACAAGATAGCTGCTGCCTGATAGCTACAGTAAGCCTGGGCAATAAATCAGAATACTGTTGCATAGTATACAGTAAGTCTAAGTGCACCTATTATTTCTTATTTTTCAGGGTCCCATGGGTCCCCGTGGTCCTCCTGGCCCTGCTGGTGCACCTGTAAGTAATTTCTTGTCTTCTGCATAAGTAACTCACACATCATTCTGTCTGTAAAAGCTTTTCAAAAACTCATTATTCCATGAATAAATAAATATTAGTTAAACCTGATGGAAATATAGAAGACCTACCAATTTGACTGTAACTAATATTTGTTATGCAATTGTATATGTAAATGATTGTTTTAAAGGGAGTGTGAGTCAGTGGAGCATAGACCTATGGGTAATACCCTGCAGAGGCAAAAACAGCAACTTCCTGTGCATCCAATGTATAATGTACCCAAGGCATCATCGTTAACTTTGTTTTTTCCTCTCTCCTCGATTCTTTAGGGACCTCACGGCTTCCAAGGTCCACCTGGTGAGCCTGGCGAGGCTGGCTCTGCTGTAAGTAATCTCCAAGATTTTCTCCATCTTCCCTGCACTTAGCTGAATCGCATCCACAGTGGTGTGCGGCAGGGTCCCTGTACAAAATGGCTTCCTTTCCCTAGCATCCGCCACTCCTCCAAGCGTGGCTCCCTGTGGATTTCCAGCCCCAGGCTAGAAACTCTCAGGGGCCCAGAGGTTCATTAGTATATGATCTCAAATTTCAGGATTCTTAGGTCTTCATGAAGAGCCTCACCGTTTGTCTGAAAGCACCCTTCACCTTTAATATAAACATGCTTTTCTTTGTTCTAGGGTCCCTTGGGTCCCCGTGGTCCCCCTGGTCTACCCGGCAAGAATGGAGATGATGTAAGTAAGCTGTGAAAGCTAGAAATGCCTCATTAAACATGTGCACCTGCAGGCAGGACACTTATGCAGCAGAGTAATAGAGGTAGAAGATACTTGCCGCAGTAATTCAAAGACACTTGTATGGTTAGTTCCATAACTGGGCCCCGTGTACGAGCTTGTTGGGCACTTATATTCCTTTATAGAATACTCGCATAACCAGATGTCAACATGGCTTAGGCCAACCATAGAGCTGGTACACATGTGAGTGCCTTAAGCGTCACAGCCACCCACCTAACATAGGATTCTGTAAGTTGGAGCCCCGCCTTTGCTGTTCCCATGCCCCGCCTCTGTGCACGCCCACCTTGCAAATACATGCCATGTAAATTAAGTGAGTTTTTGCAAAAGAGCTCTTAGGCCGCGTGCTGCATGTGTACGTACGCACATTCGCAAAATGGCTCGTATTGCAAAAATTGATGCATATAATGTGCACAGAAATGTGAACCCCTGGTTTATAGAACTGCCCTTTACTGATGACTGCTGAACGTATAAGCACCTTATCCATGAATTTTAAGCAATTCTCTCTGACCACTGTGGCGCTGTCCATCTAGAGTGAGGGCTTTTCATCCAGCTACTATCTCTACGGCTATGCAGTTTATATTAGGGCAGAAAAGATGCTGTCCTAGCTTCCACCCCTTTGCGGTAGAAGTTGGTGCTGGTGAGTGCTCTGGTCAATGTTCTAAAATCCAGTGCATGCCTCAGGGTTTAATATTGGCCCATTGTCTTCATAAACCCTACAGATACAGGGTAGAAGTAGACTATGTGATACTTTTTGTCCTACAATGAGCATAGAAAATGCAGAAAAACAATAACCCAAGGAGAAGGTTCTCAAGAGTTGTAGTCAGCCAAGAATTAGCCGTTTTAAAAGAAAGCATGCTCAGTTTTAAGCAATGAGGTTTGGCTTCTCTTTCTCAAGAGCAAAGGCTAAAGCAAAGATTAATCTCTTTCTTCAAAAGGGTGAAGCTGGAAAACCCGGCCGTCCTGGTGAGCGTGGTGCCCCTGGTCCTCAGGTGAGTTGCCTCTTATTGTCCCTCTCAGAGGTCTAGCTTCCAGGGGTGATGCTGGGTGAAGGACAATGGGTGTGTCAATGGGGAAGTTAGGGGAGGCATAGACGGAAATTAGAAACCTAGGCCTTGGATGATAGTAAGCAATCTGAAATGAGACTGCTCATTTTCAGACACACATATCAAGGGTCAATATCACAGTTGCCTGTGTTGTAGCACAGTTCATTCTGCTTCTCCCGTTTCCCTCCAAGAAGTTAGAGTTATTCATAGCAAACATTATAGCAGCAAGCTAAGAACCAGGGAATCTATGGTTCAAATCCCACTGCTGCTCCTTGTGACTTCGGGCAGGTCACTTTTCCCTCCATTGCCTCAGGTTCAAACTTAGGGGTCCTTTTATTAAAGCTTAGCCTGTGCTAAGAGCCATGTGGCCCATGTGCAATACCACTTAAATCCTTATATCGAAAACGATTTCTCAATAATTGATGATCTAACATATGTTACATTTCAATCTATCACCATAATTTATTCTTCCTTATCATGCATGTATGCACCTTAATGCAATACCAAATGTAATTCTGTTTCCGGAAATGGCAATCGCCACTACGGCAAATGTAAGCCACATTGAGCCTGCAAATTGGTGGGAAAATGTGAGATACAAATGCTACATATAAATAATAAATAAAAATAGGTATAAATACAAATACTCATAACTGTTAGCGCACACTAAGTTTTAGTAAAAGGGCCCCTTAGATTATAAGCCCCCTGAGGAAGGGACCCACCAATTTACCTGCATTTCGAACTCACCTTCAACTCAGATTTGGAAAGGATAATTAAAACTATGCAGCCTCCACAGAAAAGAATCCCGATCCATCTGTTTACTTCCAATTAACTTTATACTTCCCATACCTCTATGCCAGGGGATCTCAACCCAGTTCTTGGGACACAACCAACCAGCCAGGTTTTCAGGATACCCACAATGAATATGCATGGGGTAGATTTGTATGCAAACATATCTGATGCATATTCATTGTGGTTATCCCGAAAACCTGGCTGGCTGAGTGTGCCCCGAGGACTGGATTGGAACCACTGCTCCTTGCCAGTCTGCATTGTCATTTCCTCATTATGAGGAAGGTTCCTGTCTCTACGTAAGAGTGGAGGAGTAGCATAGTGGTTAGAGCAGTGGGCTTGATATCCTGCGGAATGTGGTTCAACTCCTACCACTGCTCCAGTCACTCTTTCTCCGCTCCTCAGGCACAAAATTAGAGTATGAGGTCTCCAGAAACAAGGAAATACCCAATGTACCTGAATATAACTCACCTAATGTCCAACATGTGAACAAAATAAATAAATTAGGCCTTTTGTTCTTTGTAGTCATTATTAAGCCCCCTGTTTCCTCTTTTGGGTAACTGATTTCCTGTTTCCTCTCTAACTTTAATTGGTCTTAAAATTCCTCTCTTTTCCTTCCCTTCTTTTTTAGGGAGCTCGAGGTCAACCTGGAACTGCTGGTCTCCCCGGCCTGAAGGGCCACAGAGTAAGTTTTCATAATAGTTTTAATGCAAGCTTGAACAGACAACAATATGCAAGCTTTGGGTGGAATGGCAGACATCTTGTTTTCTCATCCTAATGGTGGAAGCTAACCTCTTTCTTGTCTCTCCTTTGTAGGGTTTCAATGGTCTTGATGGTGCAAAGGGTGATGCTGGTCCAGCTGGACCTAAGGTACAGTAATGCATTTTTGTTAGGGGTGGGGCATTTCCACTTGGATCACAACTAATATATGTTTCCTCTGCATCATGGAGAAATACATTGACCCTCACTGCTTTTCTGTTCTTTGTATTCAGGGTGAGGGTGGTAGCCCTGGTGAGAATGGCGCTCCCGGACAAGTGGTGAGTAATTTAGCTTTGTCAGGGACTACTGGAAAAGGAGTGGTTCTGGGGAGCAAGAGCAGAGCGGCAAAGGAAGATGATATGGCATCAGCTTTAAGACAATGAGAAAACAGAGATGATAAGATGTGCGTGTGTGTTGTGTGGGAATGTTTTGTATATGTGCATACAGAGAGCATGAGAGAAAGAGGTTTGGTGTCAGACTGAGCTACAAAATAGTCTGCAAAAGTTTGGTCTTAGAGCCAGCAGCGAAGTTAGGGGTCAATATTTGGGTGGGTGAGGGCTGGGGCAGGGTAACTTACTACTACTACTACTTGACATTTCTAAAGCGCTACTAGGGTTACGCAGCGCTGTACAATTTAACATAGAAGGACAGTCCCTGCTCAAAGGAGCTTACAATCTAAAAGACAAATGTACAGTCAGTCAAATAGGGGCAGTCTAGAGGTTTGGCCTTTGTCTACTATCCAATTATTGTTAAGCCTTCTTCCTGTCTACTCTGTAGGGTCCTCGTGGTCTTCCTGGTGAGAGAGGCCGTCCTGGTCCCTCTGGCCCTGCTGTGAGTATTGACATCATCATACTGACATTTTCCTTCCGGGTCAGCACCGGTCATGGCCTGAACTCATCCAGCACAACTCCAGTGCTCAACTGCATTTTTCTAAACATTTCTTAATGCTGTAAAGTTATGTATGTATTTATTAAGATTTATTTACCACTTTTTGAAGAAATTCTCCCTAAATGTACAGCAAAAGTAAGACAATTACAGCTGTAAAAATATTCCATAACAGTAAACATAGTATGGTACTTAAAACGTCAACACAACACACATCAAAACATCTCTGTAAGACAGCATAGGATATGAGAAAATGGTTCTGCTGGTTCTGAGACTAACCTCAGTGTCTCCTCTTCCCTCTAGGGTGGTCGCGGTAATGATGGTGCTCCCGGTGCTGCTGGACCCACAGTAAGTATCTCTCCGTGACGCCTTTCTACATTCTGTTAACCTACAATGCCCTCCGCATTCTAGCTTAACTCTTTAAAGTCAGTGCTTCCCTGAGTGAGTGGCAAACACAGATGGAAGTTTTCAACATTTTCCAGGAGATATTTTAACATGGGATTTTAAAGAAATGGCTGCTTGGTGGTGGGGGGAAGGGTAGGACAGAGAGAAGACAAATTCAAGAGAAATAGTGAAAGATGTAAACAGTCATAAGGAAAAATGAACTATTCTCCAGGGAATATTGCTTGAAGCAAAGGCAGGCAGGAGCCAGGAACAAGGAGATTTGGGTGAAGGTGGGGATGTCCCAGTTGGTGTAGGGGAGACACTATGGCAAAAATTGGTTACCTGTATATTAAGTGAAGGCCCTGAACACCTTTGATGTCGTCATCATCATAGACCTGCCCCATCCCCTCCTTCTCTAACCTTTACTTCATTAGTTTACATATTTGATCAATCACCTTTTGATGTTAGTACCGAAGGCTCTTGTGAGTCTCTTTGGAAACTAAGGATTTGCTTTCATTCTGTTTTCACACTGTTCATTTAGAAATGACTAGTCTAATATTTTTGTGATTATTAAATGTCTTTTTTCCTTTAGGGACCCACTGGCCCAACTGGACCCTCTGGCTTCCCTGGCGCTGTTGGTCCTAAGGTGAGTGCGTTTCCGAAGTTTTAACTACATAGGATCCAAGAAACACTGACGCTCTCTTTTCGTAGTAGCTGCCATTCCAGTGGGGAAAACTCTTATCTTCACAATGTCAGTGCACCTCATTCCTGTTCTGCAGTACCTACTGCTAATCCAGTACTGAGATCCCTCCTCCCTCCCACCCACATACATTTCAATCATCGTATGAAGCATCTCCTCATATTACTGCACTGGGTCCTCTCTCCCAGCTGTCCGCATACCTCAGTTCTCCTCTGATGCTCTAACTCTGTACCTCCACACAGCTCAGCTGGTGCACCTAAATCTTGACCTGAGAGTGTCGGCATTGTGATCCCACATAGAGGCCCTACCAGTGCACCTCATTCCTACAGGGTGTTACCAATGAAGTTAGTCTTACAGGACACCACCTAAGTCCTTTCTGTCTTCAGAATACATCTATCAATACATCTCCTACCCAGAGGGCTGATTATATTATTCTTAGGATTTATTTACCGCCTTTTAGCAGGTTACTTCCATTCCAGTGCCGATATCCTGTCTTAGATGTCTCTTGAGCAAACTCCTGCATGATATACTGAAACTATCCTTCTGAGCATTCTTTAATAAAATGTGTTAAACTGAAATAGCTGGATAATGATGGCCATGTATTGGACTAATGAGTACTTTAAGATCCTGTCCCTCAGTAATCTGAAAGCACAAATTAGCCTAAGAAAAAGATAATTCAACCACTGATCATTTAACAGATTCATTTTTGGTGAGCCAATGATCTTTTCTGCCCTTTGAAGTTTATACTTTGTTACTATGGGGCTCATTTTCAAAGCACTTAAACTTACAAAGTTCCATAGGTTACCACGGGGCTCATTTTCGAAAGAGAAAAACGCCCAAAAAGTGTCATAAAGCAGCATTTGGATAGATTTCTTCTCAAAATGCCCAAATCAGTATTTTCAAAACCAGTTTTGCAAATGGTTCTCTATGCAATTCGTCTGCAGTGCATCCAGCTTACAAGGGGGTGTGTCAGTGGCGTTTCGAAGGCGGGATTAAGGCGGGTTTAGGGCGTGCCTAACACTTGGATGTTTTACAGCCGTAATGGGACAAAACCAAAACGCCCAGGATGCAAACGTCAACGTTTTGGTCTAGACCTGTTTTTCTAATGAATAAGACACAAAAGGTGCCCTAAATGACCGAATAACCACCGCAGGGATTCAGGGATGACCCCTCTTATTCCCCTACTGGTCACTGACCTCCTCCCACCCTCAACAAATGTGAGTAAAAATAGTATTCACCAGCCTCTATGATGGCCTCAGATGTTGTAGCCAGGTCCATTAGAGCAGCATGCAGGTACCTGGAGTAGTGGAGCAATGCATTGTAGACAGCTGGACCCAGGCCCTACCTGTTACACTTGTAGTAGAAACTGCGAGCCCTCCAAAACTCACTAAAACCCCACTGTACCTACATATAGGTGTCTCCTTCACCCATAAGGGCTATTGTAGTGGTGTACATTTGGGGGTAGTGGGTTCTGGGTGGGTTTTGGAGGGTTCAGTAGGCAAGATAAGGGAGCAATGGTGAGATGTGTATCTGAGAGCATTTATAAGTTCACTGTAGTGCCCCCTAGAGCACCCCCTTGCTCTCCTGGGATGTCTGGGGGACCAGTCTGCTAAAAATGCTGGCTCCTCCTATATTCCAATGGCTTGATTTTCTGCATATTTAACTTCTGCATTTTATTTTGAAAAATGGCCTAAAAAGATAAACGCACAAAGCACAAAACCTTGTTCGAAATGGTAATTGGGGGGGGGGGGAAATAGACGTTTTTCATTTTTTTGAAAATGGTTATTCGGATTTGGGATGTTTAGTGCAAAATGTCCAGTGTAACTTAGACGTCCATGTAACTTTGTAGATCTAAGTGCTTTGAGAATAAGTCTTTGTGCGATGTGAGTGAGAGACTTCTGTAAGACCAAACTCATTTCATTACTAACCAATGGCCACAGTCAGGTTTCATTGCAAGGTCGCTGACTGCTTCCTCCTCCATCACTGCGCCACATGGCCACCATTTCCATTTGCAGTGGACAATATGGGGGTCTTTCTTCCCTTCCTCATAGAATGTTCTTTCCGAGAATCTAGAATTATTTATGGAAATCCCTTGTCCCACTTATCCTGCTACTTATGAGCCCTGTTCAACTCTTGCATTGCCCTATTTTACTGGATTGCAAAGCCTGCCTATTCAAAGTGTCTTTCGCAGAGATCCAGCCCAGTCAAACCAAAGACATGTAGGCTTCTTTGAAGACATCATACTCATATTTGCCTTTCTTCTTCCTCTTCATGCATAGGGTGATGCTGGTCCCCAAGGATCTCGTGGTTCTGAAGGTCCTCAGGGTATCCGTGGTGAGCCTGGTGCCCCTGGTCCTGCTGGTGCTGCTGGTCCCTCTGTAAGTTAAGCCTATATTTCCTACTTGACTTTGTGTACTAAGTAAATAGAAGTAAAACAACTGTACTGAACAATGTTTTTCTTCTCCTCTACTCTAGGGTAACCCTGGAACTGATGGTCAACCTGGTGGAAAAGGTCCTGGTGTAAGTATTTCCCATATAACTATGGCTAAGTTTACTTCCCCAGCAGTGGGTAATTGTTTAAACCAAGGAAGCCTGGTTCCTTATAGTCTCCCTTTTTTCTGCTATAGGGTGCCCCTGGCATTTCTGGCGCTCCTGGTTTCCCTGGTGCTCGAGGTGCTCCTGGACCCCAAGGCCCTTCTGGCGCTCCCGGTCCCAAGGGTAACAATGTAAGTGATGTAAAAAAAAACAAAAGATCTTTTCTGGTAGTGGATGCTCAGCTGTCTCTCAGCAATTCCGATAGAGTAAGGATGTGCATTAGTGCCTTGATACCCCAACACTTCACATAGTTGTCCTCTGAACTCAGTGGCGCTGTAGGAGTGATATTCTATGGTTTTTTGCACTTGGGGCAACGGATACACATGGTTTGCCTTGTGTCTGCCAACACACCTCACTATGGTAGGGTACAGACATGAATCTGAATACCCATAATGCTGGAGGTATGAGAGGCAGCTCTCATACCCACACCTACATATGTCCAAATTTCCCCAAAGTTCCCCCTCCCCCATAGGCACCAATATCTCAAAATTATTGGGAAGTGTAAACACAATACAAATTACCTCTCTCTAGACCCTTGCTCAATATTACAATCAAATTACAGTGGCTTCCCATCAAAGCGAGAATCACCTTCAAATTATGTACCTTTATCTTTCAATCCTAAAGGAAGTATTTTTTCATGGAGAGAGTGGTAAATACTTTGGAATTCAAAAATGCGTGGGATAAACATAAATGAATCCTGTTCTGAAGGAATGGATCCTCAGAAGCTTAGCGGAGATTGGGTGGCAGCACTGGTGGTTGGGAGGCGGGGATAGTACTGGGCAGACTTCTACGGTCTGTGCCCTGAAAATGGCAGATACAAATCAAGGTCAGGTATACATATAAAGTAGCACATATGAGTTTATCTTCTGGGCAGACTGGATGGACCGTACAGGTTACTATCCTGCTTATTTTTGAAGGAGAAGGCCGGCCATCTTCCGACACAAATTGGGAGATGGCTGGCCTTCTCCTGAGGCTGGCCAAATCGGTATAATCGAAAGCCGATTTTGGCTGGGTTCAACTGCTTTCCGTTGCAGGGCTGGCCAAAGTTAAAGGGGGCGTGTCGGAAGTGTACTGAAGGCGGGACGGGGGCGTGGTTAAGAGATGGCCGACCTCGGCCGATAATGGAAAAAAGAAGGCCAGCTCTGACGAGCATTTGGCCGACTTTACTTGGTCCTTTTTTGTTCACGACCAAGGCTCAAAAATGTGCCCTAAATGACCAGATGACCACCGGAGGGAATCGGGGATGACCTCCCCTTACTCCCCCAGTGGTCACCAACCCCCTCCCACCCAAAAAAAAAATTAAAAACATTTTATTGCTAGCCTCTATGCCAGCCTCAAATGTCATACCCAACTCCATGACAGCAGTATGCAGGTCCCTGGAGCAGTTTTTAGTGGGTACTGCAGTGCACTTCAGGCAGGCGGACCCAGGCCCATCTCCCCTACCTGTTATACTTGTGATGGTAAATGGGAGCCCTCCAAAACCCACCAGATACCCACATCTAGGTGCCCCCCTTCACCCGTAAGGGCTATGGTAGTGATGTACAGTTGTGGGGAGTGGGTTTTGGGTGGGTTCAGCACACAAGGTAAGGTAGCTATGTACCTGGGATCAATTTGTGAAGTCCAGTGCATTGCCCCCTAGGGTGCCTGGTTGGTGTCCTGGCATGTGAGGGGGACCAGTGCACTACAAATGCTGGCTCCTCCCATGACCAAATGCAATGGATTTGGCCGGGTTTGAGATGGCTGCCATTAGTTTCCATTATTGGCGAAAACCAATGGCGGCCATCTCTAACGCCATCGATCTCTAAGGGCAGGCCAAATGTTGAGATTTGGCCGGCCCCGACCATATTATCGGAACGAAAGAGGGCCGGCCATCTTGTTTCGATAATACAGTCGGGTACGCCGCTTGACGGGGCTGGCGTTAGAGATGGCCGGCCCTGTTTGATTATGCCCCTCCACGTATATGGCACAGCCCCAGAAATGCTAAATATGAGGCAAGAAACTATCTCAAACTACACCTCCCAAATTGCAAAAAAGTGATCTACAAAACTGTCCACTTTGCAGACTTCACTTACCTAGGAACCAAATGGTGGAACTCCTTACCACCCAAAATAAGAAATATATACAGGAATATACTAGATTCCGCAAAATCCTCAAATCATTCCTATTCAAAGAAACCCTCACAAAGAACAACCATATCTCAAACAATTAAATATTACTTGAATTGGTTATTATTCTATTTACCATTAACCTTCTCTTTGCTTCATGTACAATTTCTCATTCATAATAGATTTTCTAAATGTTAAACATCCGTAGTTATCCCAGTACGTTTATGATACTGTATTGTAAAATTGGATTCTTACAACAAATTACTTTCTTATGCATTATTCTTTGTTATGTATCCTATACTGTTTATCGTAAACTTGTTTGGGATAATGTGGGATGTAAATGTCACAAATAAATAAATATTGGGGGTATTCTGTACTCACTGGCTCCTATTCCTCCCCCAATCCCGCTCAATCAATTCAAATAGTACTGAAATATAAATTTCATTAGAAAACATGTTATGAACGTAACGTTCTCCAACTATAATGCTTTCCAAAATACATTTGTTGAATAAAGTGGAAGCTAATGGAGCTGGTGTGATATATATTTTTTGCAAGTAACCCGAAGTGCTTAGATCATTTATCTCCCATTATCAAAATAAGTTGGCTGTGACGAGCATAAGAGTGAAAGTCACTGGGACAACTGGTGATGCCACATTTAAATAGACTTTTCTTTTGTCTTCTTCTCACATTTAGGGTGAACCTGGAGCCCAAGGACACAAGGGTGAGCCTGGAGCTAAAGGAGAACATGTAAGTGTCACATTGTAACGATACCAGTCTATGAAAGCTTTACCAGAATTTTTGCCAGTGATCGGCTACTAATGCCGTGTTTCTTACTTTTTTCTCCCTTACCGCACTCAGGGCCCTGCTGGTGTTCAAGGTCCTGCCGGACCCCATGGTGAAGAAGGCAAGAGAGGTTCCCGTGGTGAGGCTGGCCCTGCTGGCCCTCCCGGTCCTGCTGGTGAGCGTGTAAGTAGCCCTTTGGTTCTTCTAGTTGCCAGGGTTCCATAAACTGCTGGAGACCTCATAATGTGCTGCAAAACATGTAGGGAGAATTTGTTTGTAAAGTCAAAATTCACAAGTGGAGGAGGGATGATCGAAATCATTAAGATTTATGGCTGTCTTGGGGTAACACAAAACTGCTGATTTTCTTCTTTAACTCTTCTCTTCTCTTCAATCACAGGGTGGTCCCGGTGGCCGTGGTTTCCCTGGATCTGATGGTGCTGCTGGCCCTAAGGTAGGTCTCTAGTGCCTTTAGATTAGACCACAAGAAAATTGATGGCGTGGTCACAGCAGTCTTGTTTTCTGCGAGCCCTCAGGAACTCAGCTTTCACAACTATCAGGCACTGCAACCTCAGGATCTTTGAGACCCTCTTGGGAAAAGCAAGATGGAGGGGAGAGGATCAGTTTTTATCTACAACATGGGAAGCTCTAAGTGATAGTGCAGATCAGTGTTAGCTTAGCGGGGTTTAAAAACGGTTTGGATGGCAGTCCATAGACTGTTATTAAAATGGACTTGGGGAAAATCCACTGCTTATTTCTAGGATAAGCAGTATAAAATGTATTGTACTTTTTGGAAAATCTTGCCAGATACTTGTGACCTGGATTGGCCACTGTTGGAAACAGGATGCTGGGCTTGATGGACCTTCGGTCTGTCCCAGTGTGGCAACACTTACGTACTTAGGATTCTGAATGGAATCTTGCTACTCTTTGGGGTTCTACATGGAATGTTGCTTCACTTTGAAATTCTGTATGGAATCTTGTTATTCTTTAGAATTCTAGAATCTTGCTATTCTTTGGGGTTCTACATGGAATGTTGCTACTATTTGGGTTTCTGCCAGATACTTGTGACCTGGATTGGCCACTGTTGGAAACAGGATGCTGGGCTTGATGGACCTTCTGTCTGTCCCAGTATGCACTTATGTAGTCAAGGATGCCAATTCTTGGTTTGGCCTCTTGAAATTCAAGGGGGTCTTTGTATTTCTGCTGATCTTTCTTGATCCCAGTCACATTCTGTGTGCTTGCCTTAGATATGGTGATATAATGCAGTGCCCCAGTGTAAGCGGTGGTGTCTGAGTATGAGCAGGTAGAAGGTATATTATGTGACATAAAAACATACCAGCCCATGATAAAGACTGGTGTTACAGTAGTAATTTATGTTACCTAAAGGCAGACCATCTATCCACATTGCATGGATATGGCCACATGTGGGAGATCTCTTCTTAATGAAATCACTTTTTGTTCGCTTTCATTGGTAATTTTCATCCTGAGTGGCTGGAATCCAACACCCACCATTGTAATAATCTAGACAGAAAGATGAAACCTGAATACCGGCCTCCTATTTCCCTGTTGCTTTGCTGAATGATAGGTATCCTATCATCACCCTCCTACTGGCTCTGACCTGGTCAGTTTCTGGGAGCTGCAGCCTGCTGGTTTCCAACTGTCCATCCCACGATCATACTTCTTCTCTTTGCTTTAGTTTTGTCATTTCACTTCCTCCCCTTGCCCCTGCTCTTGAGGGAATGAAGGATGGCTTGTTTGCTGCCAATTCCTATGTGTAACCCTGGGTCATGATGCTGTCTAACCCCTCTATTAACCTTGGTGTGATCGTAGGGCACACAGTGAATGTGTAGACCTATTATCAAAGTATAACTGGATGCTGTGTGCTTGAATTGATGTAGGTCACTTGAGCAGTGTCACCACAGTACCATCCTGGGACCATATATTCTAGTGCAAGCAATGATTTCTAGCCCTTATGTGCCTTCACTATGACCCCCAGTGCAAAACCCAGCAACTTAGTGTACCATGGCCGCTGAGCATGAACTCTGTACCTGTCCTCTAACTTTGTGCAAGCTGACCTTCCGTGTTCTCTCCTTCCCTAGGGTGGACCTGGTGAGCGTGGTGGAGTTGGCCCTGTTGGTGCTAAGGGATCTCCTGGTGAAGCCGGTCGCCCCGGTGAACCCGGCCTTCCTGGTGCCAAGGTGAGCGCAAACTGTTTCTGAAGCTGCAAGGTACAGCCACGGGTAGTGTGGCGGATGCAGATCTGGTAATGATCTAAAAACAGACAGGACAGAGTGGAAGCCCAACTGTGAAAGAAAACAGCTGCCATGTATGAATAGGCAGACAAATGCTAGATACAAATTATTGTATTGTAGTATAATAGATGACTCTTGAAACTTCTTACTGAATTTATCCCAGCTCCTGAAGTTCTTATTATATCATCACAGAACAACAAATTAATATGAACTTGAATATAGTCCTTCCATTTCCTCCCCATCCAGTAAATTCCTGCTCATTTGATATTGTATTGAAGTTACCTATATATATCGCTGGCTGTGTGTTCCTTTCACTGACAACATGCCTTGACCTTTTTTTATTCTTGCCTTATAGGGTTTGACTGGTAGCCCTGGTGGTCCTGGTCCTGATGGCAAGACTGGCCCTACTGTAAGTAGCCTCCCTGTCCATAAAGCACTTCTTTTTTGATTATGAACTGTTTTCTGCCTCAGAAGTCCGATAGGTAACTTATATGTGTCTTTCCTTTTAACATCAACAGGGTGCTCCTGGACAAGATGGCCGTCCTGGTCCCCCTGGTCCAGCTGGTACCAGAGGTCAAGCTGGTGTAATGGGTTTCCCTGGCCCCAAGGGTCCTGCTGTGAGTACATCTCTCAGAATTATCTTTCAGATAGAGTAGGCCTTGCCAATGTGGTTCAAACACAATTTAGCGTTGCTAGATGTCTCAGTTCTAATAGCATATAGGTTTCTGTGGCCAAGCTCTGTCCTTTGTCAGATCAGCTGTTTGGTAAAAGTGTTTTAGAGAAGCTCCATGGATTTCCCATGGGGCAATCAACACCTGTAATTCAGGTCAATAAAAAGTGCTGTCGCAGATCTGTGAAAAAAGAGAGAGTCTTACGAGCTGTTAGGCATTCTGGAAGATATGACCTATTTAATTTATGTACAATGCATCATTGCTCTGGGGTCCTCTTAAAATACTCCATTCCCCAGGCCAAACCACCAGATGTTTTGGTTGAGCCATTATCCTATAATTCTGTAGTAGGCCCGTTCCTAATGGTACTGGGGATAGAGGGTAGTGTAGTAGTTACAGGATTGGCCTGTGATTCAGAAGTCCTGGGAATATGAATTTAAGGCTCCCTGCTGCTGATCTGTGTAATCTTGAGCAACTCTTCAGATTTCAAATCCCTGGCCAGGCTCTCAGTTTACCCCTCACACTGGGCCTCTAAAGGCACTTCACTTTATCCACAGCCCAAAGAAACCAAATGCAGGAAAAGGTAGGAAGCCAACCCTTTCCCTGGAGAGGTAGCTGAAGGCGAAGCAGCACGATGGCAGTTTTCTGGACTTAACTGATTGGTATTTATTATTATTTTTGTGATTTAGGGTGAAGCTGGTAAAAATGGCGAGAGAGGCGCTCCTGGCCCTTCTGGTCCAACTGTGAGTATTCTTTACCTACTTAATAGCATCTGACCCTCTGACTTATAATCTGGTGTAAAATTATGATATATATATATATATATAGGAACGGATTTTTTTGTTTCTTTCTTGAAGATTCTCTGTGTTAGTTCTGATAGTTTACCTACCCTCTATACATACTGATAAGGCCAAGATGTACTTATTAATTAATTTAAATTAATTTAGCCTAATGGTTAGTACAGCGGCCTGATAACCAGGGTAACCAGGTTCAATTCCCACTACATTCCTTGTGACTCTGGGCAAGTTGTTTAAACTTTCATTTCCATAGGTACAAAATAAGTACCTGTATATAATGTGTAAACCTCTTTGATTGTGACCACAGATAAGCGGTATACCAAATCTCATCCCCTTTCCTTAATTTATTAAAGGTTATTTTACTCACTCATAGATGGAAAGGTCTCTAGAAGAAGACCAACAGAATGACATTTCAGAGTAAAAAATGATGCATGACCCATATAGTAGTGAACAATGCAAATAAGTAAACATATGAAATAGCAAAACATAACCAATCAACCAATAAAAAATGCCTGATAGGCCACAATTAATTGACACTAACCAAGAATAATAGAGAATAATATTTAATAAAAATGCAGACCGTAAGCATTAAGAACCCAATATTCAAGCCAGAAAAGTTTTATTTGGCGTGTTTCCATGGCGGTTTGTTCCGCATCAAGTTGATGGTTCACCGTTAGAACAGCGGACTGATAACTCTCAGAGTTGAAATAATTTTGTTGTTCTGTTGAATCGACCCCTGAGGCAGGTGTTGTTTAATGCCGAAACACGGCCCATGTCGGGTCATTAATAAAGCACACTTATACCTTTTCTTGACAGTCCGTTGTGCTTCTTTTTCTGGCTTGCTTTGTTGTGTACTTTGACCCACTACATTGTTTGTTGAACCCAATATTCACCCAGGTGCTGAACATATAAACGAACATGTCTATAAATTAGCCATAGAACTTTAGGCACTTTTTCAGCAATCCTGTCCACTTAAGTCTTAGATGACCGAAATGTATCCATTTAAAAGGGTGAAACATTGAAATGAATGTACTTATGCTTTGGAGTCTTGAGTTCACAATTTAGTGAAAGGGAGAGCTGATCTGAAATGAAACGCCCAGTACTGATGAGTGGAGCTCCACTGTAGAGGCGTTTAAATCAAGTGATGTGAGAAAATAAATAAGATTTTGGCAGTGCCTTTTCCAGCTAAGGGAATTCCCAGGCCCAACTGCAAATTCGGGAGAGCTGGATGTTCAGAATCTGTTAAAAGTGCCCTGAAACTCACCGTACTCCGTAAAATCTAATCATACGAAGACAAATTTTTAAAGAACGTCTCCGCTGCTAGACGTAATATACGAACCTTTCTGAATGAGTTCTGTAGCTGAACAGTGTAGATTCAGCATGAAGGCTTAATATTACTACCTCATTTTTTAAGATCTTTTGCTTTTTTGCTTTTGGAGGGAGGGGAGGGGTGTCTTCATGTTACCCTACATTATTTGCCATCTGGTGCCCATGAGGCTCCCATTATTTTCTCTCTACCTCTCTTCTATTGTCTATGTCAAATAGGCCAACATTCTATGTGGCCTCCTAGAAGATTGATATTACTCGACAAATTGTTCTTCCAGGATGGCCCAGTAAAGGGCACCAGGCTCTGAGTTCTACTTTAGACATAGCATAACTTGGAAATCATCCTGGCTTTCTGTCTAGCTGCATTAGTAATCCTTATAATCTATTGGAAGAATATTTGATATCTCTTCTCTGTTGTTTCTCTGCAGGGAGCTCCTGGTAAAGATGGTGAGGCTGGCGCTCAAGGTCCTTCTGGTCCTGCTGTAAGTACGGACTTCTGTTTGACATGATGGAATGTAGTTGATAACATGAGATCTGATTGGATTCAATTCATATGTTTCCTTTGGCAGGGTCCTGCTGGTGAGAGAGGTGAACCCGGACCCAGCGGTGGCCCTGGATTCCAGGTAAGTCAGAAGACAAAATAGCTAGTACAAGAAACATGACATATCAGCAGATTTTTCTCACTTAAATATTAACTCTGTAACTCAACTTTTCTCTTCCATTTTTTTCTCTTCTGATAGGGTCTGCCTGGACCTTCCGGCCCTGCTGGTGAATCTGGCAAACCCGGTGAACAGGTGAGTGCCAAGGCAGCTTTGTACAGATTACTGTCGAAGCCAGGAATCTGAGAGAGCAGGTTAGTTAGCGACTGCAAAAGACTTCTCAACATGGAGGGAAACTGTAAAAATATATATGAGGTCCATAGTAACTTATGCCTTCCCCACAGCCTAGAAATACTAGGGTAGGAACTGTAGCAAATTGAACTCGTGGGAATATTGTTGTTGAGAAGCCATCAATATGAGAAATGAGGTAGACTACTTATGTGCTCCTTGCTTGGGGTCTACGCCTACTAATGAGATCTGACAGCTGACATGAATGCTCTCAGCAATGAAAGTAGTGGATCAAGGCCTTTGTAAGGGAGAAAGATCTTGTGTTTTTCAGCCAATAAAGTTACTCAGAATCAAAAAGAACATTCTATTTGGCCTACAGTAAAGCATAATGATAACCTTTAGCTAGCCAAATACCATCTCTACTCTATTACTCCACTGTAATGCCTATTTCTATTCATCCTTTATAAATGCTACTGCTTTGATACTATGTGAATTGAGGTGTATTAATTCTCATAACAAATATAAACATAAACCCTCCTCTTTGCCCTTCCTATTTCCCCAGGAGCTTCTTTCCTGCCTCAACATTTCTCCTTCCTCCTCTTCCATCTTTGATCCTCTCGGTTCTTGCTTTCTTTCTCCATGTAGTTCCCCCTGCTCTCCCCAAGCCCATCTTTCTCTCTGTCCTCTCTTCCCACTCCCATCCTGTATTCTCATAACCTTGTGGCTTTCTCTTGTTTTCTAAATCCATTCTCCTTGCTCAGACACTCTTGTTCGGGGGAAAGGTTTTGCTGTGAAATTTATGAATCTCTTCTTCTTCTTTAACGTAGTATCTCTTCCTGCATTTCCATAACAGGGTGCTCCTGGTGATGCTGGTGGCCCAGGTCCTGCTGGTGCAAGAGTAAGTAAACACCACTCATATATACATCGTTTCTCTTTGTGCATATGGCTAGTTTGTGAGTCTGCCTCCAACCCTGATCGCTCATAACCAGCTTCCTTCTATTTCCACCTCTTCAGGGCGAGAGAGGTTTCCCTGGTGAACGTGGTACTCAAGGACCTCCTGGCCCCCAGGGTCCTCGCGGCTCTAATGGATCTCCTGGTAATGATGGTGCTAAGGTATGGGCTTTTCCCACTTTCTCCCATCTTTTCCTTCACTGAATTGAGTTAGTGAGAGGTAGACAGAAGGGTGAGCAAATGTCATTAGTTGTCTTGTGACTGCTTCTATATCTGGTAATGATGGAAATTTAGCATCCTGTGAAATGGAGGACAACAGCAGCTCTGAATAGAGTTTACAGGAAGAGATGTAGCTGAGGTTACCAAGTCTGCTTTTTGGACTTTGATCCTTGTGATTTTACTTGGGAATGGTGCTCAAAGCTCCCCCTTATCCCATGGAGGATCCATGTCTGACTCAGAAGGTGGGGGTGGGGGCAGCAGATATCTAACCAATTGTCACAGCACTGCAAGCAGGATCTCCATACAATATGAGACTTTCACCAATGGTCTCCAGCGGCTTTAAGTGACCTGAATTAGAAAGAGAGATTTGTGGATCAGTGGTGAATTTTGGTTCTGTGTATTGAGGAGAGTAGGAGGAGAGTTGCTGACATACAATAACCTCTAAAGTATATCATATTTTGAGCATCACTGCTGTCTCCCAGGGTTCTCTGGGTTTCAACCCTTTTCTTTCTTCAATGTCTCAATTTAGGGTGAAGCTGGTGCTCCTGGTGCCCCTGGTGGACAAGGTCCTTCTGGTCTGCAGGGAATGCCCGGTGAACGTGGTACCGCTGGCCTGCCTGGTGCAAAGGGTGACAGAGTAAGTATCCCAAAACAAGTCTAGGCCTTAGAAGAAAACATAGTATAAAGCTTTAGTCAACGAACGTCGCCTTCCTGCCCTCTGTGCAAGACTAATTCTAGGCAAATTATCCAGCCTTCTCCCTGCCATTCTCTCTCCTGCTTTCTCATCTTCCACATTTCTGTCCACAACTACACTAGCATACACATAACCGCACAAATGCATGCCCACAACAGTCCCTCGCAGCCTTGCTCCCCATGTGAAGCACCAGCAGATGTTGCGCATTGCTCCATGTTCTCGGACTTTTTCAGAACCATTGACCACTATGTCTGTTGTCCTCCCCAGGGTGATCATGGTGCAAAGGGTGGTGATGGAGGTCCTGGCAAAGATGGCGCAAGAGGTCTGACCGGTCCTATTGGTCCACCTGGCCCATCTGGTGCTCCTGGTGATAAGGTAAGAGTGACACCAGGACCAATGTTCCCTCTAAGGAGTGGCCTGATGCATGCAAATTTGTTTTGTGTGAGCAACAAGTTTTAGAAAACCAGCGATTTTTGAACACCAGTGTTAGTAATGCATTTCACAAGGCCAGAAGTGACAACAGCATAGACCGTTTCGTATAGGGCAATTTTTTTGAAACTCATTTAAATCGGGTTGGCAGTTGATTTAGTTTAATTCATTTTTATTTAATTTTTATAGTTTAATTTTCTTCGAAAGTCGGGTCGGTATTTTTGTGAACGACCACGTAAAATTTGTGAGCAATGCTCCTAAAATGTACCAGCGATTGCTTGTGCAGTACATTGATCAGGACTCTGCTTCCTGATGAACTGGCAGATGGAGTAGAACTTGCAGGCAATAAGTTCAAAGACAATAGCTCAGGTTCTTCCTCATGTTAACTCTGGATGGTCCCATGTTATTAGAAAGCACTGTCCTTAGATTTTAGCCCTGTCTTGATGTCACCTCCCTCCCCCAGAGTTAAAACCCACAATCCCACTGGAGGAAGTGGACTTCTGAAAGTTCAGCCAATACCAAGATCTTGTGGAAGAACCTAACTTCACTTCCTCAGTTCGGTTGTGTAACAGATTTTTTGACCAGCGACCTGTTCTTTGCCTGGCCCACAACGAATGTATCCTCTCGGCGTTGGAACATGGGACTAAGAGAAAGACTCTCGGGTTCCAGTTCTGAATCTGTTACCTACTCACTGCCTATAACTAAGCAGCAACAGCAAGAAATGTTCAGTGGACTAAGCTGATGTGAGAGCTACCCGGCCCTTTGGAAATAACAACTTAGACATCTTGGGGGTCCCCTTTGGAGGAAAAGTGCTCTGTAATAGATATAATTGTTCTGAGATTCAGTGAATATGAGTAGTGATGCATTTCTTTTCTTTGCTTAGGGTGAAGCTGGTCCCTCTGGACCTGCTGGTCCCACCGGTGCCCGTGGTGCCCCTGTAAGTCACCCTTCCTTGACATTACAAACCTTTACCCTTTTTGCCTCTTTGTGGGGGTGATTCTTTACTGATTGCACTCACTTTTCTTTTTCATCCTGCTTTAGGGTGAGCGTGGTGAACATGGTCCTCCTGGCCCTGCTGGATTTGCTGGTCCTCCTGTGAGTACTGAAATCTTGTATCGGAAATGTTCAAAAGCACACCTGTGCACACTGTCCCAGCAGTAGCCTTTAGGAGACGTGGCTGGGTGTGACATGAATTCCCAGGATTTTTGGGTGGCCTCCTAGCAAACTCATAATGAAGACACAGTAGCTGGTTCAGATGGGGTCTTTTAATAGCCACCAACAATTGGACACTGGAGGCCAATTCTATAATTTGGTGCCAATATATAAGTTCCCATAAGATGCCTATAACGGAAAGTAGACAGCTACCTTCCAATGTGCCCATCTATTTTTTTATTTAGCTCCTTTTCTCTGGAATTCTTTACCCCTTGCTCTGAAAGCTAAACTGTCTCCTCAAAGCCCATTTATTTTCTCAGGCATTTCCATAAGTTTCTTTCTTGAAGATTCATTTTTAGGTGACAGGTAGTCTCTCTGTTCCCCTGCCCATCTTGAATCTATCTCCCTTTTTCTCTCTACCCTATGGCCTTTATTGGCATACCTTTCCTTTTGTTTTTATTTTTTCTGTTGTACACCGCTTTGATTTGTTGTGAAAAGCGGTATATCAAGATCCAGATAAACACACGTGAACATAAACATTTACCTCTTCCGTGCGAGCACTTGAAACTTACAGTGTTCTAAGTGGCACATGTAAGTGTGAATCCCTGTTTACTAAGCCACGTTATAGGTGCGTCAGCATTTTTAACGCGCATTAACTGTGTACGTGCCTACAATATCCCTATAGGCGCCTACATGGTAGTCACGCGTGCTAATTGTAGGTGCGTTAAAAATGCTAACGCGCCTTATTTAAACAGGACCCTTATAATGGGCTCATTTTCAAAGCACTTAGCCTTACAAAGCTCCATAGGGTACTATGAAATTTTGTAGGAGTATGTGAGCACCAGTATTCTGGTCACGTTCCTGGTGCCACCTTCCTTACACAATCACTTCTCTGATATCTGAATTGGCAACAAATCTATCAGGGGTTCAGTGATCAGAAGGTTATCTGCTACTTAGAATTGGTGGTCATGTAAGAATTACTAGGAACTGGTGGACACATTAGCTTTTGTACTTGATAACGCACCTTAGCATGAGGTATCTGCTACCCATTGGCCTGATTGGTCTCTTAAGGACCAATCCCCCTGCCCTGCCAGATCTTTGCCTGCAGCTGCTTGAGAACCTGTGGAAAGGCCATTGTCCAGCCTATTATTAACAATGGAATCTTAGATCAAAGTGCTTGATCTTCTGATTGTTCAGTTTCACAATTGGCCTTTTAATCAAATGTATTGATAGACTTGTTTACCGACAATTACTTGATTATATGGAGGTTTCTGGTGCACTGAGTCCTTGACAGTCTGGATTTGAAAGGTGTCATGGAAGCAAAATAGTTCTGGTCTGTTTGTTAAATAACATCAGGATTAGTTTGGATAAAGGCAATGATGCTTTTCTTATTATATTAGACCTGTCTGAATCATTTGATGCAATGAGCCATCAGTTATTGTTAAGACTGACTGATTTGAGTCTTGGGGGACTTGTGCTAGCTTGGGGGGGGGGGGGTCTTCCTTTCTAACAGATAGATCCCAAACAGTCCATTGGGATGATCAGAACTTGGATACCACCTTTCTCACCTGTTGACTTCTACAGGGGTAGTTCGACCTCCACTATTTTTTAATCTATACCAAAGTCCCGTGGTTTGTATAATAGAAACATTTGACCTCTCTTGTCACCTTTATGCTGATGACATCGCTGCATTAACATCTTTGCACATGTGTTTGCATGACCCCCCCCCCCCCCCCCCCAATCTATTGCTGCCTTTCCCGTGACTGAAAACTTGCTTGTGAAGAGCTTGGGTGTTTGTTTAGATAAAGACTTGTCTTTCAATGGTCAGATTACACCCATAATTTGTATCTTGTTTTCTAGTTTAGGACTGCACCGTTGTTCCCTTTTGTTATTGGAAGTTAAGAATTTAGCCATCTTGCTCTATTCTTTTGTCGCTGCAAGGCTAATCTATTGTAAAGCCCTTTATTGCGGCCTTCAAAAATATCAATTAAAAAGACCACGGTTAGTCCAGATTAAGGCCATTCATTCTTTGTTGATCAAAAACCACAGGCTCATATTGTCCCCCCTTCCCTGTCTTGGCAGAACTGCATTGGTTGCCTATTGAATTTTAAGTTGCTTTGTCTGTTTTTTGTGCCTTACGTTTGGGTGCTTCCAAATATTTGAAAGATCTATTCATGATTTACGAGCCATCAAGGAGACTGTGTTCCTCTCAAAAAGCATATTAAATGTACCTAGAGAAATTAAACTACAGTCTACCTGCTTGCGTATGCTTACGGTGATGGGTCCAAAATTATGCAATTCCATTCCTTCGGAATCGTGGGTTGCAAAGTGTTATTCAGCATTTATGAATGAATTTGAAAACACAGTTATATAGCAAGGTTTTTGATCTATGAGAATTTGGCTGTAGTGTCTTCTGTTAACTAGGGTTAAAGTTGTGGCATTTGATCATTTAAATATAATTCTTACTTATGCTACTCTGGAGCAAGATTTGCACATTAGGTTGGAACTACTCTTGGGTGGGGGAATGAATTAATGTGGTTCATTGGAATTATTGTTACTTCTGTAACATGCCTCGAGCTAATTGGTGAGATGTGTCATCAAATCTAGTAAAGTAAAGTAAATATCCACACTCTCCATTACCTGGTCTGGATTCTATTTTGTCTTTTCTCCAACACATAGATTCTCCTACTTATCTCCATGATTCTTTCCTGTAGGGTGCTGATGGTCAACCTGGTGCCAAAGGTGAAGCTGGAGATCATGGTGCTAAAGGTGATGCTGGAGTCCCTGGTCCTGCCGGCCCAACTGGAGCCGCCGGCCCATCTGTGAGTAATTCCTGCGCTATCTTCTTCTTGCTGTGTGGATTATTCTCAGTATACCTTGGAGTTAAATGTGAGCTCACATTTCCTGTTTCTTTGTTTTTTCAAATCTTTCTAGGGTCCTATTGGTGCCCCTGGTTCCAAAGGTGAACGTGGAAATGCTGGACCCCCTGTGAGTAAAAAGATGGTTCTTAGGCACCTCTTGAAACTTTGGACAAACTAAAATAGAAATATGAAGCTACCTGAGTGAAAGAGAATATTGTTAATGTCGTTTCCCAGTATAGCTGCAGAAAGTTGCAAGAAATCAACCAGTCGATAGTAGGGGAGGGTACCAATTGGCTGGTTTTCTTGGATTCCTAGGAAAGAAAGACTTTATAAAGATAGTAGGCAGCCATATTTTGACCCTGAAGTTCAAACAGGAGACAGGCTAAAAAAAAGCCAAAGGGGAATTTTTAAATCTCAGGTGGAAAATGTAGGACCAGAGGTATAAACCATCAAGCACATGTTCCCTTTTGAAAAGGCAGAGTTGGCCATGCTTAAAATCACACATGGGGATTTTGAATTGAAATCATTGTGCGTTGTCTGTTGGCTTTGTCCTCCTTCTGCCCCACCCTTGGTGATGGATAATTTGAGCCACAGAAGGGGAGGGCACTTGTCAGATTTTACTCAGCTAACTGCTTAAGTTAACTAAGTAAAATCTTTTGAAATCTACACCTCCTAAGCAGGCATTTTTCAGATTTAATATTTATTAGGCTTAAGCCTCTATTCCCATCAAAATGTTGCTTTTTGAAATCTTAATGACTGAAGTTGTGAAAACGAGTTATTTTAAACTGATGTGTAACTGACATCAGATGTCTATGTAGCTATGCAAGCCCTATGTTCTTTCCAGTTGTAATGTTATATTTGTTGAAAAGCAAAATTTGCCAGTCAGCTAGAATACCAGGTCTTCAGGGTAAATTTAGAACAGGCTGCCTAACTTGTGCAGTCAAGGTGTGTCTACATTTTGCCAGTTTCCAAACAGGAAGTGCTTGTATGCTTTCCCTTTGAAATGAACCTGCTAATCGGGTTGCTCCAATTTCCTGACTTATTTTGCATACATGCATGCATATTATGTAAAGTGTTTGCACATAAACACCATCCCCATCTCCAAGAATAGCTCAGAAAAGTTGGGGCACACTCATACCTTTACTTACATCTAGTCTGGGCAATTTGTTTTTTAAAGCCATTTATACAAAGATATGGCCTTTTTAATTAGCCCCAGCATGGGCACCCAGACCATTCATTGCCTTTTTAACTGTAGGACTCCAAGCAACACCAGCCAGGAAAAGCATGAAGTTGTTTGCTAGCAGAAGGCAGTGATAAACCTCTTCAGTAGTCACTGGGGCCATAATCTAGCCCATGATCCCCCCAAAACAGATCAGATGGAGAAATGAGATGTACCATGGGGAGGGTACGCAGTCCCAAGCTAGCAGGTAGAAACCGACACGTCTGACTTGATTATCAGGAACAGAAAAACAGGGAGAGGGTTAATATCTAGTCTCAGCTCATCTGGCCAGAGAGAAAAGACAGACTGAGAAAAGACTGCTACCATGAGTGTTCAGAAAAAGTTTCAGAGGAGCAAGGAATACCTAAACGTAGTCACTAAAATCCAGGGGAAGTGGGCAAATGGCCTCTCTTGTACCTCTTGTGGGTACCCATGATTGGCGTTTACTAGATTTTGAGAAGCAGCAGGTGTGGGGCTCAACTAGTGTTGGCTGAAGACATTGTCCACACACATGTATCTCATACAAACACAACAGAACTAGGAATTGTGAAGCACATATCACACAATAATGTCCCCTATGTTGTGCATGCATCAGATTGCTTTTCTGTCCACCCTTCCTGATCAGGGTCACCTACTATCCTGCTGGCCTCTGCTTTCCAATAAGGTCATTGCAGAAGGAACAGTTCCTGCAGTTGATGTTATAAGCAATCAAGTCCATTTTCTTTTTTTCTTCAGGGCGCTACTGGCTTCCCCGGTGCTGTTGGAAGAGTTGGCCCCCCTGGTCCTTCTGTAAGTACTTCAGGGGTTTTGTGTGTTTGTTTGATTTCTTTTTTGCTTTTTGTAAATTTTGTGCATACCAGTTGGGGGGGAGATAGTAAAGTAAAGGCCAAACCTGCAGGACTCTGAACCCAGGGGAAAGGAAGCAATGAACCACTGAGAAGTATTCAGGCATGGTCTTTGATCTCCTATTAGCTTAACCTGCTATCCCAGCCCGAGATCTAGTGGTTTACAGCTGGCAGGCTGCAGATAGATGAATGACTTGAGAAACCCTTCACATATAATGTGACTGGATTTCTGTTAATTCCTTTGTGTCAATTAGCCCTCAGCCCTATCCCCACAACATGAGGCCTGTGTAGGTGTGTTTACCAGCATCAATCTCCTTATATTTCCTGTGCTCTCAAATCATTTGTTTGCTTCTCTCTTTCCAAGGGTAATGCTGGTCCCCCAGGTCCACCTGGTCCCGGTGGAAAGGAAGGTCAAAAGGGAGGTCGTGGTGAGACTGGTCCTGCTGGTCGCCCTGGTGAGCCTGGACCTGGTGGTGCACCTGGACCATCTGGCGAGAAAGGTTCTCCTGGTTCTGATGGCCCTTCTGTAAGTACCTGTCAGTCTCTGCTGAATGCCATCACTCTCTGACAAAAACCCAGTGGGCTGTTTAGAGTTCTGTTCTGTGGGAAGAATCATGGGAAGGATCTGTTCAGGGATTCACCTGTACAGATGAGTGTAGACCATTGGCCCAGAAGACAGGTTTATGCCCTCCCCCCCCCCCCCCCCCCCCATCTATACAGCTTACAACAGGAAAAAAAAACCCCAAACCTTCTGTCAAGAAGTCACAAGCCCAATCCCTCTTTGTTTAATAACTGAAGAGAAGTACACAGAGATAGCCCTTGTACAACTCGGAGACAACATGGCATAGTAACTGAAGAGCTATCTGCAGCAAAAGACTTTACCACAAATCTAAAATAAATTCCTAAGAATAAAGGCAAAGAGTATTGTACCTCACTCCACACATCTTGATGCAGCACGATTTGGATGGGATGTAGAGAATGGACACTGTTGTTATCATGCACAAGAACCAAAGCAGACACCTTGCTTCTATGAGCCTTGTTTCTGACCTACCTTTCTTGTTTCCAGGGTGCTCCTGGTATCCCAGGTCCTCAGGGTATTGCTGGACAGCGTGGTGTTGTTGGTCTGCCCGGACAGAGAGGTGAAAGAGGTTTCTCTGGTCTCCCAGGCCCAACTGTGAGTAGCACCTAGAATTCTTAGCTTTGAGCCAGAAATCATGCAATAACTGAATGGGTTAAATGTGATGGTCATAAAAATGTATGGTTGCACTGTAAGGCATCTGTGTAATTTACTAAGAAAGCAAGAGAGAAATAAGCTAAAAAGAAGAGCAGAATGAAATGGAGATACTCCATTATGCACCTGTGACCAGTGATAGGGGGTTGGGAGGAGAGATTGTACACAGCAGGAATCAAGATACTGAGACCTGAACTTAGGTGGATTTCAGTGAGAAAGGTGACCTCTGTCTGTCTTGAGCCCTGTTACCCAGTTCTTTCTGTCCTCTTCTTTGGTGTGACATGCCCTTTTTTCCTTGTATAGGGTGAACCTGGCAAACAAGGTCCTGGTGGTCCCAGTGGAGAGCGTGGTCCCCCTGGTCCCATTGGCCCACCTGGCCTGGCTGGTCCTTCTGGCGAGGCTGGACGTGAGGTGAGTAGCCCATATCACGCAATCACATCAACAAATGCTAAAAATCGAACTCCACCAAACATTTGGCTCTGATCTCTTCAAGACTCTGCTGAACTCAGATGCTCATCAGATTGGCTACTGCCAAGTCAAGCCAATAGACCCACTCTATGGAAACTAATAATTAAGCAATCTTGTTCACCAATAATGCTTAGCAAAAGAGACCCATTTGCAATTTTTACTTACTGAACCCCATTCTATGTGTCCGTCTGCCTCTAGGGTTCTCCTGGTTCTGAAGGTGCTCCTGGCCGAGATGGTTCTGCTGGACCTAAGGTGAGCTTGACCTGAAACGTGTCACTGGTTTATGACTGAACTTTTGACTCTGTAATTGTGTGGATCTCCATAATTCATTCTGAAATGTCTTGTATTTGTTTTAAATAGGGTGATCGTGGTGAGAACGGCCCAGCTGGTTCTCCTGGTGCTCCTGGTGCCCCTGGTGCTCCTGGCTCAGTCGGTCCTGCTGGCAAGAATGGAGATCGTGGTGAGACTGTAAGTATATTTCTTTGAAAACCAAGAAATTCCTGAAACCAAAGTACGAACACTGCCTTTTTCACAACCTTTGTTGGAAAGAGTGAAGGGAGAATGACAGAATAGTCTTGAAACATCCCAGTTAAGTGACCCATCAAGGGTAATTTAATTAAAGATAAACTCAAAGGCTGTATGGTCTTCTAATACCCAAATTTCCTCATGCACCTGGTAATTGCTGAAGTCTTTGGGGGTGTAAGAAGAGGGCTTGCTAGTCTGCAGTGGGGTTAAAAAATTTGGGGGGACTATTTTGTTTCAACTAATGAAAAGGTCATGATATTTACTAACAGTAGCCATCAGTGGTATAAACATCCAATGATTGTATCTTTCTCTTTTTTTCTAGGGTCCTGCTGGTCCTGCTGGCCCTGCTGGTCCTGCTGGTGTTCGTGGCCCTGCTGTAAGTTCCTTGTTCAGATGTTCGTTGTTTGAAGCAAAAGCACAAATTAATTTTAAAATGTTGTTTTGAGAATTTTTTGGTCAAGTGCTAAGAAGATATTTTTCTTCCTTTATTCAGGGTTCTCAAGGTGCTCGTGGTGACAAGGGTGAACAGGGTGAACAGGGTGAAAGAGGCATGAAGGGTCACAGAGGCTTCAACGGTGGTCAGGGTCCACCTGGTCCTCCTGTAAGTAAAAGTTACACCTTTGTCAAGCGTGGGGCTTTGAAAACACGAGCACCTTAAACCAAGGTTTAAAAATCAGATTTAGATCTTACTCTACTATGTAAAGTAACGAGTCTTGGGCCGTTTCATTTGAGGTGGGCCTGTGATACAGCAGACACTGGGCCTTCAATACAGTGGCTCATTCAGTAGCTTGGAGAGACTGATCTCGGCCAATACCTCTGGAAGAAGCAGGGATGGTCCTAATGTACTCTATTTTGAGAAGGTTTTAGGCCCAATGAGAAAGACAAGCCTCACATCTACTGTAGATGACGACCTTTGTGTTTTTCTAAATGAACTTAGTGTGAGCTTGTCAGCCAGTACCTTCCACAATCTTCATTAGCATCTGGGAACCTCTTTTCAACGGTTCTGAGGAAGACACAGATTAGGTGGAAACCATATTAACCCAGGCCTCCCTTATGGGTGTCTCTAAGTCAAACATTAAAGACTTTTGCTGTAACACTTGGAACCCCACACCTGTTTGCTTTTACTGACCTCCCTTTACCTCTCTCAATGACCTGTTGCTTATTTATTGTAGGGATCTTCTGGTGAACAAGGTCCTTCTGGAGCTTCTGGTCCTGCTGGTCCAAGAGTAAGTACAATGCATTCAACAGTTCTGTCTTCAGTCTCCAACCATATTCATAAACAGATAGATTGTACTTATAGACAGGTTAATAGAGAATATTGTTTTTTCAAATTACATGTCTTTATGTGTTTTAGAAACTAAATATTGTTTAGAAATTACTTGTTCCTCTTTCTATGAAGCACAAACGACTTCTTTACTGATTACACATCCTTTTGTGTTTTCTAGGGTCCCCCTGGTTCTGCTGGTGTCTCTGGCAAAGATGGACACAGTGGTCTGCCTGGTCCTATTGGCCCACCTGGCCCACGTGGTCGTAATGGAGATTCTGGTCCAGCTGTGAGTAACAAGATACATTTTTATTCTTGGTGCTCTCACTAATTGTATTTTATATAGGCAATGAATAACCTTCCATTCACATCTATGCTTTCCTCCAACAGGGACCCCCTGGTCCTCCTGGTTTGCCCGGACCTCCTGGCCCACCCAGCGGTGGCTTCGACTTCCAGTTCCTCCCTCAGCCTCCTCAAGAGAAATCCCATGATGGCGGCCGTTACTACAGAGCTGATGACGCCAACGTCATGCGCGACCGTGATCTGGAAGTTGACACCACCCTGAAGACCCTGAGCGTGCAGATCGAGAACATCCGCAGCCCCGAAGGTACCAGGAAGAACCCTGCCCGCAGTTGCCGTGACCTGAAGATGTGCCACTCTGACTGGAAGAGCGGTAAGCCTGCTATTCCTTCTCTATGATTCCCTTTTCCACTGGGTGTGCTGGTTCTAAATGAACGTGCAGTAATGAACATTAGTGTTCAAGATCTAGTGAGTAATCACTATGGTGATTTTTGTACCACAGTTTAGTAAATGTCTCAAATCATTCAATTAACCTTTCTGCTGTATAACACAGGTGATCAATGGGAAGTTCTACCCTAGGCTACAAGCTGACAGTTTTCTTTTTCAACCCTGCACAACCTGCTTCTCAAAACTTATCCTGGATCTCTCTCCTTGGCCTTCCTTTTCAGGCAACTACTGGATTGATCCTAACCAGGGCTGCAATCTGGATGCCATCAAGGTTTATTGTAACATGGAGACTGGTGAGACCTGCGTCTACCCAACCCAGGCTAGCATTGCACAAAAGAACTGGTATATCAGCAAGAACCCCAAGGATAAGAAATATGTGTGGTTTGGCGAGGCAATGAGTGATGGATTCCAGGTGAGTGGGAGAATGAGGTTCTTTGCATGCATTTTATCCACACTAGGAATGAGGATTTGTTAGCTAAACTATGTGTTTTGTCTCTGACCTTGTGGCAGTTCGAATATGGTGGTGAGGGATCCAACCCAGCTGATGTTGCCATCCAACTGACCTTCCTGCGTCTCATGTCCACTGAAGCCTCCCAGAACATCACCTACCATTGCAAGAACAGCATTGCCTACATGGACCAGGAGACTGGCAACCTGAAGAAGGCCCTGCTCCTGCAAGGCTCCAATGAGATTGAGATCAGAGCAGAAGGCAACAGCCGCTTCACCTATTCTGTCACAGAAGATGGCTGCACGGTAAATCTCTTTCCCATAATCCCCTATCCCGGCCTGGTCACATGCTGCTCAGTAATTCCTAGGACGTAATGAGTGATAACAGACACTCCTGGGATATGGCTTTTGCGATTAGCTGGAAGCAATATGAAGCTAACTAGAAGTCAAATATATTTCCTTCTAAGATGGATAGTTACAGTGTAATAGCTAGCCTCAATCTGCTGAGCCACACTGCTGAGTGTTATTAATAGGATGGTAATGTCATTGAAACTTCTAAAAGTGAATGTGTCAGCCTTGGAATGAGGATGAGATGGAACTTCACCACTCTAGGACACTTGGAGCCTTACGACGATTTCAGGTTCTCATAACTTTCCAAAAATATATCTTTTTAGCCTTAATAGGTGCACTTCGAAGCTTAGAAGGTGTGTGTGTATGTCCATATTTATGTATCTGGATTTAAATATCTGTGCCAACCTTTCTAACTTTGGTTTTTTTTGTTTCATTCCTTTCATCCTCTCCGCCTGCAGCAACACACCGGTACTTGGGGCAAGACCGTTATTGCATACACAACAACGAAAAACCAACGCCTTCCCATCATCGATATCGCCCCCATGGACATTGGCGCACCCGACCAGGAATTTGGCTTCGACGTTGGCCCAGTCTGCTTCTCCTAAACCCCACCTCCAGAAAAAGAGAATTTCACATGGACTTGAATTTGTCTTTCTATCCATCATCTCTAAAACTTTTTTTGTTTCCGTTAAAGTATTAAAAAGCCCCTTTGCAAAAAACAGCCCCATTTAAAAAGAGGAAGTCCAGGAATGGGGTCCACTTGCTTGACCTTTCACCCCTTGAAGACAGATTTGGGGGGGTTCTCGGAACCAACCTCTCCCCAAAAATGTACAAAGGAACACTTTGAAAATTCATTGTTCCTGTGGGGACAAGACATTGATGCTTTGCTCGTCAAAAGTGTTGAAAGTTACCCCACCAAAACCAAATCCTGGAGTTGGAAAAATAATTAACTTATAAGTCACACAGTGCTGGGGTTGTGCCTTGGTTGTTCTTTTTAAGTATCACTGAAAGGAAGACGTGACATGCCAAAGTCGTTGTAAATGTACCTTTTTTTTCAACATTTTTTTTGTTCAGGTGGCAAAAATAAATATGAAAAATGAAACGTGTGTTGGTATTTGTTGTCCTCATGTTATAACAACAATTTAAAAAATATGCAAATGTCTTTTGGGGGGGGGGGCGAGGATTTTTTTTTCCCAATTTGGTGAGTCAGCAAAGAAGTTTTCTCTGTCACGCTGAGCAGTACAAACAGAAAGAAAAAGGGACAATGCGTTTTTTAAGGTCAACGTTCAGACCACGAGCCAAAAAAGTAAAAGACGAGGAAATGAGACCCAGTTTTTTGATCTGTGTTACGTCTTTGGAAAGCTACCTCACTCATCCTGCTTCCAAAATCAAAGCTGAGAGTCAATGCATTGTTTCCTTTTTTTTTTATTTTCTATCCCCAGGTTTTGAGTTTCAAACTTTGATGAAAGATGCTAAGTGACTTTATCTTCTGAAGTGGGAAAGCTTTGATGTCTAGTTCAGGTCCTGTAGAGGGAACGCATTGGCCTGTGCGTTGTGCTCACTGATTTCCAGTGAAGCTGCAGGGCTCATTGGTGCTATAATCCACAGGGACAAGCTCTTTGCCCAGGGGCACAAGGGAATTTTTAAAAGGTGCTATTTCTACACATTTTTTTTAAATAAAGAAGCAATTTTGAAAAAAAGAACCAAAGTGTGTACCTCTGTCTTTTTAAAGTGAAGCAGGTGGATCCTTCTGTCCCCCTCTGTCCCCTTTCTTGACTCTGCATCTCTTTCCCTCCCTCCCTCTTTATCTCAGACCTCCTTTGATGTTCCTTTCTTGCCATTCATCTCTTCCTTTCTCAGCCCTGTTCTCCGGGAGTTTCTAACCTAAAGACTGATGCTCCTCTGGGGGAGGAAGGGGTAATAGTGACCAAGGATCTGTACCTATTTTGTATATGTATAATAATTTGAGATGTTTTTAATTATTTTGACTGCTTAAATAAAGCATGTGAAATGATCCAAACTAATGCCTGGTCCTGTGGAGTCTTCTCTGGTGTGGCAGTGTTCACTCATGGGTTATGGCGATGACCTTCACTGTCTTTGGTTGAACAGACGTTGGGAGGTAGGGAGGACAGTTAGCCAGGACAGTGACGATGGCTCACTTCACTTTGCATCTGGCAATGCAGAGAGACCTGGTAGCCTTATTGGTCATGTAGAAAGATGCAGCTTTAGGTAAGAGAGGCCTTGTCATCTCAAGAGGGAGACCTGTGTGAAATCGAAAGCTTACGCCTCACAGCATCACTGGATAATATTTCTGTTGGTCCAATACAAGGTACCAAGGTCTTCACGGAATTCCGTTGATTCTTTACCCAGCCAATGTGAGAGCAGTGGGGAAAAGTGATGTCTCCTCCTCTCCAAGAAAGCAAGACAGGAAGGCACCTGAAAATGCCACACAGGCTTGATGTGGAAAAGTTTCTTCTCTGCCCCCTAGTGGAAGTCAGTGAACGTTTAGGATGCAGAGAGATGAAATATTTGTGTAACTGGATGCAGGGATTATGGGGATATCCAAGAAGTGTCCTCCCTCCCTCTACTCCCATCTCCCACCTGAGCCCTACTCGGGGCTTCTCTTAACCTTAGTTTGTAAATATTTGATTGTCCAAAATTCTCTGAAAAAATAAGATAAGTAAAAGTACCAGATTCGGAGCTCTAATAATCATGACAGCATTGAAATCACTGGCTTTTTTGTCACTTCCAAACAAATTAAAAATGTTAGAAAATCTCTAGAAACAAGGGGCAGTGGAGACTGCACTGGCACCCTCTGTGCCCTCACGGTCAGGCTGTCACCCCCTCCCGCATCCTTGGTTTTTACTAAAAGCAGAATTTTTACACACTTTATTTTTTTAAATGAGTATCTTCTTTGCAGAGAAATCACGGTAACATTTATCCTCTCAGGTGAAGTATTTCTGGCCTATATTTTTCTTTTTTTGGTTCCTGTCCTTGATCTCCATCGGAAAGTCTGCTACAGACAGAAGGCGATGGATACAAATGTCAGCTGGGTTTTAAAGCACCAAATTTCTGCAGTGTCAGAGCTACAGAGGAAAGAATCTACTGCCATGTTCTCAAATAACTCAAACTTTGGTACCAAGTTGATATTTAAGAAAGAAAACGTGTTCAGGAAATCACTAAAAACCAACCTCTTCAAAAAAGCCTACCTCAACGACCCAGAAACGCAGCATGCCTATTGATCGTACTGGACAACACACAATCTTCATCCCTTCCGACCCTCCACATATACCTCATTCGATCACTATACAACCTTGTATTTGCTATCAACCGACTGGCCAAACGCCTTGACGGTACTATGTAAGCCACATTGAGCCTGCAAATAGGTGGGAAAATGTGGGATACAAATACAACAAATAAAATATGAAAGTATATTTTTCTTCTCATAATGTTGTGTGTCTCTGACCAATAAATCCACCTGAAGGAACAGTACACAAGGGAGAGACAGGGAGAAACAGACTCGGCACCTCCTTAATCCCTCATGGGAAACATGGCGAGACATGCAAGAGACACCCAGGCAGGCGTAGCAGTGGCGTAGCCACAGGTGGGCCTGGGTGGGCCGGGGCCCACCCAACAGTAGCACATGTTCAGCAGTAGCTTTTGGGGGGGGGGGGGGAGAACACTTGTTGCCCACCCACGTCTTGCCTAGGCCCACCCAAAATCTGCTGTCTGGCTATGCCCCTGAGGCATAGACTGCACAGTTGAGAGGCACACACAGGCAATTTCAGCTGTAGAATAAAGAGCAAGAGGTCTTTCCACTAGACAAAACTAATACCTTTGTGATGATCTTTTGAGAAGGTGCCTCCTCCCTCACCCCCATCAGGTCATTGCAAATGGATCCCATTAGGAGTTGAGGTGTAGAAGCCAGGGTTAGAAGCCCTGGGTTCAATTCCCACTGCATTTCCCTGTGACCTTGAGCAAGACACTTAACCCTCTATTGCCCCCAGGTACAAAAAAAACAAACAAACAGATTGTGAGCCTTCTAGGAACAGAGAAAGTACCTGCATGTATCCCCCTAGTATGATTACCAGTAGTAACCATGCTACCTAAGTCAAAATTAAACCTGCAGTGTCACCCATGGCAGGGCTCCATTGACATCTGCTCGGGAGCAGAGGTTGTACAATGGGGGCATTTTAATACCCAGAGCCCCACCTCCTGCCTGGACTTCACCAAAGCACATAAAGCTTCAGCCAGAGCAGAGCCTCCTTCAAACTCTACCCAGGCAAGTTCTTGCTGTGGGGATCTCCTGCATCTCTGTCCTCACTCGCCCCCCTCCCTCCTTTCTTTCTCCCCTTCTCTCACACTTTTTCTCATTCATGTCAAATATGTCTCTCTTTCTCTCGTTCCTCTCTTCTCTCGTCTGTCCCCCCCCCCCTCCTCCTCCCCTCTCTGAGCAGCCTGTCTGTTTCTTACTGTTTTTGCTGCATCTCTCGCTCCCTTTGTGCATCTCAGGGAACGGATTCGGACCTCCCGTCCTGGTGGATAATACGGCTGTGTGCATCCGATCGGTCAATATGTTTAGAAATGAGGGGCTTTGGAGAAGAAAGTGACCCCTGCTGACGCTCTCGTCCAGACCCTGGTTTAAAAGGCTCCTGCAGCGAGGATTTGGATCAGGGTTTAGCCAGCATTTCGATAACACTGGAGGCTGATCAGGCATTTCATGTCAGCTTCTTGGGCACTTTCAAAATGATCAGACAAGGAAGCCTTCTTTTTTCCAAATTCGGACTGCATATTATTTTGGCTCTCCCTTTCTCTGTGACCCTGTGGACCTTCCTGCATCCACAGCAAGGAGGGTGTGCTTCTTTATTCCTTACAAAGTGAAGTTGGAAGGCGGAAGTGGCTGTATGGATAAGAATATTGGAAGGCTTTGCTGAGACAAAAACAAGCAGCTCGTTTCAGGTCCTCAGCAAGAAGGGCCCGTTGCAGATTTTAGTGCCGGTGCATCTATGGACTTGAAGTTTCCCTTGCTGGTAGAAGCTGATGTCGCTTTGGGGGAGGGGATGAAACCCTAGGACCCGGTGCAAGATATCCTCTAGGTGACCTTCAGAAAATCATTTTCAGTTTTCTAAGGAGTTACCCAGCTCTATCTCCCCCCATCCAGTGAAATTTGCAACCCCCCACAACATTTAAGAGCCCTGACAAGGCATTTTAGTGCCCCTGGCAGGTAAGCTCATTTGCCCACCTTGATTCCTCTTTTGTAGCAGTGACATAGTGGATGAGGGCACAGAAAGATCCATATGGGCCACCCAGGGTTGCCAGGAGAGTTCTACTTTCCCCGTGCCTGTCTTTTATTGGGGGGGGGGGGGGGGCAGGGGTATCTGCTCTGTAGGTTACTTTCCCTCTGGTTTCTTAGAAGTGACCCATTCTTGGTTTCCAACCTTTTTGCTCTTTAGGGATCCACGGTGTTTATCCTACACCTACACTTCATTCCAGACATCCATTACCCTTTTAATTCTACCACCCTGTACTACTACTACTATTTAGCATTTCTGTAGCGCTACAAGGCATATGCAGCGCTGCACAAACATAGAAGAAAGACAGTCCCTGCTCAAAGAGCTTACAATCTAATAGACAAAAATAAAGTAAGCAAATCAAATCAATTAATGTGTACAGGAAGGAGGAGAGGAGGGTAGGTGGAGGTGAGTGGTTACGAGTCCAAAGCAATGTTAAAGAGGTGGGCTTTCAGTCTAGATTTAAAGGTGGCCAAGGATGGGGCAAGACGTAGGGGCTCAGGAAGTTTATTCCAGGCGTAGGGTGCAGCGAGACAGAAGGCGCGAAGTCTGGAGTTGGCAGTAGTGGAGAAGGGAACAGATAAGGATTTATCCATGGAGCGGAGTGCACGGGAAGGGGTGTAGGGAAGGACGAGTGTGGAGAGATACTGGGGAGCAGCAGAGTGAGTACATTTATAGGTTTGTAGAAGAAGTTTGAACAGGATGCGAAAACGGATAGGGAGCCAGTGAAGCGACTTGAGGAGAGGGGTAGTACGAGTAAAGCGACACTGGCGGAAGACGAGACGGTAGCCTTGTATCATGTCCTCTAGTTCAGAGCTGTTCCTCATTTGGAAAAGGCTCGTTTGTTCTGTAATACCATTCAATCATCACCTCCTTCCCCTTGTTGGTCGGTCATGTCCCCTTCTATGGAGCCACCACCTTGTCATTGTTTCACTACCTCGGACACTAGTACACCAATGGGCCGATGCTCAGAACCTAACATCGCCGATTAATGCGTTGGAGTATCACCGGCGTTAATCTGCGCAGAATGTTCAGAGGGCTCTAGCTTGGGGAAAAAAATGAACGCGCCAACGATGAGCACAAATAGTATTTAAATGTAGTCAAATGGATGTTAATGAGGTCATTCCCTATTCCCTCCCCAATGCTCAGAGAAGAGCACAGAAAACAAAGCTGCCCTTACTTCTGGAAACATAACGCCAGCTCGGAGCTGGCATTAGAGGATTTCCCCATGATTTTCTCCTTAAAATATGCTAGTTTTGATTTAATTTAAAAGCAGATGGAAGCCTCTGTGCTGGGAGTGAGAAACACACGTGAGTCTGAGCAAAGCTGAAAATAAAAGCACACGGAACCTGTTTTCTGCACTTAAATATAAGCCGCCAGTGAAAAAAATTTTTGAAAGGCTTATATTTAAAGGTGCAGAGGAACGATGCCAATGTATGCTTCACTTCCAATTTTGCCTGCCGCAAGCATACAAGAGCCGCGCTTACCGCGAAACTCATGTGCGCATGCACCAGGCACGTTCCTTCCCCTTTCAGTCTCACAGAGCGCATATTACACGCATGCAATTAACGCTGAGCATCGGGAGCTATTTTTCTGTGCTATTCCCGGGTGCTGTTCACTAAAGCGCCAGATTTCTGATCGTCGGCCAGCAAGATTTCTCCCCTGGTCCTTGCATATCAGCCTCTCCCCTCATGCATATAGCTCACTTGAGTTTCTGCACCCCAAATGCAGTCTGCGCTTTCCTCATATTAAAGGGTTTCTCACTCTCTCTCCTCTTTTTCCCCTCTTGGATGGTAGGAACAGAGCTGCAGTCATGTGGTTTTTCATCTTCTTCCAGCTCACACTTGTTTTCAGTTATTTTGCACCTCAAAGGGCTTTGCACCCTGCCTGGACAGTTGCCCCCCCTCCCCCCACCAGCCCATCTAGCTGAGCTAGATTAAAAAGAAAGCATTCACTTCAAGTTACCTTTCTCTGCATCCCACTTGGAAATCTACCTAAATACCAGGATTCAGCATTTTAATATCAATTACCATTCAACAAATTATAAGCAATTGGGAGGACATACATTTAAATCCAGCTTCTTGGTGGAATACGGTTTGCTTAGCTTATGAAACAAAATTAAAGCATCTGAAAACATCTGTGGATGATTCTCTTACTAATAATTCAAACTTTAATCCTCAACGTTCCAATTATATGCAATCTGTTCTTTTTGTTGGATTCCATTCATGTACGGTATTTTCTCAATAAGTATTGTTTTTGTTTTCATCGTTCCTTGTTATATCTGTGAACCATGTATACTGAGTCATAATGTACAATCTAGATCATGCTTTTTCCCCTTTGTTTGTCAATTACATGGAGGGGCATTTTTGAAAGAAACATCTAAGTTGGAATTTGGATGTCTTTGTAAAACGTCCAAATTCGGAGGCGGGGAAAAAGGTCATTTTCGAAAAAAGATGGACGTCCATCTTTCGTTTCAAAAATACCAAGGGCGTCCTTAGAGTTGGACGTCTTTGATTTTCGGCGATTTTCGAAACCAAAGTCGTCCAAGTCTAAAACGTCCAAACGAAAGCCATTTGGACGTGGGAGGAGCCAGCATTTGTAGTACACTGGTCCCCCTGACATGCCAGGACAGCAATGGGGCACCCTAGGGGGCAATGCAGTGGACTTCATAAAATGCCCCCAGGTACATAGCTCCCTTACCTTGTGTGCTGAGCCCCCCAACCTCCCCCAACCCACTACCCCCAACTGTACACCACTACCATAGTCCATATAGGGGGCACCTATATGTGGGTACAGAGGGTTTCTGGTGGGTTTTGGAGGGCTCGCTGTTTCCTCTACAAATGTAACAGGTAGAGGTGGTATGGGCCTGGGTCCACCCACAAAAACTGCTCCAGGGACCTGCATGCGCTGTCATAGACCTAAATATGACATCTGAGGCTGGCATAGAGACTGGCACGTAATATTTTTAATGATATTTTTTGAGGGTGGGAGGGGGTTAGTGACCACTAGGGGAGTAATGGGAGGGCATCCCTGATTCACTCCAGTGGTCTTCTGGTCATTTCAGGCATCTTTTTGCGCCATATTCGTAATAAAAACAGGTCCGGGTGAAAACGTCCAAGTTTTAGTCTGGGACGTCTCTGCTTTTTTTCTATTATAGCTTAAAGACGTCCAAGTCTTAGGAATGCCCAATTCCCGCCTTCACCACACCTCCAATATGCCCCTCTCAGATTTGGACGTCCTTGCTACGGACTTCCTCTAGAGACGTCCAAAATTGGGTTTCAGTTATACCAATTTGGACGTCTCTGAGAGATAGACGTCCAAGTGCCGATTTATGTCGAAAGATGGATGTCCATCTCTTTTGAAAATGAGAATGATAGTAACATAGTAGATGATGGCAGAGTAGAGGAGTGGCCTAGTGGTTAGGGTGGTGGACTTTGGTCCTGAAGAACTGAGTTCAATTCCCACTTCAGGCACAGGCACCTTCTGTTTCTGTGAGTCTGACGTACGTGCAGGATGTCAGACTCACAGAAGCAAAAGCCTGCGCGGCCACATTTGTGATCTGCAAGGGCCGACTTCTAGTGGAATAGCAACATTCCATGTAGAATCTCAAATAGTAGCAACAGTGGAGGAGTGGCCTAGTGGTTAGGGTGGAGGACTTTGGTCCTGGGGAACTGAGTTTGATTCCCACTTCAGGCACAGGCAGCTCCTTGTGACTCTGGGCAAGTCACTTAACCCTCCATTGCCGCATTGAGCCTGCCATGAGTGGGAAAGCGCAGGGTACAAATGTAAAAAAAAAGATAAAGCCCAATTCTGTCTGCCCAACAAGATAAAGTCATTATATGTGGTATGTGATACTTCATATGTACACCTGGTCTTGATTTGTCCTTGCCATTTTCAGGGCACAGACCGTAAAAGTCTGCCCTGCACTGTCCTTGTTATAAAATAAATAAAATGTCTGAACTAAAAAAAACAAACAAACAAAAAAACATTCCTACTAGGGTGTGTATATTGGGGAGGAGGAGGGAAGGAAACCGTGTGTGTAGAATGGCATTTTCCAATCTACCTGCCCTTCATCCTTTACTGTGGCCACTTCTCTGAAGTAACTTCCTGCTTTGTCAGAGGTGTTGGAATGTAATTGTATTTTACATGCATTGCCTGTCACCTATTATTTCTCTGTGATTACTCTGTGACCTCTGATGTGAATTACTTAGAGAGGTCACACAGCTATGCAACTTCCTGTGGGGGTTAGATACAGCAGATGCAGCAGATGCAGCACATGGAGCACATGGAGCTCATGATCTCTCCTAACCTGAGAGGATCTATGGTGGTGTGAGCATCCATTACCATCTAAGCACATGGAAGGAGCTGATAATACAAATGTATAGTAATATGTATATATAAGCCTGTCTGATTATAATCTAACTACAAACTGTGAGTAAACAGATGTTTTGTTACTTCAACTTTAAAGTGACTCAGCAGTGAATCATTCAGGGGTGAATGAGAGAGAGATGAAGAAAGAAATTAACATTTCTAAAGCTGAAGCTGTGTGTACTAAAATCTGCTAATTATTTACTACAAATAATCCAACAAAAGGGTTATGGGCCCAGGGGTCAGGAATTGAAAAAGAAGAGAAATATTACCAGGCAGAAAAAAAGGCCACATTTTTCTCTTAAGTTTTAAAGGAAAGATTCAGTCTGTCTCTCTCTCCCCCCACACAGCAGACAGAAGGCTAAGAAAATGGCTGAGGGAAGAAATTCACTATTTTTCTATTCTCTCAAGGTGCCTAAATTAACTGAGTTTAATTATCGGCAGTGGGAATTAAGATTCATATGTCTCCTTCGAGCAAAAAGATTAAATATATGCTTAGACCAAGACAGAACAGCTGAAAATATGGCTGAATGGGACAATGCAAACTATTATGTGAAGTGCATGCTTTTGGAAGCTCTCTCAGAGAAACAAGCCATATTAGTGGAGGGAAAAGATACACCAAAGGACATTTTATATAAACTGAGAACTATGTATGCAACTACATATGCAAAGCAGCAACCAATTTGGCTGGCAGAGTTGAATGAAACCAAATTAAGGGATAAAAGTAAATGTAATGATCACATTATGCATCTTATGTCTTCATTTCAAAAGCTAGAACTTTCTGGAATTCCCATGTGTGATGCATTGAAAAGAGCATTTCTTTTTACCTCACTATCAAAGAAGTTTGATGTTTTTAGGTCTGTAAATGAGGCCATTGAAGGGCAATCTTTTGAACAGGCAACATCAAAACTAAGGCAGGAATGCATAATAAATGATTCTGAGGAGATGTGTTCTCAAAGTCAGTCAGAGAGAAATGAAACAAATTTCTTGGCAAAGAACAGAGGAAGGCGGAGCTATGGGAAAACTCCACCCAAGGGCAAGCTGATTTGCTACTCATGTGGAAAGGAGGGACATGTATCTAAATGGTGTAAGGAAACACAAAACACTCCCTCTAGCTCACCTAAGCCAATGGAACTAAAGAATTTTCAAACCAGGAAATGTATGAAGGACAAAGATAAACACAAGGGCTTTCTAATGACAGAAAAATCTTTGACTATGGTAAATAATAATTCAAATGAAAGTACTTGGATTTTGGATTCAGGGAGCACATGCCATTTAACCAATTGTAAGAATTTCTTTCAGGAAATGTGTCCAGAAGAAGGAATTCTTAAAACTGCAAACGCAGGGACTGCTAAGATCCAAGCAAAAGGTATTGGATTCTTAAAATGCAAAGTGTCTAATGAAGTTAAAGAAATTCCTGTAAGTGATGTCTTGTATATTCCCCAAGCAGTTTGTAATATGCTTAGTGTATCTACATTAGATAAGAAGGGATTTGTGATTCATTTTGAAAACAGTAAGTGCACAATCTCTAAAAATGATGAAGTGTATGCTGAAGCTTTTATGCATAATGATGTTTATAAACTGAGCATTTCAGGTGAAGCCTCACATATGGCGCAAGTAAGGAAGAATGATGGTAAATGTAGTCTGGAAATATGGCATCGCCGCCTGGGACATCGTGATTCTAAGGTGATCCAGGATCTTTACAGTAAGCAACTGGCCACCGGCATTCAGATAAGTGCAGATGCTGGTAAAATGGAGAAATGCATAGACTGTGTTACTCAAAAAGGTGTGAGACCCTCATTTCCTGCATACACAGGAAATAGGAGTAATAAAGTGCTGGACTTAATACACAGTGACTTATGTGGACCGTTTAATATCCCATCATTGGGAAATAACAGATTTGTGCTAATATTCTTGGATGATTTCTCTAGATATTGTGTGGCCTATTTGCTGAAAGAAAAAAGTCAAGTCACAGACATGCTGAAGAAATACGTAGCCATGGTAAGCAATAAATTTGAAAGAAAACCAAAGGTTCTTCAGACCGACAATGGTGGTGAGTTCACTTCACAAAGCATGCGCACATTTCTAGAACAAGAAGGCATTCAGCATATCACAACAGTAGCTTATACACCAGAACAAAATTCTGTTGCAGAGAGAAAATTTAGGTCACTTGTGGAAATGACCAGATGTATGCTGTCAGATAGCAATCTCCCTAAAAGACTATGGGGGGAAGCCATTCTCACAGCAGTGTACCTACAAAACAGAATGCCAACTAAAGGCGCTGAGCGCACACCACATGAGACATGGCATGGTAGGAAGCCAAACCTGTCACACATAAGAACATTTGGAAGTACAGCATATGCTCATGTACCAAAGCAAAGAAGGCATAAGCTGGATTCCACAACAGAAAGGGGCATTTTAGTTGGCTATGCTCCAGGACACAAAGGATATAGAATTTTGAATCTGAAAACTGGCATTGTTGGCATAAGACATGTTACATATTTTGATGAAAACAAAAGGGTTGATAAAGGCTGGATTATCCCAGATGAGCCTTATCATCCAGAATATGAAACTAGAACAATAATAGACATGCCAGTGTATATAAATGCCATACCAAGGCAGATGTCTGAAAGCAACTCACCTGTATCTAACGAGGAACAGGCAGAGGAAGCAGACACAGAAAGGATCATTGAAGAAGACAGTACAGTTGGAGAAGGGGAATCAATTGGAGAAGGACTCTCAGATATAGAGGATGCAGAAAGGTCAGACCAACCTGTTGTCAGACGCTCATCCAGGGAAAACAAAGGTGTTCCACCCCCAAGACTGTCTTACTTAACAAAGTCAGCAGAAGCTCAAGAGCCCTTAACATGGGATGAGATTGAGAAAATGTCAGCAGAAGAAGCTGCTGAATGGCATAAAGCTGCACAAGAAGAAATTGATGCATTGGATAAAAATAATACTTGGATTCTTACAAAATTACCTCCTGGCAAGAAAGCTATAGGATGCAAATGGGTATTCAAGTTAAAAAGGAATGCACAAGGAAAAGTGGAAAGGTATAAAGCCAGATTAGTGGCAAAGGGATATCTTCAAAAATATGGAGAAGATTTTGATGAAGTGTTTGCACCTGTAGTGAAACACACGACAATAAGAACACTTCTGAGCATTGCAGTCTCAAAAGGCATGCAAGTCAAACACATTGATGTGAAAACAGCGTTTCTTCACGGAGATATAACTGAAGACTTGTACATGGAACAACCAACAGGTTTCATAAATACAAAACAAAGACAGCTAGTGTGTAAATTAAACAAAGGTCTTTATGGATTAAAGCAAAGTGCAAAATGTTGGAATGAAAAATTGCATGAAATATTGACAAATTTAGGATTTAAGCAAGGTGAAGCAGATAAATGCTTGTACACTAGGTGCACAAATGGACAATATGCATACATTTTAGCTTTTGTTGATGATCTGCTCATTGCAAGCAAAAGTGAGCAAGAGTACAAGGACATTGTAAAGTGTTTAAACCACAATGTTGAGATAAAAGAACTTGGTAATGTGTCATACTATCTTGGTATAGAAATTGAGAAACAAAATGATGGTTCTTATCTTCTAAGCCAGAAGCAGAAAATAAATGAGCTTATTGAAAGTTTAGGTATGCAAGATGCCCAAGTTGTAAGCACTCCCATGATCACTGATTTTCTGAAAGATGAAACAGTAAGAGAACCTTTACCAGATAACATCCAATATAGATCAGCCATAGGTAAGCTTTTATATCTAGCTACCACATACAGGGCTGATATAGCAAATGCAGTAGGAATTTTGAGCAGAAGGGTCAGCTCACCTACCAAATCAGATTGGACTGCAGTTAAAAGGATGGTAAGGTATTTAAAGGGTACCATTGATTGTAAATTAAAGATTTCAGCCAATAGTAATCCAAAACTAATATGTTACTGTGATTCAGATTGGGCAGGGGATCATTCTGATTATAAGTCCACAAGTGGATATGTGTTTATGTATGGAAATGTACAAATTTCATGGGCCAGTCATAAACAAAGTATTGTGAGTTTGTCTTCTACAGAAGCTGAATATGTGGCCGTATCGGAAGCGTGCAGAGAACTGATGTGGATTGAAAAACTTTTGCTGGATTTTGGAATAGCTGAACAGAGACCAATCCAGATAATGGAAGATAATCAGAGCTGCATCCGACTGTCACAGAATGACAAGGTTCAGTCACGCACCAAGCACATCGCAACGAAATACCACAACGTGCGAGAGTTGGCGAAAGAAGGGGTCATCAGTCTACACTATTGTCACACCAGTGAGATGACAGCTGACATCATGACCAAACCGTTACCCAGAGAACATTTTGTGAATCTGCGTATAAAGCTTGGACTTTGTATGAATAAATAATTGCATGACAGTTATGCATGAGAAGGGGTTTGTTGGAATGTAATTGTATTTTACATGCATTGCCTGTCACCTATTATTTCTCTGTGATTACTCTGTGACCTCTGATGTGAATTACTTAGAGAGGTCACACTGCTATGCAACTTCCTGTGGGGGTTACACACAGCAGATGCAGCAGATGCAGCACATGGAGCACATGGAGCTCATGATCTCTCCTAACCTGAGAGGATCTATGGTGGTGTGAGCATCCATTACCATCTAAGCACATGGAAGGAGCTGATAATACAAATGTATAGTAATATGTATATATAAGCCTGTCTGATTATAATCTAACTACAAACTGTGAGTAAACAGATGTTTTGTTACTTCAACTTTAAAGTGACTCAGCAGTGAATCATTCAGGGGTGAATGAGAGAGAGATGAAGAAAGAAATTAACATTTCTAAAGCTGAAGCTGTGTGTACTAAAATCTGCTAATTATTTACTACAAATAATCCAACAAGAGGCTCAGCACCCGCCTCTTCCCCTTTACTGCGGCTGCCTGAGCCTCTGACGAAACAGGAAGTTACATCAGAGAGGCAGCCGCAGTAAAGGGAATAGGCGGGTGCTGAGCCTCTGACAAAACAGGAAGTTACATCAGAGAGGCAGCCGCAGTAAAGGGAAGAGGCGGGTGCTGAGCCTCTGACAAAACAGGAAGTTACATCAGAGAGGCAGCCGCAGTAAAGGGAAGAGGCGGGTGCTGAGCCTCTGACAAAACAGGAAGTTACATCAGAGAGGCAGCCACAGTAAAGGGAAGAGGCGGGTGCTGAGCCTCTGACAAAACAGGAAGTTACATCAGAGAGGCAGCCGCAGTAAAGGGAAGAGGCGGGTGCTGAGCCTCTGACAAAACAGGAAGTTACATCAGAGAGGCAGGCCACAGTAAAGGGAAGAGGCTGGTGCTGGCAGCAGCAGGGCAGCGTATGGGAATTGCTGCCACTGTGGGGTTTGGAACTTCTCCGTGATGAGATAAAATACCTGGGGGGGGGGGGGGGGGGCGGCATCTCAGCCCAGGAGGGGCAGAATTTCTGCCCGGGGAGGATGGCATGTTAACTCCGCTTCAGGTAGCATCTTGCCTTGGGCCGACCCTGATGGGCTTAGTAAAAGGGCTGCTTCACTGGCTATGCTTTAGCCAGCAAAATGCTGAACTCCACTGGCTGACTATGGACTCCATATATTTTAAACAATGCATGACGTGGTAGGAAAGAGGGGGGTGGGAGAGAAAGGATAAAGGAAAAGGGATAGAGGGACAAAAGTCAGGAGGGGCTGAATGGACAGGGAAGGGCAAGAAATAGAGGAACAAGCAGAGAGGACGGAGAGGGACAAAGGATGCCCAGATGCAAAATTCCTGCTTTCCTGATCTTTTGCATTCTTTCTCCAGTATGTAAATTAGAATTACAAGTCCCTGCATGCAATGGGGTAAAACCAGGGCCAGCATGGGGAGGGGGGGGACTGGGCTCCCATTCTACAGGGGAGCCACAGGCTGTCTGAAACTGAAGGCGATACAGCCTGCTACTGGGCTTTGGGCATGTTTAACCAGACCTGGATAAACGTGTCCTAAAAAACCTGAAGCCAGTTTGCAATCCTAGAAAGACAGACTTGAGACAAGAGAGAGAGAGAGGGAATAGAGAAGGCCGTTTTTGCATTTTATCCATGTGGGTTCCCAAGTTGGACATCAGTGTTACTATTCAGTGATGTTTCTTTATTACAGAACACACCCAGCCCTGTCCTTTCCTGCCCTGTCTTCTCCTTCCCCTTTCCAAAGGGCAAACCAGGAGAGAAGGGTTAGAGAACTGACAGGGAAGTTAGCAACCATTAGTCTGAGAAAGCCCTAGACATTCTTCACATCGGAATGTGCCTTCCTCATGGGATTTTACTCTGGAAAAAAATAAATAAATTTTTTTTGACTCTTCAGCCCTCTGCCGGTCAAATTTTTGTCTCTTCTTTTGGTCTCAGCTCTGGTCTTTTCAGGATGATTAAGCAATGCAAATGAACAAAGGGGCCCTTTGACTAAGCTGCGGTAAAAGGGGGCCTGTTTTTAACACGCTGAGGCCTTTACCGCAACAGGTAAAAAGCTGTCTTTTTTTTTTTTTTTAATAGAAATGGCTGTGCGGAAAGTGAACCACTTTCCGCCAGTCATTTCAGGGGAGAGAGCATTTACCACAACCCACTGCGCTGGCGGTAAGGACTCCCAAGCTAACCCGGTGGTAACCTGAGGCAGTGATTACCGCTGGGTAAGAGCCGGCGCTACAAAAATACAAAACTATTTTTGTAGCGTCAGAAATTGCGTGTGCTGGGGGTGGGAACCACCACCGGGCTCCTGCAGTAGCCCGACGATAGTTCCCATTGCTGCGTGCCAACCCTTTAGTAAAAATGCCCCTAAGTTCTTAGACCATTTATACACAAATGTGTCTGATAAATTCTCTTGGTGGATCTCCAGAAAATCAGACCTGTACGTAACCCTCATCGAAAAGAGATCAAACAACAGTCGTCAGACAGTCTGAGAGCCCTGTGGGGTTTTGGTTTATTAATACCTGGTCAGAAGGACTGACAGATTTCTGTCTTTGAGTTTTGCTTGGACAACTAGAGGAACTACAGATCACAGAATGCTTAGTGACCAGGACATGAAACCAAACACTGATAACCCAAAGGATGCTTTTCAGCTTAGAAATTAGTGATATTAATTTATCCACAAATTACAGCTGCACCCAACAGAAAGTGTCCATCATCTGACACCAATTTTAATTTTTGGAACTATACTGTTAGCACATCTTTCTTTTTTCCCCAGGCCTTCAACAACTAGTCAAGGTACAGGCTTGAGAGATCCAAGCAAACCAAACTCTATCCCAGGGGCGTAGCCAGACACCCAATTTTGGGTGGGCCTGGGCCCAAGATGGGTGGGCAGAAGAACCCCGCCTCATCCCACAGATGATGTGGTCTCTCCTTCTCTCACCTGCATGCCATATGGTCTCTCAAATATCCTCCCTCTCCCGCATACCTTTTAAATAGCAGATTCTCACCGGCAACGGGCAGCAACTAATACACACTGTTGATGTTGGCTCCATACCCTTCCCTCTGATGCAACTTCCTGTTTCCGCCTAGGCAAGAAGAATACATCAGAGGGAAGGCTGTGGGGCCAGTGTGAGCAGTATGCATCAGTCACTGCTCACTGCAGGCAAAGATCTGCTATTTACAAGGTATGCAGGAGGGACAGTTGTTGGGAGTTTTCGGCTGGTGGGGCTTGGGGATCCCTGCCAGCCACATTATAGCTATGCTGGTACTGGGTGGGCCTGAGCCCACCCAAGCCTACCCTTGGCTACACCACTGCTCTATCCCCAGCCCGCCCCAGCCCCGTGACCCGCCCCACCCTGTGCCTATGATCAAAGAAAGAAAAGATAAAGAAAAGTGTCAGCTCTTCACATCTGAAGGTAACAACTGAGACCTCCAGGAACCAGTCAAAGAGAAGGCATGAGAAGGTGTATAGATACCTGATGTTAATGGCTGGGACCTCCAGAAACCTGTCACGTTTTCAAAGCTGGAAACTGGGTTTGTGAGCCCTTGGGCCACTGCCGAGGCGCGGCAGTGGCAGGCAAAACCACCCCATGCTAGAGACAGGGCAGATCTCTGACAAACAGTTAGGCTTCACCTGCACCTGACCACTTTCTACCAAGAGTTGAGCTCAAGGCTTCAGCTGGCCGGCAGGACTTACTGGACAGGGCAGGACTGGCTAACAGCTAGGCAGCACAGGGACAGCAAGGCAGGGAAAGGATAGGCCAAAGGACAGGACTGAAAGCTGCGAGCAGCCACTGAAACAGGGAACAAACACAGATAAACCCAGAACTAGGCAAAGACATACAAACAAGACACAAGACTGGGAAACAAGCAATACCCTAAACTATACATAGACTAACTAGAACAGGCAAGACTTCAGGCAAGAACAAGAGCAAGGAAACAAACTCAGGCTGAAGTGCAAAAGCACCAACATACCAGGGCCTTAGACGCAATGCAAAGGCAACGTAGCAAGGTTTCAGAATGGCTAATAAGCCCAGCAGCACCTGGAGCTCACTGCAACAATCACCAAGAAAATACGGGTGCTGTGTAGGTTCAATCCAAGCAAGCAAGTCTGGCAGATCCGGACCGGACTAGCCTGAAATCTGGAACGGATGACGGTCCACAGCAGCCACCGGTTCTGGCCACCAGAGGGCGAGGTGAGCACAGACGTAACAAAACCGGTCAAAGAACAGATAAGGGAAGGGAATGGAAGGGAAATGGGACTTGATATACCACCTTTCTGTGGTTTTTACAACTACATTCAAAGTAATTTACATAGCATATACAGGTACTTATTTGTACCTGGGGCAATGGAGAGTTAAGTGACTTGCCCAGAGTCACAAGGCCCTGCAGTGGGAATCAAACCCAGTAACCCCAAGATCAAGAAGATATATAGATACCTGAACTTAATGACCAGGACATAAGTACATAAGTACATAAGTAGTGCCATACTGGGAAAGACCAAAGGTCCATCTAGCCCAGCATCCTGTCACCGACAGTGGCCAATCCAGGTCAAGGGCACCTGGCACGCTCCCCAAACGTAAAAACATTCCAGACAAGTTATACCTAAAAATGCGGAATTTTTCCAAGTCCATTTAATAGCGGTCTATGGACTTGTCCTTTAGGAATCTATCTAACCCCTTTTTAAACTCCGTCAAGCTAACTGCCCGTACCACGTTCTCCGGCAACGAATTCCAGAGTCTAATTACACGTTGGGTGAAGAAAAATTTTCTCCGATTCGTTTTAAATTTACCACACTGTAGCTTCAACTCATGCCCTCTAGTCCTAGTATTTTTGGATAGCGTGAACAGTCGCTTCACATCCACCCGATCCATTCCACTCATTATTTTATACACTTCTATCATATCTCCCCTCAGCCGTCTCTTCTCCAAGCTAAAAAGCCCTAGCCTTCTCAGCCTCTCTTCATAGGAAAGTCGTCCCATCCCCACTATCATTTTCGTCGCCCTTCGCTGTACCTTTTCCAATTCTACTATATCTTTTTTGAGATACGGAGACCAGTACTGAACACAATACTCCAGGTGCGGTCGCACCATGGAGCGATACAACGGCATTATAACATCCGCACACCTGGACTCCATACCCTTCCTAATAACACCCAACATTCTATTCGCTTTCCTAGCCGCAGCAGCACACTGAGCAGAAGGTTTCAGCGTATCATCGACGACGACACCCAGATCCCTTTCTTGATCCGTAACTCCTAACGCGGAACCTTGCAAGACGTAGCTATAATTCGGGTTCCTCTTACCCACATGCATCACTTTGCACTTGTCAACATTGAACTTCATCTGCCACTTGCACGCCCAATCTCCCAGTCTCGCAAGGTCCTCCTGTAATCGTTCACATTCCTCCTGCGACTTGACGACCCTGAATAATTTTGTGTCATCGGCGAATTTAATTACCTCACTAGTTATTCCCATCTCTAGGTCATTTATAAATACATTAAAAAGCAACGGACCCAGCACAGACCCCTGCGGGACCCCACTAACTACCCTCCTCCACTGAGAATACTGTCCACGCAATCCTACTCTCTGCTTCCTATCTTTCAACCAGTTCTTAATCCATAATAATACCCTACCTCCGATTCCATGACTCTGCAATTTCTTCAGGAGTCTTTCGTGCGGCACTTTGTCAAACGCCTTCTGAAAATCCAGATATACAATATCAACCGGCTCCCCATTGTCCACATGTTTGCTTACCCCCTCAAAAAAATGCATTAGATTGGTGAGGCAAGACTTCCCTTCACTAAATCCGTGCTGACTTTGTCTCATCAGTCCATGTTTTTGTATATGCTCTGCAATTTTATTCTTAATAATAGCCTCCACCATCTTGCCCGGCACCGACGTCAGACTCACCGGTCTATAATTTCCCGGATCTCCTCTGGAACCCTTCTTAAAAATCGGAGTAACATTGGCTACCCTCCAGTCTTCCGGTACTACACTCGATTTTAGGGACAGATTGCATATTTCTAACAGTAGCTCCGCAAGTTCATTTTTTAGTTCTATTAATACTCTGGGATGAATACCATCAGGTCCCGGTGATTTACTACTCTTCAGCTTGCTGAACTGACCCATTACATCCTCCAAGGTTACAGAGAATTCGTTTAGTTTCTCCGACTCCCCCGCTTCAAATATTCTTTCCGGCACCGGTGTCCCCCCCAAATCCTCCTCGGTGAAGACCGAAGCAAAGAATTCATTTAATTTCTCCGCTACGGCTTTGTCCTCCCTGATCGCCCCTTTAACACCATTTTCGTCCAGTGGCCCAACCGACTCTTTGGCCGGTTTCCTGCTTTTAATGTATCTAAAAAAATTTTTACTATGTATTTTTGCTTCCAACGCTAATTTCTTCTCAAAGTCCTTTTTTGCCCTCCTTATCTCCGCTTTGCATTTGGCTTGGCATTCCTTATGATCTATCCTGTTACTTTCAGTTGGTTCTCTTCTCCACTTTCTGAAGGATTGTTTTTTGGCTCTAATGACTTCCTTTATCTTACTGTTTAGCCACGCCGGCTGACGTTTAGTCTTTTTTCCCTTTTTTCTAATACGTGGAATATATTTGTCCTGAACCTCCAGGATGGTGTTTTTAAACAGCATCCACGCCTGACGCAAGTTTTTTACTCTGCGAGCTGCTCCTTTCAGTCTTTTTTTCACCATTTTTCTCATTTTGTCGTAATCACCTTTTCTATAGTTAAACGCTAGCGTACTTGATTTCCTAGTTTCACTTCCTTCAATGCCAATATCAAAACCGATCATATTATGATCACTGTTGTCAAGCGGCCCTCGTACCGTTACCCCCTGCACTAGATCATGAGCACCACTAAGGACTAAGTCTAGTATTTTTCCTTCTCTTGTCGGCTCCTGAACTAGCTGTTCCATGAAGCTGTCCTTGATTTCATCAAGAAATCTTATGTCCCTTGCGTGTACAGATGTTACATTAACCCAGTCTATATGCGGGTAATTGAAATCCCCCATTATTATTGTGTTGCCCAGTTTGTTTGCGTCCCTGATTTCCTTTAACATTTCCGCATCCGTCTGTTCGTCCTGGCCAGGCGGACGGTAGTACACTCCTATCACTATCCTTTTCCCCTTTGCACATGGAATTTCAATCCACAGTGATTCCAAGGAGTGTTTTGTTTCCTGCAGAATTTTCAATCTATTTGATTCAAGGCTCTCGTTAATATACAATGCTACCCCTCCACCAATCCGATTCACCCTATCACTACGATATAATTTGTACCCCGGTATGACAGTGTCCCACTGGTTATCCTCCTTCCACCAGGTCTCAGAGATGCCTATTATATCTAATTTTCATTTAGTGCAATATATTCTAACTCCCCCATCTTATTTCTTAGGCTCCTGGCATTCGCATATAGACATTTCAAACTATGTTTGTTGTTCCTAAGTACATCATGCTTAGTACTTGACAGTATTAATTGGCAATCTTTTGTCTGATTTTTATTGTTATTTAAGGATACCCGATCTACTACAATCTCTTTTGCAACCTCACTATCAGGATACTCTATCTTCCCTGTTATGGTGATATCTTTGAAAGATACCTTATCCCGAACCATGCTCTTTTGAGCGACTGTCGGCCTTCCCCCCATCCAGGACATCCAGGAACCAACTTATATGACAACTTTATTAACTTACGTTCATCTGTACCGCATTTTACGATGATCAAATCAATTGATGCTTAATTTTCCCTCAGTCAAGGGTGCTCCCTTCTACCACTAATAATAAGATATGACCCTAACTATTTGAGGTCTGGAAAAAAGCTGAAGCCTTACTTTGTACAGAGAGTTCTTAATCAATGTAATCTCTAAGATTTAAATGTGCATGTAGTATTGTAATAATGGTATTAATGTTTGGAAACCGCTTCGAATCAATATTGTTGGGTGATTGCGGTATATAAAACCCGTATTGTATTGTAATGGCCGGGACCTCCAGGAACCAGTCAAGGATAAGACGCGGGAAATGTAGGATTCCCTTGAAGGCTGCGGAACTTTTATTTCAGGCCCTTTCACTGTCTGCAGCTTGGAGTTTTCCTGTTGCCTATCCAAAGCTTTGAATAAGGCAGGGTTAGTCTCCTAGGATCTGTAGAAATAAATGCAAATCAAGAAATGTACATTGCTGAAAAACCAGCTCTCCAAAGCCAGTACAATAGAAGCAGCTGACCATCTGAGTTCTACATCTGCTCAATGTTACGTTTGTATTTGTGATTGGTTAAATGGAAATCGGGAGGAGAAGGGCTAGATAAGTGGGGAGAGAAGAGGTGGATTGTATTGAGGGAAATAGTGCTGATTCTATAAAATCCACCCCTATAGGATCCCAAAACAGACAGCTTTCAGAATGCTGGGGAGACATGTGTGCAGCCACTGCTGGGGTGGAAGGTCTGGTAGCACATAGTTGACATCTGGATTTCACATCTTCAATGTCGCCTTCGACACCTAACCTCTACACAGGAAATCTAGACTGTCCCAACTTGACATTTCGTTCTTTAGATTAAGTCGAGGAGTGTGGTAGCCGTGTTAGTCCACTCTTAAGGTTATCAATAGAAATCAAACAAATAAAAAATGGAAAAGAAAATAAGATGATACCTTTTTTATTGGACATAACTTAATACATTTCTTGATTAGCTTTCGAAGGTTGCCCTTCTTCCTCAATTTACATAGACATCAATTTACATAGACATCACATGAACAATACTGGTGCCAGCAGGGTTCCCACGCCTGTTGGTCAACATTTTACAGGACCGGGACACTGTACCAGTGACTTCACAGTGAGAATCCTCAAAGGTAACTTTAAAACCATACAAGAACGTAAGACCTTTGAAGTCAGAATGATTGAATATTTTAACACCCAACAGAAAGGACTTAACAAGGATCTGGGGTTTCTAGCCCATTATAAACTATAAAGCTGTATGTCTCTGTTGATCACCCTCCCCTCACCTATCCACACCCATCCTGTTAGAATATCAATGATATGCTTTGATGTCCCCATGCATACCTCCTACCCACCCACATCCTCCCACCTTGTCAGAGTGTCATAGTAATGCTTGAATGTTTTCACTTATATACACTGTCAGCTAGCACATTTGCTTATTTCCGATCTGAGGAAGAAGGGCAACCTTCGAAAGCTAATCAAGAAATGTATTAAGCTATGTCCAATAAAAAAGGTATCATCTTATTTTCTTTTCCATGTTTTATTTTGTTTGATTTCTATTGATAACGTTCTTTAGATTGTAAGCTCCTTTGAGCAGGGACCGTCCTTCCTTGTTTATTTTGTACAGCGCTGCGTAACCCTAGTAGCGCTCTAGAAATGTTAAGTAGTAGTAGTAGATGTACAGTATTATTGCCAGAAATTCCCTGCTTCAGAGGGAGAGGAGAAGGTGAAAAGGGCTTTTCTGTACCTACACAGAGAGTCAGCAGCAAGACTCCTTATCGTTTCCAGGCCACTTACACAGAACAAAATTTGTGGTCTGTGATAAAGCTTACAGAACTGGTTTTCTGGACATAGAGAAGCAGACAAAGCAAGTTTTAATCACACGTATATATTTTAAAAAAAGAATTCAGATTTGCTCAGCATTTCACCAAGTCAGCGCTCACCTTCACCCACAAGGCTGCTTCTGTTCATTCACACATTGCCTCTGTGTGCCAGCAATCACGAGCAGACAGTTGCTTAAAAGCCTTGGCATCAGGCTTCCTAAACCGAAGAGTTGATAACCAAATCCCGTCATTTTCTCTGTTTAATGTATGAGCACAGTGCTGGATTTGAACCTGAATTCCTGTACTTCGATTGTTGGCATACGCAGGTCAGAAATCTGAATGAAAAGTGAGGTGTTCATTCCTGCTTGACAAAGGCCATTATTACTCTGCAGGGTTTGTCTTTATCTGAAATGAATAAATAAAAGACAGCCTGTCAGAGGTTTCGAAGTGCTAATTCTGGACCAAAGTCTATAAATAGCGCTGAAATATCGGCACCGCAAAAGCTCTCCCTCTTCCTCCACTCTCTATCTCAGTTGATAACACCCTCATCCTCCCCGTCTCATCTGCCCGCAACCTCGGAGTCATCTTCGACTCCTCCCTCTCCTTCTCTGCGCATTTCCAGCAGATAGCCAAGACCTGTCGCTTCTTCCTCTTTAATATTAGCAAAATTCGCCCTTTCCTCTCTGAGCACACCACCCGAACTCTCATCCACTCACTCATTACCTCTCGCCTTGACTACTGCAACCTACTCCTCACTGGCCTCTCACTTAGCCATCTATGCCCCCTTCAGTCCATTCAGAACTCTGCTGCACGTCTTATCTTCCGCCTGGACTGATATACTCATATCACCCCTCTCCTCAAGTCACTTCACTGGCTTCCGATCAGGTACCACATACAGTTCAAGCTTCTCCTACTAACCTACAAATGCACTCAATCTGCAACCCCTCAATACCTCTCTACCCTTATCTCCCCCTAAGTTCCTACCCGTAACCTCCATTCTCAAGACAAATCCCTCCTCTCAGTACCCTTCTCCACCACCGCCAACTCCAGGCTCCGCCCTTTCTGCCTCGCCTCACCCCATGCTTGGAATAAACTCCCTGAGCCCATTCGCCAGGCCTCCTCCCTGCCCATCTTCAAATCCTTGCTCAAAACCCAACTCTTCAATGTCGCCTTCGGCACCTAACCACTACACCTCTATTCAGGAAATTTGACTGCCCCAACTTGACATTTCGTCCTTTAGATTGTAAGCTCCTTTGAGCAGGGACTGTCCTTCTTTGTTAAACTGTACAGCGCTGTGTAACCCTAGTAGCGCTCTAGAAATGTTAAGTAGTAATAGTAGTAGTTCTATAAGAGGTGCTGAAAGTTAGGCATCATTTATAGAACAGCGCTTAGCATGGCGATTGGCACCTACGTTAGACGTGAGGATTTGCACCAAGTAAACCCTAGTGTAAATCCTCGCACTTAAGCGCTGCTCGCCCGTATTCCATAACAGCGTGCATAAATTGTAGGAACGCCGCTGATCCACCCATGGAGCCGTTCATAAAAGTTACACACAGATCCCCAGAACTAAAAATCCGTACATAATAATTAGCGCCAATAATTGATCATTAGCGCTAATTTATTTTATTTATTTATTTAGATTTTGCTCACGCCTTTTTCAGAAGTAGCTCAAGGTGAGTTATATTCAGGTACACTGGATAATTGCCTTGTTATTCAATTAAATTGCGCGCACACAATTTTAAGTGCCATTTACAGAATTCGGGGAACTAAGCCTGCCCCAGGACAGGAGACACCCTCTTATTTTCTCCTTTTTCTTGCCTATTCCCCCTTCAGTTTAGCGATTGACCTGAAGAAGCACGCCCAGGCACTCGGACACAAATGGCGTTTTGCAGGTTTATCAGTGACCAGCCAAGGCAGACTGCTTATTGCTTGGCTGTGGCCTCAGAACTAATTTTTGGCGGAAATGTGGTTCATTGCTTGGAATGAGAGCTCCCAGCCCCACTATTCTCTGCGGGACTCTGGGTGCACCCAACCTGTCCCTGGGTCTCCAGTTCTAAATTGGTTCACCATCAGGCCCTGATGCTCAAAACACCAGTGCCGGAGAAATACCACTGGAACAGCGCCACAGAACAACTCCCTAATGCTCAACGCTAATGAGATGCAAATATGGGCATGCTCATAGCATTGAGCACCAGGAAGTTGTCCGGGCATTAGGGACATGATGGTGCCTGGCACGTACGCTCAAAAGTTGTATGTTAAGTACAACTTTTCACCGCACACCCAGGACGCCGGGTGTCACTAGCCCTGGTGGTCCGGTGGACCCCAGACCCCTCCAAACACTTCCAGCCCTGGTTGTCCAGTGGACCCCAGAACCCCCACCCCAAAAGACTTCCAGCTGTAGTGCTCTGGTGATCCCCAGACCCCCCCCCCCCCCAAAATAAATTAAAACTATGCTGGTCCAGTAGGACCCTTGGCCAGGACTCCTCTCCCCCAAAGAACAGCCTAGCCCTGGTGGTCTAGCAGTGGCCTCTCCCAAAAGCCCTCTTACCTTAAAAAGGAGGCGGGACTAGGACGCCTTCCCTCCTCCTGCTGGGTGTGTCCTCAAAATGGCGGCACCCTGTGCTGCCCGGTGCAACCTGGGATTCACTGGGCGGGGCTTAACCATTGGATTAATTTTATCAACAACGACAAAAACATCGCCCCAATAACACTAATATTCATAATCCACAACACATTACACCTGTACCTACTCACATCATTCGGACTCCTATCGATCCTAAATGACACATGATCCGGTTTAAACCAAACACAATTACAAAAAATCATAACCTACTCCTCCATTGCCCACCTTAGATGAACAGTAGCCATCCTACCACTCTCACCAAGCTTAACTGTACTAAACTTTGCATCATACCTGATCATATAACATTAATTTTCCTAAATACAACAAAAATGAATTCCCTAACAACCTCATGATCTAAGGCGTCAATCCTAGCTGCCACCTCATTATTGGCCAACCACCCTTATATGGTAGTTAAGCCCCACCCAGTCCTAGTTTGGGGGGGCCAATGCTAGACCACTGGGGCTAAGCTAGTCTTTGTGGGAAGGGGGTCCTGGCCAGGGGTCCCACTGGACCCCCTTTACTTTTACTTTTGGGGGGGGGGGAGTGGAGGGTCTGAGGTCCACTGGACCACCAGGGCTGGAAGTCTTTGAGGGATAGGGGGAGAGGTTCCCATCCCTTCCCTGTCTCCTCATTGGAGAGCCAATGGTGTAGCAAACCCTAACACCCGTTTCAAACTGGCGTAGAGTTTGCCAACGGAGGAGCACCCTTGTTTGGCACGCTGCCTGCTGATCATTGGGGAGCAATAGGGAATTAGCTGATCGGCATGCATTTGCATGCTTGATGCGCTATCCCTTAGCTCGCTCACTGTTCCCCTTGGTGGGGACCTTTAAGCATGGAGCACCAGCAAATGCGAGTGCTAGTCAAGCGTTAATGGCCTCTAGTGCCCATGTTTCCTTCTGAGCATCAGAGCCTCAGAGTTGACTTGAAGTCTGGATGTCAAACATCCTGACAGGCCATGCAACCCAGCTACAAAATTATAAGGGAACTGTAAACTCCAACCTTTTATAATATTAAGGACAAACGAGCATTTTGCTTCCAGTGAGAAGCTAACAATTCAAGCTGAATGCGTCTTTCAGGCCTAGAGTAAAAGCCTGCCAGATGAGCGCTGCTGGCTTCAGTCCACGAATGTAACAGGAAGCTGAGAAGGAAATGGTGAGAGCTGGTCTTATCATACAAACTACCGGGACCCATACCACAGCCGTCACATGGCCAAGAGCGGCAGCAGACACACAGACCAGGCAGGACAAGCAAGTAACACCCCCCTTCTCCCCCCCCCCCCAAAAAAAGCTCAATTGGAGCCCAGATACACAAAAGCTCTAGTAGGTACAGGCAGTTTATGTGAGTCCTGTGCTGCCTGAGTCATTATTTTTGACGAGGTGCATGGGGGGGAGGGGGGAAAGGGGAGGAGGCAGTGCTCAAAACCCTTTATTAAATTGCTCCTTTGTTGAATTTTGGAGCACACAGAGGTGATTCCCCCATGGACTCTGTAACCTGAGGATAATTTCTCCATTTCCCCCTCCTGCAATGGGTTTGCCTACTTCAGAGACCCAGGGACCACCTCCCGGATGGAGCAGTTTCTTTCTGAACTGTCTATGCTCACTTATATATGGTTTTTCTACACAATTTCCTGCTCGTCCAGGTCAACCGAGGTGTGAAATCTCCTGATCCGAGTTCCAATCCTCAGCTCTAGTCTCAGGCCCTGCCGGAAGAGCATGAATCAGAAATTCTTTTCAACCCCTGAGAAATGTGCTGGGCATCATGAGACATTTATATTAGTTTTGAGAGGCAAGGGGTGGGGGGGGAGGGGGAGTTCATTTTCAACAGAAGTTCTCTACCTGCCTCTAGTGGATGGTACCCCAGTTATGGAAAATGGCTCCCATGCTCGTCACACTATAGGGTGGGCACTCACTTTTGGGCCAGGATGAGAGGCACCCGGGAGGTGTCGTGGTGCCGTGGCATTGGTGACGTCCTCTCACCGGTCCTCACATTGAACATGGGCAGAGTGGAGAGTGGCCGTGGCACATCCCGTCCCTTTGCCATCTCCCTCAGCTCGTCTGTGTTGGCCAGTATGGAGTGATGATGGACCATCTGGATACTAGGAGAGAGAAAGAAGGATAGGAATCAGTTTTTGGCTTGGGATGGGAGGGGGGGAAAGAGGCTTTCATAATGTGACACTCCTCAAAATGGGAGAACCCCCAACATACCAGATATATACATTGTGTCTCCACAGTGTGAGTACACAGCCGTCTATGCTTCAGTGCACACAGAGGCATAAAGTGAATGTGCACCAAAGCACACATTGGGCTGGATTCAATATAATGGCATTGAAAAATAGGCCCCAGGAAAAATCAGTCGATAAAGGTCGCCCCAGGATGACTCCCCTTCTGGGGCGTAGCCAGACACCCAATTTTGGGTGGGCCTGGGCCCAAGATGGCTGGGTAGAAGAACTCCGCCTTGTCCCACAAGTGACTTGGTCTCTCCCTCTCTCGCCTGCATACCATATGGTCTCTCAAACATCCCCTCCCCCACGCATACCTTTTAAATAGATTTTCACCGGCAGCGAGCAGCAACTAATACGCACTGCTCATGTTGGCCTTACAGCATGTATCAGTCGCTGCTTGCTGCAGGTGAAGATCTATTTACAAGGTATGCAGGAGGGACAGTTGTTGGGAGTTTTCGGCTGGTGGGGCTTGGGAAGAATGCCTGCCAGCCACATCATAGGGATGGGCCTGAGCCCAAAGTGGGTGGGTCTGGGCCCACCTGGGCCCACCCTTGGCTATGCCACTGCTCCCCTTTATAGAATAGCATCTAGCAGGGATTCCCACACCCAACTTTAGGTTCGAGGACTTACGCCAACTGAAACCTGGTGTAAATCCTGGCACGCAATTGGGTGTGGATCCACAGAGTTCTATAGCACTGATCACATCGTTCGAGAACACCCCTGACCCTCCCATGACCCTCCCTTGGCCACACCTTCTTAGGATTTGGACACGTAGCCAGATACATGTGTAAATCCTAATTGTTGGCAGTTAACATCAATAATTGAATGTTAGTGCTCAATTAGTGTTGGGAATTGGCTCATTAAGCAATTAGGTTGTGCGCAATCAATGGCTGTGTCCTATAGTTACCTATTCTGTAAAGGAAACCAGACGCCTACTTTCATTGTACAGTACTGACATATACACACTTAGGAGTGTGTGTTTACATCGGCCAGAGAATGTCTAAACGCTGCAGATACATAACTAACGTAGTATTCTATGGATTTCTATAGTATTTCTGGGATAAGCAGCATAAAATGTATTGTACTGTTTTGGGATCTTGCCAGGTACTTGTGACCTGGATTGGCCACTGTTGGGAACAGGATGCTGGGCTTGATGGACCTTTGGTCTGTCCCAGTGTGGCAATACTTATGTACTTATAACATAGTAACATAGTAACCTAGTAGATGACGGCAGAAAAAGACCTGCATGGTCCATCCAGTCTGCCCAACAAGATAAACTCACATGTGCTACTTTTTGTGTATACCTTACCTTGATTTGTACCTGTCCTTTTCAGGGCACAGACCATATAAGTCTACCCAGCACTATCCCCGTCTCCCAACCACCAGTCCCGACTCCCACCACCGGTTCTGGCACAGACCATATAAGTCTGCCCAGCACTATCCCCGTCTCCCAACCACCAGTCCCGACTCCCACCACCAGTTCTGGCACAGACCGTATAAGTCTGCCCAGCACTATCCCCGCCTCCCAACCACCAGTCCCGCCTCCCACCACCGGCTCTGGCACAGACCGTATAAGTCTGCCCAGCACTATCCCTGCCTCCAAACCACCAAACCTAGCAGTAAAGTCTCATGCAGTAACCGGGTGGTAATGACCTACATGCATCAAATGCCACTTGACATGCATAGCTGATGCGTGCCAGAAAATAAAAAATATTTTTCGGACACGTATAGCAGATGCATGCCAAAGGCCACGCGGTAGCCGGGCAGTAACTCGGAATTGGCGTGCGTTTGGTGCTTATAGGCGCTTACGCGGCTTAGTAAAAGGGCCCCTAAAGCTTACAGAGAGTGGCAGAGATCCAGGTTATATCTCTGCACATTACTTGTTTTCTACTCTACCCGGCAAACTAGTAACGACTCTCTTGCTACTAACGAATGCCGAGATGGGACAACTTCCCTCTGAAAGAAGGCTAAAGCAGCTAGGGCTCTTCAGCTTGGAGAAGAGATGGCTGAGGGGAGATGATAGAGGTCTATAAAAGAATGAGTGGAGTGGAACGGGTAGACGTGAATCGTTTGTTTACTCTTTCCAAAAATACTAGCACTAGGGGGCACGCAATGAATTTACAAAGTAGTACATTTAAAATGAATTGGAGTAAATATTTCTTCACTCAATGTGTAATTAAACGCTGGAATTTATTGCCAGAGAATGTAGTAAAAGCAGTTAGCTTAGCGGGGTTTAAAAAAGGTTTGGCTAATTTCCTAAAAGAAAACTCCATAAGCCATTATTAACATAGACTTGGGAAATTCCACTGCTTATATCTAGCATAAGCAGTATAAAATCTGTTTTACTGTTCTGTGATCTTGCCAGGTACTTGTGATCTGGATAGGTCAGTTTTGGAAACATGGACCTTCGGCAACACTTATGTTCTTATGTACTTGGGTGTGATTGCTGCCCGTGTCCCGTCCAGAGTCTGCTTATGTGTATATCTACCTGTAAAATACACGCTCTGTAAAATATGTCTGTAAAGATATTTACAGAATAGAGTTTAGGTGCACTTTTCGTACTTTCACTCATATGTGCACACATTGATGCATATATGCCAGTGGCATAGCCACGGGTGGGCCCGGGTGGCACAGGCCCACCCAGCAGCAGCACAGCTGTGATGTGGCTGGTGGAGATCCCCAAGCCCCTCCAGCTGAAGACTCCCCTTATCTCTCCCTCTCCCCTCCCCAGACGATTGGGGGTCTCAATGCCACTCCCCCAACCCCCCCCCCCCCCCCATCCTTTAGTTCTTCACTAGTAGTGACTCAAATCTGCTGCTTGCACTGGCCTAAGCCTTCTCTGTGACACAAATCAGAAATTCCAGTTCGCGGGACCAGGAAGTTGCATTGGAGAGAAGGCTCAGGCCCGGCATAAGCAGCAGGTATGAGTCACTGTTTGCTGCCAGGAAAGAACTAAAGGACTTAAAAGGTACTAGGTGTAGGGGGAAATGATTGTAGGAGACCCCCAATTGCATGGGAGGACGGAGGGGCGGGAGAAATGCCGGGCAGGAGTTGGGGTTCTGAATGCCCACCCACTTTGGGTTCAGGCCCACGCAAAATTGGCTGTCTGGCTACACCCCTGATCTATTCTAGTATTGTAAACATTTACGCATGTAACTATAGTTTATAGAAATGCTCCCGCCCAGCAGGTCATCGGTGGGACTCGGTAGCAGGAAGCTGGCATCACTGGGTTTTACTTACTCAGAAGTCTGGGCGTCCCTTTTCTCCCTGCACAAAGGAGAAAATTCAGTTAAGATGGATTGAGGGGAGGACTGGGATACAGAGCACAGCAATAGCACATTCCTTACTGCCGTGTAAAGCTGAGCAACTCCAGTGCTGGAGAGGTCTGCTTTTCAGGCTAGCCAGGCTCTGTTAATTCAGCCAGAACTCACATCAAATGGACAGGAAATATTCAATGCTGCCATCCTGAAAATCTGACCTCGAGGGCCAAAGTTCACAACCTCTGACTGTACGGGCGTCCAATTAAAACTCCTAATGCCCTTCTTTGCTTTGTTCAGGGGTGGTTTACTTCCCTAAAAGCTTTTCTTTTGGGCTTATTTATCTCCTATGATAGAGTTCAGTTGACATGTTGCACTTGGCATCTTGGCTACATAGTAAGCTGTATTGTGGGAAAAGCATTAGTATTGTATCTATGTTAATTAAATGTTCTTATGTGGGGAGGAGGAGCCTAATGATTAGTGAAGTGGGTTGAGAACCAAGGGAACCGGGTTCGATTCCCACTGCAGCTGCTTGTGACTCTGGGCAAGTCACTTAACCCTCCATTGCCCCAGGAAATAAGCACCTATATATACTATGTAAACTGCTTTGAATGCAGTTGCAAAAACCATAGAAAGGCAGTACATCAAGTCCCATTAACAAGATTCCATGCAGAATCTCAAAAAGTAGCAACATTCCAGGTAGAACCCCAAAGAATAGCAAGATTCCGTAATCCAGGACTGCCCTACCCTAAGGAGGCTGCCAGAGGGCGCTTGTCACGTTTGTGACTGCTTTCCATGTGGGTGCTCTCCTTGCCCTCTGGTGGCCAGAACTGGTGGCTGCTATGGACTGTTTTCTGCTGTCTTCCATGTTCCAGACTTCAGTGAGTCCGGTCCGGGTTTTCCGGGTTGCCAGACTTGCTCTGCTGGTTTGTCCTTGAACAGCAACCTTACTTGGCTGGTGATTACTGCAGCTTGAGGGTCAGCTGCTGATGGGCTTATTAGCTTCTGTGAGCCTTGCTTGCCTTGCCTTGGTATCAAAGGTCATCCATGAGTTCCTGTTGGTTTGTTGGAGTTCCTGCTCTGCAAGTTTCCTGTGTGTTTGACCCTGCCTGTTCCTGGACCTGGACTTTGACTTTGCTTTCCGCCTGCCTAAAGACTCTGGTTAGTTTATGGATTACCCGTGTTTGCTGCCTGCCCCTTTGACCTTGCTGTGCTACTGGATAATGTTTACTGTCTACTATTAAAGCCTCTTCTAGTTATATTCTGTGGTTTCTGCCTGTTGTGTTCAGCACTGCTTTCTGCTTGGGTGATCTGCCTGCCGCTGCCGCTCCTCGGCAGTGGCCCAAGGGCTCACAAACCTAGTTCCTGCTTGGAGAACGCGACAGCGCTCTCCTACAGAAAGTTGGGAAAATGCCCGCTCTGGTCACTAGAGGGAACCAAGAGGGGTATGTTCCTGTAATGACCTGGAGGGACAGCTAGGGGGTGCTCATAGTATAGGACTGGCCCTTCCCTGAAGAGCCCACCAGGGGGAGCCCTCAGAGTAGGGGAGGAACAGGTGGAAATAGTTATGGGCATGGACCTTTCTGGAATCAGGGGGAGAGGTCTAAAGAAGTGGGGAGGATTATTAGCCACCCTATAAAGAGCCCCTCTGAGAAGTAAAAGGGAGGAAAATGAGATGGGGGACCTGAAACCAGCTACCGGAAAGCCAAAGAAGCCAGAAGCCTAGTGGAGGAGATGCCCTGGAAGCAGGGAGAGAAGGATCTCTCTAGAAGTCAAGAAGGTACTTACTGGACTAGGGACATGGAATTAATGGAACTGTGTATTGTTGAAAGTAACTAACAGCCGTGGAGTGGAGGACAGGACTGTAAAGTTGAAGTGAGTGAGGAAAGTCCTGTCCAGGGGAGGAGGCTGTTTACACTGAGACCCAGGTCTCCCAAGTAAGTGGGCTCAGTGGAGAAGAAACAAATTGGATAATAAGCTGGAAATAAGTTGTTCCCTGTAAGACTGGAGCAGAGTGCTAATAAAGTGAATTTGCATATGGCATGGAGTGAATTTGCATATTGAAAGCTGAGAAACCCAGGGTTATATTCCCAAAGAAGGTGTCAAGGGGCACCGCCGGAGTACCAGAAGGGTGACCGGTTACCAGAGGGTGTAACCAGTGAAGGATTCTCAGAAGCGGTGATAAATAGGGAACAGTCACCCTGAGTGCAAGAGGAGCCCCAAACCCTGAGGCTAGGATTACAGGCAACCATAGAGGAGACCTGTCTGATCCTTTTTCAGAAGCTAGGTGTTTGGGAGCCTGTGAGGCTGGACAGGAGCCACAAGAGCACCCCTGGGGGAGTTACAATTCCAAGGAGTAGAAAAGTAGCCTAATGGTTGCTACTATTTGAGATTCTACATGGAATGTTGCTAGTGGAATAGCCTAGTGGCTAGTGCAGTAGACCTTGATCCTGAGGAACTGGGTTCAATTCTCATTACAGCTCCTTGTGACTTTGGCCAAGTCACTTAATCCTCCATTGCCCCAGGTACAAATAAGTTCCAAAACCGCAGAAGTCAGTATATCAAGTCCCATTTCCCTATTTGCGATTCTACATGGAATGTTGCTAGTGGAGGAATAGCCTAGTGGTTATTGCAATGGACTTAACCATTAACCCTCCATTTCCCCAGGTACAAATAAGTACCACCGCTTTGATTGTAACCACAGAAAGGCAGTATATCAAGTTCCTTTCCTTATTAGATGTTTCATTAGTATTATTCTAACATTGTATTATATCGCTGTTATTTAAATTCCAGTGCTGTTAAATGTGCATATTTTTGATACAGTTTCATGATACCCTATTATTGTTTTAATTTGTTGTTTTCAAGTTTACCTCATTTATTGTATATATGTTTATATTTGGTCATTTTACTATTTTATTTATTTATTTATTTGTAGCATTTGTTTCCCACATTTTCCCACCAATTTGCAGGCTCAATGTGGCTTACATTTGCCATAGTGGCAATTGCCATTTCCGGTAACAGAATTACATTTGGTATTGCATTAAAGGTGCTGTTAGGTCGTCAATTATATAAAAATCATTTTGACGTTAGTATTAAAGTGGTATTGCTTGTTCGTTAATAGTAATGAGGTTGGTCAGTCAAGTGATAAGAGTTCGGGTCTGTCTGGTTCATGATAATTCTTATTATTTTAATAGTTAGATGGTTATTTATGGTATGCCTTCTTGAAGAGTTCAGTTTTCAGTAGCCTTCGGAAGATAGTTAGGTCTTGCGTTGCTTTATGGCCTTCGGTAGTGCGTTCCATAGTTGCGTGCAAATGTAGGAGAAGCTGGTTGCGTATGTGGATTTGTATTTTAGTCCTTTACAGTTGGGGTAGTATAGATTGAGGAATGTGCGTGCTGATCTTTTTGCGTTCCTAGTAGGTAGGTCTATAAGGTCTGAAATGTAGGTTGGGGCTTCCTCATGTGGACCAGGGTGCAAACTTTTAACGCGATTCATTCTTTTAATGGGAGCCAGTGTAGTTTTTCTCTTAGGGGTTTAGCGCTTTCGTATTTCGCTTTCCCAAATATGAGTCTGGCTGCTGTGTTTAGAGCTGTTTGTAGTTTCTTAATGATTTGTTCTTTGCATCCGGCATAAATGGCGTTACAGTAGTCTAGGTGGCCTTAGCACCATTGATTGTACTAAGCTGCGGAATATTTCTCTTGGGAAGAAAGGTTTGATCCTTTTAAGTTTCCACATTGAGTGGAACAATTTTTTGTTGTATTTTTCGCATGGTCTTCAAGTGTGAGATTTCGGTCAATTGTGACTCCCAGAATTTTCAGACTGTCAGAGACCGGAAGGGTGTAATCTGGGGTGTTTATGGTATTGTGTTTATTTGTGTTATATTGTGAGGATAGGATGCGACACTGTGTCTTTTCTGCGTTTAGCTTTAGTTGGAATGCATATTGTTATGCTGTTAACAAAATTGTAAGTTTTATGTTAAACTGTACCTGCTGAACACTGCCTTGGGTGAATCTCTTCATAAAGGTGGTTAATAAATCCCAATAAATAAATCTTGAGTGTGACGTGAGATGTTTGACTTCTGTTGTTTCCACTTTCTGATTTTTCCAGTAACATATACTCTGGACTGCAGACCCTGTACCCAGCCATCACCAATTCTGGCTGCAGGAGTGTAAGTGGAGCAACCTGGGACTTAATGCTGTGAGCTTCCTCACAGCAGTGTCCCTGATATTCACAGACCGTTGCTTGTACAGTACTTACAGCCCTTCCCTGCGACAGCACATGATGTAGGAAAGCAGGAGAGCGAGTAGTAATGCTATGAGCAGTGGGAGAAGGGTGGTGAGCAAGTAATCAGGTAGGAAATCCAGATCCTCAGAGTCTTCAGGTGGGTTGAATTCGCTGCCAGACTCCATCACCCCGTCTCCAATAAATGGATCCTCAATAGGGGCTTCTGTAGTCGACTTATCAATCTGAAAGGAGAAGGCCATGGAGGTCTCAGACTCTTGAGAGAAGTGTTTGGATATGCCTTACCTCCCACCACCCCAGTCACCTCCCTACGGGGCTGCCAGGAGATTTCATTTTTTATACTGCTCCAGCTCAGTGGACACCAGGGCCTGGGGTCTGGCACAGGGAGCATTTTGTTCACAACCTTTCTGGGATTTTTGCAGAGACCAGGGCTCCTTCCAGATCTCTGCAATCATGGACCCGAAATGCAGGTGCTATAACTCCATCCTCTCCCCATCCCCCAGCCCTGGCTGACCTGGAGAGCAGAAGACCAAAGCTGAAGGCTAGATCCCTTCATTGAGCTCAGAGCTGGTGCAAGGGTTGTGGGCACCCAAGGCAAACCTTTAGACCCGAACCTTCCAACAAGTAACTTTCAGGCCCCCTAAGATTTTGATAATTCCATTGAACAACTACGTTCATTCCACAAAAATCCTATAGACATGCAGGTTAAACTATGTGCTGACAGCGCTATGAGTTTGGTTTGTCAGGATCTAAATGCAGCATTTTTAGTGCATAACTCACAGTATTCTGTAAGTTAAGTATGTAATGTTTCTTGTGCTCATCTTTCTCCCCTGTGAATGCCCCAGTGGCATAGCTCGGGTGGGCACAGGCCCACCCACTTTGAACTCAGGCCCACCCAGCAGTGGCAAAGCTGTGATGTGGCTGCTGGGGATCCCCAAGCCCCATTATCTGAAGATTCCCGGCATCAATTCCTCCCCTCCCTCAGGTGATCGGGGGTCTCTTACCTCTACTCCCCCCAACTCCCGGTACCTTTTAAATCCTTCACTTCTTTGCCAGCAGCAACTCATACCCGCTGCTTGCAACGGTCCTGAGCCTTCCTTCTGACACAACTTCCTGTTCGCAGGACCAGGAAGTTGCATCAGAGGGAAGGCTCAGGGCCAATGTGAGCAACAGGTATGAGTCGCTGCTGGTGAAGAACTAAAGGACTTAGAAGGTATTGGGGGTCTGGGGGACTGGAAGTAAGAGATCCCCGATTGCAGGGGGGAAGGGGAGGGAGAGATGCCTAGCAGAGGATGGGGTTCTAGTGCCCACCCAGTTTGGGCTCAAGCCTGCCCAAAAGTGGGTGTCTGGCCATGCCCCTGGAATGCCCCTTGCATTTACACTCTAAGGGCCCTGTTTACTGAGCTGCGTTATAGGCAAGTTAACATTTTTAATGCGTGTTAACCATGTACATGCGTTAACTGTGTATGCACCTACAGGTGCAGACACGGTTAGCGGACACGCTAATTGTAGGCGCATTAAAAACGCTAACGTACCTTAGTAAACAGGGCCCTAAATGAGTTGTGACATCAATTATAGAATAAGGTTGAGCGATCACCTTGCACTTTCACGCCGAAATGTACAATTACACACATAACTGCTTATATTCTAGAAAATTAAGGGTACAACTGGCATTCACATTTGGCTGCCTATCTTGCTACTGCGGGAGCTCAAACTCTGTAATAACCTTAAGCAGAAATAGTTTGAAATTTGCATCGCATTCACCTGTTCTAGTCAAACCCAGCTTTGAAAAATAAAGACCTCAAATATACAAGGTATTGCAAAAAAACACTATGTTCATTGGGAGTAGGATATTATGATTGGTCAATCATAAAAGAAGATGAGGAAAAATAACGGAGAAAATCTACTGATTTAAAAAAAAACAACCGTCTTTTTTGCATTAAATAGAACAGAGTGAATGAACATGTAAAAAATTTATGTAAAAATGCTACAAAATCCTTCAAAACAAGTCCCCTCTTTTTGCATTAAATAGAACAGAGTGAATGAACATGTAAAAATGCTACAAAGTCCTGCACTCACTACTAAATCAAAAGGAACTTTCAAAATTAAGCTTATGCTATATAAATTAAAGTGTCCAAAATACAAAACTCAAAGGACCAAAATGGCACAATCCTTTGAATTTTATATTTTGGACACTTTACGCAGTGAGCTTACTTGCGGGGTTTAAGTTTATTTATTAGGATTTATTTACTGCCTTTTTGAAAGAATTCACTCAAGTACAGTAAGAATAGATCAAACATGAGCAATTACAGCAGTAAAAATATTCAAATAACAATACAAAGTATGACATGGAGGGGCATTTTCGAAAGAAACGTCCAAGTTGCGATTTGGACGTCCTTGCAAAACGCCCAAGTCCCGCCTTTGCTATGCCTCTGACATGCCCCCTTGAAATTTGGACGTCCTTGTGACGGACTGCAGTTGGAGATGTCCAAAATTGGGTTTCGATTATACCGATTTGGACGTCTCTGGGAGAAGGACGTCCGTCCATCTTCCGATTTATGTCAAAAGATGGACGTCCTTCTCTTTCGAAAATGCAAGAGAGTAAAAAGAGTTAGAAAGCAAGGAGAAGGAAAGTGGCCTACTGGTTAGAGCACCGGTCTTGCAATTCAGAGGTGGCCAGTTCAAATCCCGCTGCTGCTCCTTGTGATCTTGGCCAAGTCACTCAACCCTACATTGCCTCAGGTACAAACTCAGTTTGTGAGTCCTCCAGGGAAAAAGAAATACCAAACATTCCTGAATATAACTCACCTTGAGCTACTACTGGAAAAGGTGTGAGCTAAATCCAAGTTGCACATGAGATCTGAGATGGTTTAACATTATCCTAGCTAGGGTAGGAGTGGAGAAACATGAAAGTTCCTTTTCCATTTAGTAGCGAGCGCAGGATTTTTACATACGTTTTTTGTATGTTCATTCACTCTGTTCTATTTAGTGCAAAAAGAGGTTGTTTTTTTTTTTTTGAATCAGTGGATTTTCTCCGTTACTTTGGAGTTTTTAATGTTGATTCTTTTTTTCCTCTTCTTCTTTTGTGATTGACCAATGCTAATATCCTACTCCCATTGAAGATAGTGGTTTTTTTGCACTAAGAGCCCAGACGCTACCGTATGTCACAGTCCCCCTTTTCTCTGCCTTTCTTTCTCCAGGGGAAAGAGGCTCCAGCTGTTTCCTGAAGCACTGCCTCTCTCTGCTGGTGAGGAGCTGCAGTTCAGCCAACAGGACACTGTAATTAATAGATCCAGCACAGCCATAGTTCAGATCCTTAAAACTACTCTGACTTTCACCCATCTTCCAAATACTTTTGAGGCTCTACAGGGGAGGGCAGGGGGAAAAGTGAGAAGGACTCTCCTTAACTGGAAAACAGTAACAGCATGGACTGGAATTATTGAATTAAGACATAACATTTCTAGACTTTTTAAGGGCAATTCTGTAACTAGGCACCCACTTTTCAGTGCCACATCAGTGCCTAAATGTACAGAATATTCACTTTTGCAGGTAAGTGGCAGCAAAAAAACATATGCATTATTCTGTAAGGGCACACTTAAGTGGCATTACATGGGAAGGGCATGGAAAGTTTGTGGGTAGAGCATGGGAAGGGCATGGGTGGAGCACAAGAGAGGCATGAGTGGAGCACAGGAGAGGTATGGGTAGCACACAGGATGGGCAAGGGTGACACACAGGAGGGGCATGAGTGGGGCACAGGAGAGGTGTGGATAGAGCACAGGAGGGGCATGGGAGGGACAGAGGGTGTGAACATGGAGCTCAGGAAGGGCATGGGAAGGGTATTGGTGGAGCATAGGAGAGGCATGGATGGAGCACATGTGGGGCATGGGAGAGGTGTGGGTAGAGCAAAGGAGGGCCATGGGAAGGGTATGGGTGGAGCATAAGAGAGGCATGGGAGGGGCATGGATGGAGCACAGGAGGGGCATGAGTGGGGCATGAGAGAGGTGTGGATAGAGCACAGGAGGGGCATGGGAGGGACAGAGGGTGTGAACATGGAGCACAGGGAGGGGCATGAGAAGAGTATGGGTGGAGCATGAGGCATGGGAGGGGCATGGATGGAGCACAAGAGGGGCATGAGTGGGGCATGGGAGAGGTGTGGGTGGAGCATAGATGGAGCACGGCAGGGGTATAAATGGAGCACAGGAGGGCATGTGGGGAATTGGTGAAGAATGAGAGGGGCATGAGGGGTGTGGGTGGAGCACGGGAGGGGCATGGGGTGGGGCTACCAGTTACACATGCAACTTATGGAATACAGTAAGTTACACACACCCTTCCTGCTTTTGGGCTCCTGCAGTTATGTCAGCTGCATGGCCATTTTTGATCAGCCACCTACATTTTAGGTCCCTGATGCCAGGTTCCACTAGTTTTCTATAACAAAATCTGGCACCCAGATGCCCTTATAGATTAGGCTTTCACTGTGTGGCACTGGGGTGCTAAAAGGAGACCCCCCCCCCCCCCCCAGATATAAAATTACCCCTTTTACCTATTCTGCTAACCGTTTGTTTGTTTTTTGGCTAAAACTCAATACCTAGAGTGAAAAGAGGTAACTGGGGTGGGGGGGGGGGGGGGGGGAGGACAGGGGGTGCCCATGAAACTGGCTATGGCTAAAATCATTTGGAAATAAAGCCTGGCATTGCCTTTGGTTGCTAACGTCTGACTCCTTTTTGATGCATAGAAGATCCTGTTGAGAGCATTTAGTTTTCCTGAAGCAATATTCACTGTGTTGATCATAAAGGGATGTAGCAGGAAACCAGGATGTGGAAACGGATCCGTCCAAACAAAGACCAAGGAACACCCAAAATGAGATTAAAACTTTTCTCGATGACTCTTTCGACACGGCACCAATGGTCTCACAGGTTTGTGTTAACACAGCATTTCTCGGTAGCGCAAACCTTTGAGACCATGACTTTTTTAATCAACAGTCTTTTTCAGGCAGTGCAGCCTTTGAAGACAGACTCATTGGTGACTTTATTTTCACAATACAATACTTTTAAGAGACTCCTGAGGCAGGCACGTTGGAGCCGAAACACAGTGCCATGTCAAGTGTTTGAAGTGCCTGGATCCGTTTCCCACAACTGTTTTCCTGCTACGTGCTTCCCTGTGGGATTCTTTCCACATCTGTGGTTTGTCTGCATTGGCCATAAGAACCCCAAACAGAATGAGATGTAGTCATCTGAAATGTAACTGCTTGGATAGAATTACTACTACTACTATAGCGCTACTAGACGTATGCAACGCTGTACACATTATATGCAGGTACTTTCTCTGTCCCTAGAGGGCTCACAATCTAACTTTTCATACCTGGGGAAATGGAGGGTTAAGTGCAGTGGTGTGCTGGAGCAGGCTCTCACAGGCTCGCAAGAGCCGGTTGTTAAGTTTTTAAGAATTTTGGGAGCCGGTTGTTAAAGTAGGGCCCTCCATGGCTACTTTAACAACTGGCTCCCAAAATGTGGGCTTGGGCCCCCTGCTGAATTCTCTTTTACTTTGCTGGTGGGGATGCTGAGCCCTGCCAGCCAAGTCAATAGACTACTGCTGCTCCCCGCTCCTTGTTTCCAGCTCTGGGCATCAGGCTGAGACTTCTTGAGCATGGAGAGAAGTTCCAGCATGCTGCTCAGAGCAAGACGTTGGGAGTGGTGGCAGTCCATTTATTGGCTGCCAGCAAAGGTATGCCTAGCGTGCCCGCACGAAGGGAGGGAGGAGAGAGAGGCAAGTGTTGCTCCCCCCCCCCCGGCCCCCCCTGGCCCTTCCAACTGCAGAGCTGGCTACGTCCGGAGAAAGAGCTTGTTGTTAAAAATTTACCAGCACACCCCTGGTTAAGTGACTTGCCCAAGGTCACAACGAGCTGCAGTGGGAATCAAACCCAGGTTACCAGGATCACAGCCCACTGCACTAACCATAGAAGAGCTAGCTGCCTGGCTCTTAACCACGTCCAAAAATAATAGGGAGACCAACTGGCTTATTTTCGAAAGAGAAGGGCGCCCATCTTCCAACACAAATGGGGAGATGGGCCTCCTTCTCTCAGGGTCGTCCATAATCGAAAGCCGATTTTGGGCGTCTTCAAATGCTTCCCGTCGCGAAGACGACCAAAGTTCACGGGGGCGTGTTGGCACCGTAGCGAAGGCGGGACTGGGGCGTGATTACGAGATGGGCGTCCTCAGCCAATAACGGAAAAAAGAAGGGCGTCCCTGACGAGCACTTGGCCGACTTTACTTGGTCCATATTTTCTTTGAACCAAGCCATGAAAGGTGCCCGAACTGACCAGATGACCACCGGAGGGAATCGGGGATGACCTCCCGTTACTCCCCCAGTGGTCACCAACCCCCTCCCACCCTAAAATACAACTTAAAAAAAAATTTTCCCAGCCTAAAATGTCATACCGAGCTCCATGACAGCAGTATGCAGGTCCCTGGAGAAGTTTTAGTGGGTGCAGGCGGGCGGACCCAGGCCCATCCACCCCTACCTGTTACATTTGTGGTGGTAAATGTGAGCCCTCCAAAATCCACCCGAAACCCACTGTACCCACATGTACGTGCCCCCCTTCACCCCTTAGGGCTATGATAGTGGTGTACAGTTGTGGGGAGTGGATTTTCGGGGGCTCAGCACCCAAGGTAAGGGAGCTATGCACCTGGGAGCAATTTGTGAAGTCCACTGCAATGCCCCCTAGGGTGCCCGGTTGGTGTCCTGGCATGTGAGGGGGACCAGTGCACTACGAATTCTGGCTCCTCCCACGACCAAAGGGCTTGGATTTGGTCGTTTTTTGAGATGGGCGTCCTTGGTTTCCATTATGGCCGAAAACTGGGGACGACCATCTCTAAGGTCGACCATCTCAACATTTAGGTCGACCATCTATAAGGTCGACGTAGATGTTGAGATTTGGGGTCCCCGACCATATTATTGAAACGAAAGATGGACGCCCATCTTGTTTCGATAATACGGGTTTCTCCGCCCCTTCACTGGGACGTCCTTAGAGATGTGCGCCCTTAGAGATGGCCGTCCCCGTTCGATTATGCCCCTCCAAGTGACAAAAGAAGAGGTGAGTCTTGATCTTCAGTTCCAGAAGAAGACCACACCTGGGAATGAAGGGGCTGCAAGCTTAGATCTCCATGTCTGGGTCCAAACCTAGTGGTCGATATTCAGCCAGTGGGCTGAGTGTCAGGTACAATATATACTACTTAGATTGTGACCCATTAGAGACAGCACTAGTACGTGTATAGAAAATGGTACTTGTTAACCACTGAATGCCTGTTTGAAGGCCTCACAGTATATGAAATGCACTAAATAAATAAATAAATACCCTGAAGTTCAATGCTGGCCTATATCCAAGCTCCGGCAGGTTAAGTGCAATATTCAGCACTTAACCACATATAGATAGAACTAACTTTTTTTATGCGGTTACGTTCGCTTGTTAAGAGCTGAATATCGGCACTTAACTGACCAAGTCCTGACTCTGCCCTGGAACACCCCCAAACTAGCCGGTTTTGAGTTGGGCATTTACCAGACATTTTCAACATCACTAAGCAGTTAAGCCCAGAACAAGAGATTTAACCAGCCAGGATCCATTTCTGGCTGGTTAAATTACTTTGAATATTTACCCCCCCCCCCCCCCCCCCCCCACTAATTTTTAAGTTGTTCACTGGATTCTTGGTATCTTTGCTAAATTGGTTCCAATTTGGGTGCCATAGACCCAACCAGATAAGCCAGGTTTTCAGGCTGTTACTGACCGTCATCAGTGAGGCGAATGTATACTCTTAGTGAGCTTTGAGACAGGTTCATTGTCAGATTAGTCACTTCCTCTGATCACCGGGACTCGTTTGGGCGGAGGAAGACTCCTTAACAACCCTACTGCTTCGTTAGATAGTTCTGTGGCCTAAGCACCTTCTGTACTTTGTATTAAAGAAAGCCTCTCACCATACCAAGTTCTATTATCTAGTTTCTTTTCTCCTCGTACTTGCTATGGCATTACACTTGGATCAACTCACCGAGTAGTGCAGCCCCTAGGCTGGTGAAGGGAGATCTAGGTTCTAATCCCACCTCCCCAGTTTCCTTCTGCCTGATTGGTCCTATTTATTTGGTTAACCTGGAGGGTAATAATTGAACGGCGCCGGCCATCTCTATAGGCGGCCATCTCCGCGGATGGTTCTGCAAATGGGCGGAGCCAACCGTATTTTCGAAAAAGATGGCCGGCCATCTTTTTCTTCACTAGTACGGTTGGGCCCAGCCAAATGTCAGAGATGGCCAGGTTTGAGGTGGCCAGCATCGATTTTCGGCGATAATGGACACTAATGCCAGCGATCTCAAACCCGGTCAAATCCAAGGCATTTGGTCATGGGAGGAGCCAGCATTTGTAGTGCACTGGCCCCCTTCACATGCCAGGACACCAACCGGGCACCCTAGGAGGCACTTCTAAAAATTTAAAAAAAAAAAAAAAGCTCCCAGGTACATAGCTCCCTTACCTTGTGTGCTGAGCCCCCCAAATCTCCCCAAAACCCACTACCCACAACTGTACACCACTACCATAGCCCTTAGGGATGAAGGGGGGCACCTACATGTGGGTACAGTGGGTTTGGGAGGGGGTTGCAGTGATCCCATTTACCACCACAAGTGTAACAGGTAGGAGGGGGATGGGCCTGTGTCCACCTGCCTGAAGTGCACAGGACCCACTAAAAACTACTCCAGGGACCTGCATACTGCTGTCATGGAGCTGGGTATGACATTTCAAGCTGGCATAAAGGCTGGCAAAAAGGTTTTTTTTTTTTTAGTGTGGGAGGGGGTTGGTGACCACTGGGAGAGTATGGGGAGGTGATCCCCGATGCCCTCCAGTGGTCATTTGGTCAGTTGGGGCTCCTTTTTGAAGTTTGGTCGTGAAAAAAAAGGGGCCAAGTAAAGCCGGCGAAATGCTCGTCAAGCCTGGCTTTTTTTTTCCATTATCAGGCGAAGCTGGCCATCTAGTGAGCACGCCCCCGTCCTGCCTTCACTACCCTACCGACACGCCCCCTTGAAGTTTCGCCGGCTCCACGGAAAGCAGTTGAACCCGGCCCAAATCGGCTTTCGATTATACCGATTTGGCCGGTTTCAGGAGATCGCCGGTCATCTCCCAATTTGTGTCGGAAGATGGCCGAGGATCTCTTTCGAAAATGAGCTGGCTGGCCAGTTAAGTGCCGGATACTGACAGTTAACTAAATGTTGACTTTGCTCCCGGAGCGGCCACATATAGCCAGTTTTCAGTTCAGTGATAACCAGATATTTTCAGCGGCATTAACAGACGATTTAACTGGCCAGGAGTCATTTCTGGACGGTTAATTTACTTTGAATATTGACCCTTTAATGCATATGGTGCTGGGCAGACTTTTACAGTCTATGCCCTGAGAAAGGCAAGGACAAATCAAACTCAGGTATACATATAAAGTATCACATACCATGTAAAATGAGTTTATCTTGTTGGGCAGACTGGATGGACCATACAGGTCTTTATCTGTCGTCATTTACTATGTTACTATATAAATATTATTCTCACCAAGGTAATATTACACCAGTCGATCTTGAACGTAGGAAGAAAGCTATCGTAGCAGGGCAGGGGAGGCTGCTGCTCCACCCTGCAGCGATTCTGATTTATTGAGGACTGAATCTCCCTCAGGCATGTCGGGAAAGGAACATCGGCGCCAACCTTCACATAAACCCTAAAGAGGAGACAGGGTGACTACAGTGAGCGTGAGATAATTAATTACAAAGCAATTAGTTCTGGCTTAGATATAACAGACAAAATATTTCCCTAGGTGCAGTAAAATGGTATGGGCAAGGGTGCGGATTGCATTTTCAGCTTTTGACAGCAGGGGGCCCTAGAGGGAGCAATATATTATTTGGGCATCTCTACCTGTCCTAGTCTATCCCAGCAACAGTCACTGTAGGTGCACTGGTTCCAGGAGAATTAGGGTGGCAACTGGCATGCAGGGAAGGAGGGGAGGGGTTTCTTTGTGTCTTGAAACAATTCAACCAGGCTGAAACATTTCAGTGTATCTTTGAAGTTCCTCATTTCTACATGTCATATTTCCCAGCATGAAAGTATACAGTTCATAGCCTTGCATCCTCCCCTGCTCCTTTCTCCCACTGCAAGGGGAGTACATCCAGTGGTGTGCTGGAGCAGGCTCTCACAGGCTCGCAAGAGCCGGTTGTTAAGTTTTTAAGAATTTTGGGAGCCGGTTGTTAAAGTAGGGTCCTCCATGGCTACTTTAACAACTGGCTCCCAAAATGTGGGCTTGGGCCCCCTGCTGAATTCTCTTTTACTTTGCTGGTGGGGATGCTGAGCCCTGCCAGCCAAGTAAATAGGATACTGCTGCTCCCCGCTCCTTGTTTCCAGCTCTGGGCAGCAGGCTGGGACTTCTCGAGCATGTGAGAGAAGTTCCAGCATGCTGCTCAGAGCAAGACGTTGGGAGTGGTGGCAGTCCATTTATTGGCTGCCAGCAAAGGTATGCCTAGCATGCTTGCACGAAGGGAGGGAGGAGAGAGAGGTAAGAGTTGCCCCCCCCACCCCACCCCCGGACACCCCTGGCTCTTCCAACTGCAGAGCTGGCTACGTCCGGAGAAAGAGCCTGTTGTTAAAAATTTACCAGCACACCCCTGAGTACATCACTCCTCTTGTAATCTCAACATATCCTAGCTGAAGCCAATCTGGGGTGAAAGTAATCTGTGATATCATCAGTCAGGCAATGGTTTGTCTTGTTAAGCTCAGTCTGTTTAAAGTCCTGAACTGGATTTTTGATACCTTTTGTTGAAAATCTCAAGTACGGTCTTTTCTTTGAACAATTTTTTATCTCAGTCAAATTTTAAAAAGCAACAAAACCTGCAGAGTTCAGTTTTCACTAAGTCTGACTCTGTCCTTGAATGTCTGAAGAAAGAACATCCCTCTAAATCTGCTGAGTGCTTAAGGGTATACACACCCCTCTTTCCTTCCTTCGATGGGCAGCGGGACCCGACCCCCACGATCCAGTGCTGATGTGATGTTGACAATGGTCAGCCTGGCCAGATTCCAGATGTTATCCAGGGCATTTTGGAACTGCTCCTGCACAGTGGCAGGAAGCAGCTCCTCCACATCCCGGTTCTTCACGAATAATTCCACCTGGTACGGGAGATGGGAGTCTGCCAAAGTCAAGAGAGATCACACCAGGTCAACAGGCTTGACAGCAAATATGGAAGGAAGCATGATAGTGGGAGCACTGAGGGGACAATGGTATGGAAGAATTTTGTGTAGGGACAAGGGAAGACACTGAAGACCTTGCCTACATTGAGATGGTCTTGACCCACAGCTGAAAATACGCTTCGTCCCAGAGGTCAAACCTCTCTGTGGCTTGCATGTACCAGCGGGCTTTCCTGTTTTCCAACCTTTTGAAGGGCTGAGCACCATCTCTGAGCATGAGTCTTGAGTGTCAATAATCAGAGCTCATATTTAACCTGATGTTGGTCCCACCCTATCCCAGCCTGGGTCTCTTACATAACAGTGCTGGTATTGGGTAATGAGCCTGGGTAATAGAACACAAAATGTGCCATAACTGGGTCACACCAAAAGCCCAACAGACCTAGCATCATGTCTCTTAACATGGCCAATCAAAGTCACAAATACTCAGCAGGATCCCTTTACTGCTCACATCCGAACATAAGCCATGGCTTTCCCAAGCCTTGTAGGCTACTAACAGTTTATGAACTTTTCCTTCAGCTAAAGGCTTAATATCAAAATGGAGAATAGGCAGATGCGATGAAGCTGCAGAAATATTGGGGGCCAGCAGTAGGAACTGAAAGGTGGGGAGGGACGGGAGTGTTTGTTCACCTTTTCTAGAGTTGATATTGAAATTGAAGCTCTGTCTCAGGGTGTCGTAGGTGTCTCTGTTATACGCAGTCACCTGACAAACAGACAGGGAAGGAAGGAGAGCTGCTTCACGGTAATCTCTGGCAACAGCAAACCACACCAGCTAAATGCTGCTCATCTGTTATCATCATGCCCCTGGAAATGTGGCCTCTGGCCTTTTTCTTGTGGATACGCATGTGCACACACATACGCACGTACACTCACACACACATATACCTGCACTCTATCTCCCTCCCTCTTCCTCTCTCTACCACACACATGCTTGCTCGTATGTATCCCGGTCCTTCTGGTCCAGAAGCACTTGCTGGTGGTGTCAGAGCCCCAAACAAGTACCTCAATAATCTGTCTACCCATCTCTGAGAGAGTAGGGGAGCCATATAGGTATCCACTCTGGTAGGGTGTGCGCTGGGTGTAACGCAGCCATCGGGGAAGATCAGGGTGTCCCTCCAGATTGGCATGAAATGTCATAGGGGCAGTTGGAGAGATTCCTGGAAGAAACACACATCCTATGTTGAGTTGAGGTCATGTGTTGCGAGTCACTTCCCACTTCCACTCAACCTAACCCATAGCACCTGAGTGTTGACCCATTCCAGCCCAACCACATCCTCTCATTGTTAACCCATTCCATCCCAACCTATTCTCTGTTCCATCACAACTCATACTCCCTTAATGTTAACCCATTCCGTCCCAACCGTATCCTCTCATTGTTAACCCATTCCATCCCAACCTACATTCTCTCACTGTTGACCCATTCCATCCCAACCCATATTCCCTCACTATTAACTCATTCCATTTCAACCCATATTCTCTAACTGTTGACCTGCATTCTGTCCCTGTGCCCCACTTTCCATGACTCCTTATCATTTTTCCTTAGTATCAGCAACTTTAAGTTAGATCAGGGAATGTCACAGGGGGTGTTGCCTTTGAATCCTGTGCTTGCATTTTAACACTCCAGGTCCCTATGCCCCTTAATTAGGGTAACCAAATGGCTCCAGATTCACCAGATAGAGTCGATCCAGTCCTGGGTTTACCCCACTATATGCAGAGACTTGTAGGAGTCAATAATAAATCACTATAAATAAATAAATAAATATTCAAAATGATTTAAACAGCCAGGAGAGGCTCCTGTCCATTTGAATCACTTGTGCAGGGGCTATCCAGTGGAAAGTGCCACTGAATATCCCCCTCTAACTGCCTGTGCTGAAACTGGCTGGTTTGTGGGTGGTCCGGGGGCGGAGTAAGGATGGAGCAGAAACTTAGCTGGTTTGCAGTGATATTCAGTCTGCTAATCAGCTAAGTAAGTGCATAAAATTAGGACAGTCATACCTGGAGCCATACATATCCCAGCACTGAATAGCTGGGGTTAGTTTAGCCCACGACCAGAAGCGGTTTGCAAGTCACTCACCGCCTTGGGCTAAATATCGCCCAGGTGGTCTTTATTTCCAATTGCAATACCTAAGAAAAGCAGGACCCCAAGTCCCTGCATGCATCGCAGACTAAATCATCCCTATCAACACTATCGACAGACAAATCTAGAGCCAGTTGACAACCTGCCCTCAAAGTTCTTTCTTATTACACCTGGGCTATCAGGACCACATCTACACTCTTTTCAGCTGCCCTCATTCCCTTTTGGAACTTATTTCCTGTTGCTGGGCTGGTCTCACTCAGCATAATACCTCCTAACTTCCTCCCCATTAGACACTGAATTTTAGTTTGCATATCGGACCTGTGATTTCCATCCCATTTCTAAACCACTCAACCCCCTCCCTTGCCTCATTATCTGACCATACCAGGAACCTGGCCTTCCATCCCACCAGCTCACTGGATGGTTGTGTGAAAGTTTCCTGTTGACCCCTCTTCCCAGTACTCACTGTAGTTGTTGAAAGTAGGGGGCAGAGCCTTCTGGAAGTAGGCTGGATCCAACTCATGGACAAAGAGCATTCCTACCATAGGATGGACATTCTGAACTGTGTGTGCAGCTGGCAGGAGCCCCCCAAGGAGAACTACATGTGGGATTGAAGGTAAGGACAAAGGAAAAACAAGTCACATCTATGTTGGACTATAGCTGCCAACACTTCAAAGTGATTGGGGATGCCAAACACAATACAAAATGACCCCTCCCTGATACAGCAAAGGGGGTGCTCAGCTCCTACTGACACCCACAGAGCTGATCGTGGACAAGGCATGGCACCCTTCCCTTCAGTGGAGCCACACCAAGCCAACTTGAAGAGCATGACCGATATACACAGAGGATGGTGGGCGGAGGCCATACCTCCCCTCAAACGCAGAGATGCCCCCCCCCCCCCAGTTCCAGGCTGGAGATTTTGGGACAGTCCTGGATTTCTGACCGACCCATCCTGGTGCATTATGGGACTTGCAGCACTAATTTCAATGGGCAGGATCAGGCACTACAAATCCCACACTGCTTTGGGATGTAAGTTCAAAATCAGGACTGTCCCAAAATCTCCAGCCTGGAGCTGGGTAACTTGACATCTCTGCAAATGTGAAATCAAATCACGTGAATGCAGCACATTTGAACACTTAATATCTTCCTGATAAACTATTGACTCCTTTATTCTATTTCACCCCCATTTTATTCTATCCTACTAACACAAAAAAAACCCCTGTCCTTTCACTTGCAGAGGGTCTGACCTCTATAAGTTCCTTATCTGTCTCCATCTCATTGCCTGTGATTTTATATCTTTTTGCTGGTATTGTCTTAAAGGGATTTTATAGAACTGTGTTTTGAACATCTGTGCTAATGATTTCATCTTTTTATGCTGGAATTGTTTTAAAGGTGTTTTCGTTGGAACTGTGTTTTAACCTGTGCCAAGTATTTTAAACCTGTGACTTATCCAATCAATCTTATTACATAGAATCTGGTGACTCTGGTGTCTGTTTTAAAGGTGAATTGTGTGTTGAATCTACATTGCCAGAGACTTAATTCAATCAATTTGGTTACATAGCATCTGGTGACTCATAGCTCTGAAGGAGGGGCACTACTACTATTAAACATTTCTATAGCGCTACTAGACTTACGCAGCGCTGTACAAATCAACATGAAAAAGACAGTCCCTGCTCAACAGAGCTTACAATCTAAATTGGACAGACGAACAGACAGCTAGGGGTGATAAGTGAGGGTGTTGAGTAAGAGAGTCATGGTTAGGAGTCAAAAGCAGTAGCAAAGAGGTGGGCTTTAAGCCTAGACTTGAAGACAGCCAGAGACTGAGCCTGACGTACTGGCTCAGGGAGTCTATTCCAGGCATAGGGAGCAGCGAGATAGAAGGAACGGAGCCGGGAGTTAGCAGTGGGGGACAAGGGGGACGACAGGAGACATTTACCCAGCGAACGGAGTTCACGGGGAGGAGTGTAGGGAGAGATGAGAGCGGAAAGGTACTGAGGAGCTGCGGTGATTTAACCAGAGCTGACATTGTGATGTCATAATGCCTCAGTCCACCAATGCCTAAGAGCCAACCTCATCAGTGATGTCACAATGGCTTGACTGCCCTATACTTGGCTTTTTATTACATATAGCAGTGATTTAACCAGAGCTATATTGTGATGTCATAATGCCTCAGTCCACCAATGCCTAAGAGCCAACCTCATCAGTGATGTCACAATGGCTTGACTGTCCTATACTTGGCTCATACTACTACTACTACTACTATTAAACATTTCTATAGCGCTACTAGACTTACGCAGCGCTGTACAAATTAACATGAAAAAGACAGTCCCTGCTCAACAGAGCTTACAATCTAAATTGGACAGACGAACAGACAGCTAGGGGTGGGGAAATTGCAGTGGTAGGGGGTGATAAGTGAGGGTGTTGAGTAAAGAGAGTCATGGTTAGGAGTCGAAAGCAGTAGCAAAGAGGTGGGCTTTAAGCCTAGGCTTGAAGACAGCCAGAGACTGAGCCTGACGTACTGACTCAGGGAGTCTATTCCAGGCATTGGCAGCAGCGAGATAGAAGGAACGGAGCCTGGAGTTAGCAGTGGGGGAGAAGGGGGACGACAGGAGACATTTACCCAGCGAATGGAGTTCATGGGGAGTTTGTTTAGATCTGTTTGGAAAAAGAAAAAAACCCAGAACTTTAGTTTACATTTCAGACTTGGTTTACCCCTAGGTAACCTACCTTTATCTAGAGCAATCAAGGGACAAGTATCTTTATTACACTTAGTTGGTCAATCCTAAAGCGAATGCTACATACCTGTAGAAGGTATTCTCCGAGGACAGCAGGCTGATTGTTCTCACTGATGGGTGACGTCCACGGCAGCCCCTCCAATCGGAATCTTCACTAGCAAAGTCCTTTGCTAGCCCTCGCGCGCACCGCGCATGCGCGGCCGTCTTCCCGCCCGAAACCGGCTCGAGCCGGCCAGTCCAGTATGTAGCAAGACAATAGAAGGGAAGACACAACTCCAAAGGGGAGGCGGGCGGGTTTGTGAGAACAATCAGCCTGCTGTCCTCGGAGAATACCTTCTACAGGTATGTAGCATTCGCTTTCTCCGAGGACAAGCAGGCTGCTTGTTCTCACTGATGGGGTATCCCTAGCCCCCAGGCTCACTCAAAACAACAACCATGGTCAATTGGGCCTCGCAACGGCGAGGACATAACTGAGATTGACCTAAAAAATTTACCAACTAACTGAGAGTGCAGCCTGGAACAGAACAAACAGGGCCCTCGGGGGGTGGAGTTGGATCCTAAAGCCCAAACAGGTTCTGAAGAACTGACTGCCCGAACCGACTGTCGCGTCGGGTATCCTGCTGCAGGCAGTAATGAGATGTGAATGTGTGGACAGATGACCACGTCGCAGCTTTGCAAATTTCTTCAATGGAGGCTGACTTCAAGTGGGCTACCGACGCAGCCATGGCTCTAACATTATGAGCCGTGACATGACCCTCAAGAGTCAGCCCCGCCTGGGCGTAAGTGAAGGAAATGCAATCTGCTAGCCAATTGGATATGGTGCGTTTCCCTACAGCCACTCCCCTCCTATTGGGATCAAAAGAAACAAACAATTGGGCGGACTGTCTGTGGGGCTGTGTCCGCTCCAGGTAGAAGGCCAATGCTCTCTTGCAGTCCAATGTGTGCTGCTGACGTTCAGCAGGGCAGGAATGAGGACGGGGAAAAAATGTTGGCAAGACAACTGACTGGTTCAGATGGAACTCCGACACCACCTTCGGCAAGAACTTAGGGTGAGTGCGGAGGACTACTCTATTATGATGAAATTTGGTGTAAGGAGCATGAGCTACCAGGGCCTGAAGCTCACTGACTCCACGAGCTGAAGTTACTGCCACCAAGAAAATGACCTTCCAGGTCAAGTACTTCAGATGGCAGGAATTCAGTGGCTCAAAAGGAGGTTTCATCAGCTGGGTGAGAACGACATTGAGATCCCATGACACTGTAGGAGGCTTGACAGGGGGCTTTGACAAAAGCAAACCTCTCATGAAGCGAACAACTAAAGGCTGTCCTGAGATCGGCTTACCTTCCACATGGTAATGGTATGCACTGATTGCGCTAAGGTGAACTCTTACAGAGTTGGTCTTGAGACCAGACTCAGACAAGTGCAGAAGGTATTCAAGCAGGGTCTGTGTAGGACAAGAGCGAGGAGCTAGGGCCTTGCTGTCACACCAGACGGCAAACCTCCTCCACAGAAAGAAGTAACTCCTCTTAGTGGAATCTTTCCTGGAAGCAAGCAAGATGCGGGAGACACCCTCTGACAGACCCAAAGAGGCAAAGTCTACGCTCTCAACATCCAGGCCGTGAGAGCCAGGGACCGGAGGCTGGGATGCAGAAGAGCCCCTTCGTCCTGCGTGATGAGGGTCGGAAAACACTCCAATCTCCACGGTTCTTCGGAGGATAACTCCAGAAGAAGAGGGAACCAGATCTGACGTGGCCAAAAAGGAGCAATCAGAATCATGGTGCCTCGGTCTTGCTTGAGTTTCAACAAAGTCTTCCCCACCAGAGGAATGGGAGGATAAGCATACAGCAGGCCCTCCCCCCAATCCAGGAGGAAGGCATCCGATGCCAGTCTGCCGGGGGCCTGAAGCCTGGAACAGAACTGAGGGACTTTGTGGTTCGCTCAAGATGCAAAGAGATCCACCAAGGGGGTGCCCCACGCTTGGAAGATCTGGCGCACCACTCGGGAGTTGAGCGACCATTCGTGAGGTTGCATAATCCTGCTCAGTCTGTCGGCCAGACTGTTGTTTACGCCTGCCAGATATGTGGCTTGAAGCACCATGCCGAGACGGCGAGCCCAGAGCCACATGCTGACGGCTTCCTGACACAGGGGGCGAGATCCGGTGCCCCCCTGCTTGTTGACATAGTACATGGCAACCTGGTTGTCTGTCTGAATTTGGATAATTTGGTGGGACAGCCGATCTCTGAAAGCCTTCAGAGCGTTCCAGATCGCTCGCAACTCCAGGAGATTGATCTGTAGACCGCGTTCCTGGAGGGACCAGCTTCCTTGGGTGTGAAGCCCATCGACATGAGCTCCCCATCCCAGGAGAGACGCATCCGTGGTCAGCACTTTTTGTGGCTGAGGAATTTGGAAAGGACGTCCCAGAGTCAAATTGGACCAAATCATCCACCAATACAGGGATTCGAGAAAACTCGTGGACAGGTGGATCACGTCTTCTAGATCCCCAGCAGCCTGGAACCACTGGGAAGCTAGGGTCCATTGAGCAGATCTCATGTGAAGGCGGGCCATGGGAGTCACATGAACTGTGGAGGCCATGTGGCCCAGCAATCTCAACATCTGCCGAGCTGTGATCTGCTGGGACGCTCGCACCCGCGAGACGAGGGACAACAAGTTGTTGGCTCTCGTCTCTGGGAGATAGGCGCGAGCCGTCCGAGAATCCAGCAGAGCTCCTATGAATTCGAGTCTCTGCACTGGGCGAAGATGGGACTTTGGGTAATTTATTACAAACCCCAGTAGCTCCAGGAGGCGAATAGTCATCTGCATGGACTGCAGGGCTCCTGCCTCGGACGTGTTCTTCACCAGCCAATCGTCGAGATACGGGAACACGTGCACCCCCAGCCTGCGAAGTGCCGCTGCTACTACAGCCAGGCACTTTGTGAACACCCTGGGCGCAGAGGCGAGCCCAAAGGGTAGCACACAGTACTGGAAGTGACGTGTGCCCAGCTGAAATCGCAGATACTGTCTGTGAGCTGGCAGTATCGGGATGTGTGTGTAGGCATCCTTCAAGTCCAGAGAGCATAGCCAATCGTTTTCCTGAATCATGGGAAGAAGGGTGCCCAGGGAAAGCATCCTGAACTTTTCTTTTACGAGATATTTGTTCAGGGCCCTTAGGTCTAGGATGGGACGCATCCCCCCTGTTTTCTTTTCCACAAGGAAGTACCTGGAATAGAATCCCAGCCCTTCTTGCCCGGATGGCACGGGCTCGACCGCATTGGCGCTGAGAAGGGCGGAGAGTTCCTCTGCAAGTACCTGCTTGTGCTGGAAGCTGTAAGACTGAGCTCCCGGTGGACAATTTGGAGGTTTTGAGGCCAAATTGAGGGTGTATCCTTGCCGGACTATTTGCAGAACCCACTGATCGGAGGTTATGAGAGGCCACCTTTGGTGAAAAGCTTTCAACCTCCCCCCGACCGGCAGGTCGCCCGGCACTGACACTTGGATGTCGGCTATGCTCTGCTGGAGCCAGTCAAAAGCTCGCCCCTTGCTTTTGCTGGGGAGCCGCGGGGCCTTGCTGAGGCGCACGCTGCTGACGAGAGCGAGCGCGCTGGGGCTTAGCCTGGGCCGCAGGCTGTCGAGAAGGAGGATTGTACCTACGCTTGCCAGAAGAGTAGGGAACAGTCCTCCTTCCCCCAAAAAATCTTCTACCTGTAGAGGTAGATGCTGAAGGCTGCCGGCGGGAGAACTTGTCGAATGCGGTATCCCGCTGGTGGAGATGCTCTACCACCTGCTCGACCTTCTCTCCAAAAATATTGTCCGCACGGCAAGGCGAGTCCGCAATCCGCTGCTGGAGTCTATTCTCCAGGTCGGAGGCACGCAGCCATGAGAGCCTGCGCATCACCACACTTTGAGCAGCGGCCCTGGACGCAACATCAAAGGTGTCATACACCCCTCTGGCCAGGAATTTTCTGCACGCCTTCAGCTGCCTGACCACCTCCTGAAAAGGCTTGGCTTGCTCAGGGGAGAGAGCATCAACCAAGCCCGCCAACTGCCGCACATTGTTCCGCATGTGTATGCTCGTGTAGAGCTGGTAAGACTGGATTTTGGCCACGAGCATAGAGGAATGGTAGGCCTTCCTCCCAAAGGAGTCTAAGGTTCTAGAGTCTTTGCCCGGGGGCGCCGAAGCATGCTCCCTAGAACTCTTAGCCTTCTTTAGGGCCAGATCCACAACTCCAGAGTCGTGAGGCAACTGAGTGCGCATCAGCTCTGGGTCCCCATGGATCCGGTACTGGGACTCGATCTTCTTGGGGATGTGGGGATTACTTAGTGGCTTGGTCCAGTTCGCAAGCAATGTCTTTTTCAGGACATGGTGCAAGGGAACAGTGGACGCTTCCTTAGGTGGAGAAGGATAGTCCAGGAGCTCAAACATTTCAGCCCTGGGCTCGTCCTCCACAACCACCGGGAAGGGGATGGCCGTAGACATCTCCTGGACAAAGGAAGCAAAAGACAGACTCTCGGGAGGAGAAAGCTGTCTCTCAGGAGAGGGAGTGGGATCGGAAGGAAGACCCTCAGACTCCTCGTCAGAGAAATATCTGGGGTCTTCTTCCTCTTCCCACGAGGCCTCACCCTCGGTGTCAGACACAAGTTCACGGACCTGTGTCTGCAACCTCGCCCGGCTCGACTCCGTGGAGCCACGTCCACGATGGGGGCGTCGAGAGGTAGACTCCCTCGCCTGCATCGGCGAAGCTCCCTCCGCCGACGTAGTCGGGGAGCCCTCCTGGGAGGTGGCCGCAGTCGGCACCGCACGCGGTACCGACATCGGGGACCTCACCCCGGGCGATGGGCCAGCCGGCGCCACGCTCGACGGTACCGGAGGCGCAAGCACTGCCGGTACCGGAGGGGTAGGGCGCAACAGCTCTCCCAGAATCTCTGGGAGAACGGCCCGGAGGCTCTCGTTCAGAGCGGCTGCAGAGAAAGGCATGGAGGCCGATGCAGGCGTCGACGTCAGAACCTGTTCCGGGCGTGGAGGCTGTTCCGGGCTGTCCAGAGTGGAGCGCATCGACACCTCCTGAACAGAGGGTGAGCGGTCCTCTCGGTGCCGATGCCTGCTGGGTGCCGACTCCCTCGGCGACCCAGAGCTCTCGGTGCCGACGCGGGGAGGAGACCGGTGTCGATGCTTCTTCGACTTCTTCCGAAGCATGTCACCGGAGCTCCCCGGCACCGACGAGGAGGACGTAGAATCCATCCGTCGCTTCCTCGGGGCCGAGGTCGAAGCAGGTCGATCCCGGGGGGGCTGTACCGCAGGAGCCCTCAGGGTAGGGGGAGACCCACCCGAAGGCTCACCGCCACCAGCAGGGGAATGGACAGCCCTCACCTGCACTCCTGACGATGCACCACCGTCCGACGACATCAGCAGACGAGGTCCCGGTACCACCGACACCGATGCAGCTATCCGATGTCTCGGCGCCGATGCAGAGGGCCGATGCCTCGATGTACTCGATGCACTGGCGGCCGAGGATGAAGGTCTGGACGCTGACGACGTCGATGCACTCGATGACCCCGGTGCCGATGCCGACGAAGAGCCCGAGAACAAAACGTTCCACTGGGCCAATCTCGCTACCTGAGTCCGCCTTTGTAACAGGGAACACAGGCTACAGTTCTGAGGACGGTGCTCGGCCCCCAGACACTGAAGACACGAAGAGTGCCTATCAGTGAGCGAGATTACCCGGGTGCACTGGGTGCACTTCTTGAAGCCGCTGGAAGGCTTCGATGTCATGGGCGGAAAAATCACGCCGGCGAAATCAAAATCCGAAATGACGAATTTGAGCACCAAAAACTTTGAGGGAGAAAAATCTCGACCGAGGCCGAAAAGAGGCCTACCCCGACGACGAAAGAAAACTTACCGGGGCAAAGACTGGAAATACGGGAAGGGGCAAACGAAACCCAAGGGGGTTTGCGGAGCACTTTCCGAACGAATTTAAATCTTTTCCGAAGAAAAAACACGTTGATTTGTACAAAGGACGTGCGAGGTCGACTCTCCGGGGCTCGACACGGCAAAAAACACAGCCGGTTTCGGGCGGGAAGACGGCCGCGCATGCGCGCGAGGGCTAGCAAAGGACTTTGCTAGTGAAGATTCCGATTGGAGGGGCTGCCGTGGACGTCACCCATCAGTGAGAACAAGCAGCCTGCTTGTCCTCGGAGAATTCTTGTTACTCCCTGTCATACTTCACCTTTTCTCACTTGTGAATCACATCATTATGACCTTCATTAAGTGCAATACATGTTCTGCTTCAATCCTAAGGCAAACTATCTGGAGCCTTAGAGCTTGTCCTATCTATCTCCAAATGTCAGCCTTGAAAGAAGAGATCAACAAACCAAGGGGGGGGGGGCGGTGGGGGCAGTCCACCCCGGGTGCACGCCGCTGGGAGGCGTGCGCCGTGGCACTCCCTCCTAGCGGCGTACACCCGGGGGGGGGTGTCATTTCGCCGGGGGGGAAGGTGTCATTTCGCAGGCGGGGGGGGGGGGGCGCATTGGCGATCCACCCCGGGTGCCATCCAGGCTGGGAACGCCACTGCAACAAACTCAAGAAGGAATTAGCTACAATTAAAGAAGCATCCAGGATTACGCATTTCCCAGCTAATTTACCAGCACCATTGCCTCAGAGAATGAAACATCAGAGGAACAGATGGGTCACAGTAGGCTGTGGTAGACTAAGATCTGTGACACAGAAACACTCGCCCTCCCAAGCTTTGCCCCTGTCAAATTCTTTTGCAGCGCTGCATCATTATGATGGCGAAAAAAGAAGTACTGTGGAGGAACCAGAGGCAATGAAAGTAGCACAACCTCAGAAACATCCCCCAACTAATGACAGAATTGTGAAAAGCAGAAAATTATTACTGCTCGGAGACTCCATTATCAGAGACATTAACTTATGAACACAGTTCAGGGGTTCCAACCTAGTGAAATGTCTTCCAGGATCTTCAGCTACAAGATGTACAGACAGACCAAATACTGAAAGTGATCCGAGAAGAGAGCAAGGCTTCAAACACTGATGTTGTAATTCACCTGGGGACAAATGACCTGGCCAACAAAAGCAAGTTTACAGCACAGAGAGCGTTCCAGAAGCATGGGGAGGGACTGAAATCTTTGGTTCGGACTTTGGCTTTTTCTGAAGTAATTCCTACATGGGGGAGAGGAGAGAAAAGACTACGCAAAACAGAGGAAATCAATAAGTGGCTTGAGTCTTGGTGTAAAGAAGAAGGTTTTAAATACATAGGATCATAGGCTGTATAGAGAAAGGTGTGATCAGCAGAAGAAAGGAAGTGTTGATGCCCCTGTACAAGTCATTGGTGAGGCCCCACCTGGAGTATTGTGTTCAGTTTTGGAGGCCATACCTTGCGAAGGATGTAAAAAGAATTGAAGCGGTGCAAAGAAAAGCTACGAGGATGGTATGGGATTTGCGTTCCAAGACGTATGAGGAGAGACTTGCGGACCTGAACATGTATACCCTGGAGGAGAGGAGAAACAGGGGTGATATGATACAGACGTTCAAATATTTGAAAGGTATTAATCCGCAAACAAATCTTTTCCGGAGATGGGATGGCGGTAGAACGAGAGGACATGAAATGAGGTTGAAGGGGGGCAGCCTCAGGAAAGATGTCAGGAAGTATTTTTTCATGGAGAGGGTGGTGGATGCTTGGAATGCCCTCCCGCGGGAGGTGGTGGAGATGAAAACGGTAACGGAATTCAAACATGCGTGGGATATGCATAAAGGAATCCTGTGCAGAAGGAATGGATCCTCAGAAGCTTAGCCGAAATTGGGTGGCAGAGCAGGTGGGGGGAAGAGGGGTTGGTGGTTGGGAGGCGAGGATGGTGGAGGGCAGACTTGTACGGTCTGTGCCGGGGCCGGAGGTGGGACTGGTGATTGGGAGGCGGGAAGTACTGCTGCGCAGACTTGTACGGTCTGTGCCCTGAACAAGGCAGGTACAAATCAAGGTAAGGTTTACACATATGTTTGTCTTGTTGGGCAGACTGGATGGACCGTGCAGGTCTTTTTCTGCCGTCATCTACTATGTTACTATGTAATACGTGGAAAAATAACAGGCTGTAATGTAATGATGGGCTACATCTTTCTGTGATGGGAAAAAGGATCCTTGGAGAGAAATTCAGACAATATGTTTCTAAACATTTAAACTAGAGGGTGGGGGTGACAAAAAGAAACAGGGGATTTCGGAAAGTCACCCCCAGAATAAACAAGATGGCAGAGGGAAAAGTCATGTAAATATAAAAAAACCACCCAAACTCACTAAGCACATGGAAAGCAATGAGCACAAATGCTTGTAGTCTAAGTAAAAAGGTTCAAGACTTGCAAGCCCTGATGTTTGAAGAAAACTTGGATATTGTTGCTATTACGGAGACGTGGTTCAATGATTCCCATGAATGGGATGTGACTATACCGGGCTATAATCTTTTTAGGAAGGATAGAGAGGGCTGAAAGGGTGGAGGAGTGGCTCTGTATGTGAGAGACAATATCAGAGTGACTGAAATGCGGGGCAGCTGGGGAAAGGAAGAAGCTTTATGGATCATCCTGGAAAGCGAAGTTGGAACCTGTATCTACACGGGGAACATCTACAGACCTCCTGCGCAAATGGAGAAGTTAGACAAGGATCTGATAGAAGATATTCAAAAGATTGGTGTGAAAGGGGAGGTGCTACTGTTGAGAGATTTAAATTTGTATGACGTGGATTGGAACATCCCATCTGCGGAATCAGAAAGAAGTAGGGAGATTGTGGATGCCTGTCAAAATGCCTTGCTCACACAAATGGTGACGGAACCCACGAGGGAAGGGTCAATGCTGGATCTAGTGCTCATGAATGGAGGTAGTGTTTCCAATATCCGGGTGGGTGCCCACCTATGTAATAGTGATCATCACATCATACGGTTTGATATAAAGGACAAAGGCGGAGTGCAGACGCAGAAAACTCAAAGTACTGGATTTTAGATGTATTGATTTTGATAAAATGGGGGAATACCTGAAGAAGGAGCTGTTGGCTTGGGAAGGCACAGGAGATGTGGAAAAACAGTGGTCCAAGCTAAAGGCTGCTCTAAATATGGTGACTGATTTTTTGTGAGGAAATTAAACAAAAACAAGTGAAGCAGGTCGCCTATATGGTTCTCCAAACAAATAGCTGAAAAAATAAGAGCAAAAGAGGCTTTGTTGAAGAAATACAAAAGAACGCAACAAGAGGATCACGGAAAAGATTATCGGATTAAATTCAAAGAAACGAAGAGGGAAATATGGCTAGTGAAAGCGCAAGCGGAAGAAAAAATGACTAAAGATGAAAACAGAGGTGACGACCTTTTTCAGATATATTGGAGAAAGGAGAAGAGATAGGAATGGAATTGCTAGACTGAAAGATAATGAGAATGGCTATGTGGAGAGTGATGAAGATAAAGCGAACGTGCTAAACAATTATTTCTCTTCGGTGTTCACGGAGGAAAATCCTGGAGAAGGACCGCGGTCGGCTGCCGAGGGAACGTCTGGGAATGGAGGATACTGCGCCGTTTACGAAAGAAAGAGTTTATAAACAGCTGGAGAATCTGAAGGTGGACAAAGCTATGGGGCTGGATGGGATACATCCCAGGATACTGAGGGAGCTCAGAGAGGTCCTGGCGGGACCTCTTAAAGATTTATTTAATAGATCTTTACAGACAGGAGAGGTTCCGCGGGATTGGAGACGAGCAGATGTGGTCCCTCTTCACAAAAGTGGAGACAGAGAAGAAGTGAGAAACTACAGACCGATAAGTCTCACGTCAGTGGTAGGAAAAATAATGGAGTCGCTACTGAAAGGATAGTTAACTTTCTAGAAGCCGACGGGTTACAGGACCCCAGGCAACATGGCTTTACCAAAGGAAAATCCTGTCAAACGAATCTTATTGACTTTTTTGACTGGGTGATCAAAGAACTAGATGAAGGACATGCGCTAGATATAATCTACTTAGATTTCAGCAAAGCCTTTGATACGGTCCCCCACAGAAGACTCGTGAATAAGCTGAAAGGGCTGAACTGAGGACTGAAAGTGGTGAACTGGATAGGAAACTGGTTGACCGACAGGTAGCAGAGGGTGGTGGTAAATGGAATCTGCTCGGAGGAAAGGAAGGTGAGCAGTGGAGTTCCTGAGGGGTCGGTGCTGGGGCCCATTTTGTTTAATATATTTGTGAGAGATATTGCTGAAAGGTTGGAAGGAAAGGTTTGTCTTTTTACGGATGACACGAAAATAGCCAATAGAGTGGATACCCTGGAGGGAGTAGAAACGATGAGAAGGGATCTCCAAACCTTAGAAGAATGGTCGAGGGTCTGGCAGTTAAAATGTAATCAATATATACCAAAAGTACTCTAAATTTATATTAAATCAAATTTTAATTTACTGATACATGTACATATAATGACATTCTCAAATTGGATCTGCAGAGCCCACCTATTCAGTCTATCTGCCACTCTATTTTCAAACAGTTAATACAACTTCCAGTTCCATAGAATAATAAGTATACATTACTATAGCTCATACTACTTAAATTTCCTTCCCTGCATATTCAACGGGCATCAAAGTTCAAAGTCCGTACCCCTAAAGGGGAATTACTCCGATTAAGTTGCTTTTATGATCTTAAAGGGAAAGTGCTTATGATGAGAACTCAAGTCTTCATGGTAACGCACAGTCAAACCATCTATGATAGATTTTTAGGTATAACTTGTCTGGAATGTTTTTACGTTTGGGGAGCGTGCCAGGTGCCCTTGACCTGGATTGGCCACTGTCGGTGACAGGATGCTGGGCTAGATGGACCTTTGGTCTTTCCCAGTATGGCACTACTTATGTACTTATGTACTTATGTAGGTATATAAAATAATGAGTGGAGTGGAACAGGTGGATGTGAAGCGTCTGTTCACGCTTTCCAAAAATACTAGGACTAGGGGGCATGCGATGAAACTACAGTGTAGTAAATTTAAAACAAATCGGAGAAAAATTTTCTTCACCCAACGAATAATTAAACTCTGGAATTCGTTGCCGGAGAAAGTGGTGAAGGCGGTTAGCTTAGCAGAGTTTTAAAAGGGGTTGGACAGTTTCCTAAAGGACAAGTCCATAAACCGCTACTAAATGGACTTGGGAAAAATCCACAATTCCAGGAATAACATGTATAGAATGTTTGTACGTTTGGGAAGCTTGTCAGGTGCCCTTGGCCTGGATTGGCCGCTGTCAATGGAGCCTTGGTCTTTTCCCAGTATGGCATTACTTATGTACTTATGAAACATTTTGTCCACAATGAATGCAGTTCAAACAAATGTGGTTCCAATTTTTATCCGAGTTAAGCGGTTCAGTAAGGCTGAATGTGAAGCTGCATCCAAACCCAGCTGATATGCATAAGGTTATAATTGCAGTTCCTCAATGCGAGACCGCATTTCGGTACTCCTTCATCAGGAGGAACATAGTCTCGAAAACTTCGAGACTGCAGTCTAAGCGGGGTATCTCAGGTACTGCCCCTAAACGTCATGAAGTTAAAATTTAATGCCAAGAAGTGTAGAGTGATGCACTTGGGGTGCAGAAACCCAAAAGAGAGATACCGAATAGGAGGGGAGAAATTAGTAAGCTCGACTCAGGAGAGAGACCTTGGGGTGTTGGTGTCTGAGGATCTGAAGGTGAAGAAACAATGCGACAAGGCGATGGCCGTGGCCAGAAGAATGCTAGGCTGTGTAGAGAGGGGCATAACCAGCAGAAGAAAGCAAGTGTTGATGCCCAACAAGTCGTTGGTGAGGCCCCACTTGGAGTTTTGTGTTCAGGTTTGGAGGCCGTATCTTGCTAAAGATGTAAAAAGACTGGAAGCGGTGCAAAGAAAAGCTACAAAAATGGTATGGGATTTGCATTGCAAGCCGTTCAAGGAGAGACTTGCTGACCTGAACCATAGGAGCCAACTTTTCAAAATTATTGGGGATGCTAAGCCCAATGAAAATAACCCCTCCCTGGACACATACAAGGAATTTTCTCAATATTGGGGGTGCTCAAGCACCCACAGCACCCATAGAGTCGGCTCCAATGACCTGAACATGTATACCTTGGAGGAAAGGAGAAACAGGGGTGACATGATACAGACGTTCAAATATTTGAAAGGTATTAATCCACAAACGAACCTTTTTCGGAGACGGGAAGGCAGTAGAACTAGAGGACATAAATTGAGGTTGAAGGGGGCAGACTCAGGACTAATGTCAGGAAGTATTTTTCACGGAAAGGGTGGTGGATATGTGGAATGCCCTCCCACGGGAGATGGTGGAGATGAAAACGGTAATGGAATTCAAACGTGTGTGGGATAAACACAAAGGAATCCTGTTTAGAAGGAATGGTTCTGCGGAATCTTAGCGGAGATTGGGTGGCGACACCGGTAATTGGGAAATAAAATGGGAGCTGGGCAGACTTTCTACATTCTATGCCCTGATCGTGACTGAATAGATAGGGATGGGCTGGAGTGTTGTTTTTTAGGGGCTTTGACGTTAGCTTCAGAACTTAGTACAAGAACAGAGCTGGGCAGACTTCCACGGTCTGTGCCCCGAGAAAGGCAAGGACAAATCAAACTTGGGTATACATATAAAGTATCTTGTTGGGCAGACTGGATGGACCATACAGGTCTTTACCTGCCGTCATTTACTGTGTTACTATGTTACTATTTGCCCTTTTCAAGGCTTCCTGGGCCCCACAGCCTGTCAAGATATCCACAATGATATGCATGAGAGAGATTTACATGTGGAGATCCTGAAAATTGGGAGATCCAGAGGACAGATGGTAAACCTTGGCTGATTGTCTGGAAGGAGACTTTAAGCCAGTTTTGACTTTCACGCTTCTTTCTCTCCAGTGCGGTTTCAAACAATGGAGGAAACAGGGACTACAGCTCCCACAATGCACTGTGGGTGTAGGTTCAAATGCCAAAACTTATCTCCTTCCAGAATCTGGGAACTTAGGTAGCCCTGATTTCGCCCATCGTGCATTCAGCATGAAATTAGCCCCCGGTAAAACTCTTCTTTTTCAGCATCTGCAAATCTTCATCCTATATAATAATTCTCACCTCCAACGTTCTAATGTGCCTGGGACTGTGGATCCCTCGGAAGTGGTCTGCTAGGCAGCTTAGAATGCACTGTCGTCAGTGATGTCACTGACAGCTGATTCCAAGGAAAGGGGAGAAGTCCGCGTGTTTCCCTACTCCTCCCCCTGCCTGGGAATCAGCTATCAGTGCGCCGCTCCCTGCCACTTCGGAGCAAGTGGCAAGGAGCGGGGCAACACAGAACACACCCCCACCCGAAGAACATCAACACCCCCGCCCTCCCCCCCATCCCGTTCAAGGAGCGTGCGTTCCACCGGGCGCGGAGGCTCGAGCCCCACAGGATGGCAGCGGCGTGCAAAGCCTGCCACAAAGCGTAGGTAGAGCGGAGGGAAATGGGCACGCCTCCCTGGGGACCCGCCGCAGCACTCACCGGGCCCTCTTCACGCCGCTGAGGTGGCACCGATCACGGTCCGATGCCCGACTGTGCACAGGATGCTCCCGCTGCCACCCACTTCCGCTCAGCGCCCTTCTGACAGGCTGAGGGAAGCTGAGCCGGAGAACAAGATGGCGGCTCCACCATTCCCCTCCCCTCTCTACTGCTCCGTCCGAGGAGGTGGGTGCGCAGGCGCGGGGCATGGGTGGTGAGCGGCTGTGTGGCTCTTGCGAGAGTTCTGGGAAATGAGCAGGAGAGATAAAATAGCGAGCCGCGCTTAAGGAGGGACTGGACAGAGATGGAGTGAGAGGGAAGCTGGAGTAGATGCAACAGCACAGTTAATGCAGTGAGTAACCGATTGGGAGGGGCGTGAGGGGCCCTTGAACTGGGAGGGAGGGGCGTGAGGGGGCCTTGAACTGGGGGGGGGGGGTAGGAACTCAGAAGGAAGGAGGGGAGGGAGGGAGGTCTGGAACTCAGAAGGAATGGAAGAAGGGAGGGGGGTTTGCACTCAGAAGGAAGGAAAGCAAGGGAGGGGGAGTCTGGAACTCGGGAGGGAGGGGGGTCTGGAACTCGGAAGGAAGAGAGGAGGGAGGGAGGGTATCTGGATCAAGGGAGGGGGGTTTGGAGGGAGGGAGGGGGGATTACCTTGCTAGTGCCCGTTTCATTGCCTATCGAAATGGGCCTTTTATACTAGTTAACCATAAAATGCCCCGAAGATTCTGAATTCCAGCATGATTCCACCTTCTAAGAACTTCACTTTCAAATAGGGTTTCTCAGCTGCCCAAAATGTTCCAAAACTAATCCCCACTTTCCAGCAAAGTCAACAGCTTATTTGCCAAATGCAGACCTTCTAAATTACCCATCTCAAGAAAGATATAGTAGAATTGGAAAAGGTGCAGCGAAGGGCGACTAAAATGATAGCGGGGATGGGGTTTGAAGCACTGATTTTAATGGGTAGAATCAGGGACTACAAATCCCACACTGCTTTGAGGATGTAAGGTCAAAAGCAGGATTGGCCCAAAAATTTCCCTCCTGGAATTGGGTAACTTGGCAGTTTTGCAACCGATTTTCATAGCTGTCAATTTACCAGTTCCAGTAGGGACACTGTAGCCAGTCCTGGATTTCTGATAACCCCATTATGTGGCATTATGGGACTGATTTCATTGGACAGAATCATGGACTACAATCCCATACGAAAGCGCGAAACCTCTACGTGAAAAACTACACTGGCTGTAAAGAAGAAGGTTTTAAATACATAGGATCATAGGCTGTATAGAGAAAGGTGTGATCAGCAGAAGAAAGGCAGTGTTGATGCCCCTGTACAAGTCGTTGGTCAGGCCCCACCTGGAGTATTGTGTTCAGTTTTGGAGGCCGTACCTTGTAAAGGATGTTAAAAAAATGGAAGCGGTGCAGAGAAAAGCTACGAGAATGGTATGGGATTTGCGTTCCAAGACGTATGAGGAGAGACTTGCGGACCTGAACATGTATACCCTGGAGGAAAGGAGGAACAGGGGTGATACGATAGACGTTCAAATATTTGAAAGGTATTAATCCGCAAACGAATCTTTTCCGGAGATGGGAAGGCGGTAGAACGAGAGGACATGAAATGATATTGAAGGGGGGCAGACTCAGGAAAGATGTCAGGAAGTATTTTTTCACAGAGAGGGTGGTGGATGCTTGGAATGCCCTCCCGCGGGAGGTGGTGGAGATGAAAACGGTAACGGAATTCAAACATGCGTGGGATATGCATAAAGGAATCCTGTGCAGAAGGAATGGATCCTCAGAAGCTTAGCCGAAATTGGGTGGCGGAGCAGGTGGGGGGAAGAGGGGTTGGTGGTTGGGAGGCGAGGATAGTGGAGGGCAGACTTATACGGTCTGTGCCAGAGCCGGTGCTGGGAGGCGGGACTGGTGGTTGGGAGGCGGGAAGTACTGCTGGGCAGACTTGTATGGTCTGTGCCCTGAACAAGGTAAGGTTTACACATATGTTTGTCTTGTTGGGCAGACAGAATGGACCGTGCAGGTCTTTTTCTGCCGTCATCTACTATGTTACTGTGTAATACGTGGAAAAATAACAGGCTGTACTGTAATGATGGGCTACATCTTTCTGTGATGGGAAAAAGGATCCTTGGGGAGAAATTCAGACAATATGTTTCTAGACATTTAAACTAGAGGGTGGGGGTGACAAAAAGAAACAGGGGATTTCGGAAAGTCACCCCCAGAATAAACAAGATGGCAGAGGGAAAGGTCATGTAAATATAGTAAACCACCTAAACTCTCTATGCAGATGGAAACTTAAGGAACGGATCACATTCAAACTTTGCACCCTAGTCCATAAAATCATCCATGGTGACGCCCCAGCTTACATGTCGGACCTAATAGACCTACCACCCAGGAACGCAAAAAAATCTTCTCACACATTCCTCAGTCTTCATCCTCCTAAGTGCAAAGGCCTGAAATACAAACTAATGCACCCATCTTTGACTCTTCTCTCTCCTTCTCTGCTCATATCCAGCAGATTGCCAAGACCCGTCGTTTCTTTCTTTACAACATCCGTAAAATCCGCCCCTTTCTTTCCGAGCACTCTACCAAAACCCTCATCCACACCCTTGTCACCTTTCGTTTAGACTACTGCAATCTGCTTCTTGTTGGCCTCCCACTTAGTCACCTCTCCCCTCTCCAGTCGGTTCAAAACTCTGCTGCACGTCTCGTCTTCCGCCAGGGTCGCTTTACTCATACTACCCCTCTCCTCAAGTCCCTTCACTGGCTCCCTATCCGTTTTCACATCCTGTTCAAACTTCTACTACTAACCTATAAATGTACTCACTCTGCTACTCCCCAGTATCTCTCCACACTCGTCCTTCCCTACACCCCTTCCCGTGCACTCCGCTCCATGGATAAATCCTTCTTATCTGTTCCCTTCTCCACTACTGCCAACTCCAGACTTCGCGCCTTCTGTCTCGCTGCACCCTACGCCTGGAATAAACTTCCTGAGCCCCTACGTCTTGCCCCAACCTTGGCCACCTTTAAATCTAGACTGAAAGCCCACCTCTTTAACATTGCTTTTGACTCGTAACCACTTGTAACCACTCGCCTCCACCTACCCTCCTCTCCTCCTTCCTGTACACATTAATTGATTTGATTTGCTTACTTTATTTATTTTTTGCCTATTAGATTGTAAGCTCTTTGAGCAGGGACTGTCTTTCTTCTATGTTTGTGCAGCGCTGCGTACGCCTTGTAGTGCTATAGAAATGCTAAATAGTAGTAGTAGTAGTAGTAGTAGTCATCTACCTTCTCCTACATGAGTACGCAGTTCTGGAACGTGTTGCCACGTCACCTGAAAACGGTCTATGAATTGACCAACTTCCGTAAAGTATTGAAAACTTATCTCTTTGACAAGATATATCACAATGATCAACACATGTAACTGTACAACCTTAATACATCCAGCATTATCTTATAACGCCTTCTGCTCTTACACTATCATGTATTTCATCTTCATGTAACCCAAAACACTCTGTAAAACCAAATGTATACTCTCTTCTATTTCAGTATCCATGACGAATTGTAAGCCACATTGAGCCTGCAAAGAGGTGGGATACAAATGTAATAAATAAATACTGCTTTGGGATAATAAGTTCCAAACCAGAACTGGCCTGCGATGTTCTTACTGGAATAGGGTAAGTTGGTAGCTATAGATTTTTCAGACATTTTTAGCTCTGGTATGTGTGGCGGGGAAGGGAATCTGTCTCCAAACAAGCCACTGAAAGAAGCCTAAAGCACTGCCAGGGTCAGAGCCAAATTTAACCCGTGGCTCTAATTTGTCAGTATGTGACTTTCAGGAAGGCAGAAGAGAGAAACAAAAACAGAGAATGAGAGAGAGCAAGAGAAAGACACATAAAGAGCCATAATAAAGACTAAGAAACAGGGACAGACTTTTGAGTCACTGATAAGCATATCACTTTGACAGGACAGAGCAGCCTGGGCTCTGATTCTAGCTTTCACAGCCTAAGGGGGGAGGGAAGAGTCACCGGACGACCCTTGAAGCTATGCCCTGACACTGCTGTAGCCCCAGGCAAAATAACCCCAACCTTTGAAATGAGGGCACTTGCCTGTCAGGAAAACGGTCCACACCCTGTTTGCTGCCATCTTTCCTCTTGGCCTTGGAGGGACTGTGGGGCAGTTTGATTGACACGGACAGCTTGCTGCCAAGAGACTAGGAGAGGCTGGGACGGCTGGGTCCTAGCTCTATCCCTCAAATCCCCCCCACTCACACTATTTATAATTCAGCCTTGTCTCTGTATAACCCCCTCTCTCCCGCTCTGCTAACCTGCTGTGCCCAATATGCCCACTTAGCCCTTACCCCAAGGGTAGCAGAATCCCTGGCTAGCTGGCTCATAGCCAGAAGCCTTATGAGCTTTGTCATAAGCAGCTGCAGTTGATAAAGGCCTGAAAATGTTGATAAGGAGGGTGAGGGAAAGATATTGAGACAAAGCTAGCATGAATGGATGGGGCTAGGACAACTGAAGGAAAGTAATGCCCTGATAGAAGTGCTGTCTTGTTCCTGCCAAAGGCAATGGCTTTGGTGATGCCGAGAATCAGAGTAGGGCTGTCAAGTTACCCATTCTAGGAGGGAGACTTTTTGGCAGGTCTTGGTTTTAAACTTATATCCCAAAGCAGTGTAGCATTTGTAGTCCATGATTCTTTCTAAGGAGGTTTAATGACGGGAGATGGCATGACGTCAAAAAGTTGAAGCCATGCCCCCATCTCCCCCATGCAGCCACCATTTTGGTCAGAACAAACAATTCCTATTCAAAATAATAGCAAACCTGAGGTTTTATTAAACCTCCCAGATTTTGCATTCTCTCTGTTAGAAGGGAATGGGGGGTGGGGGGTGGGGGGGGGAGGGTGTTGGGGAGTTTTCAAGGGGTCAGTGAAGGAGGGGAGGGTTATATTCAAAATATATTTGTCAGTGCTCCAGAGCTTGCTTTGTTATTTGCAATGCTGTATAATGGATTTCAGTTCTGTGCTATATGTCTTTATTTTTTACCTCATGTTTGCTATTGTTTTCAATAGCGATAGCAATCGCTTTGTTCTGTCCAATATGGCGGTAAGCTCCGCCCACTGACTTCAGCCCAGATAATGGGCGAGATAGGCTCATACCTTCTCCTGTCATTAAACCTCCTTGATTCTGTCTGTTGAAATCAATGCTGCAGGTCCTATAATTTTATTTTGCATTCTGTATCCCACTGTTCTCCAAAAACAGGTTTCGGTTCAAAGTGGCTTACAATTTACATTCTGGTTCAAAATTACAAAGATGGTGTACAGTTTATGTTTTGGTTGAAAATTACATGATGGTTTTCAATTGTGAAGCAGAAAGGACGATGGCCTTTTTAGTTAATTGTAGAATTTTTTGAAAAGGTATGTTTTCCGTTCTTTTCTGAACTGAAGATAATTGCTGATGCTTCTCATGATCTTTGGTATTGAGTTCCACCACTTGGAACCCAGTTAATTAAATCCAACCAAGTAGATAGTTTTATAAGTTATGTTTCTGCAATTGGGTAGGTGGTCAAGTAGGTAAGTTCTGGTTTCTGGGCTTGTGTTTCTTGGGGATAGTTAGATCATATCTTGCATATATTCAGGAGACATACCAAATAATATCTTATAGGTGATGGTGCTAGCTTTGAAGATTAGTCTTGCCTTGATTGGCAGCCAGTATAGTATTATGAGCAGTGGAGTAGCTCTTTCATATTTCTTTTTATTTTTGTTACATTTGTACCCCGTGCTTTCCCACTCATGGCAGGCTCAATGCGGCTTACATGGGGCAATGGAGGGTTAAGTGACTTGCCCAGAGTCACAAGGAGCTGCCTGTGCCTGAAGTGGGAATTGAACTCAGTTCCTCAGGACCAAAGTCCACCACCCTAAAGGCCACTCCTCCACTGTTGCTACTATTTGAGGTTCTACATGGAATGTTGCTATTCCACTAGCAACATTCCATGTAGAAGTCGGCCCTTGCAGATCACCAATGTGGCCGCGCAGGCTTCTGCTTCTGCTTCTGTGAGTCTGACGTCCTGCACGTATGTGCAGGACGCCAGACTCACAGAAACAGAAGCCTGCGCAGCCTTCTACATGGAATGTTGCTAGTGGAATCTCTAATAGTAGCAATATTCCATGTAGAATATCCAATAGTAGCAACAGAATCTCAACATTCCATGTAGAATCTCCAATAGTAGCAACATTCCATGTAGAATCTCCAATAGTATCTATTTTATTTTTCTTACATTTGTACCCTGTGCTTTCCCACTCATGGCAGGCTCAATGCGGCTTACATGGGGCAATGGAGGGTTAAGTGACTTGCCCAGAGTCACAAGGAGCTGCCTGTGCCTGAAGTGGGAATTGAACTCAGTTCCTCAGGACCAAAGTCCACCACCCTAAAGGCCACTCCTCCACTGTTGCTACTATTTGAGGTTCTACATGGAATGTTGCTATTCCACTAGCAACATTCCATGTAGAAGTCGGCCCTTGCAGATCACCAATGTGGCCGCGCAGGCTTCTGCTTCTGTGAGTCTGACGTCCTGCACGTATGTGCAGGACGCCAGACTCACAGAAACAGAAGCCTGCGCAGCCTTCTACATGGAATGTTGCTAGTGGAATCTCTAATAGTAGCAATATTCCATGTAGAATATCCAATAGTAGCAACAGAATCTCAACATTCCATGTAGAATCTCCAATAGTAGCAACATTCCATGTAGAATCTCCAATAGTATCTATTTTATTTTTCTTACATTTGTACCCTGCGCTTTCCCACTCATGGCAGGCTGTGGGGCAATGGAAGGTTAAGTGACTTGCTCAGAGTCACAAGGAGCTGCCTGTGCCTGAAGTGGGAATCCAACTCAGTTCCTCAGTTCCCCAGGACCAAGGTCCACCACCCTAACCACTAGGCCACTCCTCCACTGTTGCTACTATTTGAGATTCTACATGGAATGTTGCTATTCCACTAGCAACATTCCATGTAGAAGTCAGCCCTTGCAGATCACCAATGTGGCCGCGGGTGCAGGCTTCTGCTTCTGTGAGTCTGACGTCCTGCACGTACGTGCAAGACGTCAGACTCACAGAAACAGAAGCCTGCGCAGCCTTCTACATGGAATGTTGCTAGTGGAATAGCAACATTCCATGTAGAATCTCCAATAGTATCTATTTTAGTTTTGTTACATTTGTACCCTGCGCTTTCCCACTCATGGCAGGCTCAATGCGGCTTACATGGGGCAATGGAGGGTTAAGTGACTTGCCCAGAGTCACAAGGAGCTGCCTGTGCCTGAAGTGGGAATGGAACTCAGTTCCCCAGGACCAGAGTCCACCACCCTAACCACTAGGCCACTCCTCCACTCTTCTTTTTAAATATTAGTCTTGCTGCCATGTTTTGGACTTTGCAGCAATTTCAGTGTGTTTTGCTTGCACTCTACGTATGCTGCATTACAGTAGTCTAGTTGTGATAGTATCATCATTTGAACTATTATCCAGCAAGATTGTCTAGGAAAATAGTCTCTGATCCTTCTCAGTGTCCATTGTGTTCTGAAGCATTTTGTTGTTACTGCTGCTGATATTTGACTGTCCAGTGATAGGTGTTTGTGAAGAAGGATTCCCAGTATTTTTAGTTGTGTTTCGATTTGGTGTGTTTGATGGTTAATTGTGAAGTCTTGTTACGGTGTGGGGTTGTACAGGCTTGATAGAACCAGGAATTTTATTTTGTCTCTTTCACTTTGAGTTTAAATGTTGCTGCCCAGTTTTCCATGAGGTCCAGACCTCTTTTACCTTTGTCCAGTATTTCTGTGACACTGTTGTTAGAAGGAATGTAAGTAGTGACATCATCTGCGTATATGAATGGGTTGAAATCCATTTGTTCCATTATTTTCTGAGTGGAGCCATCATTACATTGAACAATGTTGGTGATAATGGAGAACCTTGTGGTACCCCACACTCGGAGATCTAAGAGGCTGATATCTGGTTGGACATCTTTAAAATGTAGGATCTGGTTTTTAGGAAGCCATTGAACCATGCAGCAACTATGCCGTTGATGCCCATGTAATCAAGCATGGCCATTAGTGTTGCGTGGTCTACTACATTGAATGCACGTGACATGTCGAATTGAAGTAATAATATATTCTGACCTTGGCTTATTGGGTTTCTGAACTTCGTTATCAGAGTGGTTGTGACTGGTTTGGTACTGAGTTGTGGTCTGAATCCTGATTGGGATTTATGGAGGATTGGGAATTTTATCATGTATTCCATTAGTTGTTGTGCTACCAGACCCTCTATAATTATGGTCAGAAGTGTTATTGAGGCCATTGGTCTGTAGTTTGTGAGATCACTAATCTTGCTAATTGTGCTCCTGGGGATTGGAGTGAGTACTATTGCTATGACTGGAGAAATGTGAGCCCTTGTGCCCCAACTGAGCACGGCTAGGATGGAGTGACACCGCACTCGGTCAGGCAGCCAGACAACCCCTAGCTTCACCTGGGGAGCAACCGCCGTTCCCTGGGAGTTGAGCCCCCAGGTTCGGGCAGCCACCAGGACTTCTGGAACAGGCAGGGTTGCATGACCACTGACCAGACAGGCAGGCAAACAGACACAGTCCAAAAGCCAGGTAATCCATAGGGCAAAGAGCAGTCAAAAATAGTCCAAGGTCAAGGCAGGCAGCAAAACAAGCCGAGGTCCGGGGAAACAAGCTGAGGTCTCGAACACTGGAACTGAAAGCAAGGAGCACCAGCATGGATCTCAAACACAATTGAGGCTGAAGCAATGAAGGACTGAAGGCAGGGCCTTAAGTAGTGGAGGAATTAGGCTCAAGCATGTGCAGCTGATTCAAGATGGCTGCCCCCATCAGCAGAGGTGCCTACGTCCAAATATGGGCTTCCTTCCTGATCTCGTTACTCCAAGATGGCTGCCCCCTCCTGAGCTAGCCAAGATGGCTGCTGTCCTTGATCCAACCAAGATGACGGCTGCCAGAAACAGGAAACAGAAGCAGACCCATCCTGGAGAAACCACATCCATAATAGCCGGCTATCTCAGCCGGACCGCACCTCGCCGGCGAATCGGCCGCGCAGGCCTGGAACCAGGTGAGGAACGTAACAACTATTTCGTCTTTATCTTTTGGGACTTGTCCTTTTGATAACATGTATGTGATGTGTTTCGTGACGTATTCGATGAACCATTCTGGTGGGTTTTGTTGGGGCATTTGCATATTTTGTCAGTAGTGCCTTTGTTGTGCTTAGTTTGGGTGGTTCAAATGAGGACCAGATTCTGTCTCTCGTGACGTGGGTGTCGTTGGTTTCGTATTCTTGTAAGAAGTCTGTGATGGATGCCTGATGTGACGCATCTTGTCTTTATTGTTTTTTGTTCGAAATATTGTGAGAGTTCGTCTGCAGTAGGTGGTGTTTCAGTTGATGCCAGTATGTCCTGGGATTTCAGTAGATTGTTCGTGAATTCAAAATTTTTTTTGTGTGTTATTCTGTTCTGGATTCTGATATAGTAACATATAACATAGTAGATGACGGCAGAAAAAGACCTGCACAGTCCATCCAGTCTGCCCAACAAGATAACTCATATTTGCTGCTTTTTGTGTATACCCTACTTTGATTTGTACCTGTGCTCATCAGGGCACAGACCGTATAAGTCTGCCCAGCACTATCCCCGCCTCCCAACCTCCCGCCCCTCCTCCCAACCACCGGCTCCGGCACAGACCCCACAAGTCTGCCCAGCACCATCCCCACCTCCCAACCACCAGCCCCGCCTCCCAACCCCGGCTCCGGCACAGACCGTACAAGTCTGTCCAGCACTATCCCCGCCTCCCAACCACCAGTCCCGCTGCCCACCACCGGCCCTGGCACAGACCGTACAAGTCTGTCCAGCACTATCCCCGCCTCCCAACCACTAGCCCCGCCTCCCGATCCTGACTAAGCTCCTGAGGATCCATTCCTTCGGCACAGGATTCCTTTATGCTTATCCCACGCATGTTTGAATTCCGTTACCGTTTTCATTTCCACCACCCTCCCGTGGGAGGGCATTCCAAGCATCCACTACTCTCTCTGTGAAAAAATACTTCCTGACATTTTTCTTGAGTCTGCCCCCCTTCAATCTCATTTCATGTCCTCTCGTTCTACCATCTTCCCATCTCCGGAAAAGGGTCGTTTGCGGATTAATACCTTTCAAATATTTGAATGTCTGTATCATATCACCCCTGTTTCGCCTTTCCTCCAGAGTATACATGTTTAGTTCAGCAAGTCTCTCCTCATACAGTACGTCTTGTAACGCAAATCCCATACCATTCTCGTAGCTTTTCTTTGCACCGCTTCAATTCTTTTTACATCCTTAACAAGATACGGCCTCCAAAACTGAACACAATACTCCAGGTGGGGCCTCACCAACGACTTATACAGGGGCATCAACACCCCCTTTCTTCTGCTGGTCACACCTCTCTCTATACAGCCTAACAACCTTCTAGCTACGGCCACCGCCTTGTCACACTGTTTCGTCGCCTTCAAATCCTCAGATCCCTCTCTCCGCCCGTACCTATCAGAATCTCCCCGCCTAACACATACGTCTCCCGTGGATTTCTATTCCCTAAGTGCATCACTTTGCATTTCTTCGCATTGAATTTTAATTGCCAAACCTTAGACCATTCTTCTAGTTTCCGTAGGTCCTTTTTCATGTTTTCCACTCCCTCCGTGGTGTCCACTCTGTTACAGATCTTAGTATCATCCGTAAATAGGCAAACTTTACCTTCTAACTCTTTGGCAATGTCACTCACAAATATATTGAACAGAATCGGCCCCAGCACCGATCCTTGAGGCACACCACTACTCACCTTTCCCTCCGAGCGAATTCCATTCACCACCACCCTCTGGCTTCTGTCCATCAACCAGTTCCTAATCCAGTTCACCACTTCAGGTATTCTTCGTTGGCTTTCTTTGTGTTGTGTTTATATGTTCTTATAGCTTTTCTCCATACACCGTTGTTTATTTCTGTTTTGTTTTTGGCCCATGTTCATTTTAGTTTCCTGCATAGTTTTTTTCATGTGTAGTAGCTCGTCATTAAACCAGGGTCTTGGTTGTTTTTTATTTCTTGTTTTCGTTTTAAGTGGTGCTATTTTGTTAGTGTATTTTCGCTTGTTTCATCCCAATTTCTCATAAAGTGGATTGTCATTTGGTGCTAGGTTGCTATGTTCGTTGTCCAGCGGGTGTAGTCGTCCACCTTCCCTCTGGATGCGAATGTATGTAGCGGATTTGATTTTCTGTTCTTTCCGTTCGTTTTCCATTTTAATATAAAAGTGAGCTTGCTGTGGTCTGGCCATCACACTTCTTCCCATTTGTGGTTTTCTAATGTATGATTGTTGTTTGCTGGGAACCTGTGAGCTAGTAGGTCCAATAGGTGGCTTTTTGTGTGAGATGAGGTGTCTTGTGCTGTTGTGAAGTTCCATTGGTTTAGGGTTCTGGAGGGTTTCTGTTTGTCCAAGTGCAGATTGATATCTTCTATTAGAAGGATATTTTGTTGGTTTGTGCAGTGGCGTAGCAAGGGGGGGCGGGAGGGGCGGTCCGCCCCGGGTGTCAGCTCAGGGGGGGTGCTCCCTGCCAGCTCCCCCCCTCGGTGCATCGACCAGCTCCCGCACCCTACCTTTAAAAGGAATATCGGAATCTGAGGCAAGGTGCAGCGCCTCGCGCCTGCCCTGCACGTAAAAGAAATGTGGACCGTCGGGCCTTCCCTCGCTCTATCTGTCCCGTCCTTCGCTGACGCAACTTCCTATTTCCGCAAGGGCGGGACAGATAGAGCGAGGGAAGGCCCGACGGTCCACATTTCTTTTACGTGCAGGGCTGGCACGAGGCGCTGCGCCTCGCCTCGGATTCCGATATTCTTTTTAAAGGTAGGGTGCAGGAGCTGGTCGGGAGGGGGGAGGGGGATGTCATCGTGCTGCACCCGGGGGGGGGGGGGGTGTGACGGCAAACCGCCCCGCCCCGGGTGGCAGCCCCCCCTGCTACGCCACTGGGTTTGTGCAAGTGTTTGATACAAAGTCCAGGAAATCGTCTCAGACATTTGTCCAGCTTCCTGGGGGTTGATAAAACAGTATGAAACATAATTGACCCTCTAGTGTTGTGTCGGTGATTTTGCATGCCATAATTTCAATTGCTGAGGATATGTGTTTAGCAACAGGCTCTAGGGTGAAAGTGGGTTAGTAAATTATTGAAGCTCCACCTCCCTTCTTTTTGGTTCTGTTGATAATACACATCAACAGAACCAAAAAGAAGGGGGTGGAGCTTCGTTTTGTATCCCAGAGGGCATAGGTCATGTTCGAGGTGTTATGAGCAGTAAACCTAGTTGGTCCATTTCTATCCAATCTCTCAGCAATGCTCTTTTGTTTACTGCCAATCTTGCATTTATATATCCTATGGGAATGGAGGCATATCTACCGTGATTAATTTTAGTATGTTTAACAGTTTGTAATTGTCTGCATGGTTTGTTTGTTTTAAGTTTGTGGGCTTGTTGATTGTTGTTCTGTCTTGGCTTTTTTATTATTGGTTGTTGTTTTTGTCTCAGTTTTGTCGTGAGGATTGTATTTAGGCTCTTTCAGTTGATGGTGTCATTGTCGTTTGTCAGTGAGTTCCATTCATTGGGCAATGCAGCTTGTATTCCAGTTATCATATAATAAAAAACCCACGTCCTTATGTTGGCCATTTGAGGGGTGTTTAGGCATGAGGGGCTTCCCTGTGGTTATTCTCCAAGTCACTTACTTTCCCAGACTGGTCTGTGTTGTTGTTGTTGGGGTTTTATTCCTGTGATTTCTTTTAGGAGTCCACAGGGCCCAGCAGGGGACTGGGAATGGAAAGAAGGCTGGGACCTGCCTTTAACAGCATCCCTGCTTCAAATAATCAATTCATTATCTCTCTCTGGCAGGCCTGTTTCCAGGTTCCTGTGCTTCTGATGGGTATCTGTATTTAGACTGGCATGAATCGATGCTTGTTTAAGGTGGAATGGCCATGATGCAGTCCTGCACCAGCCCAGCAGATGCATCTGCCCCGCCCTGCCTTCCAGGGGCAGTGCCTTGCTTACAGATGGATAGGAGCCCAGCAGATACCAGTTCTGTGTCTGTGCTCATAGAGGCCCTGAATGTACTGCAACAGGCACCCCCTGCCCACTCAGACTCCCTCATTATCCTGCTTTGCATTTAGCTCCAGGCCTGCAAGAAATCTCTCAGGCCCAGATGCACTAAACGTTTTTCATCCTTAAATGAGCCCTTAAGGAAGAATTTCCTATCCTTTCCATGCACTAAAGCCTATTTTCCGAGGACAGTAGCAGCTAACGAAAACTGAATGCAGATGAGCAATTCTTCTACAAATCCCATTGAAATGACATGCACTAACCTTTTCCGATTCGTTTAACACAGGAAAACACCGTGAAATCTAAGGAGAGTCTGTACCTCTCATTAGGGCTGTCTGTCTGCTAGAAGTTTACAAAATCCATTTTAAAAAAATAACTGGGGGGGGGGCGAAAACGCGTCAGGGGCGTCTTTTATTGACACCCCAGGTCGCCGCTGCTCCCCTCTCCCTCAGCACCAAAAAAGAAAAAAAAAAGGATCGGGAGGGGGCAAGGGCGCTCGTCATGAGCGTCCTGTATGGACGCCTTGCCCCCCCCCCCCGCACGAAAAAACTCCAATTTTAGCAGCCCCGGGCCGGCCCTCCTCCCTTCCTGTGTATTCTCCCACACTAGCTCCGCCTCCTGCCATGCTCTGGTCCCGTGCCCCACCCCCGCCGCCCCCCCTTTGGTCGTGGCTGCCTCTCCCCCCTCCAACAACCCCCCCCCCCCCTTTGCCTTACCGGCCCGTGCAGCGCCTGTCACCTCTGCTGCATGGGCAAGAACAGCTCATTGGCGATTCAGAAGGCCTCCTCAGACGTCCCTTCTTTCTTCCTGGGCCCGCCCTCCTCTGACAGAGGTGACAGGCGCTGCACGGGCCGGTAAGGCAAAGGGGGGGGGTTGTTGGAGGGGGGAGAGGCAGCCACGACCAAAGGGGGGGCGGCGGGGGTGGGGCACGGGACCAGAGCATGGCAGGAGGCGGAGCTAGTGTGGGAGAATACACAGGAAGGGAGGAGGGCCGGCCCGGGGCTGGGGCTGCTAAAATTGGAGTTTTTTTCGTGCGGGGGGGGGGGGGGGGGGGGGAAGCGGGGAGCAGCGGGGGTGGCAATGCGTCCATACAGGACGCTCATGACGAGCGCCTTTGCCCCCTCCCGAAACACACGTGTTTGTGGGGTTTTTTTTTTTTGACAGCTGGGCCTTTGTGGCATGCGCAGAGCAGCCAGCATAACGCTTGGCTGCTTTGCGCATGCTTTAGGCGCTGATTAACGACGGGTTTAACAATGCTGTGATACATCCTACTTTGCAATACCGCTCCGAACATTTCTGGAGTGTTTTTGTAGTGCATTCCTCGTTTTTAAAAAATCGTTAAGCACTTTTACGTTTCTTATTTTTTTAACGTTTGGTTGATGCATCTGGCCCTCACTGTTTTGGCTGCTGCCAGCTTTGCTGGTGGTGACTATAGGCGTCCATTGTCCTCGAGCAGAGGTGCGCAATGTTGGTCCTTGAGATCCACAACCCTGTCCGGTTTTCAGGATTTCCCCAATGAATATACATTCTAGAACAATTTCCCACACCTCGAATACTCTGTGCAGTTCTGGTCACTACATCTCAAAAAAGATATAGGAGAATTAGAAAAGGTACAGAGAAGGGCAATGAAAACGATAAAGGGGATGGGACGACTTCCCTATGAGGAAAGGCTGAAGCGTCTAGGGCTCTTCAGCTTGGAGAAAAGACGGCTGAGGGGAGATAAGATAGAGGTCTATAAAATAATGAGTGGAGTTGAACGGGTAGACGTGAATCATTTGTTTTATTCTTTCCAAAAATAGGGGCATGTAAAGAAGCTACTAAGTAGTAAATTTAAAATGAATTGTAGAAAATATTTCTTCATTCAGGGGGTCTTTTAAAAAAGGTTTGCTGGAGTTATCTGTAGCAGGTCCCATTTTATTCCTATGGGCCCTGCTGCAGATAACTCAAGCTAATCTTTAGTAAAAGACCCCTTCAATGAATATTTAAACTCTGGAATTCGTTGCCAGAGAATATGGTAAAAGCAGTTAGCTTATCAGGGTTTAAAAAAGGATTGGCTAATTTCCTTAAAAAAAAAAAAGACCATACGCCATTATTAAGATGGACTTGGGAAAACCCATTGCGTATTCTAGGATAAGCAGCATAAAATATGTTTTGCTGATCTGAGATCTTGCCGGGTGCTTGTGACCTGGGCTGGCCACTGTTCGGAACAGGATATTGGGCTTGATTGACCTTCGGTCTGTCCCAGTATGGCAGTGCTTATCAAACATATAAACGGCGAGTGACCGACTCACTCGCAAATGCGCAGTAGAAACTTCCCTCTCTGTCCCGCCCCCGCATCAATATGTGATGACGAGGGCGGGACAGAGAGGGAAACTGCGCCACCGAGGTTGATACCGCTCCCCCCCCCACCCGCCCACCTGAGGTCGTCGCTACCGTTCCCCCCCCCCCCCACACACACACACACACACCTGGCCCGGGCCCTCTCTCCGCTACTAAACTTACACATCCATTTGCCGGAACGCAGCACGCACATCAGCTAAGCTGCCGTCGGCCTGCCTGTGTCCCTCCCTCGCTGACGTTACGTCACAGGAGGGCGGGACACAGGCAGAGAAGGAAGGGCTGACGGCAGCTCAGCTGATGTGCGTGCTGCGTTCCGGCGAATGGATGTGTAAGTTTAGTAGCGGAGAGAGAGAGGGCCCAGGCCGGATAGAGGGATGGCGGCGACTCCGGGGGGGGGGGGGGGGGGAACGGTAGCGGTGGCGACCTCGCGGGGAAGGAAGGAAAACCCCAATACCAGCCCGTTTTTACGGGCTCAACTGCTAGTGTTCTTATAATGAACTTTAAAACTTTTTAGTGACTGTGCTCACAAAATCCATGTAACCTTTAAGTGAATAATTTCTCTTATTGTAAGGCCACTGTCACTGCACTTCCTCATTATTTAATAGCAAAAGAATAAGTGTCCAAAGTTCACAGTTCGCTGTCCACAGTTCTACAATCAAAGTCCAAAAAACTGCCTTTAAAAAAAAAAAAAAGGGAAGAACACTTATCTTTGAAGTTGAAACCAGAGGAATGTTTCCATAACCTTTCTTCCACTGTGACAAGATAGATACAGGGGTCCTTTTACTAAGGTGCGCCGCAAAATAGCCTGCGCTGGTGTAGACTCGTGTATTGGAGGCTCGCAGGTCCATTTTTCATCGCACCTGCAAAAAAGGCCTTTTTTTGGCTGAAAATGGAAGTGCGGCAAAATTAAAATTGGCACACGTCCATTTTGGGCCTATGACCTTACCGCCACTCATTGACTTAGCGGTAAGGTCTCACGCGTTAACCGGCAGTAATCGTCAGCATGTTTACAATGCCAATTACTGCCCAGTTAACACCACGTGCTGGAAAATGCTCTTAAAAAATGAAATTACCGCCTGGCCCACGCAGTAGCTGGGTGGTAGTTGAAAATTGGCTCATGTAGGATGCATATACATGCATACATAGCTTAGTAAACATGCCTCACAGTGCATTATCACTCCAATGAACCCTGAGGAGGGGAGATATGATAGAGGTCTATAAAATAATGAGTGGAGTAGAACGGGTAGATGTGAATCGTTTGTTTACTCTCTCCAAAAATACTAGGACTAGGGGGCATGCGATGAAGCTACAAAGTAGTAAATTTAATACGAATTGGAGAAAATCTTTCTTCACTCAACGTGTAATTAAACTCTGGAATTTGTTGCTAGAGAATGTGGTAAAGGTGGTTAGCTTAGTCGGGTTTTAAAAGGTCTGGACAGCTTCCTGTAGGAAAAGTCCATAGACCTTTATTAAATTGACTTGGGGAAAATCCATTGCTTATTTTTGGGATAAGTAGCAGGGTGGTGGGCTTTGGTCCTGGGGAACTGAGGAACTGAGTTTGATTCCCACTTCAGGCACAGGCAGCTCCTTGTGACTCTGGGCAAGTCACTTAACCCTCCATTGCCCCAGGTACAAATAAGTACCTGTATACAATATGTAAGCCGCATTGAGCCTGCCATTAGTGGGAAAGCGCGGGGTACAAATGTAACAAAAAAAATGTATTGAACTTTTTTGGGATCTTGCCAGGTATTTGTAACCTGGATTGGCCACTATTGGAAGCAGGATGCTGGGCTTGATGGACCTTTGGTCTGTCCCAGTGTGGCAATACTTATGTAATGTACTTATGATTTGGATCCAAGTTTCGCTGTAATAGCTTCTTCAGGGGACACCTTGAATAATAAATCATAATCAATAACTAATACTCGTTTTAAATCAAAAAGTACACATCAAAATCTACAGTCTTACTAGGGGTGCAGGAACAAGCCTGCCTCAAAAACTGTGAGCTTTCAACACATGCTTTTGCAGTTAAATAATGAGGTAACAGTGACCTTACAATAAGAGAAATTATTTACTTAAAGGTTACGTGGGTTTTCTGAGTATGTTCACTAAAAAATGTTAACGTTCATTATAGTCCTTGGGAAATTGTTCTAGAATTATTTGATGCTTATAAAAATAGTTTTTATTTTTGAATCCCATTTTTTTGCAATGAATGTGTATGAGATCTGTTTGCACGCACATTGTATGCAAATAGATCTCATGCATATTCATTGCTTTGTAAACTATTTTGAATGATTTTTAAAAAAATCAAAAACGGGTCTAAAAATTGTAATAAATAAATAAAAACATATGTTTATATAATGCCTTTTCTTACACCTTCTGTGCCTGGACTCTGCATTATACTGGAGGAGGCTCCGGTGATTTCAACCCCAGCATCTTGGCCTGAGTTTCCCCAGGGTTGCCTCAATAAATCTACATGAGATTTATTTCCATGCACTGCTTCCATTGCAAGCAAATAGATCTCCTGCGTATTCGTTGTGGATATCCTGAAAACCCGAATGGGTTGCGGCTCTTTGAGGACCGACAATGAGCATCCCTGTGCTAGATGTAAAGAAACATTTCTTGACATTTCCTCTGAGTCTTCCCTCTTCCCACATCTTCTCACAACTCTGTCCTTGAGCTGCAAATATCACATATTTGTATTTTATCAACACCAGCCAGTGGCGTAGCCACAGGTGGGCCTGGGTGGGCCGGGACCCATCCACTTAGGGCCCACCCAACAGCTTCTCCTTTTAACCTACAAATGCACTCGATCTACAGCCCCTCCCTACCTCTCTACCCTCATCTCCCCTTACATTCCTACCCGTAACCTCCGTTCTCAAGACAAATCCCTCCTCTCAGTACCCTTCTCCACCACCGCCAACTCCAGGCTCTGCCTTTTCTGCCTCGCCTCACCCCATGCCTGGAATAAACTCCCTGAGCCCATACGCCAGGCCCCCTCCCTGCCCATCTTCAAAGCCTTGCTCAAAGCCCACCTCTTCAATGTCACCTTCGGCACCTAACCATCATACCTCTATTCAGGAAATCTAGACTGCCCCAACTTGACATTTCGCCCATTAGATTGTAAGCTCCTTGAGCAGGGACTGTCCTTTTTGTTAATCTGTACAGCGCTGCGTAACCCTAGTAGCGCTCTAGAAATGTTAAGTAGTAGTAGTAGTAGTGCTAGCTAGTGGGGATTCCAAGCTCCGCCAGCTGAAGACCTCCCCCTGATGGTGCTGAAAACACTGCTCTCCACTTCAGCAGTCTAAGTTTCCTAAGCTGCTGATACTGGCCTCATCGAATTGGGGTGGGGGGGGGGGGGAGGTGAACACTTGGTGCCCACCCACTTCTTGACTAGGCCCACCCAAAATCTGCTGTCTGGCTAGGCCCCTGACACCAGCTCAGTATTTAAATGTCTCTTTCACTTCCCTTCTTAATCTGCCTTCATAGAACATCCTTTGAAAAATTTCCCAGAACTACCAAGTTACTTGGTTAAATGAGGGACATGTTTCGAGCCTGAATTCCAGAACAGTATGGGATTTGTAGTCCTAATTCAACCCATCAGAATCAGAGCTGCAGGTCCGAAACTCAGGTCAAGATGCTGGGGGTGAAATTACTGGAACCTCCTCCAGCAAAATGCAGAACACAAGTACAGAAGCTGTAAGAAAAGGCATGATATTTTAGTTTTTATTTATTTTATAACATTTTGATATCTGTTTTTGATTTTAAAAAATCATTCAAAATGGCTTACAAAGCAACTAAAACAATGAAGACAGAATCATTAGACGATAAAAGACAGAACAAACCATAAGTCTAGGCAAGTAAAATTGTTTTCAGGCACTTCCTGAATAACAATGAACACAAAAAGTGAGGACAGTTGAAGAGGAAATCCAAAAACCTTTATTAGTGATAAAATGACAACCTGATGTCATTTGTGTGTATTGCCGTCAAGGCGCTTCACAGTTGACTGCTCAGTGCTTGTGTTTTAAGGAAATCCTACAGCCACATTCTCCTTGGTCTTTTATTGAGTGACAACATAAAAAGATTTGTTTGACCCCTGATGCAGGCTTTGATGCTGAAACACGGCCGTGTCGGGTCATCATTTTATCACTAATAAAGGTTTTTGGATTTCCTCTTCAACTTGTCCTCATTTTTTTTTTTGTTCATTGCTTTTGCTGTGCGTGAGGATTCTCCTCTTCGCTTTTTGACTTCCTGAATAACAACAAGCTGCTGCTTTCATTAATCAGGTAATAATTCATTCCAGTATCCAGACCCAACCACCCGAAACATCCTCTTTTTCCATTTCACCTGACACATCTCTGTTTAGAGCATAACAATGAAAAAGCTCTCTCAAACAGAGTGACTAAGAATTGTTAATAGCCACAATTAAAATGACAGCTCTCTTAGAGGGAACCAATGAAGTTGGATCAGCAAAGGGCGGTCATAAGAACATAAGCATTGCCATACTGGGACAGACCAAAGGTCCATCAACCCAGTATTCTATTTCCAACAGTGGCCAATCCAGGTCACAAGTACCTGGCAAGATCCCAAAACAGTACAATACATTTTAGGCTGCTTATCCTAGAAATAAACAGTGGATTTTCCCCTTCCATTTTAGTAATAACTTATGGACTTTTATTTTATTTGTTACATTTGTACATAAGTACATAAGAGTACATAAGTAATGCCATACTGGGAAAAGACCAAGGGTCCATCGAGCCCAGCATCCTGTCCACGACAGCGGCCAATCCAGGCCAAGGGCACCTGGCAAGCTTCCCAAACGTACAACATTCTATACATGTTATTCCTGGAATTTTGGATTTTTCCAAGTCCGTTTAGTAGCGGTTTATGGACTTGTCCTTTAGGAAACCGTCCAACCCCTTTTTAAACTCTGCTAAGCTAACCGCCTTCACCACTTTCTCCGGCAACGAATTCCAGAGTTTAATTACACGTTGGGTGAAGAAAAATTTTCTCTGATTTGTTTTAAATTTACTACACTGTAGTTTCATCGCATGTCCCCTAGTCCTAGTATTTTTGGAAAGCGTGAACAGACGCTTCACATCCACCTGTTCCACTCCACTCATTATTTTATATACCTCTATCATGTCTCCCCTCAGCCGTCTCTTCTCCAAGCTGTATAGCCCTAGCCTCCTTAGTCTTTCTTCATAGGGAAGTCGTCCCATCCCCGCTATCATTTTAGTCGCCCTTCGCTGCACCTTTTCCAATTCTACTATATCTTTCTTGAGATGCGGCGACCAGAATTGAACACAATACTCAAGGTGCGGTCGCACCATGGAGCGATACAACGGCATTATAACATCCTCACACCTGTTTTCCATACCTTTCCTAATAATACCCAACATTCTATTCGCTTTCTTAGCCGCAGCAGCACACTGAGCAGAAGGTTTCAGTGTGTTATCGACGACGACACCCAGATCCCTTTCTTGGTCCGTAACTCCTAACGTGGAACCTTGCATGACATAGCTATAATTCGGGTTCTTTTTTCCCACATGCATCACCTTGCACTTGCTCACATTAAACATCATCTGCCATTTAGCCGCCCAGTCTCCCAGTCTCGTAAGGTCCTCTTGTAATTTTTTACAATCCTGTCGCGATTTAACGACTTTGAATAACTCTGTGTCATCAGCAAATTTAATTACCTCGCTAGTTACTCCCATCTCTAAATCATTTATAAATATATTAAAAAGCAGCGGTCCTAGCACGGACCCCTGAGGAACCCCACTAATTACCCTTCTCCATTGTGAATACTGCCCATTTAACCCCACTCTCTGTTTCCTATCCTTCAACCAGTTTCTAATCCACAATAGGACATTTCCTCCTATCCCATGACCCTCCAAATTCCTCTGTAGCCTTTCATGAGGTACCTTGTCAAACGCCTTTTGAAAATCCAGATACACAATATCAACCGACTCCCCTTTGTCCACATGTTTGTTCACTCCTTCAAAGAATTGAAGTAAATTGGTCAGGCAAGATTTCCCCACACAAAAGCCATGCTGACTCGGTCTCAGTAATCCATGTCCTCGGATGTGCTCTGTAATTTTGTTTTTAATAATAGCCTCTACCATTTTCCCCGGAACCGACGTCAGACTCTCCCCTGGAGCCTTTTTAAAAAATGGGCGTTACATTGGCCACCCTCCAATCTTCCGGTACCATGCTCGATTTTAAGGATAAGTTGCATATCACTAGCAGTAGCTCCGCAAGCTCGTTTTTCAGTTCTATCAGTACTCTAGGATGAATACCATCCGGTCCAGGAGATTTGCTACTCTTCAGTTTGCCGAACTGCCCCGTTACGTCCTCCAGGTTTACCATTTTCTCACCTATTTGTAGGCTCAATGTGGCTTACATAGTACCGGAGAGGCCTTTGCAGGCTCCGGTGTGAACAAGTACAAGGTGATGTTGTGGTAAGATCAAGTTCATGTGGCACAGCCACATTAGGGAATCGTACAACGGAAGAGTTGTGTTATGTCCATTACGTACTTTAGTTTTGTTGTGTTGCAAAGATCAGGCATTTATGTTGGATCGGTAGGGTTTGCCTTTTTAAACAGGTTAGTTTTTAGTGATTTCCGGAAGTTTAGGTGGTCGTACGTGATTTTCAAGACTTTTGGTAATGCGTTCCACAGTTGTGTGCTTATGTAGGAGAAACTGGATGTGTAAGTTGATTTGTATTTGAGTCCTTTGCAGCTTGGGTAGAGCAGATTTAGGTACGTTCGTGTTGATCGGATGTGCTTCTAGTTGGTAGGTCAATCAGGTCTGTCATGTATCCCGGGGCTTCACCGTAGATAATTTTGTGAACCAGAGTGCAGATTTTGAAAGTAATGCGTTCTTTGATTGGGAGCCAGTGTAGTTTTTTGCGGAGGGGTTTTGCGCTTTCATATCGCGTTTTTCCAAAGATAAGTCTAGCTGCTGTGTTTTGAGCAGTCTGAAGTTTCTTTAATGTTTGTTCTTTGCATCCCGCATAAATTCCATTGCAGTAGTCTAAATGACTTAGTACCATTGATTGTATCAGGTTGCAAAATGTTTCCCTCGGGAAGAATTGTTTCATGCGTTTGAGTTTCCACATTGAGTGGAACATTTTCTTTGTTGTGGATGTCACTTGGCTCTCTAGTGTTAGGTTGCGGTCCAATGTAACGCCGAGGATTTTCAGGCTGTCTGAGATAGGGAGGGTGTAATCTGGGGTGTTGATAATTGTGGGGTTGTCCGCGCTATGTTGGGATGAGAGGATAAGACAGTGTGTTGAGTTTTAGTTGAAATGTATTTGCCCAAGAGTCCATGATGTTCAAGCTGATCTTGATTTCGTTAGTGATTTCTGTCAGTTTAGATTTGTAAGGAATGTATATTGTCACATCGTCTGTATAGATGAAGGGGTTAAGGCCTTGGTTGGATAAGGACTTGGCTAGTGGTGTCATTATTAGGTTGAAGAGGATCAGTGATAGCGGTGATCCTTATGGTATTCCACAGTCTGCTTTCCATGGTGATGATATGTTTGAGTTTGATTTTACTTGGTACGTTCTTGTGGTTAGGAAATCCTTGATCCAGTTAAGTAGGTTTCCACCAATCCCGAATGTATCTAGTACTCTTAGTAATATATTGTGGTTTACCATGTCGAATGCACTAGACATGTCGAATTGGAGGAGGAGGATATTTTTGCCTATTGCTATTTCCTGCTGGAATTTGGCTGGGAGACTTTGTAGTACTGTTTCTGTGCTGTGGAGGGGGCAAAAACCTGACTGTGATTCGTGTAATATTGAGAATTTGTTTATATATTCTGTAAATTGTTTGGCTACCATGCTTTCCATCAGTTTGACTGACAACGGAATGGATGCTACTGGACGGTAGTTAGTGAATTCATTTGTTTTTTTTTTCTTGGTGTCTTTTGGTATCGGGGTGAGTAGGATATTGCCATTTTCCTTAGGGAAGAGACCTTGCTGAAGCATGTAGTTTAGGTGGGATGTGAGGTCTGCTACGAAGCGGTCAGGAGCGGATTTCATTAGGTAGTTGGGGCAGGTATCTAGTTTACAGTGAGTGTTGGAGAACCTGCAGATCACCTGTGCAACTGTATTGACGGTGAGGAGGGCAAAATTTAACCAGGTTCGGTCAGCCGGGTATTCTCCAGTGGTTGGGTCCAACTCATTAAGGAAGTTTTTGGTGTCAGTGTTGTCCTGAGGTAGCGTGTTGCATAGGTTTACAATTTTTTCATTGAAATACTTAGCAAGTTTATCTGCAGATGGGATGTCTGTATTCAATGTAGTGACCAGGTTGGTGTCTAGGAGTTTGTTCACGAGTTGGTATAATTTCTTCGTGTCTTTGTAATTTGTCCCTATTTTAGTTTTATAGTATGATCTTTTGGTCTGTCTTATTGCGTATTTGTACTTTCTTTGTGATTGTTTCCATGTGTTGAGTGTGTGTTCATCTTTTGTTTTTTTCCATGCTTGTTCGAGTTTTCTGCATTGTGTTTTTAGCTTTTTCAGTTCGTCATTGAACCATGGTATCGAGTTATGCTTACGTGAAGATCTTGTTCTTAAGGGTGCTATTTCATCTAGTATGCATTTGCATCTTTTATCCCATTCCATGAGGTAGTGTATGGAGTCTGTTTGTGCTGTCCATTCATTGTTATATACAGTATCTGTTGCCAGAATGTATCCGTGTCTACTTGACCTCTTGTTCTGTAGGATGTGTGTTCTTGTATTTGGTGTACTCCCTCCTTCCGCCAGTGTAGGGATAAGTTTAGTTTGTAGTGATCAGTCCAGGGTGTTTCTGTCCATTTAACATCTAATTTCTTTTAGGAAGTCATCCAAACCTTTTTTAAACCCCACTAATCTAACTGCTTTTATCACATTCTCTAGCAACGAATTCCAGAGTTTAATTACACATTGAGTGAAGAAATATTTTCTCCAATTGGTATTAAATTTACTACTTTGTAGCTTCATTGCATGCCCTTAGTCCTAGTATTTTTGGAAAGAGTAACCAAGCAATTCACGTCTACCCATTCCACTCTACTCAGTATTTTATAGACCTCTATCATACCTCCCCTCAGCCGTATTTTATCCAAGCTGAAGAGCCCTAGCCATTTCAACCTTTTCTCATAGAGAAGTCGTCCCATCCCATTTATCATTTTCGTTGCCCTTCTCTGTACCTTTTCTAATTTCACTATATCTTTTCTGAGATGTGGCGACCAGAATTGCACACAGTATACAAAGTGTGGTTGCACAATACAAAGGCATTATAACATCCTCATTTTTATTTTCCACTCCTTTCCTAATACCTAACATTCTATATTTGCTTTCTTAGCCGCAGCAGCACACTGAGCATCAACGACTACACCTAGATCCCTTTCTTGGTCCGTGACTCCTAATGTGGAACCTTGCATGACATAGCTATAATTCGGTTTCCTCTTTCCCACATGCATCACTTCGCACTTGCTCACATTTGGATGCCCAGTTTCCCAGTCTCATAATGTCATCTTACAATTTTTCACAAAACTCTCTTTCCCCAAGTTCAATACCCATCCTGTATTCATGTTTTATGTGCATCAGTGTGGCATTTGCAGAGGGTTGAAATGGTTTATGGTTTATTAAAACTTGCTATACCGCCAAAGCTAACTCGCAGGTTTCAGCGATTTACAATAAATAAAACGCAAAAGATTGAAAATATTAAAAAAACTACAATTTGGAAAGGAAAGATTTATTTATTTATTTTGAACATTTATACCCCGCTTTTTGCCACTAAGAGCAGCCCCAAAGCGGTTTACAATGAACAGAGAAAACAATTAATATGACCTGAGTGGAAGTAGAGGTACAGAGGAAGAAGGGGAGGGAAGGGAAAAGAGTCTAAAATGGACTGGGGAAATCCAGACGCTGAGAATGTATCAAGGTGGCTGGAACAGCTCCCAACAAGGCACTGTAGGGGTCCCCAGCGAGCGCAGACGAAGTGCCGAAGAAGCAGCATGCGGCCTGGAGAGTGGAGGCGACCACCAGAGGCAGATGACAGCAGCAAGGCCCCCACGTGATGCAGCTATGCACAGGAGATTGCCCCAACGCAATGTAGGCCTCGATAGCCAGCAGCCAGCCACAAGCAGCACAGTTGACCATCGCGGACTGGAGCAGGCCGATGTAACTGGAATCCGCCGTATGTACGTCATCTCAAACAGCAGGGCAGGAACGCTGGCGCTGGAATCCATTCACAGGTACTAAAACTGCAGCAGAGAGCAGCTGATTGGAAGGTGGATGCTGGCGAACAACGGCTGACCAACGGCGGAGACGGAGCACACCCACCCAATCAGCAGGGCAGAAGAGACAGCGCCGGAATCCTCTCTCAAGCACCGAAACTTCAGCAGTGAACAGCTGATAGGAAGGAGGTTGCCGGCGAACAGCAGCTGGCGAGTGGCGAAGAAGGCGGGGCACCTCAGGGAAGGCCCGTTGTGCGGGAAAAAAATTAACGGCCGAGTGGACACGCTGGTAGTGTAATCGGAAAGGGTTAAAGCAAACCAAGAGGTGTCAAGTAGTTCGCGAGTTCAAATGAAGCAGGTACCAGCAGAAACTGGCCAAACTACAAATGGGTAACAAGCCGACCCGCTGTGAGGCTCAGGAGCTAACGGTTTTCAAGCCCTGCATTCGGCAGCCAGTTTAGCTAGAAGATAACATGTCCTAGCAGAAACCAACTCACTAAGGAGTCCTTTTACAAAGGTACGCTGAAAAATGGTCTGCAGTAGAGTAGACGCGTGTTTTGGGCATGCGCAGAATTATTTTTCAGCGCACCTACAAGAAATGCCTTTTATTTTTTTTGCCGAAAATGGACGTGCGGCAATATCAAAATTGCTGCGCATCCATTTTGGGTCTGAGACCTTACCACCAGCCATAGACCTAGCGATAAAGAATTTGGGCAGTAATGACCGATGAGCGTCAGATGCCACTTGGCGCACGTCCGCTATGTGTGCCAGAAAATAAAAACAATTATTTTTCAGATGCGCATGTCGGTCGTGAGCCCAAAATGGAATTACCGCAAGAGCCACGCGGTAGGTGGGCAGTAACTCCAATTTGGCATGCATTGGGCGCATGTAGGCGCCTACGCAGCTTAGTAAAAGGAGCCCTACTTAAAAGTATAGAAAAGGAAGAAATAAAAACAGACACACAGAGTGCTAAAAGGTATAACATACTACCACAGTGTCAAATTCTCAATGGGGAACAAATTTAGAAAGATTCAAGGCTTGTGCAAAAAGCCAAGCCTTTAATGCAGACCTTAAATGAGGTCTTAGCAAGCTGCAAACAGAGGTGCAGCAAAAAAGAAGGCAAGATTTCTGGTGAACTTCAATTGCATGAAAATACGCTTTTCAGCTGTCTGTGCTGTATTCATTCATTATCTGTGTTATCTGTGTTATGCCTGCATGGAAACTTTGATGATGAGACACTTTTCAGTTGTTAATGCTGTATTCCTGCTCTTCAGCTACTGTATCTGTGCCATATTCATTCTTTATATGTATCATTGTCATGCCTGCATAGAAACGCTGATGATTCACTCTTCAACTGTCTGTGCTGTATTCATGCTTTACATATATCACTGCGACACCTGTTCTTCAGTTGTCTGTGCTGTACTCATTCATTATATGTATCAGTGTCGTGTGTGCATGGGGTTCTGACGAAGATCCAGTGTTCAACATAAGACAAGCACAGAGGACCTTGAGGGAGAGGAAGGAATTTTGGAGATGAGCAGTTGGCTTGGATGGGCAGACTGGATAGACCATATGGATGAAGATTTGTCTGTCCTGTGTTCATTTTTGGCATACTCTCAGGCATGAAATAAAAATCAGAAGGGAAGGTGGGGGGGGGGGGTGTCTAATGATTTTCTTTAACTGCCAACTGAATTAATTAAACCATTTTTTTTTTGTGAAGAGCCCTGGCACAAAGGGAACAGTAGCATGTAATGTATGAACTGAAGTAAGCCACTAGAGGGCGCAGTGACTCCCCCCTCATGCATCATTAGTCCCTGAAGGACAATGGTGGGGGGGGGGGGGGGGGGGCGGTTAAGTGCCCTTGTCCCTTGAGGTGTGATATGAATGTGACCATCACAGCCCCAACCTGCCCCATTTACTCCCCAACCACTATGTGCTCTCCAGGTTAGGACAGATTGAGCCAGTCCGGGTTTTACTTCCAATCTGGACTGGATGTGTCCTCTTTTTTAAAGCAAAAGGATGAAAGAGGTGGGTCTGAAGGGAAAACAGGCAGGTAGGGAAGCAGACCTGAGCCAGGGAGGGAGGACCAAGCCCCCAGCGTGGCTCAGGCTGTCCTCTGTCTTTTCTGACCCTTCAGCAGAGGACAGGAGATGGGGCTTTGCTGCTCCAGCACTGTCAGCACAGAGAGGAAGGAAGGAAGAAGCCTTTGTCCTGAGGAGTCCGCAGGGTCCTTCTGCTCCCCGTGTTACAGCCTCTGACAGGGCAGGTTCAAAGATTTGCCAGAAGTGCTGAAATAACCTGAGTGCAAAATCTTACAGAAGGCAAAAAGAGAAAAGAGGCAGATGCAGACATTTTGACTTCTTATAACAACACAAAAAGGCCTTAACTACCGACAAAATTCCACCAGCCCAACCAGTATCAATGGGGAGAGCGGGGAAAGGAATCATGGCAGGTCCCTCATTTCCCACATACACAAGCCCGAGGGTCTGTTATGCATGACCTTCTCCCAACTGCTTGACCCTATTACATTGCTGTAGTGCAGTTATGCATACCCTCTTTTGATATATATATATATATATTCTTAGTATATGTGTACACTGTCTTGATTGGGTTTTGACCAAGGAAAGGGTATATAAAGTTTTATAAACAACATAAATGCTCAGATATACACGAGAGATGGTCTCTTCTTGGTGGAGATTACCAGACCAAAGAAGTGACTTTGGGTCACAGACAGCTCTCTGGGGAGGGAGAGAAGGCAAATTCTCCAGGCTCTACCTCTAGCCAGGGCCAGTCAAACTCAGTAAGCGGGGTAAGCGCCGCAGGGAGGCGCCTGCCTTTAAGGGCGCCGCTGCGGCACCATACCGCGCTGTCCTTGGTGCTTTAAATCTTTAATTTACCTCCGTTCCAGCAGCTGCATCAATTGAAAGCCCTGCCCCGTCTCTAGCCTTCCCTCCCTTCGTGAGTTCGTTCCGCAGTCCCGCTTTCTGACGTCATTTCCTCGAGGGCGGGACTGCAGAACGAACTCACGAAGGGAGGAAAGGCTAGAGACGGGGCAGGGCTTTCAAATGATGCGGCTCCTGGAACTGAGGTAAATTAAAGATTTAAAGCACCAAGGGCGGCGGGGGATGGGGGCAATTCGGGCGAAGGAGAATCGCTGGACAGGGGCAGGGTGGGAGAAGAGAGAAAGGAGATGTTGGGGGGCGGGGGCGCGCGGGTGCCAACTCATCGTCTGCAGGGGGGCGCCAGAGACCCTAGGACCGGCCCTGCCTCTAGCCACTACGTTTCTTTCTTCTGCAGCCAGGCATTCTCAACAAACTGAATGTCCAGGCTGCTGTTGGCTCTTCCATAAATAAAAATTTTACTGGGAAATAGTGATGAGTCAAAACAATTGGGTCTGGACAAAGTAAGCCACCCACTCCTTGGAGAACTCTCCCGGTTTCTCTCAGATGTCTTTCTCAGTGATAATCTTCTTCTGGCTTGCCCAAAAGCTGGAAACCCTCAAGTCCTCCCTTTCACCCACCCTCCTCTCTGTTTCACTAAACCTCTTCCTCAATCTCTCTTCTTGGATCTGAGGAGACAGAAAGCCTTTCCTCCACTATGAACAACTGGTGAGCTCCCTTTGCTAAGCCCTAGGCTTCCCTGGCTTTCAGGACCTGCTCCCCTTGAGCCCTGGCACTCCTGAGGGAGGGTGGAGGGAAATGAGCTATGGCCAGTGGTTTTATACCCACACTGGGACGCCTGCTTCTGAGGAACAGAGTATGACCAGGTATGACTGTCCACAGACTGATACCATGGTCATTGGTTACATCAGAAGAGAGGGAACGAAGTACAAACTAAAGTCCAAACAAAAAAAACAGCACCACGGGCCTTTAAAAATGGAACACAGTTCTTTAATGAATGAGCCTTGACAAAAAGACCCGACACGGGCCGTGTTTCAGTGACTAGCACCTGCGTCAGGGGTCACAGTGATGACGTGGAAAACTTGGGGAATAACTCGAATATATTCCTCTACAATATATTATTCCTTACCCCACGTCTCATGTAGTAAAAGCTACAAAGCACCAAGGCACTTTCACTTTCTGTATCCAAATGGATGAAAAGCTGTTTTTTTTGTTTGGACATTGGTTACATCAGAGCATGTACAGTCCTTGAGGTTGAAGGTAGTGGATCTTGTCACATATCTATTACAGGAAATGTAGTTCAGATGAACAAACCTATGAGTAGCGAAGTCCAGGACTGACGATTCAAAAGCAACCTGGAAGCAGTGTCTGCAAGCAATCCACAGCAGCTCAACGAACCCCTCCAGTGCACTGCCACTGTACCAATGCAAGAGGGCAACAACCCCTCCTTCACCCCCCCACACTGCCACTGAACGAATGCAAGAGGACAACAACCCCTCCTTCCTCCCCCCACACTACTTTTCTATCAATGCAAGAGGGCAACAACCCCTCCTTCACCCCCCCCACTGCTTTTGTACCAATGCAAGAGGGCAACAACCCCTTCTTCACCCCCGCCTGCCTTTGTACCAATGCAAGAGGGCAACAACCCCTCCTTCACGCCCCCCCACTGCTTTTGTACCAATGCAAGAGGACAACAACCCCTTCTTCACCCCCCCACTGCTTTTGTACCAATGCAAGAGGGCAACAACCTCTCCTTCACCCTCCCCCACTGCTTTTGTACCAATGCAAGAGGGCAACAACCCCTTCTTCACCCCCGCCTGCCTTTGTACCAATGCAAGAGGACAACAACCCCTCCTTCACCCCCCCACTGCTTTTGTACCAATGCAAGAGGACAACAACCCCTTCTTCACCCCCCCACTGCTTTTGTACCAATGCAAGAGGGCAACAACCCCTCCTTCACGCCCCCCCACTGCTTTTGTACCAATGCAAGAGGGCAACAACCCCTTCTTCACCCCCGCCTGCCTTTGTACCAATGCAAGAGGGCAACAACCCCTCCTTCCCCCCCACTGCTTTTGTACCAATGCAAGAGGACAACAACCCCTCCTTCACCCCCCCCCCCCACTGCTTTTGTACCAATGCAAGAGGGCAACAACCCCTCCTTCACCCCCCCACTGCTTTTGTACCAATGCAAGAGGACAACAACCCCTTCTTCACCCCCCCCCCCACTGCTTTTGTACCAATGCAAGAGGACAACAACCCCTTCTTCACCCCCCCCCCCCACTGCTTTTGTACCAATGCAAGAGGGCAACAACCCCTCCTTCCCCCCCCACTGCTTTTGTACCAATGCAAGAGGACAACAACCCCTTCTTCACCCCCCCCCACTGCTTTTGTACCAATGCAAGAGGACAACAACCCCTTCTTCACCCCCCCCCCACTGCTTTTGTACCAATGCAAGAGGACAACAACCCCTCCACCCCCCCCCCCACTACTTTTGTACCAATGCAAGAGGACAACAACCCCTCCTTCACCCCCCCCCCACTGCTTTTGTACCAATGCAAGAGGGCAACAACCCCTCCTTCACCCCCCCACTGCTTTTGTACCAATGCAAGAGGACAACAACCCCTTCTTCACCCCCCCCACTGCCTTTGTACCAATGCAAGAGGACAACAACCCCTCCTTCACCCCCCCACTGCTTTTGTACCAATGCAAGAGGACAACAACCCCTTCTTCACCCCCCCCCCACTGCTTTTGTACCAATGCAAGAGGACAACAACCCCTCCTTCACCCCCCCACTGCTTTTGTACCAATGCAAGAGGACAACAACCCCTCCACCCCCCCCCCACTGCTTTTGTACCAATGCAAGAGGACAACAACCCCTCCTTCACCCCCCCCCCACTGCTTTTGTACCAATGCAAGAGGGCAACAACCCCTCCTTCACCCCCCCACTGCTTTTGTACCAATGCAAGAGGACAACAACCCCTTCTTCACCCCCCCCCACTGCCTTTGTACCAATGCAAGAGGACAACAACCCCTCCTTCACCCCCCCCACTGCTTTTGTACCAATGCAAGAGGGCAACAACCCCTCCTTCACCCCCCCCCACTGCTTTTGTACCAATGCAAGAGGACAACAACCCCTTCTTCACCCCCCCCCCCACTGCTTTTGTACCAATGCAAGAGGGCAACAACCCCTCCTTCACCCCCCCCCCACTGCTTTTGTACCAGTGCAAGAGGGCAACAACCCCTCCACCCCCCCACTGCTTTTGTACCAATGCAAGAGGACAACAACCCCTCCTTCACCCCCCCCCACTGCTTTTGTACCAATGCAAGAGGGCAACAACCCCTCCTTCCACCATGAAGCGATACAAAGGCATTATAACATCCTCATTTTTGTTTTCCATTCCTTTCCTAATAACATCTAACATTCTATTTGCTTTCTTAGCTGCCGCCGCACACTGAGCAGAAGGTTTCAATGTATGATCAATGACAACGCCTAGATCCCTTTCCTGGTCGGTGACTCCTAACGTGGAACCTTGCATGATGTAGCTATAATTCAGGTTCCTCTTTCCCACATGCATCACTTTGCACTTGCTCACATTAAACGTCATCTGCCATTTAGCCGCCCAGTCTCCCAGTCTCGTAAGGTCCTCTTGTAATTTTTCATAATCCTCTCACGATTTAACAACTTTGACTAACTTGTGGAGGAGTGGCCTAGTGGTTAAAGCACCAGTCTTGCAATCCAGAGGTGGCTGGTTAAAATCCCACTGCTGCTCCTTGTGATCTTGTGCAAGTCACTTAACCCTCCATTGCCTCAGGTACAAACTTAGATTGTGAGTCCTCCTGGGACAGAGAAATATCCAGTGTATCTGAATGTAACTCACTTTGAGCTACTACTGAAAAAGGTGTGAGAAAAATCTAAATAAATAAATTTGTGTTCTCAGCAAATGTAATTACCTCACTAGTTACTCCCATCTCTAGATCATTTATAGATATATTAAAAAGCAGCAGTCCCAGTACAGATCCCTGGGGAACCCCACTATCTACCCTTCTCCATTGAGAATACTGACCATTTAACCCTACTCTCTGTTTTCTATCTTTTAACCAGTTTTTAATCCACAAAAGGACACTACCTCCTATCCCATGACTTTCCAATTTCCTCTGGAGTCTTTCATGAGGTACTTTGTCAAACGCTTTCTGAAAATCCAGATACACAATATTGACCGGCTCACCTTTATCCACACGTTTGTTCACCCCTTCAAAGAAACGTAATAGATTTGTGAGGCAATATTTCCCTTCACTAAATCCGTGTTGGCTTTGTCCATGAAACTAATGGCCAGCAGACTGAAAATAAATGTTTTCATTCAGTACATAATTAAGTTGTGGAGTCTGTTGCCGGATTATGTGGTCAACGTGACCAGCATGAGGGATTCAAAAGAGGTTTGGACAAGTTTCTGGGGGAAACGTCCATAATAATTATTATCCAGGTGGACTTGGAAGTAGAGAGTTGCAGCGGCAGGGTTTAAACCAGGCTCCCCTGGTTGTCAGCCGAGTTCTCTAGCCACTAGGTTAGTCCTCCACAGAGTTTGTGGTTAGCCCTAGAAAAGGTGGAAACTGTGGAAAGCAGGTGGGTATCCTGTGAGTCATTTATTTATTTATTTATTTATAGCATTTATACCCCGCTCTTTCCAGCTCAATAGCAGGCTCAGTGCGGCTTACAAGGTATGATACAAAGTATCAAGAGATGTTCAAGTTATAAAGAGTAGACCAATGGGAAAGATGTGGGGGAGAGGATTGGAGTATGGGTAGTGCTGGTGGTATGGAATCAAGTTCGAGAATTAAGTTGGGTTGTTTGGGTAAGCTTGTTTGAAGAGGTAAGTCTTCAGCAGCTTTCGGAAGGGTAGGTGTTCATTGGTTGTTCAGATGTGACGTGGTATTGCGTTCCAGAGTTGGCTGCCTATAACGGAGAAGTTGGATGCATAGTAGGTTTTGTATTTGAGGCCTTTGCAGTTGGGAAGATGAAGATTGAGATATTCAAGATGAAAGAGCTGAAAAGAAGCCCCTGACCTGATAAGGAGAGAAATCTCAAGGAGTCACACTCTGTGGTTACCAGCTGGGATGTGCCCTTAGCAGTGCAAACCCAATAACTAGGCAGAATGGAATGAGCTCCTGTGTCATATGTAAAACAGGGTGGGCAACCCCTACACATGAATGTCAGTACTATCCATAGTGGGCTGCACCATTACATAATGTCAGAGCCAGAAATGCACAGAGCTCCATAGACCTTTAAATATGTAAAAATGCAGGGCTTTTTTGAGGGGGGTATTTATTTATTTATTTATGGCATTTGTATCCCACATTATCCCACCTATTTGCAGGCTCAATGTGGCTTACATAGTTTGGTTATGACATTGTCATTCCGGAATATCAGATACAGTTAGTAGTGTGTAGAGATTAAGTAGGGAAGAAAGAGGAAGTGATTGGGCGGGTGATAGTACTACTACTACTACTATTTAGCATTTCTATAGCGCTACAAGGTGTACGCAGCGCTGCACAAACATAGAAGAAAGACAGTCCCTGCTCAAAGAGCTTACAATCTAATAGACATAAATAAACTAAGCAAATCAAATCAATTAATGTGAACGGGAAGGAGGAGAGGAGGGTAGGTGGAGGCAAGTGGTTACAAGTGGTTACGAGTCAAAAGCAATGTTAAACAGGTGGGCTTTCAGTCTAGATTTAAAGGTGGCCAAGGATGGGGCAGGACGTAGGGGCTCAGGAAGTTTATTCCAGGTGTAGGGTGCAGCGAGACAGAAGGCGCGAAGTCTGGAGTTGGCAGTAGTGGAGAAGGGAACAGATAAGAAGGATTTATCCATGGAGCGGAGAAGTGGATTTTCCTAACTGGTTGGGTTGGGAAAGTGAATTAGTGAAGCTGTTGGTTCTCGTCGTAGGCCTTGTTGAAGAAGTGTGTCTTCAGAGATTTGCGAAAGTTATTTGTTTCGACAATTGATTTCAGGTCTTTGGGTAGAGCATTCCATATTTGCGTGCTCGTGTAGGAGAAGGTAGTGGCATGCATCAGCTTGTATTTTAGTCCTTTACAGCTGGGGAAGTTCAAATTTAGAAATTTGTGGGATGTTCTTGTGGCGTTTCTGGGAGGCAGGTCCACTAGGTTCAGCATGTAGATCGGGGCGTCTGCGTGGATAATTTTGTGTACAATCGTACATATCTTGAATGCAATGCATTCTTTAAGTGGGAGCCAGTGCAGGTTCTCTCTTAGGGGTTTTGCACTTTCATATTTAGTTTTCCAAATATGAGTCTGGCGGCCGTATTCTGGGCTGTTTGGCGTTTTTTGATAGTCTGTTCTTTGCAGCCCACATACAGTGCGTTGCAGTAATCCAGATGGCTTATTACCATTGACTGTACCAGGGTGCGGAAGACGTATCTCAGGAAGAATGGTCTTACTCTTTTGAGTTTCCACATGGTGTGGAACATCTTTTTCGTCGTGTTCTTCACCCGGGTATCGAGAGTGAGGTTTCGATCAATAGTAACTCCAAGAATTTTCAGGTTTTGTGAGACTGGAAGAGAGCAGTATGGTGTGATTAGGGTAGAGTTAGTTTATTGTGTTATGTTGGGAGGTGAGTACAAGACATTGTACTTGGGGGTACTGAGTACCTGCACCTTTTCCATTGTCTGCTAAAATTGACCCATGGTCCCCAAGTTTTAATGAAAGAGCTCAGGCTCTACACACCAATTCTGCCTTGTCATAGATTCTGTAACTGTTTGCAAGGGGCCTGGCTATTGTGGGGTGGATCCCTTAGTGATTACCCAATCTCTGAGGCATTTGAGTACTTTTTAGCAAGAAAAAACGCACTGTAAAAATGTAACTAAAAACAACAGACGCAAACTGCTAGAGCAAGACTGTATTTTAGGTCAGTTGACGTAAATGTCCGCTGTATGCAGTGTACAGTGCTGGACGTTTTCTGGGTGTCTCTTTAGAGTGGAGTGGAGGAGTCCGATTCCCACTGCAGCTCCTTGTGACTCTGGGCAAGTCACTTAACCTTCCATTGCCCCCCCCCCCCCCCCCCCCCCCGGTAAACCACAGAAAGGTGGCATATCAAATCCCATTCCCTTTAACAAACTGGGGAAGTGATTTTCTGTTACTTTTGTGTATCTTTTCATGGCCTTTAACTCTCTTCTGCTGTGGCCGCAAGGTGTTCCAGCCATTTTGGCCAATATTTGGCATCCAGGCATGGTGCAGCAGACGAAAGATGTTTGGAAGCTGGGGATGCAATGCTAGTGTTACAATGTGTAAGTCTCCACTGCTACACTGCAGTTATGAAAAGAAAACAAGATATTCCATTTTTTTTTTGAATCGCTCTGTGTATTACACTGGCAACAGAGTTTCCAGAATCCAGTGAATCTGTTACAAGGAGAGTTTCAGAACAGCCATGAAAACCCGTACCACGACGTTCACACTGCTGGTTCGAAGGAAAGGCTGTTATTAAGGGATTTACAAGTGAGAAAGAACTGTTTTTAAATTGCTCTCATGCAGAACTGGTTGGGCTGATGATAGTTCACCTTCAGGCTGCACCCCAGCATCTAGGTGGGGGTCCCTCTCCCAAAGTGTGAGTCTTGGCAGGCCCAAAACAGCCCACCTCCCCCTATATCACATTGTCAGCTGGCTTAAAATAAGGACAGGGCTGTGTAGGGACATCACTGCCAGTGAAGGGCAAACTCCAGTGGTGGCCAGTGGCCTACTCTGCTCTTGGCATGCCAACTCCTGGGCTTATGATCCATTCTGCAGCCAGTGCAATGCTCTCAATAGGGACATCAGGGGTGGGCAACCTGCGGCCCATGGGCCGAGACCATGGGAAGTGTACACAGAAACCATCATTAACCAGAGTTTTGGCTATTTTAAATACTGTGTTTCACAAATATTTTCAAATAGCAGTTTGCTTCCATTGATTTAGTTACATTTTTACATATTTAACACAGACGGTCTATGGAGCTCTGTGCATTTCTGGCTCTGACATTATGTAATGGTGCAGCCCACTATGGATAGTACTGACATTCATGTGTACGGGTTGCCCACCCTGTTTTACATATGACAGCAGAAAATGCCACAGGAGCTCATTCCATTCTGCCTAATTATTGGGTTTGCACTGCTAAGGGCACATCCAGGGCCGTGCCTAGGGTCTCTGGCGCCCCCCTGCAGACCATCAGTTGGCGCCCCCCTGCAGAGTATCAGTTGGCATGTACGCAGCCCCCCGCCCCCCCCCCCGGACCTGCCTGGCTCCAAGGCGCGTGGAAGAGCTGGGCGGTGCCAAAGAGCCGAGCGCTGCTCCCCCAAGCTGCCGTCTGGGGCGCGATGGAGGAAATTGCTGGGTTTGGCCTGCAGAGGAGGCTTTGAGCATACTTCTCATTCAGCCTGAGCCTCCTCCGCTCCATCCCCGATTCCCCCGGCGCTTTAAATTTACCTCTCTCCGGCTCCGACGTCTGCACAGCGTCAGTGAAAGCGCTGCCTGTCTGATGTCTCTCCACCAGCCTTCCCTTCGCTCGTTCGTTCCCTCTGTGTCCCGCCTTCTTCTGACATCATTTCCTTGAGGGCAGGACACAGAGGGATCAAACGAGCGAAGGGAAGGCTGGTGGAGAGACGTCAGACAGGCAGCACTTTCACTGATGCTGCGCAGATGTTGGAGGCGGAGCGAGATAAATTTAAAGCGCTGGGGAATCGGGGATGGAGCGGAGGAGTAAGGTTTTTTTTAAAAATACAACTCGACGGCGCAGCGCCCTTGAACACAGGCGCCCCCTGCGGCACTTACCGTGCTTACCGTGTTGGCACAGCCCTGGGCACATCCCAGCTGGTAACCACAGAGTGTGACTCCTTGAGATCTCTCTCCTTAGCTTAGGGGCTTCTTTTTAGCTCTTTCATCTTGAATAGATGCCTCACAGGATACCCACCTGCTTTCCACAGCTTCCACCGTTTCTAGGGCTAAGCACATACTCTGTGAAGGAGTAACCTAGTGGCTAGAGAATTCGGCTGACAACCAGGGGAGCCTTGTTTAAACCCTGCTGCTGCTCTTTGATATGTTGGGCAAGTCATCCCCCTCCCTGCTGCCATTGCTTCAGGTACAAATTTGGGAAGGGGGTCTTTTACTAAAGATTAGCTCATGTAGGACCCCTTTTATTCCTCTGCTGCAGATAACATGCACTACTCTTAAGCAAAAGAGCCCTTAGATTGTAAACTCTCTGGGGACAGGGGAAATACTAGTGTGTTTGAATGTAACTCAACTTGAGCTACTACTGAAAAAGGTGTGAGTGAAAGGAAAATAAAGAATGCAATATCTAGCTAAATTAAAAAATAATGAGTGGAGTGGAACAGATAGACATGAATCACTTGTTTACTCTCTCCAAAAATATTAGGACTAGGGGGCATGCAACGAAGCTACAAAGTAGTAAATTTAAAATGAATCCTAGAAAATATTTCTTCTGTAATTAAATTCAGGAATTCATTGCCAGAGAATGTAGTAAAAGCGGTTAGCTTAGCAGGGTTTAAAAAAGGTTTGGATGGCTTCCTAAAGGAAAAGTCCATAGACCATTATTAAAATGGACTTGGGAAAATCCACTGCTTATTTCTGGGATAAGCAGCATAAAATGTATTGTACTGTCTTAGGATCTTGCCAGGTACTTGTGACCTGGGTTGGCCACTGTTGGAAACAGGATGCTGGGCTTGATGGACATAAGTTCATAAGTATTGCCATACTGGGAAAGACCAAAGGTCCATCGAGTCCAGCATCCTGTTTCCAACAGTGTCCCAGCCAGGTCACAAATACCTGGCAAGATCCAAAAAATTCTCAATACCTATTATGCTGCTTATCCCAGAAATAAGCAGGGGAATTTCCCCAAGTCCATTTTAATAATGGTCTATGGACTTTTCTTTTGGAAGCCGTCCAAACCTTTTTCAAACCCCGTTAAGCTAACCTCCTTTACCATATTCTCTGACAACGAATTCCAGAGTTTAATTACAAGTTGAGTGAAAAAAAAATTTTCCGATTCATTTTAAATGTACTACTTTGTAGCTTCATTGCATGACCCCTAATCCTAGTAGTTTTGGAAAGAGTAAACAAACGATTCACGTCTACCCATCCCACACCACTCATTATTTTATAGACCTCTATCATATCTCCCCTCAGCTGTCTTTTATCCAAGCTGAAGAGCCCTAGATGCTTCAGCCTTTCCTCATAGTCAAAACACGTTTAAAACCACAGTATGTAAAACAAAATCAACTGACCGCAACACCATGCTTCAATATGGAAGCTAAACAAACAAAATATCCCAAAAGTAATAAGAAAAGCGATGAAACAATAATGGTAAATTTATGTAAAAAAAGATTGGTGACTCTAAGCTGTGACGCCCATGCATCGAAAGCTTATTTAGGCAACACAAACTCTGAGCCATCTATTTCAGGCTCTTACATTTGGTGCCCAGATACATCCTTGAGTTCACCATTCCCATGTGTGTGTAAGAATGTGAAATAAGTGAAAACGTCACAAATATAAAGGAATTGTACCCAAAAAAGAATATAAAGACTCCGAACTACAAAAATAACAAGAGTTCATTACATCATAATAGTCACTAAAAAAGTTGCATATATGAAAATCACTTATCTGAAAATCAATAGATTTTTTTTTAAGGGTTCTAGGGGTGATCCGGGAAATTATAGACCGGTAAACCTGACGTCAGTGTCCGGGAAAATAGTGGAAACTATTACAAAAGATAAAATTATAGAACACGTAGACAAACATGGGTTAATGGGACAGATTCATCAAGGAGTCAGCCCCACAAATTTGCTTCATTTCTTTCAAGGCATGAATAAACATGTGGATAAGGGTGAGCCGGTTGATGTAGTGTATCTACATTTTCAGAAAGCTTTTGATAAAGTTACTCATGAGAGACTCCTGAGAAAATTAAAGAGTCATAGAATAGGCGGCAAGGTTCTGGTGTGGATTAGGAATTGGTTATTGGACAGAAAACAGAGGGTAGGGTTAAATGGTCATTTTTCTCAATGGAGGAGGGTGAACAGTGGAGTGCCACAGGAATCTGTACTGGGACAGGTACTATTTAACATATTTATAAAATATATGGAAACCAGATTACTGGCATTGGAGGAACAAATTACATGAACTTTTATTGTTGGAGCGCAGGGGGGTAGGGTCTTCCCCCAGAAGGCGAAAAGCATTTTTGGCAGTTTGGGAACCCTATATACAATCCTTGTCACATAAAGCTCGCAGTTTAATATTTAACAAGCTCTGATAGGAAGAGATGTGTGTGTTTTTTTTTTTGTTTTGTTTTTTTTTTTGTTGGTTTGGTGAACAGTCAGGAAGAATAAAGACACAGAAAATGGGAAATTGCATTCATAGTGAGGGTTTGGAAAGGGACATGGGGGGGGGGGGGGGGGGTTAATAGATGGTTACTAAATTAGGGTGGAGTGTCATCAGAGTTCAGGCACTCTGCTAGAGCAGCGACTTTTAAATACTGCTGTGATAGTTGAAGGCTCCACTATTTATGTTTCCGACGCAGCATTGCAATATAGTTTTATGTTAGAGGGTCATACATGGACTTCAATATAATGTGAAAAGCAGTTTATGAGGGACTTTTGGGAGGGGGGAGGAGAATGTTGGGAGAAATGTTTGATGGTAGATTGTTCTATTCTAAGAGAGTCGCATACGCATTTGTACTGTATGTCTTATCTCCATTTGTTACTTGAAAATGTTCTTTCTGAAGTACCATCAATAAACTGTTGGAGACTTTGGGGGGGGGAGGGGGGAGGAAGGGAGGGACGAAAAATGTAAAATGTTATTGGAGAGCAGCGGTAATTGTTCTATTTCTCTGTGTTAGTTGCAAAATGGAAGTTGTCTCTTCAATAAAATATATTTAAACATAAAATATATGGAAATTGGAACGACGAGTGAGGTGATCAAATTTGCAGGTGATACAAAACTATTCAAGGTAGTTAAAACACTTGTGGGCTGTGAAATATTGCAGGAAGACCTTAGGAAATTGGAAGACTGGGCGTCCAAATGGCAGACAAAATTTAATGTGCTTTTTAACATATTCATAAATGACCTAGAGATGGGGGTAACTAGTAAGGTTGGAAAAGGTGCAGAGAAGGGCGACAAAGATGATACAGGGGATGAGATGACTTCCCTAATGAGGAAAGGCTGAAGAGGCTGGGGTTCTTCAGTTTGGAGAAGAGGTGGCTGAGGGGAGATAACCACATAAGCACCGCTATACTGGGAAAAGACCAAGGGTCCATCAAGCCCAGCATCCTGTCTCCGACAGCGGCCAATCTAGGCTTCAAGAACCCAGCAAACCCCCCCCCCCAAAAAAAAAATGAGAATAACGTCGGATCTATTGTTGGAACACATTGGCTCCTCAGGGTTTAAACAACATGGTGGAGTGGTCAGTATTTTTTTAAACGGATTATCTGCTATGGGACAGGCGTCAGCATTGTGATAAACCTGACGCCATTGTTATATTTTTGCTTAGCAATACAAATGGATAGTCAAGCTGCTGGTAAGAATATACACGTCTGATATTTCAATCTAACACGAGTGAGCAGTTTTTTTAGTGAACTGGTTTTATATTTCCTTTATGCTTTAGAGAATGAGACTAATAGAGGATTTCCCCTGAAGAAGGCGGTAGTGAAACGAGCTCCCGTTGGGATTGTCCGAGCCAAAGATAAGTCCCTCTCTCAGTTTCTCTTATGTTCAATGATAAAAGAATTTGAAGATTTTCCGGATAGGAGTAATTTGAATTTTGGATAAAATAAACTAAAACAAACAAAAAAAAGAACATTTTTTTATAATTGATACAGAGGTTTTTTGAGCCGATGATTGAATACAGCTGAGCAGAGAGCGCTGTAACATACAGTTTCTATGAATACCATTGAGGTTTCAGCAACAACTGAGGCTCATTTCCTTCCTTTAAGGTAGAAGAATGAAGATGTAATTGATAAAGATTTACTGAACAGTTAGGTGTGTGGGGATTGATCAATATCTACTTATTTAAAAACTGCCCATCCTCCCTGTAGGTAAAATGTGCTCATTGTGCTGATGGTTTGTGTGTCCGTCAGGACCTGGTGCTTTGCTTTGATTGCTGCTGCTCTTTGCACCCCTCAGAAATGGCCATCTTAGCTGATCACCTAGCCTTTTAAAATGTTTAAGAATAACATCATGGAAGCCCACGTATTAACAAAGGTGGAAAAAAAGAGCAAATGACAGCCAGCACAATTAAAAGCGTGCTTGTCTGACATTGCTGTCTGGATGTCTCAACACCACCTGAAATTAAATATGACCAAAACCGAGCTTCTCATTTTCCCCCCCAAACCCACCTCCCCGCTCCCCCCGTTTTCTATTTCTGTTGATGGCTCTCTCATTCTCCCTGTCTCCTCAGCTCGAAACCTTGGGGTCATCTTTGACTCTTCTCTCTCCTTCTCTGCTCATATCCAGCAGATTGCCAAGACCTGTCGTTTCTTTCTTTACAACATCCGTAAAATCCGCCCCTTTCTTTCCGAGCACTCTACCAAAACCCTCATCCACACCCTTGTCACCTCTCGTTTAGACTACTGCAATCTGCTTCTTGCTGGCCTCCCACTTAGTCACCTCTCCCCTCTCCAATCGGTTCAAAACTCTGCTTCCCGTCTCATCTTCCGCCAGCGTCGCTTTACTCATACTACCCCTCTCCTCAAGACCTTTCACTGGCTCCCTATCCGTTTTCGCATCCTGTTCAAACTTCTTCTACTAACCTATAAATGTACTCACTCTGCTGCTCCCCAGTATCTCTCCACACTCGTCCTTCCCTACACCCCTTCCCGTGCACTCCGCTCCATGGATAAATCCTTCTTATCTGTTCCCTTCTCCACTACTGCCAACTCCAGACTTCGCGCCTTCTGTCTCGCTGCACCCTACGCCTGGAATAAACTTCCTGAGTCCCTACGTCTTGCCCCATCCTTGGCCACCTTTAAAGCCCACCTCTTTAACATTGCTTTTGGCTCGTAACCACTTGTAACCACTCGCCTCCACCTACCCTCCTCTCCTCCTTCCTGTACACATTAATTGATTTGATTACTTTATTTATTTTTTTTCTATTAGATTGTAAGCTCCTTGAGCAGGGACTGTCTTTCTTCTATGTTTGTGCAGCGCTGCGTACGCCTTGTAGCGCTATAACAATGCTAAATAGTAGTAAAAGTAGTAGTAAAAGGTGAAGTGAAAGAGAATATTAGAGCCAAAAGAACATCCTTCAAAAAATGGAAAAGGATCCGAATGAATAAAATAAGAAGCAACATAAAACACTGTCAAGCCAGATGCAAAGCATTGATAAAGAAAACTAAAAGAAACTACGAAGAAAAACTTGTCGCAGAGACAAAAACTCATAGTAACACTTTTTTTCAGGTACATCAGAAACAGGAAGGCTGTGAGGGAATCTGTGGGATTGTTAGATCAGGAAGGAGGAAAAGGAGCATTCAGGCAGGACAAGGCCATAGCGGATAGATTGAATCAATTCTTTGCTTCAGTCGTTATGACAGAAGATGAAAGAGATCTACCTATACCGGAAATGATGACAAAGCAAAGGAACTGAAGGAAATCTCGATGAACTTGGAAGATGGGCATCCAAATAGCAGATGAAATTGAATGTGGACAAACGCAAAGTGGAGTGGAGGAGTGGCCTAGTGGTTAGGGTGGTGGACTCTGGTTTTGGGGAACTGAGGAACTGAGTTCGATTCCCATTTCAGGCACAGGCAGCTCCTTGTAACTCCGGGCAAGTCACTTAACCCTCCATTGCCCCATGTAAGCCGCATTGAGCCTGCCATGAGTGGGAAAGCGCAGGGTACAAATGTAACAAAAATAAAATAGATACTATTGGAGATTCTACATGGAATGTTGCTACTATTGGAGATTCTACATGGAATGTTGCTATTCCACTAGCAACATTCCATGTAGAAGCCTGCGCAATCATATTGGTGATCTGCAAGGGCCGACTTCTACATGGAATGTTGCTAGTGGAATATCAACATTCCATGTAGAATCTCAAATAGTAGCAACAGTGGAGGAGTGGCCTAGTGGTTAGGGTGGTGGACTTTGGTCCTGGGGAACTGAGGCACAGGCAGCTCCTTGTGACTCTGGGCAAGTCACTTAACCCTCCATTGCCCCATGTAAGCCGCATTGAGCCTGCCACGAGTGGGAAAGCGCAGGGTACAAATGTAACAAAAATAAAATAGATACTATTGGAGATTCTACATGGAATGTTGCTACTATTGGAGATTCTACATGGAATGTTGCTACTATTCAGATTCTGTTGCTACTATTGGAGATTCTACATGGGATGTTGCTACTATTGGAGATTCTACATGCAAGGACGTCAGACTCACAGAAGCAGAAGCCTGCACGGCCACATTGGTGATCTGCAAGGGCCGACTTCTACATGGAATGTTGCTAGTGGAATAGCAACATTCCATGTAGAATCTCAAATAGTAGCAACAGTGGAGGAGTGGCCTAGTGGTTAGGGTGGTGGACTTTGGTCCTGGGGAACTGAGAAACTGAGTTCAATTCCCAGCACAGGCAGCTCCTTGCGACTCTGGGCAAGTCACTTAACCCTCCATTGCCCCATGTAAGCCGCATTGAGCCTGCCATGAGTGGGAAAGCGCAGGGTACAAATGTAACAAAAATAAAATAGATACTATTGGAGATTCTACATGGAATGTTGCTACTATTGGAGATTCTACATGGAATGTTGCTACTATTCAGATTCTGTTGCTACTATTGGAGATTCTACATGGAATGTTGCTACTATTCAGATTCTGTTGCTACTATTGGAGATTCTACATGGGATGTTGCTACTATTGGAGATTCTACATGCAGGACGTCAGACTCACAGAAGCAGAAGCCTGTGCGGCCACATTGGTGATCTGCAAGGGCCGACTTCCACATGGAATGTTGCTAGTGGAATAGCAACATTCCATGTAGAATCTCAAATAGTAGCAACAGTGGAGGAGTAGCCTAGTGGTTAGGGTGGTGGACTTTGGTCCTGGGGAACTGAGAAACTGAGTTCAATTCCCAGCACAGGCAGCTCCTTGTGACTCTGGGCAAGTCACTTAACCCTCCATTGCCCCATGTAAGCCGCATTGAGCCTGCCATGAGTGGGAAAGTGCAGGGTACAAATGTAACAAAAATAAAATAGATACTATTGGAGATTCTACATGGAATGTTGCTACTATTCAGATTCTGTTGCTACTATTGGAGATTCTACATGGAATGTTGCTACTATTCAGATTCTGTTGCTACTATTGGAGATTCTACATGGGATGTTGCTACTATTGGAGATTCTACATGCAGGACGTCAGACTCACAGAAGCAGAAGCCTGTGCGGCCACATTGGTGATCTGCAAGGGCCGACTTCCACATGGAATGTTGCTAGTGGAATAGCAACATTCCATGTAGAATCTCAAATAGTAGCAACAGTGGAGGAGTGGCCTAGTGGTTAGGGTGGTGGACTTTGGTCCTGAGGAACTGAGTTCTATTCCCACTTCAGGCACAGGCAGCTCCTTGTGACTCTGGGCAAGTCACTTAACCCTCCATTGCCCCATGTAAGCCGCATTGAGCCTGCCATGAGTGGGAAAAGCGCAGGGTACAAATATAACAAAAAAAAAAGTGACGCACATTGGGAAGAATAATCCGAATCATAGTTATCTGATGCTAGGGTCCACTTTAGAAGTCAGCACTCAAGAAAAAGACCTAGGTGTCATTGAAGACAATACGCTGAAATCTTCTGCCTTATGTGCGGCAGTGGCAAAAAAAAGCAAACAGGATGCTAGGAATTATTAGGAGAGGGATGCAAAATAAGACCAAAAATATTATTATGTCTCTGGATTGCTTCATGGTGCTAAGTATTGCATTCAATTCTTGTCGCTGTATCTCAAAAAAGATATAGCGGATTTAGAAAAAGTTAAAAGAAGAGCAACCAAAATGATAAAGGGGATGGAACTAAGCTAAAGAGGTTAGGGCTCTTCAGCTTGGAAAGAGACAGCTAAGGAGGGGGGGGAGGGATATGATTGAGGTCTACAAAATCCTGACTGGAGTGGAGTGGGTAGAGGTGAATCGATTTTTCACTAATTGCATGGAAATACTTTTAAAACAAATAGGAGGAAATATTTTTTTCAATCAAAGGACAGTTAAGCTCTGGAGCTCGGATGTGGTAACAGCAGTTAGCGTATCTGAGTTTTAAAAAATGTTTGGACAAGTTCGGGAAGCCACTGCTTGCCCTGGGATTGGCAGCATGGAATGGTGCTACTAATTGGGTTTCCGCCAGGTACACGTGACTTGGATAGGCCACTGCTGGAAGCAGGATACTGAGCTAGATGGAACACTGGTCTGATTCAGTAGGGATATTCTTATTTTCTTATTATGAGTTTCTTATTTACCTAACGCAGGAAAATCCTTCCAAACGAATCTGATTGGTTTCTTCACTGGGTGACCAAGGAACTGGATGAAGCACATGCGCTACTTGGAATTCAGCAAAGCCTTTGCTATGGTCCCCTGTCATGACTCTTGGGGCTTGGTAACTAGAAGCCCCAATATCATGGAGTATAACCCTGGCACAGCAATCACATGAAGTCTCTATTATTTTATGAAGCATCTTTTATTGAATAAATCACAGATAATTTACTCACAGATAGATGTTCAGGATACAGAGACTTCTTAATCTGGAGGCTGTGGGAAGTGGAGATCTGAGGAGAGGTAGTTGTATTGCAGGGAGGGGAAAAGGTAGTTGAACAGGTAGAAATAGTCCAAAGCTGGGTGACTGGAATGTGCAATATCTCATTTGGGAGGAGATATTTTCAGGGTAAAAAGCCAGGTTCGTTACAGGGAGTTTCAGCCGGACAGAGCTATCTGGCATAGGATGATACATGCTCCATGTCGCTGGCTAGATGGTATTAGAAAGCCTCGTGGCTGAAAGGACAAAGAGGTGTTGGGGCTTTACACAGGCTCAGGGAGGAGCAGATAGAGGCCAATGGGAGCAGAGCCTGCCATCGGGTAGCAAGGGGTGGTCCTAGAGATAGGAAGGAAAGGTCATACCTGGCTGACCTCTCAGGACAGAGATAGTAAGACTGAACAGGAAGTGATAGCAGGAAAACAAAAGAGCCAAGCTCGGCAGAGAGAGAAAGGAGGTCTGGGCAGCCTCACAACCAGTGGTAACAATTCTTGCACAACCAAGCAAGTGTGGTTGCACTGCCTGTGAACTACATTACCCACAGTGCCTTGCTCATGTATCGTTGCAATGAGAGACTGCAACAGCGAAAGTCCTTAGAAATGAGAATAACAGTAAAGGCATTATACACATTTTAGGATCATGTTATAAACTAGTGCGAGGCTGTCGGAGGACAGAACATCCCCCACAGAAGACTCGTGAATAAACTGAAAGGGCTGAACTTAGGACCGAAAGTGATGAACTGGATAGGTAACTGGTTGACCGACAGGCGACAGAGGGTGGTGGTAAATGAAATCAGCTTGGAGGAAAGGAAGTTGAGCACTGGAGTGCTTCAGGGGTCAGTATTGAGGCTGGTTCTGTTTAATATATTTGTGAGGGACATTTCTGAAGGGTTAGAGGGAAAAGTTTGTCTTTTTGCGGATGGCACAAAGCTAGCCAATAGAGTGGATACACTGGAGGGTGTAGAAACCATGAGAAGGGATCTCCAGATATTAGAAAAATGGTCAAGGGTCTAGTAGTTAAAATTTAATGCCAAGAAGTGCACAGTGATGCACTTGGGGGTGCAGAAATCCAAAGGAGATGTACCAGACCAGCGGAGAGAGATTGATGAGCATGGCTCAGGAGAGAGACCTTGTGGTGATGGTGTCCAAGGATTTCAAGGTGATGAAACAATGCGACAAGGCGGTGACCACATCCAGAAGGATGCTAGTCTGCATAGAAAGGGGTATAACCAGCAGAAGAAAGGAGGTGTTGATGTCCTTGTACAAGTTGTTGGTATTGTGTTCAGTTTTGGAGGCTGTATGTTGCTAAGGTCGTAAAAAGACTTGAAACGGTTTAGAGAAAAGCGACCAAAATGGTATGGGGTTTGCATCGCAAGACATATGAGGAGAGACTTGAGGACCTGAACATGTTGTATACCCTGGAGAAAAGAAGAGACGATGGTGATATGATACAGACATTTAATCTACAAATAAACCTTTTCCAGAGATGGGAAGGTGGTAGAGGACATGAATTGAGGTGGGAATAATGTGTGGAAGTACTTTGTCAAGAAGAGAATGGTAGATACCTGGAATGCCCTCCCACGGGAGGTGGTAGAGATGAAAACAGTACCAGAATTTTAAAATGCGTGGGATAAACACAAAGGAATCCTGTATGGAAGGCATGGAACCAAACAAGCTTAGCGGTGATTTATTTATTTATTTATTATCTCATTTATACCCCACATTTTCCCAACTATATTTATTTATTTATTTATTTATAGCATTTATGCCCCGCTCTTTCCCGCTTGATAGCAGGCTCAGTGCGGCTTACAAGCTATGGTACAAAGTATCACAGAGATAACACAAAGTATGGTACAAGGTATGGTACAAAGTATCACATGGATACACAAAGTATGATACAAAGTATCAAGAGATGTTCAAGTTAAAAGAGTAGAGACAATGGGGAGAGATGTGGGGGAGAGGATTGGAGGATGGGTGGTGCTGGTGATGTGGAATTAGGTTCGAGAATTAAGTTGGGTTGTTTGGGTAAGCTTGTTTGAAGAGGTAAGTTTTCAGCAGCTTTCGGAAGGGTAGGTGTTCATTGGTTGCTCGGATGTGTCGTGATATTGCGTTCCAGAGTTGGCTGCCTATAACGGAGAAGTTGGATGCATAGTAGGTTTTGTATTTGAGGCCTTTGCAGTTGGGAAGATGAAGATTGAGATATGTTCGGGAAGGTTTGGACCTATTTCTGGCTGGAAGATCGATCAAGTTGGTCATGTAGCTTGGAGATTCGCCATGGAGAATCTTGTGGATCATTGTGTGGGCTTTGAAACTTATGTGTTCTTTGATAGGGAGCCAGTGAAGCTTTTCACGAAGTGGTGTTGCACTTTCAAATCGTGGTTTGCCAAAAATGAGTCTGGCTGCTGTGTTTTGGGCGGTTTGGTATCAGGCTCAATGTGGCTTACATCGCACCGCAGAGGCGAACGCCAATGCAGTAAATTAATCTAATACAATAATAAATCTACAATTGAAATTATAGGGAGGAAGGGGAAGGCATGAAAAGAACAAGGGAACCAGGGGAGAAGGGGGAGGGATGGTATGTACAAAGTTGTCAGTAGATTGACGTGTATCAGGCAGTGAAGACCTCGAGTCGTTGGAGTAGGCTTTTCTGAATAATATAGTCTTAAGAGATTTCCTGAAACTCAGATGATTGTGGATGATTTTTATAGTTTTGGTAAAGAATTCCATAAATGTGAGCTTATAAAAGAGAAGGATGAAGCATATGTGGACTTATACTTAAGCCCGTTGTAGTTTGGGTAATGAAGATTTAGATATGAACGGGATAGTCTCAATGCATTCCTCGGTGGTAGGTTGATTAAGTTAATCACGTAGTCAGGGACTTCTCCATAGAGAATTTTGTGTACAAGGGAACACATTTTAAAGGTGATTCGATCTTTGACAGCAAGCCAATGTAGTTTCTCACGGAGGGGTTTTGCACCAAACTTGGTTTTTCCATAGATTAATCTTGCCGCTGTATTTTGGGCTGTCTGCAGTTTCTTTAAAAGTTGCTCTTTACATCCTGCGTAAACTCCGTTACAATAATCCATGTGACAGAAGATGATTGACTGTACTAGGTTGCGAAAAACCTCCCTCGGAAAAAAAGGCTTTATCCGTTTTAGCTTCCATAGCGAGAAGAACATCTTCTTTGTAGTTGAGTTTATTTGGTTATCAAGTGAAAGGTTGCAGTCAAGGATGATTCCTAATATTTTTAAGCTCTCTGTGATGGGAATGTTAAGGGTGGGGGTGATTAACGTTGAAGGTCTGTACTTGTTGTGTTGAGATGATAGAATAAGGCAGTGTGTTTTTTCAGTGTTCAGTTTTAGTTTGAAAGAAGTTGCCCAAGAGTACATCGTTTAGACCTTGATTGATTTCTTTAGAGATCTCTGTCAAATCAGATCTGAAGGGAATATAAATTGTGACATCGTCTGCAAAAATAAATGGGTTAAGTCCTAACTTACTTAAGGTCTTGGCTAACGGAATCATGATTATATTGAAGAGTATGGGGGATGGGGTGAGCCTTAAGGGACTTCACAAACTGCTTTCAATGGTGGTGATAGATCTGAGTTGGTGATTACTTGGTAAAACAGCAAAGAGAGTCACGCGAAAAACACAACCAAGAAGATGTTCCACTCAATGTGGAAACTAAAAAGAGTAAGACCTTTCTTCCCAAGGTCCGTCTTCCGCAACTTGGTACAATCAATGGTACTCAGTCATCTAGACTACTGTAATGCTCTATACGCTGGATGCAAAGAACAAATAATCAAGAAACTTCAGACAGCTCAGAACACCGCAGCTAGACTCATATTCGGAAAAACAAAATATGAAAGTGCGAAACCCCTACGAGAAAAGCTACACTGGCTCCCACTTAAAGAACGCATCACGTTCAAAATATGTACCTTGGTTCACAAACTCATTCACGGAGATGCCTCAGCCTACATGTCAGACCTGATAGACCTACCACCCAGGAATGCTAAAAAATCATCCCGCATATTCCTCAATCTTCACTTCCCCAACTGTAAAGGTCTAAAATACAAACTAACGCATGCATCAACCTTTTCCTACGTGAGCACACAATTCTGGAACGCACTGCTGCGCAGCCTGAAAACGATCTATGAATTAACTAACTTCCGCAAACTACTGAAGACCCATCTTTTCAACAAGGCATACCACAAAGATCAACAAATGTGAACTCTTACACATATATCCAGAACTGTCTTATAATTTTGCTTGCTACATTACTATCATGCGTCATCACTATCATGCTACCCAATATCCTTATGTAATACTAAATGTATATTCTCTTATATACATTCCACTATTCATGATGTATTGTAAGCCACATTGAGCCTGCAAAGAGGTGGGAAAATGTGGGATACAAATGCAATAAATAAATAAAATAAATAAATAAAGAGAAAGTCTTTAAACCAGCTGTAAACATTTCCGCAAATCCCTATGTTATCGAGGAGGTTGAGTAGAATGTTGTGGTTGACATGTCCAACTGGAGTAACAATATACTTTTGCCTTTAGCTATTTCCTGTCAAAAGTTGTAAAGTAAGGTGATGAGCATGGTGATTAGATGGCAACACCAGTAATTGGGAAGCAAAGTCAGTGAAGGGCAAAGTACTATGGCCTGAGCCCTAAAAATGGCAGGCACGAATCAGGATCAAGTATAAATATCATACTTTATAGGCTTATACTATGAGTTTATCTTGTTGAGCAGACTGGATGGACCATACAGGTCTTTATCTGCCACAGCTGTGTCCTGATCCTCTGTGTTTATCCCAGACATTCCCCTCAGTACTGCCAGAGCTAAGGATTCTCTGTGCTTATCCTAGGCTTTACTCATCACCTCCTCCCCACATCCCCCCAAGGATCCTCTGTGCTTATCCCAGACTTTATCCCTCGCTCTTCCAAGATTTCCTATCTGAAGAAGGGTTACCTTCCAAAGCTAATCAAAAGATGTATTAAGTTAGTCCAAGATGAACTACAGAAACAGAAAACCACCTCCTTTAAACAAAGAGGGGAAGGGGGCAGAGAGAGGGTAAGATGGTTCACGACAAAAAAAAAGGGGGGGGGGGAGTTAAAACGATCTCTCCAAGAGTTGTGGTGTAACTTGAAGTTGCCTGAGTGTTCCTGCTACATAAGTCCAAGCTTCAATCCAATGGGCACTCTGGTTCCAGTTGTCATTTGCATCTCTGAACCGCGACTACTGCACTGAGAAATAGCAGCATAAAGCTCAGGCTGTGTTTATTTTTCCAGATGACCAGTGGTGCCAGATAATAGACTGCAGGACAACAAAAATGGACATCCCTAGCTTCAGACTATATTTCTATATTGTCTCCTTGCCGTATCCGAAGATGTTTATAAAAGAGAAAGAATGAGGGGGGGGGGGGGGGGGGATTGTTAGCCGACTGTGCAGCTGGGCGTCACACAGAACTTAGCCAAGGGATCAGCGTCGGCCACGGACTGGCGAGGGGGGGGGGGGGGGAAATCACACGATTTAAAGGGGCAGGGACCGACACACGTTTTTTGTTTCGTGATGACTAAGTACAGACGGCAGGGAGATGTTAAGAAAGGTGTGTGTGTTGGTTTTGCTACAATGGGCTCCATAAACCCAGCAGGTCAGACCCCAGACCCATCTCGTCTTTGACAGCAGCGCGGGCCGGGGGGGGGGGGGGGGGATGAGAAAGGGGCGTGTCCAGCTCCAGCTGTCACCCCCTCCCACTTTAGGGATGGGGGCTCCCTGACACCCACGTTGACATCCTGGACTATGCTTAATCGCTCCTCCAGGACTGGAGAAGAGTCATTCCCGGTGGGGGCTGCAGCTCATTTAAAGTAAGGTAATTATTATTATAGGCGTATAATTAGAGCTGATTAAAGTGTCCCGTGTTGCCTGGGACCTTTGCCTGAATCCGTCTCCCTGCAGGACCCAGAGGGATCCTTCCTTGTGGGCAGGCTCGGGCTGCTTGCAGAAGGGGAGCCAGACAGCCAGTGTGCACTCGGTAGCAGCATCAGCAGCACTGGGGAAGAAGGGGGGGCCGAGGACGGGAGGGGGGGTACAGAGGCTGCCATCGCCTGCTCTCTCGTCCCCCTCTTCCCCCCTTCCCTCGCTGAGATGGTCTGATAGACGCCGGAGACAAGGACCCTTCTTTTTTTTTATTCCCTGCTGCACAATGCAAGCTGTATAGATGGAGCCTGGCCCCTTCGTGCATTAGGCGGGGGTTGTGAATTGACTGCAGAGAGAGAGAGAGAGAATGTTGCATGAGCAGCAGAAGCTCTTGTGAATCATGATGAAGTCAGAGTCCCTTTCATCTAGTAGCAGCGGAGGCGGGGGTGGCAGCGTTGGTGGCCTGCGAAGTGCCTCCCCGCACCGGAACGCCTACGAAGCTGGCATCCAGGCCCTGAAAGCTCCCAAGGGCAGCGACCCAGAGGATGCCAGCAGGAAATTACGGAGCAAGAAGTATGGATCTAACGTGCATCGCATTAAAAACATGTTCCTGCAGATGGGGTCCACGGCACCCGGCGAGGGGGCTTGTGACCTGGCCAAGGAGAAACCCGTGCGCCTCTCCTTGCCCAGGGCTAGCAGTCTGAATGAGAACGTGGACCACAGCGCCCTGCTCAAGCTGGGCACCAGCGTGTCGGAGAGAGTGAGCCGCTTTGACCCCAAGCCCGAGAAACCCCTATCCAAGCTCCAGGAGACACGCAAGATCTTCGAGAGGAACCTGCAGGAGAAGGAGACCACCAACAGGATTTTCCTGAGGAAGGAGCGAGGGGGCTTCCAGGACCGTAAGCTGGACGTGGTGGTGCGCTTCAACGGGAGCACCGAGTCCCTGGACAAGCTGGACACAGATGCCGTGTCGCCCACCGTCAGCCAACTGAGTGCGGTCTTTGAGAAGGCCGACCTGAGGAACAGCCTCCACAAGACCCCTGCCAAAGTGCTGCCCCTCAACTCCAAGCTGGTGAACAAAAGGTCCAAGCTATTCCTGCAGCAGGGTCAGGAGATGGCCAAAGGAGAGGCTTCAAGGGCTAGACTTCAAGGGGACCAGAAGTGTCAGAGCCCACCTTTGGGTTGCCAAACCAAAGTGACTGGGGGCTGGTTGAATGACCGAGAGGCTGCTTGCCAACACAAGGTCCAGGAAGTGAGGAAGATCAAGCCGGTGGAGGTGGTGGATGAGAGTGGGGACTCAGAGCAGGTTAAAGCCCCCGGGACTGATGGCTACACTTCCACCCTGGAGTGCGTTGCAGGAGGGGAGGTGATCCAGGCAGAGGTCACTGTGCATGCCACCTTGGAAAATGGCCAGAAGTGCCCAAAGACTCCTGACCACCTGGCAGACAATGAGCGAGAGGTGGGGAAGGAGGAGGATGAGGAGGAGGAGGAGGACCTGGGAGATGAATCTAGGAAAGAGGACTGCTCAGAGGCCGACCTGATAGACATCAGTGCGTACAGTGGACTGGGGGAAGACTCCGGAGGGAGTGGGCTGGATGAGGACGAGGAGGCAGATGGGCTATATGAGCCCGAATCCAGCTGCGTGGAAATTGCAGGCCTATCGGAGGAGGAAGAGACGGGCCCAAGCCGAAAGATTCACTTCAGCACTGCTCCCATTAAAGTAAGTCCAGGCACATTTTCCACATGGCCATCTGCCTGGCCTTTCTGTCTTGCTGTGGCTTCTTTCTGCTTTGCTGGCATAATAAGTGATGGTCCCAGATGTGCTCACACCATCTGGCTCAGTCTGTAATATACTAGGCCATTCTGTTGTATTTTGCCATGGCCCACGAGTTTTTATGGGGGAGGAGGAAATGGGGCTTTGTGTTATGCTGCAGAGAGCAGCTATTTCAGCATTGCAGGAAATAAGCCAGTGTGTCATCGCTGTTACATGCTTCCTGTTCTGCATTTGGGCAAAGAGCAGTAGCAGTCCCCCCCCCCCCCCCCCCCTTCCTCTCTGTTGCAAAAATAGCTTCTCCTGCTGTAGCACAGAGCTATTATCTCCTCTCTCTGCCACATAGCAATAAGGCACCCCTGCTATGCAAGAAGGCAAGGGCCTCATCGGAAGGGCTCAACTGGGGATGATACTGGGATGAGGCATGGGGTACCAGTGGCACTGAGCTCACTGCCTGTTTACTGAGTATGAGAGACAGGCATAAACACCTTAGTCCTTGAGTGTGCAGGATGGTTTGAGCTTGGCATGTGTGTGATATCTGTGTATGTATGCGTGTGTGGATTTATTAGTATGTCTATGTATTAATGCATACATATATGTGTGTGTGCACTCGTGTAAATATTTATGCATATGTGTATGTCTTAATGTATATATGTGTGTGTGTGCATACATGTGTATCCATTTATGCATGTGTGTGTAAATGTGTTTATATGTGTGTGTGTATATGTATGTTTATACAGTGTGTATGTACATGTGTATGTGTACGTATTAATATATATAGTGTGTGCATGGGTTTGTATTTATACATATGTGCATATATATATTTATGAATGGTTGTGTGCATGTGTGTATGTATTTATTCATATATGTGTGTGTATGCACATGTGTGTATTTATGCATCTGTATATATGTGTGTTTATGAATGCATTTTTATATGGTGTGTATGTGTATGTCCATGTGTATGTATGCTAATGTGTGTGTATATATATGTATTCATGTGTGTTTGCATGCATGTATTTACATGTGTGCATGTATGTATGTTTATGCATGTATTAATCCATATATGTACACATGTATCTATTCATGCATATGTTTATATTAATCTAAATGTATGCATGCAGGTGTATGTATTTATGTGTGTGTGTACATGTGTATGTAATAATGTATATATGTGCAAGTGTGAGTGTATATGTACATGTATATGTGTATGTATTTATATGTGTTGTTTATGTGTGTGTGTACACATGTATATGTACGTATAGGTGTGTATACGTGTGCATATGTATTTACGTATATATTTGTGTTTGTATATATGTATTCTTGTGTATGTGTATATGTGTGTGTACCCATGTATGCATATATATGTATATATGTGTATTTGTATATATGTATGTGGATATGTATACGTGTGTATGTTTATACATACACACACACACATATATGTATGTGCATGTGTATATATATTTGTGTATGTGTATGTATAAATATATGTGTGTATATGTATGTATAAATGTGTGTATAGATACATATGTGTGTGTGTTTGTGCATGTGTGTATATAAGTACATATGTATATGTATATATGAGGTACTTTTATATTATCTCCGGTTTAGGTGTTACCTGCACATGGTAACAGGAAGGGGTGTCAGATACTGAGCTGAACGTGCTGGGAATAGATCACACGGCTGATCGCAGCTCTAAATATGTTCTCTGTTCACGCGTCTGTACTGGATATACAGAACTGGAAATGTTCGTTCACTCCAACACAAGATGGGCTTGGAGGCCTGCAGTTACCATATGGTGGTCCAAACTGGACCTGCTACTGTTCCTTCTGAGCCTCAGAGCTACTGAGGTTACAGACATGCTGGGGAGGGTCTGGGCAGGCTCATGTTGGTTCTTAAGAGCTAGTGACCTGCCACCAGCTCAGCTGACATTGGGCAAATCAGTGCAATGCTGTGCCTTGACTTTTTTCCATCCCTGGGGAAAAGGCATTGGAGGGGAGAGAAAGTCAGGATTATTGGGGTGGGGGGGGGGGGGGGGGGGGATACTGGGGATGTGAGACCGGCAAGTTTCCCTGGTCCAGAAGGAAGGTTTCTTCATCAGTCCCGCCTATCAAATTTAACCCCAGGGTACAATGGGATTTGTACTTGTTGAAATCGGTGCTGCAGATCCCATAATGCATCAGGATCGTATTGTTAGAGATCTTCCTGAAACTGGGTGGCTTGGCAGCTCTGGGACAAGTTTAGTGTTGGAAAGGGTGGGATCTTTGCTGGGCTAAATGAATTCAGCAAATGAGATTTTGGCAGACTGCATAAGGAGAAGACGTTTGCTATCTTCGTGAGGTTTATAGCGAGATTTGAGAGGAAGAAGCTGAGCCAGTGTACAGGGGTTCATGGAGGGCCTGTGAAAGGAAGAGTGGATATGGAGAACTCAGTATGCAGGGTTTCTCAACCCAGTCCTCGGGACACATCCAACCAGTTAGGTTCTCAGGATACCCTCAGTGAATATGTATATGTATCAATACAAGAGTTACACTTAGTTTTAATTAGTCACACTATATTATCTACTCATTAGATCGACTAATTTTTTATATGTATGTAAACATATCACAATATATTAATGTTCATTACTCTTTATTAGTTACCATATCCTTACTCACAAACATTAGATCTCACACATTTCCCATCAAATCTCCTTAAACATCAATCACCTGAACTTAACAATTGTCCCGCATTAAATGCAGTCCACTACTTATCATTTCTAAAGTGCTACTAGACGTATGCAGCGCTGTACACTTGAACATGAAGAGACAGTCCCTGCTCGGCAGAGCTTACAATCTAATTTGGACAGACAAACAGGACAAATAAGGGATAAGGACAAAGAGTAGCAAGATTCCTGAATCCCAAAGAGTAGCAAGATTCCGGAATCCCAAAGAGTAGCAAGATTCCGTGCAGAATCCCAAAGAGTAGCAAGATTCTAGAATTCCAAAGAATAGCAAGATTCCGTACAGAATCTCAAACACTAGCAAAGATTCCGGAATCCTACAGACTACTACTACTTATCATTTCTATAGCACTACTAGACGTACGCAGCACTGTACACTTGAACATGAAGAGACAGTCCCTGCTCGACAGAGCTTACAATCTAATTAGGACAGACAAACAGGACAAATAAGGGATAAGGACAAAGAGTAGCAAGATTCCTGAATCCCAAAGAGTAGCAAGATTCCGGAATCCCAAAGAGTAGCAAGATTCCGTGCGGAATCCCAAAGAGTAGCAAGATTCTAGAATTCCAAAGAATAGCAAGATTCCGTACAGAATCTCAAACACTAGCAAAGATTCCGGAATCCTACAGACTACTACTACTTATCATTTCTATAGCACTACTAGACGTACGCAGCACTGTACACTTGAACATGAAGAGACAGTCCCTGCTCGACAGAGCTTCCACAATAATCTTCTGTGATACAACCCCACTGGTTGCTCCACCTGTATATTCTTCGATGTATTCAAAGTACATAATCCAATGTCCACTCAGTTAAGCGCAAATGATGTGGACTGCATTTAATGCGGGACAATTGTGTATCGTTAAGATCAGGTGACTGATGTTTAAGGAGATTTGATGGGAAATGTGTGAGATCTAATGTTTGTGAGTAAGGATATGGTAACTAATAAAGAGTAATGAACATTAATATATTGTGATATATTTACATACATATAAAAAAACTTAGTCGATCTAATCAGTAGATAATACAGTGAATGTGTATGAGATGTATTAGCATTGTATGCAAACTTATCACATGCATATTCATTGTGGGTAAATTGAAAACCTGACAGGCTGGGTGTGTACCAAAAACTAGGTTGAGAGCCTGTTACGATTGTGGTCGTGACCCCTCTCAAACTTACCTTATTTCTGGTGGTCAGCTTCTTAGCTGGCTTCTGTCTGTTCTTCCTGAGTTAGCTTTGTCTCTGTCTCTGTGTGCTGGCTGCTTCCAGCGTGGCTTTAATTACTCCACTACACTGCACCTGTGTGTGATAAGCCTCTCTGTGCTTCAGTATGCTTTCTGCCTGAGTCCTGTAGCTGTGAGATCATCAGTCAGGCCCTTGATAAGGAAGTGGTGTTCTTCCATTCAGGGCCTTTGCAAACGCCAAAGGTCCAGGTTAGTGTTGGTGCAGTTAGCACTTCTGCCTTGTCTTGCTTGCCTTGAATCCTATCCTGATTCCAGTCCTGTTGGCTCCCTTTCCCTCCTGTCTGAGAACCCTGTATTCCTGGTGCAGTTAGCACTTCTGCCTTGCTCTTGTCTGGGTCCCTGGTGGCACTTCTGAATCCTGTCTGCTTTTGGCTTCCCCTCTCTCCTGTCTGAGTACCCTGAACCCCTGTCTGCCCTGCTTTTGTCTAGGTGCCTGTGGGCACTTCTGAATCCTGATTCCTGGTGTTCCAGCCTGCTACTTCCCGTACCAGTTTTCCTCCAAGCCCTGCCGGCTGCCTGCACCAGGGGGCTCAACCCCCGGGGAACGGCGGCTAAGTATAGGTGAAGCCTAGGTCCAGTCCCGTGTGTTCCTTTCCAGTGTGTACCAGTCCAGTGGGTTCCAGTCCCGTGTGTTTCAGTCCAGTGAGTTCCAGTTCAGTGCATACCAGTCCGGTGCGTTCTATCCCAGTGTTGGTTGGTGGGTTTTGCCTGCTGCTGCCTCTCCTCGTCAGCAGCCCAAGGGCTCATGATTACTCCAGAGTCTGTGCCTGCGTGTTTTGAACCTGGGAACCTAACAGAGCCACTGGCAAAGAGAGAAAAGAGGATTTTTGCAGGGCAGGCTTAAACATTAAGCAGCCTACGTGGGTTACCTAGGCCAGCGGTTTCTTGGGGGGCAGCGATGAGCAGCTGCCATCAAAGGAAAAGAGTAGGGTCCACTCAGTAAAAAGATCTAGGTGTCATTGTAGACAATACGCTGAAATCTTCTGCCCAGTGTGCGGCAGCGGCCAACAAGGCGAACAGGATGCTAGGAATTATTAGGAAAGGGATGCAAAATAAGACCAAGAATATTATCGCTCCATAGTGCAACCTCATCTTGAGTATTGCGTTCAGTTCTGGTCGCCATATCTCAATAAAGATATAGCGGAATTAGAAAAGGTTCTGTGAAGAGCGACTAAAATGATAAAGGGGATGGAACTCCTCCCATATGAAGAAAGGCTAAAGAGGTTAGGTCTCTTCAGCTTGGAAAAGAGACAGCTGAGGGGGGATATGATTGAGGTCTACAAGATCCTGAATGGTGTAGAATGGGTAAAAGTGAATCGATTTTTCGCTCTTTCAAAAAGTACAAAGACCAGGTAGGGGACACTCAATGAAATTACATGGAAATACTTTTAAAACAACTAGGAAGAAATATATTTTCATTCAAAGAATAGTTAAGCTCTGGAACTTGTTGCCCGAGGATGTGGTAATTGTGGTTAGTAAAGGTTTAAAAAAGGTTTGGACAAGTTCCTGGAGGAAAAGTCCATAGTTTGTTATTACTACTACTACTACTACTACTTAACGTTTCTAAAGCGCTACTAGGGTTACGCAGCGCTGTACAATTTAACATGGAAGGACAGTCCCTGCTCAAGGAGCTTACAATCTAAAAGACAAGAGAACAATCTAAAGACAAGTGTAGAGTCAATCTGATAGGGCATACTATATTTCTCGAAAGGTTAGGTGCCGAAAGCAGCATTGAAGAGGTGAGTTTTAAGCAGAGATTTGAAGATGGGTAGGGAGGGGGCTTGGCGTAGGGGTTGAGGAAGTTTGTTCCAGGCATAGGGTGAGGCAAGGCAGAATGAGCGGAGCCTGGAGTTGGCAGTGGTGGAGAAGGGTACAGAAAGGAGGGATTTGTCCTGTGAGCGGAGGTTACGGGCGGGAACATAGGGGGAGATGAGGGTAGAGATTATTGAAATGTACATGGGGGAAGCCACCGATTTCTCCAGGATTAGTAGCATGGAATATTGCTACGAATTGGGGTTCTGCCAAGTACTTAGTATGGCTATTCTTATGTTCTTGTGTTCTTATGTCCCTACTGGCAAACTAATTGCAGTGTGAATCATCAAAGAATTGTTAGTAGACATTGCCTTGCAAGCTCAAATCTATAAACCAGAGCTTAGTTGCTGTCGATCCTGAAGGAATCTATATATATAAAACTCACCCTCAACGTAGCTAGAAGGTTGTTAGGCTGTATAAAGAGAGGTGTGACCAGCAGAAGAAAGGGGGTGTTGATGCCCCTGTATAAGTCGTTGGTGAGGCCCCACCTGGAGTATTGTGTTCAGTTTTGGAGGCCGTATCTTGCTAAGGATGTAAAAAGAATTGAAGCGGTGCAAAGAAAAGCTACAAAAATGGTATGGGATTTGCGTTACAAGACGTATGAGGAGACACTTGCTGACCTGAACATGTATACCCTGGAGGAAAGGAGGAACAGGGGTGATATGATACAGAAGTTCAAATATTTGAAAAGTATTAATCCGCAAAAGAACCTTTTCCGGAGGTGCGAAGGCGGTAGAACGAGAGGACATGAAATGAGATTGAAGGGGGGCAGACTCAAGAAAAATGTCAGGAAGTATTTTTTCACGGAGAGAGTAGTGGATGCTTGGAATGCCCTCCCGCGGGAGGTGGTGGAAATGAAAACGGTAACGGAATTCAAACATGCGTGGGATAAGCATAAAGGAATCCTTTGCAGAAGGAATCGATCCTCAGGAGCTTAGTCAAGATCGGGAGGCGGGGCTGGTGGTTGGGAGTCGGGGATAGGGCTGGGCAGACTTATACGGTCTGTGCCAGAGCCGGTGGTGGGAGGCGGGGCTGGTGGTTGGGAGGTGGGGATAGTGCTGGGCAGACTTATACGGTCTGTGCCAGAGCCGGTGGTGGGAGGCGGGGCTGGTGGTTGGGAGGTGGGGATAGTGCTGGGCAGACTTATACGGTCTGTACCAGAGCCGGTGGTGGGAAGCGGGACTGGTGGTTGGGAGGCGGGGATAGTGCTGGACAGACTTGTACGGTCTGTGCCTGTGCCAGAGCCGGTGGTTGGGAGGTGGGGCTGGTGGTTGGGAGGCGGGGATAGTGCTGGGCAGACTTATACGGTCTGTGCCAGAGCTGGTGGTTGGGAGGCGGGGATAGTGCTGGGCAGACTTATACGGTCTGTGCCAGAGCCGGTGGTGGGAGGCGGGGCTGGTGGTTGGGAGGTGGGGATAGTGCGGGGCAGACTTATACGGTCTGTGTCCTGAAGAGCACAGGTACAAATCAAAGTATGGTATACACAAAAAGCAGCAAATATGAGTTATCTTGTTGGGCAGACTGGATGGACCGTACAGGTCTTTTTCTGCCGTCATCTACTATGTTACTATGTTACTATTTGCACTGATGTCACTGAAGCCAGGTTCGTAAGTTCGAAGCTCTGAAGCCACACAAAATCACAGTCTGTGAGCCCTGCCCTCGCGTCAAACGTTATGACGTTGAGGGCGGAGCACATTCTCAGCTCCAACGTTGTACTGCACTGTAGATGTGCTCCGCACTTGCGTCAAAACGCAATGACGTCGAGGGCGGAGCACACATTACACTCTATCGGTTCCTACTGCAGGGGCATTCACATGACGCACAAATCTTCTGTTTCGGCAGGTCAGTGGGGTGGGGGGGCCTTCGGAGAGGGGGGAGCGCCGGCAGCGACGACATCGGTGGGGGTGGAAGGGGGTGCACTGGCAACACACACATAGGGGGGGAACAGAACGGTCACGGACGCTGGGGGGCGTGCCAAAAGGGCCAGGGTCACAGCACATTCACACGGAGGATGCAGGGGGGATGGTAGATGGGGGTTAAGTAGGTAATTCAGTGTTTTTTTTTAAATATTTATTTATTTATTAGGAGTTATTATTTACAGTAAGAATAAATCATTGCAGCAGTACAAATCCTATATAATACATAGTAACATAGTAACATAGTAGATGACGGCAGAAAAAGACCTGCACGGTCCATCCAGTCTGCCCAACAAGATAACTCATATTTGCTGCTTTTTGTGTATACCCTACTTTGATTTGTACCTGTGCTCTTCAGGGCACAGACCGTATAAGTCTGCCACGCACTATCCCCGCCTCCCAACCACCAGCCCCACCTCCCAACCACCGGCTCTGGCACAGGCACAGACCGTATAAGTCTGCCCAGCACTATCCTCACCTCCCAATCACCAGCCCTGCCTCCCAACCACCGGCTCTGGCACAGACCATATAAGTCTGCCCAGCACTATCCTCACCTCCCAATCACCAGCCCTGCCTCCCAACCACCGGCTCTGGCACAGACCGTACAAGTCTGTCCAGCACTATCCCCGCCTCCCAACCACCAGTCTCCCCTCCCACCGCCGGCTCTGGCACAGACCGTATAAGTCTGCCCAGCACTATCCCCGCCTCCCAACCACCAGCCCCTCCTCCCAATCACCGGCTCTGGCACAGACCGTACAAGTCTGCCCAGCACTACCCCCGCCTCCCCTTTTCAACCTAATGATGACACCTCTAGCCAAAACGTTATCCAACCAAGGACTTAATCCTTTCACTCACCCTCAACGTTCTGAGGACACTGACGTCAGTGTCACTTCCTTCGGGTTCGAATGGTTCATGGTGGTGAAGCCACCGAAATCACTGTCTCTGGGCCCCGCCCTCGCGTCAAACGTGATGACGTCAAGTGCGGAGCAATGTCGTCGCAGAGCGAGGGCGGAGCAATGGCGTCAGTGGCTTCACGACTCAGGAGATGAAGGTGGCGTGCGTTGACGAGGTGCGGAGCAATGGCGGTCAGTGGCTTCACAGCGCCGAAGGGGTGGGTAGGGAGGGGGGGGGGTTCGGGAGGAAAACCTTGCTAGCGTCCGTTTCATTTGCTCCAGAAACGGGCATGTTTTACTAGTATTCAAATAATACAAAGTACGGCATGGAGGGGCATAATCGAAAGGGACGCCCAAGTTTTGTTGAGGACGTCCTCGCAAAACGTCCCGATGGAGGGGCAGGGAAACCCATATTATCGAAACAAGATGGATGGAAGTGAAAATGAGCCTCTTTCGCATACTACAGTAATTTGCATAGCGTTAGCATACTACTTACAATGTCAACACAATACGTAATAGAACATTTTAATTGATAGCGAAGGGTAAAGCAAAAATGGAACATATAGATAGGTAAGAGAGTAAGAGGAGTTAGAAAACGGTAACGGAATTCAAACATGCGTGGGATATGCATAAAGGAATCCTGTGCAGAAGGAATGGATCCTCAGAAGCTTAGCCGAAATTGGGTGGCGGAGCAGGTGGGGGGAAGAGGGGTGGGTGGTTGGGAGGCGAGGATAGTGGAGGACAGACTTATACGGTCTGTGCCAGAGCCGGTGATGGGAGGCGGGACTGGTGGTTGGGAGGCGGGAAATACTGCTGGGCAGACTTGTACGGTCTGTGGCCTGAAAAAGGCAGGTAAAAATCAAGGTAAGGTATACACATACGAGTTTATCTTGTTGGGCAGACTGGATGGACTGTGCAGGTCTTTTTCTGCCGTCATCTACTATGTTACTATGTTAAGGACTAATTTAATGAAAGTAGCACATGAGGTCAGAGCGATGGTTAAATATGATCTCAGCTAGGGTAGGAGTGGATAAACATGTCCTGCTGCAGTATGTGCAGCCCATGCCACTCCTTGTGTATGTGTGAGACTAACAAGTTAGTTACGTCTTCCATTAAAGGCTTGATTGAATAGCCAGGCTTTCACCTGCTTCCTGAAGCAGAGGTAGTCTTGTGTTAAGCGGAGCCTTTCAGGCAATGCATTTCAGAGTGTGAGGGCTACTCCGGAGAAGGCTCGCTTGCAGGTATCACATCGTGTAATGTCTTTTGGAGAGGGTGTGGTTAGTGAAAGTCTTTGGGAGGACCTTAGTGTCCTTGGAGGTGTGTAGAGGGTCACCCTGTTCTTCAAGTACTCGGGGGTCATTTCCTTTCAGGGCCTTGAAGATAAAGAGAAATACTTTATCATGGAAAGGTCACTTCGCCTTCATAAAAGGCTAAACCAAGGGTCTCCCAAAATAACAAGCACTATAAAAATAAATACAGTAAAAAATCTTTCCCGCGTTAATAAAAAAGTTAAAACCATCCTCGATCCTCTGTGTGACCTGTATCATACAAAAATTACGTGCAATCAATTGAAACTGCGTGAAATGTTGCGTAAAAGACTTATCTTATTTGAGATCACTTGGGATCTAGTTAGGGACCTGTAGGGAATTCACGATCATGTCTGATGGATTAGGTAATATTTTGTCTGCATTTTTTTTGGCAGCTTTTCCTCTGTCATAGACAGTAAATCTCTGTGCTATAGACTATAAAAAATTGGTTCAGTCGTTATGCAATCTGTGTTATTTTGTAAACCTGTTATATTATGTAAGCTGCATTGAACCTGCTAATAAGTGGGAAAGCGCGGGGTATAAATGTTACAAATAAATAAATTAATTAATTGATGTACATTTCCTAAAATCTTCTTTACTAAATTTTGGCCTATTTTTAGTTTCGTTGGATCTTATTCCTTCCACTTTCCTGGGTTCTAAACTCTCATTCTACTAGTACTATTCCATCGGCTTCTTCACAGCTACGTCCCCTAATGCAGGCATCGTGCGGAAACATGTTGGGCGTTTGGGCTGTATATGGACCTTGTTATAGTGTCACATCTTGATATAAAGGCTGAAGCTTTTATCATATGTACATAAGCAATGCCACACTGGGAAAAGACCAAGGGTCCATCGAGCCCAGCATCATATCCACGACAGCGGCCAATCCAGGCCAACGGCACCTGGCAAGCTTCCCAAACGTACAAACATTCTATACATGTTATTCCAAGAATTGTGGATTTTTCCCAAGTCCATTTAGTAGCGGTTTATGGACTTGTCCTTTAGGAAACCGTCTAACCTCTTTTTAAACTCTGCCAAGCTAACCGCCTTCACCACGTTCTCCGGCAACGAATTCCAGAGTTTAATTATGCGTTGGGTGAAGAAAAATTTTCTCAGATTTGTTTTAAATTTACTACACTGTAGTTTCATCGCATGCCCCCTAGTCCTAGTATTTTTGGAAAGCGTGAACAGAAGCTTCACATCCACCTGTTCCACTCCACTCATTATTTTATATACCTCCATCATGTCTACTACTACTACTACTACTATTTAGCATTTCTGTAGCGCTACAAGGCATACGCAGCGCTGCACAAACATAGAAGAAAGACAGTCCCTGCTCAAAGAGCTTACAATCTAATAGACAAAAATAAAGTAAGCAAATCAAATCAATTAATGTGAACGGGAAGGAAGAGAGGAGGGTAGGTGGAGGCGAGTGGTTACAAGTCAAAAGCAATGTTAAAGAGGTGGGCTTTCAGTCTAGATTTAAAGGTGGTCAAGGATGGGGCAAGACGTAGGTGCTCAGGAAGTTTATTCCAGGCGTAGGGTGCAGCAAGACAGAAGGCGCGAAGTCTGGAGTTGGCAGTAGTGGAGAAGGGAACAGATAAGAAGGATTTATCCATGGAGCGGAGTGCATGGGAAGGGGTGTAGGGAAGGACGAGTGTGGAGAGATACTGGGGAGCAGCAGAGTGAGTACATTTATAGGTTAGTAGAAGAAGATTGAACAGGATGCGAAAACAGATAGGGAGCCAGTGAAGGGTCTTGAGGAGAGGGGTAGTATGAGTAAAGCGACCCTGGCGGAAGATGAGACGGGCAGCAGAGTTTTGAACCGACTGGAGAGGGGAGAGGTGACTAAGTGGGAGGCCAGCAAGAAGCAGATTGCAGTAGTCTAAACGAGAGGTGACAAGGGTGTGGATGAGGGTTTTGGTAGAGTGCTCGGAAAGAAAGGAGCGGATTTTACGGATGTTGTAAAGAAAGAAACGACAGGTCTTGGCAATCTGCTGGATATGAGCAGAGAAGGAGAGAGAAGAGTCAAAGATGACCCCAAGGTTTTGAGCTGAGGAGACAGGGAGAATGAGAGAGCCATCAACAGAAATAGAAAACGGGGGGAGCCATCTCCTCTCCAAGCTTAAAAACCCTAGCCTCCTTAGTCTTTCTTCATAGGGAAGTCGTCCCATCCCCGCTATCATTTTAGTCGCCCTTCGCTGCACCTTTTCCAATTCCACTATATCTTTCTTGAGATGCGACGACCAGAATTGAACAC